>NW_024543976.1:7160000-7881060 GCF_018167655.1 Microtus oregoni
GGAGGAGGAGAGGAGAGGAGAGGAGAGGAGAGGAGAGGAGAGGAGAGGAGAGGAGAGGAGAGGAGAGGAGAGGAGAGGAGGGGAACAGTGGGCCTCAGATGTTGCAACAAAGCATCACACACTAGGTCACACTAGGTGTCTCAGGCAATGGGCATTGTTTCTCATAGCTTCCAAGGTGGGACATTCTAGGTCAGGATGGTTGGGCTCTGCAGAAGCCTTCTTGACTATAAATGGTCTCTTTCTATGTCCCTATGATGAGGTGAGAGACTGTAAGTTCAGAATCCCTTCGTCCTCATTGTCTTTGACAATGTCTTATATGTAGCTCAGGCTATAATAAAACATGTGATTCTCCTCCAAAGTTCTGGAATTATAAGCATGTACAATCACATCCAAAAAGTATTTATTTTTATTCTTAAATTTTATGTGTATGGGTATTTTTTTTTAGCATACCCATAAGCCAAGGTTTTCATCTTGGCTTCACATTTTTATTTATTTATTTTGATTTTTAAGACAGGGCTTCTCTGTAGTTTTTGGAGCCTGTCCTGAAACAAGCTCTTGTAGACCAGGCTGGCCTTGTACTCACGGAGATCCGCCCGCTTCTGCCTTCCGAGTGCTGGGATTAAAGGCATGTGCCACCACTGCCTGGCCTGTGTATGGATATTTTAACTGCATGTGTGTCTGTGTACAGTCTCTGCAGAGGTAAGAAGAGGGTCCCCTGGGACTACGGTTGCAAATCATTGTGAGCTGCCATGTGGGTGGTGGGAATTGAGCCCTGGTCTTCTAGAAGAGCAATCCATTCTCTTAACTGCTAAGCCATCTCTCCAGCCACCAGTGTCTGTTCCTGAGGGCAGTAATACCACCATAGGGCCTTAGTCTCATAACCTCATCCCAGCCCAGTTTCCACCACACTCATTTCATTTTATTGTCCTGCTGGAAGGAGGCCTTCAGCATCGAAGTTTTGGAAAGGCATCATTTGATCTGTGACCCAGGAAGCTGACACTTTGAAAGAGAGTAGACAAGCACTAGAAAGCTGAGAAAAGGGGAGCCGGCAAGACCCCTTAAGATCTACTCTCTGCTGTCTCTTGATGTGGGAGTGTCATATATCAATCTGTTGATTTCATTGGTTAAGTAATAAACAAACTGCTTGGGCTCATAGCTTAGAACATAGGTGGGTGGAGTAAACAAAACAGAATGCTGGGAGGAAGAGGAAGTGAGCTCAGACTCAACAGCTCTCCTCTCGGGAGCAGACACCTCAGACAGAGACGCCATGCTCCGCTCTCCCAGGGAGACGCGATTCAGCTCTGACCCAGGATGGACGTAGGCTAGAATCTTCCCGGTAAGCACACCTAGGGGTGCAACACAGATGATTAGAAATGGGCTAAATTAATATGTGAGAATTAGCCTAGAAGAGGCTAGATAGAAATGGGCCAAGCAGTGTTTAAAAGAATACAGTGTTGGTGTAATTATTTCGGGGCATAAGCTAGCCAGGCGGCTGGGATGCTGGGGACGAAGCCCCGCCGCTCATATTACTACAGTCTCTCAGAATGAAATGAAGATGCTGATGCAGAGACAAGCTACTGGGTATGTTTGCCAAAAGGAGAATTTCTTACATGAGTAATTTCACGGTTAGGCAATCTCAGACATGTAATAGAAAAATACATGCTCCATTTCTTGGTTGGGATAAGCATGTGCTATGGTCTACATGGATAGTGATATTTTATTTGTGTTTTATAAATAAAGCTTGCCTGAAGACCAGAAGGTAAAACTAAGTCACTAGAAGCCAGGCACTGGTGTCACACACCTTTAAACACAGGATTTGGGAGACAAGGCAGATGGATCTCTGTGAGTTCAAGGCCACCATGGGCTACACTAGATCAATATGGAAACAGATCCAGGAGGTGGTGACTCACCTTTTATCCCAGTACTAGGGAGTCACATGCCTTTAATCTCGGCACTAGAGAGGAATATAAATTGGGACGAGACAGGCGCCCACTTTCTTTCAGTCTGAGGATTTCTTAGAGGTAAGAGCTCTCTACTGGCTGGCTGCTTTGCTTTTCTGATCTTCAGGTTGAACCCCGATATCTGTCTCTGGGTTTTTATTATCCATGCTCCATATATGTGAAGGAAAGAGGATCTCAGCTGCAGATGCTTGCCATCTACATTTTGAGCCAGGGTCTCATTTTTTGCCAAAATGCTGTGTAGTCCACACTAGGGAGCTTCCAGAGACTGTCATGTGTTTGCCTCCCATCTAATGGCAGGAGTGCTGGGATTACTCATGTTTGCTCTCCAGGGGTTCTGGGAAGCGCTCTACCCACTGAGCCATTCTCCCAGTCCCCTACTTGTTCAAAATGGCAAAAACTTTGCAAACTTCCCCAAAGTGAGGGAACTTATACCCTAGCTGCCTTGAAGATTGTCTCAGCCACCCTGGGTTATTTTTTGAATTCAACTATTAATCATTGCTTTTCCTTCCGCTCAACAGTAATCTCTCCTTTGTAACAGGAAGGGACAATATTCTCCAAGGTCCCGACAGCTTACATGTCCCAAATTTCAAACTTTTGCCACTTCCCCAGACTTCTGCCAGCGGATAGATAGGCCCACCTACAAAGTCATGGCTGCTTGGACATGGAGGGTCTCCCATCTGACCAGGTAACTAAGGTTTCATTCCATACCGAGAGTTTCCAAGACAGAGACAGCCACAGGCAAGAGCATGTCTACCTGTGAGAAAGGCACAGACCTGACTAGCTATAGCTGGAGTATGAACCTACTACACATGCAGGAGTTTCTGTGAGCACACAACCGCTTTCGTTATCACCTCTGTTTTTGCCTACATTTAAATTAGAGGTGAATGGGCTGGGACTATAGCTCCTTGATAGACAGAATGCTTGCCTGCATGCACAAAGCCACGGACTCAATACTCAGCCCCTCATTTTTGCTTTTTCTAGCAATTAGTGATTGGGCCTCTGCACAAGGATCACGAAGATGATGTGATGTTGACTTCTGCAGGGCAGGAAACAGGAAGCCCTATGAAGCCTTAAAGGACAGGGGACAGGCAGCCCTAAGAAGCCCTAAAGGACAGTCAGGATTAGCATGAACAAGCACCTCACCAGGTCCTCACTACAGCCGTTTATTTTTCTCTTTGTTTTCCAAGCGGATGCTGAGGCTGCCAAGTATTTACTCAATAAGAAAGACTCTTAGCGTTGAGGTGATTAAATACCTCATCCTAGAGCCACCCAGGATTACTGTTCAGCCTCCAAGACTGTGCCAGCATCCTCCTCTGAACAAATGCCCATCACTCTGAGTCACTTGGGGCCGGTTTTAAAAGCTGTGTACCCTCGTCAACAACCGCCGGGGAGTCCAGGTTCACCCCTGGTCATTCTTGGGCCTCCCAACTGGCACACCCGTAGGCATATACCTCTCCAACCTAAATAAAAAAAAAAATGAAGAAACAGAAACTTTACTATTCTTACTAATCATTTGTGAATGGAAATTCTCTGAAAGAAATGGTAGCCCTGCCCCCCTCTCCTGTATTTTTGTACTTTACCGGCAAACACACAGATTGCTATTGTCTTGAAGCTCACTCTCTCCTACGGCTTCCGTGTTTTCTTTTGCTCACAAAGACTGGTCTCTACGGTGCCAGACATATGACTTCAGAGGCTTTTCAATTTCCTTCTACCAAGCTGTGCACACTTAGAACACTTCTAAAGTTGGCACTTGTTAACTGGCTTGGCAAAGAGAAGAAACACTGTACAAATAGATGTGATTATTAGAGAGGTTTGGTCGCTTAAAAAAAATTAAAATATGGGGCGAAATTTGTTATCAGGCTTTGATGCATTGTAATGATGATCAGAGATACAATAGGATTGCATTTTAGAATGAACTGTTAGACAAAGTAGCAGAGTAAAGAGAATGGAGAGCTTATAAAAATCTGCCTCTTTCCCCAAGTGCCTTGGAAGATAAGGAATGCCTAGTTGAAAGCACAACAGGACCCTGCAGCCCCAAGGATGTGGCTATTTCACCTCCTGGATCATTAGGAGAGAGTCTGAGAACACGGCAGGGATAGCAGACAGGAAAACCAGGGGCCAGAGACTGAGCTGGAGGTCATTGTTCACGTGCGCAATAGACCCTAGGCAGATGTAATGCCCCTGTGACCCAGGCATCCACAGCAGGATTGCAGGTTGGGTAGCCTGAATACAACAGGAACTTCCTTGGCATAGTTCCCCAAGAATGAGAAGTCCTTCTTGAGTTGTTGGTCAGGACTGACCAGAAGACTCCCAAAACATGATAGGTTATTGCTGTTGCCTTGGCTGCCTACCAGAGGTTGAAGATAATTCCTCATTGCTAAAACAAACAGATACTTCAGACACAGAATCTGAAGGATTTGAGCTAGAGCAGACCTGAAAGTATCCTTCCTGAGGTCTAGCATTCATGATATCAGAAGGTACCATGTAGGTTCCAGTGGAGGAAAGCAACTAATAGCCCTGTACAGTTATATGACACATATGAACTTCAACAATGGCCATCATGGCACAACAACTCTTAGTGTGCAATAGTGGTGCACATGTCTTGGTGGTAACCAGCAGCTCTCTAGTAGGACTTAAGGCCTGCTCAATAAGAGAGAAATCATGTCTGGTACTGGAAACCTAGCCAGCTATCCAGAGCCTGTGAGGTTGTGGGTCTTTGTGGAGAACCTATGACCTTCAGTTTACTTAACTGCATCTGAAATCTTAATCTTAACTGTATTCTTATACCCACAGGAAAGTGTAATTCTTACTCCTCATTAAAGAAAATTCTTTTTGAAACAGATGGAGACTGTTTCAGAAACCCACAGGAAATCAAAATGCATAGAACAAGGGATCGTGTGATACCAGCCCCCACTGGTAGATCTACACCACAGATCCTGCATCTAAGGCTCAGGAAACTGAAAAATGGAAGAAAAAATGGAAGATGGGGCAGAAAAAAATTGTAAGAACCAAAGAAACAGGAAATCCAATGAGAGATTGTATCTCCTAGAATGTCAGGGAAACTAGACTCATGAAATCTCAATGACATGGCTGTCAAAATATGGCAACACCAATAGACATGCTAACATGAAAGGGGGAATTCCTATGGGCCAGCCCTAGACAAAGAACTACAGGCAACAAAGGAGAATTGAGAGCAGAGATGGGGCATAGTCTTCCTCAGAGAAGAGTGCATTGATGGCTATCCAGCACAGCATGGTTATCAAATGCCAAGTGGTCATCTCTAAAATCATATACAAACAAGTAAGGTAACATAGTATGGGCAGATTAGGTTGTACACACACACAAACAAACACACACACACACACACATTCCTTAATAGTTAAAGAAAAGCTGACACAAATTTGAGAGAGAGCAAGGAGTCCCATGGAAGGAGTTGATGGGAAGAAAAGGAAGAGGGAAAACAATGCAATTGTGTTTTAATTTCAAAACAGTAAAGTTAAAATGAAGTTTAAAAGATGGCACTTAGATTTCTTCCTGAGCACATTTTCCCCCCTCTAGTAAATCTTTGAACTGTGAAATTAAAGTAGTAATGATGATGTAGGAGAAACTAGGAGTAATAATTTGATGTCATAAAGGATCTACAAGACTTGCCTAGCAAACTAAGTTCCATAAAGTAGAATCTAGAGAGGGGGCACTCAGGGATACATACTACACTAACCAGATTTAGTAGGAACTATAGGGAAAAAATACTGGACATCTAACATGATCAAGTTTAGATTGCTGAGAGCATGTTTCTATTAGATTGCCACCAGTGAAGCCCTGTTCCCATAACAAAAGGAGACAGCCCTGGTCACAGTTTGTCCTTAGGCCTTTTCCCACCCCCATCCCCAACACACAAATGCTTCTACAGGTCACTGGGACAGGGCCACCATTAAGTCCTAGTCTGTCATTAAGTCTGGGTTCACTTATCAGGAAGAGCGTATTCCTATCTGCAGGCAGGATGATCCTGGTTAACAGCTGCTGGTCAAAGCAGCCCCATCTGTCTGCAGTTAGCTATGACAATATCTTTACATTATAAACCTAATTTGTCTCAACAACCATCTTCGTATTTCTCCATGAAATGGGTTTAATTGCTCAAAGTGTAACTTGGAGCCATGGCACTAAACGAGTTGGTGGGAATTCCTGTCCAGGGCTGGTTCCCTTTTGTGTATTAGCCATGAGTCACGGGGTGTAATGCAAGAGGTTTTCCTTTGTTAATCTCTAAGTGGGGGCATGATTTCTCACTGGGAAGTCATAGTGATTCTCTTTGTTTGTTTTATTTATTTCATTTTGAGGCAGGGTCTTTCTATGTCGCCCTTACTGTCCAGGAACTATCTACGAAGATCATGATAGCCTCAAACTCTTCCACTTCCCTCTGTCTCCTGAATTCTGGGACTGCACATTAATTCTACAATAATGAAAGCATACTGTCATGATCCTGTACACTGAATCTAATATCTTTGAATATTATCTATATTATCTATATCTTTAGATATTTAAAGAGAATATCTAATATTCTCTTTAAAAAGAGGCAAGCAATGCCTAGGAGATCTCAGTCCTCCTTGAGATCTGTGGGTTAGATTCTGGAAGCTACGAAAATGATTCCCAAACCTGACACCCGGGATCTCATCAAAACGCTTCATCCTTGAAATTTTGCTTGGGTGGATGGATCAGAATGCCTAGCAATCTGTGTTTTCAAAAAGCCCCACAGTTGGTTTGGATCAGCCTGATTTCTGATGACTTACGAGAAGCACAGCAGGCTGCACTTTTTGCTCAGTCCTTAAAAGGTAGCCAGCAGGCATTCAAGCAAGCCTCTTTTTCACAAGACTGCAGTTCACCAAGTTGGAGAAGGGAGATGATACCTATTCCACTCTTTGTGCCTTTCCCTGGCTATGCGACAGGGCTCTGCTTATAAATGTTACTGGCTAACTAAATGTATTCATGGTCCACACAGCCTTGGCCCTCCTTTGATTTGATTATATCCCAGAAACCATCTCAACAGTTTATACTTAGTTAAATCATCTCCAGGGCACCCAGAGAGAGTCAAGAGTGTTAGAGGGTTTGTTTTGCTTTGCTTCTGTTTCTGTTTTTATGTTTGAAAGGTTCATTTCTGTTCTCTGCAGAAGAGTCTCTTCCCATGAGGAATGGATAGAGAAGAGACACTCTCCAGGGCATATGAAGGGAGGTTTATACCTGAGATGGAAACATAAGACATCCTGGATTCTATGAGTGAGTCCCCTTTATCACTAAAGCTTGTTGGAATCAGATAATATGCCCCCTCAAGACTTTAGAGCATTGACACAGAAAGGTAAAATGATACCTTGGTGTCAACTTGTGGGGGTGGGCTTTGTCAATGCTCAAGATATGTGGCTTATCTAGTATGGCAGTCTCTTCCTACTGTCTGTGGATCAAGATGTAGAACTCTCAGTTTCTACCCCAACATGCCTGTCTACACGCCGCCATGCTTCTCACCATGATGATAATGGACTAAATCTCTGAAACTGTAAGCCAGCCTCCATTAAATGTTTTCCTTTATAAGAGTTGCTATGGCCATGGAGTCTCTCCACAGCAATAGGAACCCTAATTAAGACAGGGGAGATCTAATTCCAGTTACAGTCAGAGATCAACAGAGGTAGATTTCATTGGGACAATTCTTCTATGTGATCATAGAGTCCTTTTATATCACTATGATCAGATCACCTGAAGGAACAATGGATGACAGAAAGGAGGGTTTTCTTGGCTCACAGTTTCAAAGAGTTTTAGTTCATCACAGCAGAGAAGGCCCGCCAGAGCAGAACAGTTCTAGAACAGCAGACATGTGTGGCAGGCGCCCTTCACATGGTGACACACCAGAAACCAGGAAGCTCTGGACCAGGACCAGGGCAGGTGCAGCCTTCATAGAGGCCAGGACTTGGAGCAGGGCAAGCACATCCTTCAGAGGCACAGCTCTGGTGACCAACTTCTCCCAGCCAGGCTTCATTTGCTGAAGGCTCCATAGTCCATTAAAATATCTCCTCAGCAGGGCTGCGGAGCTCAGAACACCAGTCTGGGGTGGGGGGCACCTTTTCAGCCACAACCCATCTTTTTTCAGCTTGCCAATAGCCAGGTGTTTTTCTGGGGGAAAAGTAAGAGAACGTGCCCTTCACCCCCTTTCTGGAACCTTGAACCTTCAAGACATTTCTGGATACTTTACAGAAAGGGTTCTTGAACAAAGCGGGGGAGATGTGAACACTCTTAGCATTCTGAGCTACTGCAGGGAAGGTTCGATCTAAGCAAGAGGAGGACATTCTAGAAGATCTTACTTCTTCCACTGAGCAAGAGGAGGGCATTTTAGAAGATCTTATTTCTTCCACTGAGCAGGTCCCAAGCACCTTTCACAAGGCTGCGTAGTTGATTGTTCAAAGAAAATCAAGAAAAAAGTATAGTGATCAACATGCTGGCTAGAAGCCAGAGATTGGAAATGAACCCTCTGGAAGAGTCAGGAAATTCAAGGCAAGAAGAGAGCCAGGGGTTTGTCTGAGGGACAGAAGAGAAGACAATGAGTAGAGGTCTGTTTCTGTCCTTATGGGAGAAGGAGCCAGCAGGGAGGCAAAGCCCATGAAGATGAGTTTTCCGCATTTAGGTTCTGTGTTATTCTCCGAGGGACCCCCCTCACACACACATACACACCATGCATTAGGTGGTACATGGGGATGGCCAGTTTAGCTTGTGTGTGTTTATTTTCAAATTATTATTGTTTCTAGTATCACATAGGACTGAGAAATAACACAATATTCTGATAATGATGGCACGGACATAGTTATTCTTTGATAATAACAAAAAAGTAGTTTTCCCCACCTTTTTTTCTTCTGAGAATGGTGGAATAGAGGACATAATTTTTGCTTGTTAAGATTGTTTTATTTATATAGTTTAGAGGGAAGTTGTTTTTATTTAGCGGACTTGACACTACTCCGGGGCCCAGCCGCGTGACACCGCCATATTCTGTGCACGAGTTTGAAGGACGTGCGCTCCTCTACCTCACACCATGAAGTTCTTCTCCTCACTCACTAACTCTCATTTACTGCTCTCCGTCCTTGGATTAGCCCTGAGATGACAGCACTGCCATGACCTTTACAGCCCCCCAGATGTAGTGTGCAGTCTAGAATCAACAGATCTTGGCGGAGTCTTTTTCTTCTTAAAACTGGGCATAAAACATGATCAACCACAGTAACTACTTTAGTAGCTGAAGAATAACAAAGAATTTATTTGAGTGATTCAGTTTTTTTTTTTTGTCCTAAACACTAAATCCACAGTGACTTTACCCACCACCTAACATCATCACATAACTCAGAGCAAATCCTCCAGGCTGTGAGCATCCCATCTCCGCAGAGCGACACTGCTGACATTTGTTACCAAGACTTTTGTTTATGTGAAACATTGAGCAGAGGAAGACATGCAGGCTTTATCCATAATTCTTAGCAGAAGACTTTGAAATAGAGGGATGGGGTTTGCAGATGAATATCCCTCTCAAAGATATCTACTAAGATGTGGAAAATAACACTCCTAAAGGATACTCCCATCCCAGAAAGTAGGTGACTTTATACGGCTGAGCTCCTTTGCAAAAGTAACTGGGGATCTTTGGATTGAAGAGTCATCCTGCATTACCGTGGTAGACTTAAGATAATCACTGGAGGGAGGGGTGTGGTCAGCCAGAAAGAACTATCTGGAGATGCTGAACGTTATTTGATGGCAAAACTGTCCCACACAGGCTCAGGTGTTTGAACACTTGGTCCCCAGCTGATGGTGCAGCTTTGAGACTTTATGGCATCCGTAAAAGGTGAGGCCTGGCTGGCAGACTTGATCACTCAGTACAAGCTTGTGAATTATGAGTTATATATAGCTTGGTTCTGGTTCTGACCTGACAGTCTCCCCTCCCCTTTCTTCCCCTCTTCTGTGCCCCCCCCCCCACTCCCTGGCCATGATTTGTGAAAATGTAACAAGGTTCGGTGCAGGCTCCTGTGACTCCAGTTGAAACCCCACCTGCCATGCCTTCCCCATCCTGCAACTGAGCAAACAAAGCCTGCTTTTCCTAAGCGGCTCCTTGTCAGGTATTTGGTCACAGTGCTGAGAAAATATCTGATACGCTGTGCTGCCTGCTCTGGAGATAAGAAAGGTACCCAGAGCCAAGACAAGTCATTGCCCTATAGAAACTAGAAAGTACCAAGGATCATGTTGCTAGGGACTGCTAGAGGGGACCCAGCCCAATCACCTGCTGGCACCCTGATGGTAGGCCAGACACAGTTGTTTTGAGCTTTTGACCTCCAGAACGATAAACCAATACAACTGGGCTGTTTTAAGTTACTAGGTTTGGTTCATTTGTCATGACTGCAGTAGGAAATCAATAGAGGACAGACTGCGCACCCCAGAGCAGTGGGAATGGAGCCCAAGAGCTCACCCGGGCTGGCAAAGTGCCACTCAGACTCATGCATTTTAACTGAAGGGTGTCGGAGGTTTCGCTCAATCCAGAAAGTTTTGGATCCCAAGGTATCTGGTCTCCAGTGGAGTCTTAAGATATTGTCACCCCCCTGACTTCTGTAAATTGCTCTGTCACCCCCTGACTTCTGTAAATGGTTCTGTCACCCCCTGACTTCTCTAAATGTTGATGGTTCCACACAGTTAGCATTCAGACTCCCTCCTGCTATCTTTAAAAGGACAGAGAATCCTTCATTATTTAGTCACTCTGGGGGTTTTCCAGACGGCTCTCCTCCAATTGTCTGTGTCTGGGATGGCTTTCCTAATATTTGTCTCACATTAGCCCAATGCAATCTAGATTTTCATTTTTGTTTTGGGGTTTTATTTATTGGAAACAGACTCTTTCTATGTGACCACACAGGCTTCAACCTCCCCACTGCTGAGTCATAGGCATGCATCACCATGCTAAAACCCTCAATTTTTCTTTTAGTTGACATGCTAAACTTGGCCATGTGAATTTCCAATGCCACTAAACTTGAGTTTGCTTCTCATTCAACGTAGTTGACCCCTAAACCCTCCACCTATTGACAGCACATTCTTTCATTAGCTTTCATAGCATGACAGGACTTCTCTTTCAAACTTAGTAGGTGGGGAAGACAGAACTGAATGCTGGGAGGAAGAAGGTGGAGTTAGAGGCACCATGGATCTGCCACCAGAGTAAGACATCCTACCGAAACTTAGCTGGTAAGCCACTACCATGTGTTGAAACATAGATCAATAGAAATGGGTTAAACTCAGATGTAAGAGTTAGCCAATAAGAAGTTAGAGCTAATGGGCCAAGCAGTGATTTGATTAATACAGTTTCTGTGTGGTTATTTCGGGGCTAAGCTAGCTAGGATGCCGGGATGAACAAGTGGGCCCTCCAACAACAGAGATCCCATCATGCACCTATTTGCTTAAGGTAGAATCTTAGAGTTATTTTGGATTTCTCCCTTATTCCTACTCTCTTCCAGCTACAGTATACGTGTGTGTGTGTGTGTGTGTGTGTGTGTGTATGTGTGTGTGTGTGTGTGTGTGTTGGAGACTGGACACAGGACCTTGCCATGCATTGAGTTACACCTGCCATTGCTGGCTCTTCTATCCGTTTTATTATACAGTCCCATTGGTTCACACTTTTAAATGTTTCCTACGTCGTCTATCTTTTCCCCAGTTAGGTCATAAAATGTACTTCTGCAACTCCCTGCCATGAATAACTGAAAATTTTAAGGCAAAATCATAGACTCTAGCAGACCTATTTTACTGGGTTCCGCCATGAGTCCTAACCACCAAGTAAAGAACCAAATCATGGTGAAAAGCAGAGAAAGGCAAGTCACACATTGTGGCTCCATTAAGAAAGGACCAGTGACCACACGTCCATCGTTAGGGTAGTAAAGGAGCCTTGGGTTTAAATAGAAGGCAAGGGGTATAACTTAAGGAAGCAGACCTGCTTAAGGTTTGCTTCCACCCAACGCTGTCTTACTTCTGGTTCCGCAAGGTGGTTTCTAGAAGTCCACACAACTGACATTCTCTCATTGCTTAAGAGAACACATTGCTCATTTATGTTCTGGGGAGCCTCTTTCCCTCATGGAAAATGTTCTTTATCTGGGGCTGATCCTTACCCTCAAGGTTTTGTTCTTCCAAGAACCTAGGGGAACTGCACTTCGGGGATTACTATCTCTGATCCTTTGTCCAGAGTAAAGAGATCATCAGATAGACAGAAGGAAGGCAGTGATGCCAATCTCCCATCCTCTTTTAGTTACCCTGTGGCTCCAACTGAGTAGTCAATGTTTTTCACAAAATGTGCCTTTTAACAAAAAAAAAAAATCTAAGTGTTTCACATGTCTATATTATTTTCATTCAAACCCTATGAGCTTGGACTCTGGATATCTATCTCTACAGCTACTGAACTATAGTTTCTGAACTCTGTCTTTGCTCCCGTTTACATTACTTTATGAAAATAGACATCTGTACGCTGCACACTGGTGGGGTTTACGAATCAGATGACAGCAATGGACTTCGAGTGGTATGCTTGAGCCCTTGGACATTTATTCTTGGAACATACAGGGACCAATTCAGAAGAGACCAGGGGGAAAAGAAAAGTAACAAAGAGGGAAGGAGCCATCAAAGTTCTCAAGTGTATGAGAAGCAGCAACAGAGTAAAGTGTGAGGACCTTGCCCACTGCAGAGGAAAGGTTCAGATAAACCAGTACTGTTTCTCAATCCTCCCTCCAATGTAAGCAATTCTTCCTTCCTTCCTTCCTTCCTTCCTTCCTTCCTTCCTTCCTTTTTTCCTTTCTTTCCTTCCTTTTCTTCCTTCTTTCCTTCCTTCCTTTTCTTCCTTCTTTCCTTCCTTCCTTCCTTTCTTTCTTCCTTTCCTTCCTTCCCCCTCTTTTCTTCCTTTATGATTTTTTAAAACCATGTGGCTCAGGCTAGTCTGAAATTCCCTATGCAGTCCACGTTGCCTTTGAATATGCAATCCTTCTGCCTCTATACTTCCTAAGTGCTAGGATTACAGATTTACACCAACACACCAGTTTAACTTTATTTTCATTAACACTTTGTTCCACTTTTATTCTGTGAGGCTTTACTGATCATTTAATAAAATAAAATAAAATAGACCCAGGGATGAAGCTAGGGCCAGAGATGTCTTTGAACTTACTGAGTTATTAGTGCCCTTGAACTTCTGATACTCCTGACTCTACTTCTCCAGCACTGGGGTTATAGCAGAAAATAGCTGAGTGGGAGACAAGGCAGGAAACACTGGGGGAGGTGGAGGGAAGCAGTAGTGGATGAATATGGCCAATATACACTGTATAAATGTGTGAAACTTTTACAGCATAAAGTATTTCAAATAAAACAGGAACAACTGCCCTGCTCTCTTGGGCAGCTTGCAGACTGCAGTTGTTTCAATTCCCACTGCCTGTGAAATGTTATTCTAATTTTATCAACTCGATTTTATTTTTTTCAGCATCAAGATGTAATTTCATCTTGAAATTACAAGAGATAATTCAAAAGTGGTAGAGAAACTCTCCCAAAGGAAGCTCAAATGAGCTTTTCTTTCTTTACAAAACCTCCTCATGTTCAGTACAAATGGTAATTCTCTTAGACATTTTCCTCACTAGTTATCTACTTTATTTTAAAAATTATATTTTTTGAGAACATTATCACAGCTAATTATTTTCAGTTTTGGCTTAAATGTTGCAGGATATTTGATCATATCCGAGGTTCTATTTGCCTTAATTGAATAAAATCAACCTTAGATCAGGAGGTGGAGACAGCAACTAGTTGACAGAAAGTAATCACAGCGAGTCAGAGGGAGTCTGGAAGATGGATAGAGAGACACATGGGAAGCAGCAGGTAGGGACTTTTAGCTTAGTGGTCTTTTTTGGTTTGGCAGAGTATCTTGCTGAGACACCAGCAAAGAGGGAAGGTCAGGTAGTTGCTTCTCAACTCTCTGAGCTAGCCGGTTTTCACCCCAGCCTCCTACTTCCGAGTCTTACTGATAAACAGAATGATAGAGATTTAGTTAAGAACTACATTTGATGGCAGTGGCAGGAGGCAGTTCCAGCAGGACATCAAAGTCCCACTGGGGTGCTGCCTGAGAAGTGGGTCAGCAACTGTGAAGCCCTAATTACCGGCAGAAACCGCAGTTCAGGTACAGGTGCTGTGCCACCTGTGCCGGAGAGAAAAACGACACCTAAATACAAAGCACTTTACAAAAGTACAAAAACTATTTAGAGGATTGATGAGATACTTAGCAAAACACTTCTGTATTGGTATAGGAAACTTCATTGTCTGTGTTTGAAATAAACTCTGCATTAAAACAGGAAAACAATATAATGCTAAAACATATCAAACAATTTATATAAGTGAATTCATTTGTTTGTGTCCCTTATATATTTTGTTTTATTTACTCTTCTCTTCAATCTTTGCGTGTATGGTGCACACCATGACAGTCATGTGAAGGCCAGGATTGGAAGACAACCTCTTTGTGTCTGTCATTGCCTTCGACCTTGTGTCAGGGTCTCTTTGGACGCCACTACTTGCGCTAGTTGTCCTGAGACGCCCCAAGAGATTTTGGTTATGGGGTTGATCACAGCAAAATAAAGCAAATTGGAATAACAGTCTTACTAACGTGTGAAGTCTGTGAGCTGCAATAGCAATCAAGACGGCAAGATATGCCCATTGCTCCAAGAGAGTTATGAATGTTATGGGGGTAATCGACCACTTTGTGGATGAATGTAAGGCAAGCTCCGCAGTGGAAAAACACATGGCTGGTACTATAGATCTGGCCAAGAGCACGTGGCTCAGGAAGGCTTAGGTTCTGGGGGTGAACCCACTACTGTTATTTTGCTAAATGGACACAGTATTAAATTGCCCTCTAAGTACACATCTCTCTGCTCTTCGATCTGTGCAGCTCCTTAGACCGAATAAGAGAGGTTTCTTTGTGCAACGGAGGGTAGTTAATGCAGTAACTCAGAACTGGCCAAAGGATGGAGACTGGGTGTCTAGAGAGTGCTCAGCAACAAACGGGACTCCTGCATCTCACCACCTCCTCACAAGGTTCAGCGAGGCTCAAGAAGAGAGTGAAGAAATATCACAGAAGACAAAGGTCAGGGGAGATGAGAGTGTTTCAGTCACTGTCCTGTGGCTGTGAGGAGACATCATGGCCAAGGCAACTCTCATAAGGGTTTAATTAGGGACTGGCTTACAGGATCAGGGGCTTAGTACATTATCATCATGGCAGGGAGCACCCTAGCAGGGAGCATGGCAGCAGGCAGGCATGGTGGTTGATGTGGTGGATGTAAAAGCTACATCCTGATCCATAGGCTGAAAGAGAGACTGGGCCTGGCATGGGCTTTTGAAACCTCAGCACCCACCCTTAGTGACATATTTCCCCCAGCATGGCCACATTTCCAAATCCTTCTCAAATAGTGCCATTCCCTGATGATTAAGCTTTCAAATAAATGAGCCACTGGGATCCATTCTTAATCAAACCATGGCAGTGAAATGGGGTCTTCTTGTTATTACAGAACCACTGAACTCATGAACTCATCATGGCTGGGTTTGTCTGCACAAGATCAATCCAGTCAACATTACAGTGCAGAAGGAGAATGAATTAAGATTCCCCACCCCCTGCATCCCACTTGAGGAGCTATTAACAATTGATAGGTGCTGGGGGAAGGAGGGTCACTTCGTTAAATAGTATGACCCCTGGTAGCTCAATAATGTTCCAGTGAATGACCCTACTCCCACGAGTATGTGGAAGGCGTATACCAGACTCCATGAATTATAAAAGAAAGAGTACATGAAGTTGTGGGGGGGATAGAGAGCAGAAGGGAATCTAAGAGGAGATAAGAAATTAATAGTATTATAATACAGTATATCTGTGTATTCACTTCTTAATTAATAAGATGTTATAATTTTAAAAAGCAAAAAGGGTCACACAATAGGTCACATGCCTCTTTGTTGCAAGGAGGCCACTTGCTTATTTCCCGGCTGCTCAGTCCTGAAACAATCACACAGAAACCATATTTTTTAAATCACTGCTTGTCCCGTTAGCTCTATCTTCTTATTTGCTAACCCCTACTGTTGGGACCATTTGGAGTCCTGGCCTCCAGCTGCTCTTCCCTGCTAGAGATCCTTACTTTCCTTCTGATTCGAGTTACTAAAGGCTGTGTCAAAGTTGTTTACCAGCTCTGCTTCATGAGCACGGGTTGCCTTGGGTTTGAGGATCAGAGGATAAGGTTTTCACCTGTTGGCCCACCTGACTGTTGGGTATATAAGCCTCCGTGCTGCTATTGAATAAAGGGCTTCTTACCAGTGACTAGAGGTCCATGTCTGTCTCTGTCTGTGTGTGTTTGTGTGGTTCAACCTCCAGCCCCTTGCCTGAAGCTCAGGAATTGTATGGTAGTGAATACAGAGCAAACAGGCATTGTGTGCTGTACCCTACATCTTAATTTAACTCATTTCTAGCAATCTGTGTATTGCCACATGTCTGTGGCTTACTGGGCAAAGTTTTGACATCTGTCTCTGTTGGGGCTACATAGTTTCTCTCTGACTCCTCCTCCTTTCTCCCAGCATTCTCTTTAGTCCTCCCCCCCCCCTTAGCTCTGTTCCCCTACATCTGTGCTATAGGTCCAATGCAGTTCTATAATTAGCCAATGATATTCACAGCATACAGAGGGGAATCCCACATCACTCATTCTTATGTTTTCACCTATTACTCATTCATGATCCAGCAAATGTAAGAATTTTAGGTATTGGCAGCAGGATTATCAAGAAGACTTGTGGGCATTTGTCTGATTATTTTCCCAAGATGGCCCTCCCAGTATGTTTTGATTCTAACCACTTGAATAAACAAAGACTTGGAGCATGCCTTCATTTCAACAGCTCCGCCTTTTATTTCTCACTTAAGAGATGTAAATTTAATTTACATCATGTAGTAATGGGCTAATACAATTCTTAGAGCCAAATAAATAACACCTTTAAATGGCAAAATTTGCCTAGAATTGAGAAAATGCATTTCTTTTTCAGATTCAAGTCATCTTTAATCAATTGAGTAAGTTGATTTTATACTTAGGATTAGTCTCAGGGAATTAATACTGTTTGTGACTTTAACAGTCAGAGTGATTCAGCCACATATAATATGGCCCATCTATCAGCAACTTGGACAAAGAAAGGTTATTATTTTACGTAGGTGAATCTGGAGAATTCCAGGGTTAGTTCATTTTGTGGCTTCTTTTGTTTCTGACCTATTTGCAAGATTATTGCAGTCTTCAAAGATCTTTGTCTAAAAGTTGGATGAGAAAGGAAAATCCTGTCTTATCTCCCATATAAGGGGTGGTAAACTTCCATGATGCTGGCATGTTTGTACAGTCTCTCCCCTGTGGTGATGTTTTATTCATGCTATAACAAATAAAGTTTGCCCAAAGATCAGAGTGTGGAGCCAGACACAGTAGTTAGCCATAGAGGCCAGGCAATGTTGGCATACACCTTTTATTCCAGCAGCCAGGAGACAGAGGCAGATGAATCTCTGTGAGTTCAAGGCCACCCTGGATTACAAGGTGTTAAATCAGTTTAAAATAGAAACAGAGCTAAGCAGTGGTGGTTCACACCTTTAATCCCAGCACTAGGGAGGAGGAGACGGAAATGATATGGTTGGGTGGAGAGAGGAATATAAGGCAGGAGGAGATGGGAGCTCAGGATTCTGTCTGAAGTTTCATCGAGACGGCATTTAGTCTGAGGACTTGTAGAGACAGGATAGCCCATTGGGGCCAAGGATTTAGTAGAAGTGAGAACTAGCAGCTGGCTCCTCTGTGTCTCTGATCTTCAGGCAGCTTTCCTTGTTCAAGCACAAACAAAATATCACCACACTCCCCTCCCCCACATCTTCTCTATTTCTATTTGCTAGCAGAGAATTACTCCAGATATACCGTTTTAATTCTAACACATTTCTAAAGAAGTTTTGAAAAGAAACATTCCCCATGTTTGGTGTGACTAATGAACTTTCAAGTTCCGTGTTGTGTGGGGGAAAATTCCAGAAGCATATTGTTTGCCTAACTCATGAGCAACATCGGGGTTCTGTTAACGAAGAAGAATAGCATCTTTTGTGTAGGTGACTAGCAGTGTCTGCCACTGAACAAAACTGTTTTATTTAAAAGCCAATAATAGTGGATCCTTCAGGACTATTTTTGTTCAAGAAATCTGAAAGCCCCTGCCTAACCGGTGTAAGTAATGAAGAGAATGTACTGGCTCCGGAGACAATGCTAGCTCCAGGCAAGG
This sequence comes from Microtus oregoni, assembly GCF_018167655.1. Taxonomy (NCBI): domain Eukaryota; kingdom Metazoa; phylum Chordata; class Mammalia; order Rodentia; family Cricetidae; genus Microtus; species Microtus oregoni. The sequence continues at coordinate 7,178,276 of NW_024543976.1, forward strand.
CTTGAACTCGTGGTGTCATGAATGTAAGTGAAATTTGTCTGATTCTGGTCTCCCTGCTCATTCTTTACAAGGCCAGATTCTTCTGTAACCCTGTACTATTTTGAGAGCCAGATGGTTGCCACCATCTTCTAGGGACAGACCTCTTCCAGTCCAGTGTCAAAGAGAATCTATCACTGCACTGGTCACAGGAAATCAGGCACTTATCTTTCCTATAAGCCACAGACATGATCTCATATTTCATTGTTTCATTTAGTTTATGAGATTATCTTGGCATCAGTGAAGGACCCATGTAGTTCTTGTTGCAGCTTAAGGCTTACTGTTAAGTGATAAAGGGATGTAATGTGTACCAATACTGGCCTGACAGAAGTGGAAGGAATTAGGAAGCAGCACCATGGATAAATGAATGAGCACTCCCCCAGTGATCATAAATCCTATATTGTAGGCATTTTCCCCGTAAGAATTTCAATAAACTGAATAATTGTTTCTAGAAAATGGCTTAAAATAAAGACTTGAAATTCAACATTGTAGGAAATGTGTAATAAAATCTAAAGCAGTAAATAAAATCCTGGTGGAATGAGCAGAGATTTCAGTTATAGTCAAATTATTTTGAAAAAGATGAAGAATCTATTCATGCTAGATATTGATGTTGGAGTAATTCGATTAACTATTGTAAAATTTTATGCAAATCTAGTTAGTTCAGTTCAAATTTGACTTTAATAGCTATGATCTGAAGATATTAAAATATCAAAATGAACAAGAAATATTTAGTAACATATACATTTCAATAGGCAACAATGTTTAATAGTAGAAATGTCTGGGGATAAGTGTATCTATTTGCAGGAAGTATAATAATGTGACCCACAAGTTAACAGGATGAATGGTTCTTGGCCAAGCAGCAGTCTTCCTAGCTGGCCTTAGCTCCCCTGAGAGTTGTATTCTGTGGAAGTCATCCATCCTGTCAGTAGAGTACAGAACAGATAAGGCCACAGAGAAATAAAACTGAGAGAGGGAAAGCTGTAGGAATGAACATACATCATCAGATAATTTAGCAGAGGCTGCTTTGGGTTGGAGGGACTCTTTCATGTGACAGGACTGTCCTAATGCAAGGCAAAATCTCCTGGAAAACCCATGCTCAGCTGTAGATCTTTGAACAGCTATAGGCAGGGAAAGGAAGAACCTGTCTTAGTTACAGATGCTACAATCCAAGACTGTGAGGTACCGCGTTCTCCTGCACCGTGGATAGCATAGGACCCACCCAGTTTGAGAAAACTGCAAAGACTGCAGAGGTATGACAGGCATGCAAAATAGGAATGAGGCTGGAGAGGAGACTTGACTCAGCCACCAACTGCTTAATGAACAAGTTAAGGAATAATAGGAATAAGTTAAGGAATAATAGGAATAATAATAGGGAAATTGGTGTTGCAACTACACATTCGAGTCAAGGTAAACTTAGAAGTACGATCTCTTTTAACCTACAGTGTGGGTATAAGCACTTACTCAAGTCAAAGTTCTGAGTGAAGAATGTTTCGACTATAGGCATAGACCAAGCCCTGGTAAGTCAAAACTTTGGAGTGGTAAAATTAAATAGACACCATCATTTTCCAGGCACTGCTAGAACAATCCAGTCTGGATGTGTAATATCTTCCGTGTGATATAACAATCAACTTCTCTCACTTTCTCTTTATACCCAGAGATTAGTGCTAGTGCCACTCTCAACTTTTTGTAATAGATGGGAATTAATAACAAGATCCATAGCTGGTCAATATACAGACAATAAGAGACCAGGGAGTGTTTAGCCCTAAATGGGAAATCCACATCACACCTTCTCCCAAAGCTCAGACCATCGTCTACGTAGGGAGGGGCAGAAAGACGGTAAGAGTTAAAGGGAATAGACACCTATAGTGAAATGGGATTTGCTAGACATGGTAGTATCATTTCACACATGAACTCACAGTGGCTGGGACTGCTTGCTTAAGATCAAGTCAGCATAAATGGGGAGGGACTCAGGAAGTCCCACTCTTATCTGAGGAACTATAAGGACACAGTGCCTGCTGGAGAAGGGAGAGTTGATTTGCTTTGCACGTGGTCACTGAGAGAACACAGGTAGCATTAACTGAATTTGGTGGGTTTAAAGAAAAGAGACCACATGCAGTTTAGAAGAGGAAGTCGTGGTGAGGATAGTGGGGGAACTGGAGGAAAAGGAATAGCAGTTGAATAAGGACAAAACACATTATATGCACGTATGGATATTAAATACAATATACTCTTAAATATAGTTAATAGTGTTGAATATATTCTCAAATATATTTAAGAATAAAAGACCTAGAACTTCCTAGGGAACTAATTGGGAAGACATGAGCCAAAGAAGAAGGATGAGAGAAGGTAAAAGGGAGTGAAAATATGATCATAATACCTGCTATATATTTACGTAATTATCAAAATTTATACATTAATTAAAAGATAAAGAACTACTATATGTGCTGGTCAGTTTTTTTTGTCAACTTGATGCAAGATAGGGTCATTTGGGAAGAAGAAACCTCAGTTGAGAAGGTGTCTCCTTCAAATTGGGCAATAGACAAAACTACAGGGGTATTTTCATGATTGATGATAATGTTGGAGGGCCAAGCCCACCGAGGGGCGTTCTGCCCTGGGCTGGTGGTCCTGGATTGTAGAGAAAAGCAGGCTGAGCAAGCCCGGGGAGTAAGCCGGTAGACAGTGTTTCTCCCTGGCCTCTGCTTCAGTTCCTGCCTCCAGGTTCCCACTCTGCGTTCTTGCTCCCGTAAGCTGTAAAGTGAGATAAACCCTTTCCTCCCCGAGCTGTTTTTGGTCAGTGCTTTATCACAACTCTAGAAAAACAAAGTAGAGCCCAATATGACTCAGTTATCCCATTCCTGGGGACACATTGCAAGGACTCCATGTACTCCCTCAAGGACACTTAACATACCCATGTTTATTGCTGCTGTGTTCACAGTCCCAAGTAAGCAGAACCAGCCAAGAATCCCACCAGCAGATAAACGGGTAATGAAAATGTGGTATGTAGACATCATGGAATTTTACTGAGCCATAAGTAATAATAAAATTATACAAATTTTAGGAAAATAGGTGGATCTGGAAAACATTTTATCAAGCAAAGTGATCCAAATTCATGAAGATGAAAATTATACATTCTTTTTCATTTTTGAACCATAGATTATAACACACAACACACATATATATACATTTTTATTTTATATATATAAATAAATATATTTATATATAAATTATATATATATAAATACAGATAGGAATAGATGCAAGCAAAGATTAACAACTAGAAGGGAGGAATATGGGAGAGGGTAAATGATACATGTAAAATTAAAGCAGGAAGGGAACTCTAGAGCAAAGGTAAGTTTAGGGGGTCTAAGGAATAAGGGGAGACTATAATCAACTAAAACAATGTTTCTTTAAAATACCACAATAATACCTAATACTTTGTAGATAAGACCAAACAAACAAAAATCTTAAACTAGTGTTTGGCATATACTAATTGCTCAAGAGATGTTAAATACTGTTATTGCCCCTGTAGGCTTCTAAACCATTTTCTAAATTTCCCCACGTTTCTGTGGATCAGCTGATGTTCTGTGAGGACAGTCATGCAGCTCTCGTTTATGTGAGTCCCCAACCCCTAATCCTAGTTTGCACATTCCCAGTCCCCAAAGCTCTGGGGATCAAAGTTTCCCATGGCTCATCTGGCGGCAAAACCAGATAATGTGATCGGAAGACATTTGGCAATAAAACCTGATCTGAACAGGGAGCCTATTTACAGTGCTTAAACATCCCATCCAGTGTAAATATTGGTGTATTCCAGGATGGAATGTTGTCCCAGGCCCTACCTGATTGCCTTCCCAACCTGAGAAACTCTGCATTCCGAGAAGCATGGGGCCTCTCAGATTTAGACAAAGGTTGTAGACCCGTAGTGGTTGGGTAGGCAGTGGAGAAGTGATTTCCATCTGTGGCTCTGCGAGTCAAGATTTATTAAACAAGCAAGTGTATCGCTCCATTTATAAACACACTGATCCAATCAGCTTTCCGGATCTGAGAAATGTGGACCTTGTTTCCTCCAGGGCCTTCACTATCAAGGTCAATCTCCCCTCCCACTTGCTCTCTCTGCTCGAACTGCCAAAACCACTTATTTTGGTTTGGGAACATTTTTCAAGTTGGAATAATTCCCCTCACCCATTATTTTACTTCCTACCTTCATCTCTATGCGCGTCTGTAGAAATACAAAGTTAAGCAGATGTCAAAGCCCTAGGAACATCTGGCAGAGGGATTGTACCTCTGTCCCACTCAGTCTCACACCTGGATGGCGTTCCCTCCCAACTCCACTTGTGCTGAGTGAAGACATCAAGATGCCTGTCAGTGGTGACTCTATTACGTCCTCCACACTTCCCATTACGGGAGAACTACTGGCTGAAGACATGTGTCCTCTTCGGTCTGTCCATCTGGTTCTGCTTCAGGAAGGGACAACAGATCACAATCTCAGCAGCTTGTTCTTGTTAACTACTCCAGATCTCCGGAGACCTAGGAGAAAATTCTTCTAACTGTTCACCTTCTATGGTGTCTCTAGAGTGTCTAAAGTCTTTGCATGCATTTTAAACCTCTCAGAACAGACAGCAACCACATCAGAGCTCACTGAAGTAATGACATCTGGCTTTGAAAATCTGATCTCACCTCTCTTTTTAACCCAGGCTCAAGTGTGGGGAGAAATGAAGTTGAAGATCTCCCTTGCAAGGAACTCTGGGTGGTTTCTGTCTTTGATGTGGTTAGAGAGGAGGCCTCAGGATGTAGGACTGCTAGTCCCCAAGGGACCAACAGGGAAGAGGCAAATTTTTTTCATGTTAATATGTTAATCCAAACAAGAGGTACAGTTAGATCACAGGGAAGTAGAGACGCCATTTTAAACACACCACACACACACACACACACACACACACACACAGAGAGAGAGAGAGAGAGAGAGAGAGAGAGAGCGCAAATGGCATTGCCAGCATGCAAGTTCTCCCTTTCCTCAACAGAATTGTGGATCCCGGAGCTTCTTTGGGCTTTAAGTTCTTTAAAATAAGCGTTAGAATCTCTGCTTTTACACAGTTAGCCCAGGCCACCAGCTAACAATCGCTGAGACTCAGCTTGACTTTTGTTAGACTCTCAAAGTACTAATCTTTGTCCTCAAATCATGCCGTCTCTGGAAATTGCACACAGTCCCTTTGCTGTTGAAAATGCCAGCGAGCTATTACTCTGGCAAGGGAAGGCTTTTGCATTGTTTGATTTCCTTAGGAAGCCACACTGAAAGCACCGGAGCTCCATGAGAGCTGGACAGAAAATGGGGAAATGGGCTGAAGAGAGAGAGCACTTGCTGCTTTTGCACAGGGCCAGAGTTTGTTCTCAGACTACACACTGGGTGGCTCACTGCATCCTGTAAATTCAGCTCCAGGGGATGCGAATGGCAACTCTTAGCTACCAAGGCCACCTGTATGTACTTGGCCATATATCCAATCATACACACACACACACACACACACACACACACACACACACAGACACACACATATAAAAAAATAAAAATAAGATAAATCCTACAAAGTAAAAGTGGAAAAATTATAGCAGAAAGGTCTGCTTGCTTTGGAGAAACCACATGAAAAAGCATTCCTTCTAGGACAATCCTGGGCACTACTATGAAGCTTCTGGAACTCCCCCTTGTCAACAGAAAGACTGCACCCTCGATAGAAGACAGGATACCATGGGCCTGTACACACAGCCATTTAGGATGCTAAGAAAGAAGGATGCAAGTTCAAGTCCTGCCTGCTGTGCAGAGGGAGCAACACCAACCTGGGCAATTTAGTGAGACCCCTGTCTCAAGGAAAAGCTAGGGATATAGTTTGGTAAACAAAACATAAATAGCATGTGTGAGGCTCTAGGTTCAACCTCTTGTCTTCAAAATAGAAACTAAGTATGTATATAAAGGTTAAGAGATTTAATGGATTCCTTGCTGAGAAGCCTGCTCATCAGAATCACTCAGTATTCTAACATGTTTGGCTTCCTAGAGGGCTTTAAGATCTCACCTTCTCTGATATAATCTCTAAAACATCATACTTTAGAAGCACAAAGTATAATCCCCTGCCCTCCGACCGAGAATCTGTTTAGTGCGGATTAGGAGAAAACATCTATTCACATCTACTCAGCCTAAATTGCTCTTCCTGTTGTGGTAAAATATTCTGATGAAAGCAGCCTGAAGATTTACATTTGGTTCTCAGCTGGTGGTACGATCCAGATCCATCCTGGCAGGGCAGTCGTGGCAGGAGGCATCTGAAGCAGCTGGTCACATGGTGCCCACAGTCTGGATTAGAATGTTCACACTCTGCTCAGAAAGGCTCTCTTCTTTATATACTGGCCAGAATTCCAGCACAGAAAAGAATGGTGCCACCCACAAGTAGGCAAGTTTTCCCCATGTCAGTTAATTCTAATCAAGCTAATCTACCACGAGCCGTACCCAAAGGCCCACCTCCTAGGTGACTGTAGCGCTCACCATACTGATAATCGAGATCAACTGTCACACAACCATTGTCCCATCATGTAATGAGGACCCATGGATGATGTCTTTAAAGGAGGCCATGGGAATGACAGCTACAAGGCCTGTCGCAGACCAGGAGCATCCCCTTACTTGATGTTAACTGACAACAAGCATCATGGAGGAGAGGATAAAGAGGATAAAGGCAAACGAACAAATAAATGCTTCAGCAAACTTAAGTATGACACCGAAAATAAGAGAAAATTAAGTTGTAGGATTTACGCTTTTCTTTTTAATTTTGAATCTTGTCTTATCTGTGGACCTATCTATCAGTGGATGCCTACACATTGCAGAGGCCACCAACTTGTACTGCTAGGGAAAGTAAGGTATGTCATTTGTTTTAGTTCCTGCTGATTGGTTAGAGAAAAGACAGGGGACAAGTCCATTTGGATTTGGGTAAATGGTCCCATCTCCAGAATGAGGAGGACATTCCCAGCAGTGACTCTTTCTCCCATTTCTCTATAGCCATCCGCCAATTGCACACTAGATTACTTTTTTTCTTTGTGTGTGTATATATGTGTTCAACATGTGAGTACATGGGGGTTGGGAGGGGAGTTTGTGTATGTGGGTATGAGTGCACCCATACCATGTCACGTGTGTAGAAATCAGGGGACTACTTTTGGGTGTCTTAGCATTTTCACCTTGCTTGCGACAGGCTCTCTTCAGTGCCGTACACGCCAAGTTAGCTGGCTAGCTTCTGAAGTTCCTTTGTCTCCCTTTCCAGCTCCTTGTTGGTTCAAGTCGGGAATCATTCACACCCTGGCTCCAAGTGTTTCCTGGAGATCTGAATTTAGCTTATTGGGCTCTCATAACAAATGGTTCTTACCCACGGAGCCATCTCCCCAGACCCTGGACTATTGTTATTTTGTTTGGGTTTTACCTACACCTTTGTCCTGTCCACTGACATATGGGCTCCTTGACAATGTTACCAGGCTCACATATTTTAGGGGTTAAACAGTTCTATGGCCTACACTGAGTAGTCCAATGTCTGTGCAATGGTATAGTAGAACGTATGCCTTGAAGTTGGCCTTTGTTGTAGGATCTGATGACTGGACCAGTGGTTAATGGAACACTTGGGGAGCTATTTAAAAAGTGTTCTTTTGGGTTATGTGCTATATATAGCTTGAAGGTCACATTTTACATCGAAGTAAATATGTCAGTTGATTAAATGACTCAGAGCAAGTTTGTTTATATCTAATGAAATTACACAATACATGAGACTACAGGAAGCACATTCTGCCTATCTCCTTTTTTCCAGCTAAATTAAGCTCCAAGAAGGAAATCTGCCGCTCTCTCACAGCCTACCACTTTTAAACAACCTCAAAGGCCTATTCCCCACGGACTGTACTTTGGCAGAACACTGCCGTCAGTTTGTGCATGGGGTCGTGTGAAAGCCTGTGATCCGGACTGCCAGTGGTCCACGCTTCACTAATAGATACCACCTTCCATAGGACTCCTGCATGGGAAAAGGAAGTTCCATTCCTGCAATGGGACTGTCTGGGAGAATCACTCGCCACACAATTATTCAAACTCCAATCATCTTATCTCATTCCGAGCGATGCCTACTTCAACACAGGGACTCTATTGTTCTGTGGATTTCCTTATTACACACCCTTGACAAGCTTAGCTAGAAGTTTCCTTGAAGGCTGTACCCTACCCGTCCTTTGCTAACAAAGACAGAAAGCTCTGAGCGAAGGGTAAAGCGTTGGTTTAATTGGAGCCTGCATTCTTGGTAAACTTACTTAGGAAACCAGTATAAAGAACTGTCAATCATTCTCAGAATGAGTGGGGAGGCCAAAAGCTTCTACAGAGTCTACACAGTGATTTAGTTTAATAACAGAGAATTTTATAGTACTTCATCAGGTCTTCTATATGACCCAGCTATACCACTCCTGGATATTTACCCAAGGGGCTTCAAGTCAACACAACACAGTGGTATTTGCACATTCATGTTACTATAGCATTATTCACAATAGCTAAATTATAGTACCCATCTAGACGTCCAGCTACAGAGAGATGGATAAGGAAAAGGTAGTATATACACACAATGGAATTTTTTTCTCAGCTATGAAGAACAAAGTTGGGTCCGTGAGATAGTCTAGCAGGTGTAGGCACCTGCTTCCAAGGCACCGGCTCCCTGAAGACCTTGATTCAACCCCTAGGACCCATATCTTAGAAGAAGGAGAGAACTGACTGACACAGGTTATCCTCTGACCAACCACCACATGTGTGCCACAGCAGAGGCCACCCCGCCACATGTGCACACAAAATACAAATGAAAGGCTTTAAGAAGAATGAAATCTGTTATTTACAGGAAAATGGATGGGACTAGAGATAATATTCTGTCAAGTCGGCCAGTCACAGAAAGACAAATATCACATTTTTTTTCCTTTGTGGCTAGTAGATTTTATACAGTTACATAAAGTCAGTAATGTTTATGCCATGAGCATAGAAATGAAGCTATCTAAGAGAACAAAGAGACTGAGAGCAGTGGGGAGAGCCAAGAGGAAGGAGGGCAAGGGTCAGGGGAGAGTGGGAGGATGCTTAACATACACTACATACTTACTCAAAACTTGTAAAGCTAGTTAATAAGGTATTTACTTAAGTTTCAAAAGGTAGCTATAAAGCTATATGACATCTTGCAGATGTGAAGACAAGACCGGATATGTCTAGTGTCCAGCTTTAGGCCCAAGATGCTACTTCAGTTGCTTCTAGGAGCCCAGAAAGACTGCATTTCCTTCTCTGCATATTCTAACTAAGGGAACACCTTCTGCTGGGTCTAACTTGTTTTTACATGGATCCTTATGGTGGTGGTTTGAACAAAGATGGCCCCCATAGGCCCATAGCGATTAGCACTATTAGGAAGTGCAGCCTTGTTGGACTAGGTGTAGCTTTGTTGAAGGAGGTGTGTCACTCAGGGGTGGGCTCTGAGGTCTCAGAAGCTCAATCCTGGCCAGTGGGTCACTGTCACTTCCTGCTGCCTGTGGGTCCAGAATTCTAAGCTCTTTCTCCCACACCACATCTGCTTGCACACTGCCATGCTTCCAGCCATGATGACAACAGACTAAACCTTTTAACTCTAAGCCATCCTCAAGTAAATGTTTTCCTTTATAAGAGCTGTCATGGTCATGGTGTCTTCTAACAACGATAAAAGCCCTAACTAGGATACTTATCTTGGCAAAAACAGGGGCAGTGAAGAAAGTGCCCATTTAAAATGAAAGTATTTTCAATGTCCTGAAATTGATATTTGTATTGGTTATTTTTCATAAAAATATCTTAGAAATAAATTGAATTTCTGGTTTTCCTTTAACAACAATGAAATATAGAAACCATCTTGTCAAATCATAAACTTTTCTGTTTCTCTATCTCAATCAGAAAATTAAAAAAAAAAAAACTTCAGTCGGTAAACTTTAGTAAGCCACTGTCTTTGTGATGCTTACATAAAGTATCACACAAGCTAATTCTCTTTACTAGGTGTGCCTAGAATCTGATGTGAGAAAAACGTAAGGTCTGCATTGTCAATAGGACAATGGGCAAACTACTGAGCTTCATTGCTTTCTTAGCTACTGAGCTTGGGGTCACGGCACAGCCACCAAGGACTACAGATCACATAGTCGATTTCAGAAATTACAAGCATGTTAAAAACAGAAGCTTGCTATAGGATAGGGTCGTTTCAGGTTCCCTATCTTTATCTGCCCAAGAAACTAACTGGGGACATCGCCTTGGGCTCCTGGGAGCCACTCTAGGTTCAAGTCTCTTGCCAGCCCTAAGGTGGCTCCCTTAACTAAGAATTGTGCTTCCGTGCTCCCCTATCCAGCCTTCCTTTATCCCAATCATCCTGTTTCCCCAAGTTCCCCCCATCCTCCCCTTCTCACTTTTCTCTCCCCATCTCCCCTTACCCCAACTCACCCCACCCCCAAGATCCCACTTTTCTCCCCGGCAATTTTGTCTACTTCCCATAGGCAAGAGGATAACTATATGTTTTTCCTTGGGTTCAACTTCTTATTTAGCTTCTTTAGGTTCACCAATTGTAGACTCCGTGACCCTTATTTATGGCTAGAAACCAATTATGAGTGAGTACATCCCATGTTCATCTTTTTGGGTCTGGGTTACCTCACTCAGGATAGTGTTTTCTATTTCCATCCATTTGCATGCAAAATTCGAGAAGTCATTGTTTTTTACCGCAGCGTAGTACTCTACTGTGTATATATTCCACACTTTCTTCATCCATTCTTCCATTGAAGGACATCTAGGTTGTTTCCAGGATCTGGCTATTACAAATAATACTGCTATGAACATAGTTGAACAAATGAATATCTTGCATATCACCACAGAACCTTCATCTGGTGATGGATGGAGATAGAGACAGAGACCCACACTGGAGCACTGGACTAAGCTCCCAAGGTCCTAATGAGGAGCGGAAGGAGGGAGAACATGAGCAAGGAAGTCAGGACCACGAGGGGTGCACCCACCCACTGAGACAGTGGGGCTGATCTATTGGGAGCTCACCAAGGCCAGCTGGACTATGACTGAAAAAACATGGGATAAAACCGGACTCTCTCTGATCATGGCGAACAATGAGGGCTGATGAGATGCCAAGGACAATGGCACGGGGTTTTGATCCTACTTCATGTTCTGGCTTTGTGGGAGCCTAGCCAGTTTGGATGTTCACCTTCCTAGACATGGACGGAGAGGGGAGGACCTTGGACTTTCCACAGGGCAGGGAACCCTGACTGCTCTTTGGACTGGAGAGGGAGGGGGAGAAGAGTGGCGGGAGGGGGAGAAGGGTGGGAGGAGGGGGAGGGAAATGGGAGGCTGGGAGGAGGGGGAAACTTTTTTTTCCTTTTCTCAATAAAAAAAAAAAAGAAGCTTGTTTCCATCCTACAAACAAGTCCCCTTTGAAGTGCATGATTATGGGTATTCAGTCTAATGTATCGAAAGCTTTTCATTGGTTTATTCTTCTAACCAATGTTGGTTGGTAGCTGAGGAAGAAAGCAGGCTCACACTTGTCAATTCAGGAAAACTGTTCTGACAAAACATGATTAATACATGACTAAGACGTGACTCAGCTCAGGGGTTTCTGCATGCACCTTCCTTACTCTTTTCCACAATAAAGTCTTTAAGATGTTCACGTATCTGCTTGCTTTGGTGTGACAGAAAGATGTCCACTCCTTGCATGGTCCTTGCTCTGGACCATGTCTTGCTCTGGATCCTCCAGTGTCCTCTGCTACTTGGTTCTTCCTAGGCCATAGATGACTTCAACTGCTTTTCCTGTGTTGTGCTAGAACTGGACCCTGAAGGCCTTAATTTCTGACCCAGCCCATTTTATCCTGGTTTCAGTATTGTCTCCTTATCCCAACCTTGGGCCTCTTGGGATCCCAGCAATTTTGTCATTTACTTACTATCCTGTTGGGTAAAACCATTATCTAAATCTAAACAATGGCTTAGCCACTTGCCCTCCATCTTTGAGGTACTTCAGTTTGGGTGCCAATGTGAACAGCTATTCTTTGTGCTAAATGGTTTCTGCTGTCCTAGATCCTGAGAGTTTCTCAGCCTCAAGGTCTAACTTAATGACAACAAAAGAGATGTGGAGAAAATGGGGACATGGCACACCATTACATCCCGGTAGTTGGGAGGCCGAAACAGGCATGCTTCAGACTAATCTGATCTACAAGGTGAGTTTCAGGCAGGTCAGGGCAGCATAGTAAGAGTCTGTCTAAACAGAATGGAAGGAAGGAAGGAAGGAAGGAAGGGAGTGAAAGAAGGAAGGAGGGAGGGAGGGAGGGAGGGAGAAAGGAAGGAAGGAAGGAAGGAAGAAAGGAAGGAAGGAAGGAAGTAAAAGGAAACAAGTATAGGAAAGATAAAACTAGAGTGACTTGTAACATCTTTTTTCTGTTTTGTACACTTCATTTTTGTTGTCCTTTTTATAATTTTGTTCTTTTATTGAAAAATAGATCTTCCCCATATAATACATTCTGATTATGGTTTCCCTTCTCCCAACTCTTCTGAGATCTTACCCCCCTCCCCTCCTATGTAAATTCATACCTTTTCTGCCTCTCCTTAAAAAACAAACAGGCATCTAGAGACTAATAATACTATAGAATAAAACAAAACAAAACAAAGAACAAGGAGAGGTCAAAACAAACAGAAGAAAAAGAGCCAAAGAAAAAGCACGAGAAACACATACAGACACAGAGACACATACATGTACACACATATAGACACATACACACATAAGAACCCCATAAAACACAAAACGGAAAGGGATAATATATACGAAAAGGACATGTAAAGTTAAAAGGCAGCCCTACACAACGTTGTGAGACAACATCTTCAGAGATGCCATTGAGTTTGGTATGTGCTGGCCGCGGGCCTGTCCATCTGCTACTGGGCATGGGGCCTGCCCTTGAGTGGTTTGGATCCCCAGTGAGACTGTTGGAGAAAACTAATTTTGCATTTGGAAGTGGTGATCAATCGGAGATTGCTTAATCTCCCTTTATCCTTATAGCGGCTCAGAATACACCAACTACAAAATGTGAGTGCAGGAGACCACGCTGTTAGTCTAATCCCTTGGAATATTTCCAGCTGTTGTTTTTTTTTTTTTTGTTTTTAATTGTTGTTTGTTTGAGAAGCTCCACAAACAGGAATAGACCAAAAGCTGTCCTTTTGATAAAAGACGCTTATATTAAGGAAACTTGAATTACTGAATCTGAAAATTCCCTTACCCCAGAGACTTTATCTGTGTACACATTGCCTCCTCAACCTTCTGCCACAGTGCCTCCACTGCCCAGAATCTCCGAGCCATTATTTCTTTTGGTGGCTCACAATGCTATGTAAACTCCAATAATTTGATGCTTGAGCTCTCAATATTTTATGTAACTCCCATGGATTTTTATGTGATGAAAATGACTTTAGCAACCCAACTCAAGTCAATGTAATATTTTGTCAACCAAAGAACCTAGAAAGAGCAAAAAAAAAATTTCTTCCTCCCTTTCATACTTCTGCAGAAATTAAGAATTAATATTTTTTCATTTGATGTCATTTGGTTACCCAAAAGCCTACAACTATTTAAGCTCCTAAGGGAAAAACTGATTTACTTAACCAAAAATTTGGGTTCTAGGTATGCCCAACCCATGGTTTATGAACTGTAAGTCAAGTTCAACATGAAATCATAAACTTACTGAAAACATTTTGACATTTTTTTTGGTGTTGTTTTCTTTTTTGTAACTTGGTTTTATAGTTCTCTACTGTGAACTTTGTAGATGACATTGCTAGGTTTCAAACCTGGGACAAATGGCTGAGGTGCCTGTTTAACATATCAGAGTAGACACTCGTCACCAGGTTTTCTCTGTGTCCTCACTTGTTACAGGGCTCTCCTGACTGGAATAACCCATGCCCTACCCGAAATTTCTCCAGCCCAGGGTCTGGTCTTTCTTTCTCCCAGCTGCCCTACCTTATATAATTCAACTGTCTTGGTCACCCACTCTTTTTATACCTTTGAGCCTCCTTCACCTGCTCCTCTCTCCCTTCCCCTTCTTCTCCTACTTGGCTCAGGGTCATGTCTACTCTGGGCTCTCCCAGATGTCCCAGCCTCTGGCTATGCTCTCCCACATGTCTCCAATAAACTTTCCTCACCACACCTAGGAACAATCATGTTCTTTCCCTTTTCACTTCCTCTTTTTCATTCAGACATCAAGTCACAATGCCAGGAGGATGGGCAGACCTGGTAGAGTATCAGCATGTTTTCAATATGTCTTGCTCCAAACTAGACTTTTGTCCTGGGAAAGATGTACATACAAAATTGCCAGTCCCAGGATTGAACATTCTACAAGAGGTGCGTTGTCAGTGAGTGTGCAGGACAAGGTAACTGGTAGCATTGGCTCCTTTGTCATGAACCAAAGGATGCTATGGAGCCATTAGGAATTACTTCATGCTTATATCTAAGGCCCCAGTTTGAGAAGATTAATGGCCTGGTTTTCTTCACAAGCATCCTGTTCATGTTCATTCTGCATAATCTGTTTATATTGATTACAGAGTTATCACACCATTATCCCACCATTCTTATTGAGTAAAGATAGGTAGAATCTTCTGTATTACTGAGTCACATAGTTGGGTTATCAATTTGCATTCAATTAAGTGATTACAAAATGATTACATTCTCATAGATTTCCTTGGCTGAAAGAGAGTCCAACCCTGTTGGGATAATCTTTGTGTATACTGTGTGAAGATGTATCTGTTTAACGTCACTTGCTTAAGGCACTTTTCGATTGGTTTAATAAAGAGATGAATGGCCAATAGCTAGGCAGAAGAGGATAGGCGGGACTTCTGGGATGAGATAGGAACTCTGGGAAGGAATCTGAGGCAGGCAAGATTTGCCAGTCAGACTCAGAGGAAGTTGAATGAGTGGTACTGAGGAGAGGTAATGAATCCTGTGACAGAGCATAGATTGATATAAGTGGGTTAATTTAAGTTTTAAGAGCTAATTGGGAACAAGCCTAAGCTAAGGTCAAGCATTCATAATTAATAAAAAAGTCTCCACGTCATTGTTCAGGAGCTGGCTGGCTGTTGTAGGGGTTGCGGGGCTGCGTCTCCAGCACCCTGGCCACCTGGATAGCTTATGCCCCGAAATAACAACACACAAATTGTATTCATTTAAACACTGCTTGGCCCATTAGCTCTAGCCCTTACTGGCTAATTCTGATATCCTGATCAACCCATCTCTAATAAACTGTGTAGCACCAGTCTTACCGGGAAGGATTCAGCATGTCTGACCTGGTGGCTTGCTCCATCGTGTCTGCTTCAGAGAGCAGAGCTATCGCGTCTGCCCAGGAGAGGGGAGCATGGCATCTCTGAGCTCACTTCCTCTTCCTCCCAGCATTCTGTTCTGTTTACTCCTCCCACCTATGTTCTAACCAATAAAATGGGCCAAGGCAGTTTATTTTTTAACCAATGACCTTCCTCCATCAGCTGTCCAAAGAAAGATCAGTTACGTAACACGACAATTAGTTTTTATGTCATACTTAATAGATTGTATTCTCTATCTCCCAGGATACCCATTATCTTGAGTATAGTTACTAATAAGTAGTGACTAAGCTGATTTTTACAAATACACCTAGAAATTTCTGCGACAAAAAACATCAAAATGTCTTTTTCCCTCATCCAAATTCAGTGGCCCTCCAGGCAGCTCCACCCCCCTTTTCACCAGTCAGGCAGCTGGATGTGAAACCCTATGCTACCAACTGTCTCCCTAAGAAGCTTCCACGTTGCCTGTACAGGGAAGACAAAGAACCAGAAGGCTGCATGGACACTCTCATTCTCTCTCACCTGCAGCATAGCCCAGGTTACTTAAACTCACAGTCCATTGGCCGGAGAAGATCACATGACATATGACCCTTCATCACTGTACAGAGGATGAGAAGGTGAGTGATACCTAGATTTAGGGAGGATTTATTATTATTTTTTTTTAACTTCTCTGTGTATAGTTTTGGCTGTCCTGGAACTTGCTCTGAAAACCAGGCTGACCTTGAACTCACAGAGCTCCACCTGCCACTGCCTCCCAAGTGCTGGGATTAAAAGTGAGCACCACTGCTGCCCAGATTCAGTGCGGAATTATAGTTACCGGAAAAGTGAAATTTTTCAGTCTTAACAGTCTATATGGCATGAAACGACTGTAGTCTAAGAATTTAGGTCATATTAGGATATAGGAAGCCTTCAAGATAGCTTACTTTTCCTCTGTATAGCAAGATACTACAAACCACTGCTTAAAGAACATCTGTTCCTTATCTTAGTACAGTCCAGAGGTCCACCACAGTCTCAGGAGGCTCCACCTCCAGGGAGGCTAGGTGTCTGGATGAATTTTTGTCAACTTCACATAGCTAGAATTATCTGGGAAGAGGAACCCCAATTGAGAAAAATCCTCTTTCAGGTCAGCCTATAGGTGAGTCTGTAGGGACTTTTCGTAATTAATGATTGGTGTGGGAAGGCCCAGCTCACTGTGGGTGTTGCCACTCCCCAGCAGGTGGTTCTGAGTGGGTTAAGAAAGCAGGATGAGACAGCCTTGGAGAGGAAGCCAGAAAGCAGTGTTCCTCCAGGTTCCAGTGTCTACTTGAGTTCCTGCCCCGACTTCCTTACTGGAAGCAATAAATTAAATAAATCCTTTTTTCCTCAAGTTGCTTGGGATCATGGTGATTATCACAGCAGCAGAAACTAAATGAGAACACCTGGGTTACATGCCCTAGGAAGAGTTAGGACAGATCCTACGCTTGACTCTCCCATTTTCCAAAGACTGTCTACCTTCCTCGGTATCCAGTTCCCTTTCCCTGTCTCCCAAGTCAGTAAGATTCCAACTCTCAGAGCCTGTGCACTCCCCTCTGGTCTCTGCATCTAGGAGCTCCTGTGTACACACACCTACTTAGCAAAATCCAGTCCCATCTTCCAGCTCAAGATCTGTAACTTGACCCTTATCTCCAAAATCTCTTTTGTCATGGAAGATTTACAGACTGCAAGGTTTAGGATAAGAAAGATGTGTCTACCAGTTGGTCTGCCTGCCTGCCTGCCTGTCTGTCTCTGTGTGTGCATGTATATGTATATGTGTGGTTAAAATTCTGCCCGTAATAGTCACTTTTTGTCATAATGAATCTCATTTAACTTTAATATCAATAGCTGGCTACTGCTTTAGAGACACACAGAAGACAGCAAGACATCGGGCAGGCATTTTACTTCATTCACACTCTAAAGCCATGCGCATTGCTGAGTGCTTGGCTGGAGGAGTTTAACATGAGACACCTGGTTCAGTTTTCACTGCCATCTAAGATGTACTCATCTTAAAAAAACACAGGTAAGGAGCTATGTGAAAACCGGGGGGTGATGACCAAGTAAGGAATGGTTTTGAAAGTAAATTGAAGAGCACATAGTAAACTCTTTGAAGGTAGGAAGGAAGCTTTCTTCCTTCCCTCCCTCTCTCCTTTGTTCGTTCGGTCCTTCCTTCCTTCCTTCCTTCCTTCCTTCCTTCCTTCCTTCCACCGTTCCTTCATTCCTTCCTTTTTGTTTTGATTTGTTTTAAACAAGCATTTTGTGAATGTCAGGGCCCAGACCCAAGAATGGAAAACATATTTTTGTACCTTCTGGCTGTTATGTTTTCCCTAAATCACTTGGTTATTATTGTTGAAAAAAATGACATTCCTCAACAATTATTTCCTTACACATGAAGCTTACGCATCCTATTTGGGATCCCCACGAATGGAAATTTCATTGAAATTCAAAAGATCTTATTAAAATAGCCAAACATAAAGCATGGTGTTTTAATTGTGAACATGTGTCTGTGTAAATGTGTTTCTATGGAGCACTAGTACACAAAACACAAGATATCACTAGCACAAAGTCACAGATAATTTGTATCTTATTTAGAAAAACAGCAAAGGCTACAGTTGATGGAATTCTTGCTCGATGCTCCATGTTTGATAAAGATTTCGTTTTGGTTTTTGACACAGGGTCTCAGGCTCGTGTGCCGCTCATCATTCTCATTCCCTGAGTCCCCTCATTGATGGGACAATGGTCATGTCTGTCCACACTTGGCTTTTGGAAATGTTTCCAGACTATGCTCTGATTCTGCACATAGGCGTTTGCTCACCTCTTGAAGTGTGCACCTAGGTGTTCACTCAGCTCCTGACCTTTGCTTCCTATGTGGGGACCAACGTGGTCCCAAGAGATATCTGTCTGGTTTCCCTTCTTAAACCCCCTCATGGCTGCAGAGGAGCTTACACAAAGATTAGTGTTGACTTCCCTGCTCCCGTGTGAAGGGCTGGAGACCCGCTCTTCCCCTTCGCTTTGCTGACAACAGCTCTGTAATTAGAAGGACCCAGACTTTCCTCAGCTTCTGCAATTAGAAGGAACCAGACTTTCCTCAGCTTCTGCAATTAGAAGGACCCAGACTTTCCTCAGCTTCTGCAAGGCTCCAGCCACCTCTCCTATTTGAGTCCCTATACTTCTACCTTACATTTTATTCTAAACTGAGGTAATTAAGCTGAAGGAGTTTCTAGAAACAAGCCTGAGCTTTGTTTTCAGAGTATTCCTTATTACGTTGTCCATAAGGTTCTCAGCTACGGGTTAAAATGCACAGTTCTCCACGACCTAGTCAGGTGGGTACAAATGAAGAGTGTAGTCAACTGTTCCACTTAGACAGTGTCTCAAGGAGGCTGCTACACAGCTCTGGCCATCCTCCACCACGCATGAAGACAGCCCTGTGTGACTAGGTCTTATTGGTTTTCAAAGACCCCCACAGGCCACAAGGAGCCTTATGAATAAGAGAGACCTTAGGAGCCTGTAGAGATTCCACACTGACCCTGTCACTTCTCTTGTTTATCCCTCACTGCACCTGACATATTTCATCTCAACAAAACAAGGCTATCAAGTCATCTTTCTGTGCGGTATAGTAAGTACACTGGCTACTTCTGGAACTTGGGGTCTGTTTGACAAAGGTTCAACCTCTGGCATTGCAAGTAATCACAAAAGAAAATAATGATAATAAAAAAATCAAACAAGACCACTAGGAAATGATACAAAATAGGCCATAAGTATCATTCTAAATAGGAAGGCCAGATAATTGAATCTATAGTTGGTCAGAAAGGAACAGGTCAGACAGGACTGGTTTCAATCGCTTGGGGGATGCTGAGGTTTGAGATGAACCATTAAAAATGTGAGCAATGAGACCAGATGAATGGCTAGGAGCAGACTGATGGAGAGCGTGAAGGGAACACTTCCTCTGGGTTTCCTCTGACACCGCAGCCAAAAGAATGTTCTTCATTTATTTCAGTTCTTTGGGAAATAATTATTCTTATTTCTATTTTTTTATTGTGTTTGTCCCTTCTTGGGTTTTCTTTGTATATATGTTTAGAATTCTAAATCAATCAAACTCCATAAGGACTCGAAAAATGTTTTGCAAAGTCCACATCACCTCATGTCTTCCTCAAGAAAAAAATCCTTATTAATCGGTAAGAGAAATGCAAATGAAAGGTAACGGATTGGCTTATCAAAAACCTACTAAGCATTTGTTCTGTGGCCAATATCTACTCCAAATGATTTAAGTGTTCGGTGTTTCATTAGCGATGGTTTTCTGTGGCATTGCCTATACTAGCAACACCACTTAATAAAGAACTCACTGTTTTCAAGAATATTTTAGTAAAACAACATGGAATAAGCTATCTTACCCAAGTGCCATGCAAACAGGGAATCTACCTTATTTGGCTGCTATACATTGATACTCATTTTGTTATGTAGAATTTATGAGATTCTCTACAGTTTGGTAAAATTTATATTTACATCTAAAAACTGAAGAAAGGAGAGATGGCTTGACATTTAAGGTCACTTACTGTTCTTAAAGAGGACCTGGGCTCAATTCCCAGCACCCACCTCGTGTCTCATGACTATCCATAGGTGTGTACACGATGGGCATATATACATGTAGGCAAAACATTCATACACATATTTTAAAAATTTTTAAAAATCAACTGACAGATTTAAACAGTTTAGACACAGCTACATGTGCTTCAGGGAACACAATTTTCTTTTGAGCCCTGCAACTGTCTGTCCCTTTTAAAAAGAGGGACCGGATAGTAAGCTGTGAAGCATAGACAGGTATTACTTTGATACAACATCTCGCTAATCAAAACATTTTGAAAGAAATCCCAACCAAAGAGAAAAGTTGTTATATCTTCTCTCTTTATTAGAAAGTTGTCCATTTCTATCCATGAAAATACGGCCGAGAAAATGGCACTTCCCTCTAATCGCAGGTGCGTTTGTAAATGTCATAGCTTGTAATAGGCTCTCCTATATTGGCGTTTCCTTCTAATCTACTCTAAGAATCTGTTGGCCTGGGAAGAAATGGAATTTATTACAAAGGAAACACCAACAGGCTATACTCGGCTCCTGACCTTCAAAACTGGGTTATGAAGCAAACCACATGTGGCGGATGGTATTTTCCGAAGATGGCCACAGCAGTGTGTCGCACCCCACATGTGCTGCTGCAATGGGCTTGCCCCACCCTGTGAGGACGCAGAACCGAGTCCTCTCCCCTAACATCTGCACTGATCTCGATGACATTCTCCTGTAACTAATTGAATAAACACATTTCCATGTCACATGTGCATCCGACCTTGGGGTAAGTGGAAACTTGTGACCTCCACCCCTAGCAGGAATGGATACCTCCAGGAAAAGGAACACTTGTGCTCTAGAGAGTTTCCATGCTTTTTTTTTTCAATAAAATTGTATAATTCTCTTTCAGTTTTAGAGCAACAAGGAAACGAAGGCATAGAAAAGAAATTAGGTTCAATAGAGCTGCGATTCAGATGTCGGTTTTTCTGCTTCCCCTCATTCTACATTCTTTCCCCCTGAGACCCAAATACAATAAATGTTCGAATCTCTTCGGCAAACAGTGATTTGGTCTACACACAATGCTCGACCTATGCTGACAGGTAATTTTTAAAACTGACTAGTCAGTTTCCTCTGGGGATCTTACGCCATTGGTTAAATGTCAATGAAAACATCAACTTGGGGGCATCCTCAGAGGGACCTGATTTACCACGCCCAAGTCAGAGCCCAGGCCTCCTTGATATGCCAGTTGTCAGACCAAAGAACGAGCTACACACCAGGGTATACAGACAAACATCTGGAGATGAACGTGCACACTGCAATGAGAATACAATGTAATTTTGTGAGCACTGGTTTTGCTCTTACAAGGTCAAGGTCAGGACTGCGGGTCCTTACACTGAGCCTTAGCTAGCCGTCAGGCAAGCAGACTGTAAAATGCATGATCTTGAGTGCACAATTTGTTCTCGTCCACTTTTTTCCTCATTCTCATGTTAAACTTGTAATAACCTTTTCTTCTTTTGCCTTTGGGGCTGGTGACTGAAAGGCAATGTTTACCTTAAGTTTAGGAGTAAGCTGTTGGGCTTATTGACATTGGAGCTGGACGACTAAGCTAGTCCCTATACTATTCCAGAAGCTGGCCCAACATTTTTTCTTCTTTATATTCTTGGCCTGTGCTGCTGGGAAGCTCAGTCAGGAGCCACATGCCCAGAACCCTGTCCCTTTGGAAGGTATGAATCCTTCTCCCATTTTTCTTTTTTTTTTTTTGGTTTTTCGAGACAGGGTTTAACTCTTGAATATCTTCGGCTGTTTAGAGCAGTGGTTCTCAACCTGTGGGTTGCGACCCCTAGAGACTCTATCACAGATCAGATATCCGGCATATCAGATATTTACATTATGATTCATAACAGTAGCAAAATTACAGTTATGTAGTAGCAACAAAATAATTTTAAGAGGGGGTCACTACAACATGAGGAACTGTACTAGGGTTGCAGCATCAGTAAGGTTGAGAACCACTGGTCTGGAATGACGGCTGTTGGGTCCTCTTTTTCCCCTCGGGATTCAGCCTCTGCTTGGTGGTTGGGTAGGTGGTTTTGCTGCTTTATTAGAAGTAAATTCGCTGGCTCCCTCTCCCTCACCCAATAAAAAGCAAAATAAAGACCTCATTCCCAAGTTTTATTCCACAGTTTAAAATTAGTTTCCTATGAAACTGAAAACTAAATTTCAAAGCAAGTCTATATTTCATTTCTTCTTCCGAAACAGCACGTTGATTCCATAAACCCATATTCTAGCTACTACCACTACCTTAGAATTCAAAACAGTCTCCATAGAACCTTTGACCACAACGACATCCTCGGATACGGCCTACGTGCCTCAGATGGGCAGGGGTGACTGAGGAAGCCCACTAGTCCGCTCTAAATTGAAAGGTACAGCAGATTTCTCCTAGAACTGTTCTGTCTGGTATGACCTCTGCTTTTCTGGACCTCCTTAGCGAGGTTGCTTTGGAACAGCCTAGGCTGGAGAGCAAAACACGGAGCTCAAAGGTCTCCTTCCTTTTGGGTCTGTCCCTCCCGTATCTCGGCATTTTATATTTTTTGGCTTGCTCTGTTTCTGCCAGCTCCTCCCTCCTTCTTTTACCTGCGAAACTGCACAATCATTACTGATTGGCGAGGCATCCTTTCAGGGCTATTTTTTGTTCTTTTCTTTAGTTACTGTACCCGCAAACAAGATTTCTATTGTTTGAGAGTGGAATCAAATAACACAATCAGCCCTTCTCCTCTGGTAACTAATATTGGACGATGTTAGGGTCTTTGAGGCCGTAAACATGTACTCTAGTGCGTTTTTAAGCTATCTGGTTCCTAAGTCCCCATGTTCATCATGAAGCTGAATATAGCTCTTTCAAGCCATCCCTGCGGGACTACTCATGTCTTGTTTCTTACCTGATACTGGGAACAGGCTTACTGGTTGAAATCTTGCCCAGTAATTACTCCTGAAGCATATTTACACTCTCGTATCACTAAAGCTATTTTTGAGATAAAGCACATCAGAAATTGAAAACTTCTCAAATCCTTTATACTCTTGCCAATGACTTTTTTTCAAAAGCAATTCTTACAGTAGAACACCCATTCTAATACAAAAGTTAGATAAAACTTTGCATGGAAATAAAATATAGCAATTTTAATGAAATTATGTAATACCATTGGTGCCTACATTTCTTTTTCATTAGATACTATAAAACAAAATCTTGCAAAGTCCTTCTTCATGATTTTAAGTAAATAATCCAGAATGCTTTTGGATATAACAGAGAGTGTGCGACCTCAGTTTTTGGTCACGGGTAAGGAATCTCAAAACATACTCATTTGCCTTTGGGTTATAATAAAAGGCAGCTTGGAAGGAACAGAAAAGGAAAAATATAAAACTTTTCTGAAGACAAGTTTTAGAGAAGAAACACAACAAACTTAATGGAAGATTCAAGCTAGAGTTGGGTAGATTAGATTCATAAAGGAATCTCTTTCAAGTCAGTGAAAATATCCAAGATACCAAGTCTGGAGCGGGCACCCTCATTCAGCCATTTCACCATGGCTCAGACATTGTTATTTGGTGGTTACATATAGGTTTCTCTCCTTTGGACTACACAAGCCATAGATTTTATTGTATAGAATTTTTATTTAATAAAGTAGAAGCACAGAGCACGGACATGCTAGGGAAGCCTTGGGGAGCACAGGAAGGTTGTATTCTCTGAACGAAGAGGAAATGAGTGGCAGGGTGAGGATCTAGGACTTACCAAAACCCAAGAGACAAGAGCAGTTGTTTCTCTGCTGGGCAAATGGGATGAAGCTATCCTCATTAAAACTTCAAATTCCCAAATTGGAGCTACAGCTGGTAGTAGAGCCCAGGCCTAGCTTACCCCCCTCAAACTCTAAGTTTACCCCAATAGGTTTATACTGAAAAATAAATAATAAGCAAATAAATACATAAAAAATAAATAATAAGCAGATAAGGGTTTTCATGTATGTTAGTTCATCTCTGAGAGCTGAGTTAAACCAATTTAAAGATTAAAAAAAAAATAGTCACACATGGGAATGTGGTAGGTACTGATTTCTAACACCAGCACTCAGGAAGACTGAGAATTTAAAGTCATCCTTCATTATATCATGAGTTCAAGGGCAGCCTTAGCTGCATCTAAAGTGAGACAATCTCAAACAGAAAAACAATAAAAAAGTATGTAAAAGCAGGTGGGCTGTATGTAGGTGTGGAACAGAGTCCCTAATCTAGTGTGCATGAGGCCCCAAGTTTGGTCCCCAACATGAGAAAAATACTATATAATCCATTTTTCTGATAGTCTTCCTTCAAGAGTGTTTCTAGTGCTGGTATGGTGTTGCATGGCCGTGATCCCATCACCTGGATGACGAAGGGGAGAGAACCACTTATTCTGGGGTCTGGATGGCAGACCCCGCTTAAGAACCGAAAAGAGGAGAGGAGAAGAGAATGGGTGCACCTCTAACCTAAGGTCAAGCCAGGCAACTACTGACTGGTAACATTTTATCTGAGGCCACACTACTTTTTACCTAATTATTCGTTCCTTTTAACGCTTACTTTAGGTCCATTTTAGAACGTAACTGAGAAACAGGAAGTAGTAGAGGCTTTCTGAAATGGAGAAAGGTAAATCAAGGTTCTGGAGCGACCTTCAGTCTTTTGATTCAACTAGGTTTAGGGTTCCTTTTTCTGTAAAATATGGATTATATCAGACAGGCACTCTGCAGGTGAGAACATGGGTAGCCCTGGCCTCCGGGTCACCCCATGGAGAGATGGGAGAAGGGCACCTGAACAGAACTTTTGCAGTGGGCAGCTAGTGTTCTGCTCTAAACAAAGGGTGTCAGGTAAGAATGTATGTCCAAGACTGCTGGGTCATCTGGCTTTCTAAGGGAAGGTGGAAATGCTACTTGTAATAATATAAAATCTCTTAATTGTTAAGTCTTTGAAACCCTTGAAAAATATCTTACAGCACAGCCCCATGGCCAGTACTGTTGAGGGACATCACAAAATGCTGTGGCTGGCTTCATTTAAACCACAAACTAAGCTTGGCCTATTGAAGATTCGTTTTCACTTTAAAACTGTATAATTTTCCCCTTTCTCAGCCATCTGGAAATAACCCAAGTTATTGCCAGAAGACGCTAATCATAGAGCACCCTGGACTATCTTAAGTGTGCACTGGGGTGACTGAGCAGGCATCTGGCTGTGAAATCATAAATTGCTTATCCTCAATAAATCTTGACCAAAGGTTATTAAGTCTAAATACCTGAATTATAATTAAATGCAGCTAAAATATAATGTCGTGGAATATTAGTTTAAGGTGTGTTACATTCATTTATGCTGTGGAACATTTGTTTAATGATGCAGAGATGTGTTGTATTCTTTTATGTTGCATTTGTTTAACTCCATTTAGCTGTGTTACTTTGCCTGTCTACAATACCTGATTTGTCTAATAAAGAGTTGAACGGCCAATAACTAGGCAGGAGAAGGATAGATGGGGCTGCCAGGCAGAGAGAATAAATAGGAAGAGAAATCTAGACTTGAGAGAAGAACAAGAAAGAGTGAGAAAAGGAGAGGAAGACACCAGTGACCAGCCACCCAGCCATAAGAAAGAAGGGAAGAAAGACATAGAATGAAGAAAGGTAAAAAGCCCAGGGCAGAATGCAGTTGAAGAGAAACAGGTTCATTTAGGTAAGAAAAGCTGGCTAGAAACAAGTCAAGCTAAGACTGGGCATTCATAATTGAGAATAGTCTCTGTGTGACAGGCCCCCAAAGACAAAAATAAAACCACTACAATATAATAATAATAAGATTGTTTGTTATTCATTAAAATCTATCCCTGGTGCTAGAGATCAAATCCAGGGCTTCCAACATGCTAGGCAGTATGTATTCCTGAGCTCACTAAGTACATCTTTGAGTGATACGATATGTGTTTTCATGTCATGGACCAATGCAATAGAGATAGATAACTAGGATAAATAAATAAATAAATATTTTTCTCATCTTTCTACATATTATAAAAACGTAAGTAATCTTTCTTTACCTCTCATTTTATGTTTGAATGTTCGGATTCTTATCGTGTCCTTTGAGTAGATAAATCTAGCAGAATCTTGCTGAATTAAAAAAAAAGGGGGGGGCCATTATAATTTATAAAATCTAATTTGGCATACATGTATATAAAATTGCTATCCACACATGTTTAGATATGAAAGATTCTCTTCAGAAGATCCCTCAGCTCTGTTTATTAGTGTGTTGTTTAGTTATTAGATTCTGCCTCCTTTGGTTGAGCTATCTTTTGCTATGTTGCTATTCTGGAAAAATTAGAAAGTTCCACTTGGCATTTTATACAATAGTGACTCACTTGATATTTCTAGATTATTAAAGGCCTAAGTATTTATAGAATAGTACAATAGTACCCGCTTCATCCCTTTCCTGGGAAGAGGCCCACAGGCAGAGGGTTTTTTTAAGATGCACGGGGATGCCCTTGAACTGAAGCAGGTGTTTGTACTGCTACTAATCCAAGGACTTTGGGCAACCAGACCTGGCATTTGTTGATTCTCTGCGTGCCAGGTGGTTATGTACATTGCTCTTAAACTACCAACCATCCCCACAAAGGAGCCATTCTGAGCCCCATTCTACAGGTAAGGAAAAAGGCTCAAAGATGTTGTAGGGGATTGGACTTAACTTCTTGTGTGGTCCATGTTTTCTGCATTGCCTCCTGGTGCTTCCCAGGCAGCAGAGCAGAGTGATGGTCTTGGTGGTCCTCCATGGTCTCATCTGTAAATCCCAGAAGTCAGAGGAGGAGATCAAGAAGGTCTGCTTGACTTCTGATGGCCCTGGCTGATGGTTTTATGACTTTCTCGTACGTAATATATGACTCATTTTTGGGCGAAACCCTCTTTGGATGTTTTCAGATATTTCTGATCCTGGCTAGGATTTTGAAACAGGATGTTGACAGATATACTTAATATTAATCTTGTCTCCTGAGGTATTTGGATTCTTGCCAATTCTTTGTCACTTGAAACAAAGGGCAGCCTTCTTTTCTTTGTCCTTTCACTTGCACACGAATCCACCCTGTGTTATGTTTTTATATTTAATCAAATTCTTGTCTATACTTTAAAGTAATCATTACTTGTACATCTCGCCAGCAATACTATAGAATTCTGAATGAATTTAAGTCTGTAAGTAGTTAGGCTATCCTTAATACATTGACCCATTAAAGAATAGAACACTGGGCCTACCTACAATGAGGTGGATGCCAGTGGCTCACACTGTCAGTGGCCTAATAAATGATAAATCTATTTTGAGTCCCAATTTCCATTTTAATAGCATCTTTAGTGATCATGTGAAATAATGTTTTTTCCCCTTTGAATCAGGTTGGTTGAAACAGGCTGCCTTTCTACTCAGTATGTAACCGAGGATGACCTTGGACTTCTCGAAATGACCTTTTTACTTCCACCTCTTCAGTGTAAGAATTGCAGATCTGTACCTCCAGTCTTTGTTTTTCTCAGTGCTGGGCATTAGTCCCAGGCTTCGTGCATGCTAAGTAGGTATCCTGTCAACCTAGGCACATATTATCCCTAAGCCTCACACATGCTAAGCAGGCATTCTATCAACGGAGCTGCAACCCAGAGCCCAATAAATGGTTTATTTATAACATTTTTTCTCTATAAATACTGCTCATAATTGCCCTATCACCTTTCTCCTCCCAAATAAAATTGAAAATTCTCTGTATCTGTCCCTTTCCTATACACATTTCTCAACACAATTTTAGGAATAATTTAGGGGATATAATTTTCAAGAATTTGCTTCCATCTAATGTGTAATGACATTAGTCAAGTTAGATTGTGACAGGAGATGCCTTCCTTTAGTCTTACCCCATGTCATTAAGCTGATTTGTGGTCACATTTTTTTTTTAACAACTAGAGGATATAAAATGTAAAGCCTAGTGTTCAAAAATAAAATCTTTGTCAAACTGATGATAACTTTATTTATAATCTATTTATTTGGTGATTTATACCCCGCATTTTATTTTGATTTCTATTGCTGTGATTAACATCATGGCCTAAAGCAACTTGGGAAAGAGAGGATTTATTTCATCTTATAACTCCCAGTTGACAGACTTATCCAAGTAAAGCTAGGGCAGGAACCTGGAGACAGCAGCTGAAGCAGAGGCCATGGAGAAATGCTGCTGCTGGGGGCTTTTCCTCATGGCTGGCTCAGCCTGCTTTTTTTATAATCCAGGGCTGGTACCACCCACAGTGGGCTGGACCCTCCCACATCAGTCACTAATCAGGAAAATGCCCCACAGACTTGCCTATAAGCCGATCTGATGGAAGCATTTTCTCAGGGTCTCTCTCTTCCCAGATGACCCACTTCGTGTCAAGTTGACAAAACCCGAACAGCACACCCGGGCTATCATTGAGCTACACTGCACCCCCAAATCTGCTACTCTTTTGATGAAACATGTTTCAGCCATAGGTATCCTTAAGATTTATTTATGACACTGATTTAGAAGTCATACTAATGAAACATGGAATTTGGAAGCATGAATATTGGCATGCCCTGCTTCCCAAGCCGTAGTTGGATTTTCGCTAGTGTATGCAATAGATACAATGCTAGGCTTCATAGAGACAGTTATTTCAGGTTCATTTTGCACTGTGGCTATTCATCTGCTCCCAGTCCCTTCTTCTTAGGCTCCCACCCATGCCAGTCTTTTTCTTCCCCTGTCCCTCTTTATAACCCTATAAAGAATTCCATGGTCCCTAAAGAAGAGAAAGTGTGACATTTTTAAATGTCTGTCTTATTTTTCTTAGTATTATCATTCCTGGTTCTGTCTGATTTCCAGACAATGTCCTGACTTTGTTCTTCTTCATGGCTGAATAAAATTCATACACACACACCCACCCACACACACACCCACACACACACACACATACATAGTAGAATGGATGTAAATATAGCCTAGGCTGATTCAGTAACAGCATTGTCATAGTACTGTAATAAAAATTGTATGTAATTGTCACTGAGGTAAGTTAAATTACAGTCCCTTGGGTGAATATTCAAATGTGCTGTAACTGGTCTAGAGTGCATAAATATATATATATGTGTGCATATATATACATTTATAAAACATATATATGTGTGTGTATAGAATGAGAGAGCAAGCAAAAGAAAATATGTTTATATGTTTGCCCAATTTACATGCTTACCAACAATGCCTAACACTCCTTTGTACACATCCTTCCTAGCATCCATTTCTATTTCTTGACAATATCTCTTCTGACTGGGGAGAAAAAAACTCAACATGGTCTTAATTTGCATTTACCTTACACTTAAGGATATTGAGCATCCTTTTACATTTATTGACTATTTGTATTTTATCTGTTCAGTACTGGATATTTATTTCATTAACCTCTTTATTGACTGAAATAAGGGGTTTTTTTTTTTGTAGCTTAGTTTTTGACTTTCTTGTGTATTTTGGGTATTAATCCTGTCAGATGTATAGTTAGTGGAGGTTTCTTTCCACTTTGTAGCCCGTCTCTTACCAGCCTTCCTTGTTTTGTAAGTCTTCTAATTCCATGCACTCCCACTTGCGAGTTCTTGGTATTATTTCTTGAGCTACGGGGGTCATGCTCAGACATGCTTCGCCTCCGCCTAGACCTTGAAGAACGTTGATTATATTGTCCTCTAAAAGTTTCACTTCCGGGATTATGTTAATGCCGTTTGTGTGTTTCAAATGGATTTCTCTCTACAAGCTCAGAGACAGCGATGTGACATCATTCTTCTCCATGGAGATATGCAGTGTTCCCAGGGCCATTTGACGAAGGGGCCAACTTCCATCCGATGCGTGTTTTTGAAATCTCTTTTGACGTCTTTGGGAGTCAGGCACCTGTGCTTGCGTGGGTTTACTTCTGGATCTGTCTTCATCTGTTTAGTTTATCTGTGTATCTGTTTTTGTTCAATTCCACATGGTTTTTGTTCCTAGCATTGAATTCAGGAGTGGTGATATCCCCAGAGACATCTTTTGCTACACAATTGTTCTGGCGATTTGGGACTTTTCGTGCCTCCATGCAAATTTTAGGATTTCTTCTCCTGTTTTATTTATTACTTCCTATGAATAATTTTAGAATGTTGGTTGGGATTGGGTTAGATCTTCAGATCATGTCTGGTAATACAGTCAGTGTCTCACTTCACAAGAACAGGAGGCCTGCCTATCTTATACCTACCATCTTCAATTTCTTTCTTCGGGGTTTTTTCTTTTTATTTTATTTAAAAACAAAACCAAAAACATATATTTTTTTCATTTTACATACCAATCCCAGTTCCCACTCCCTCCCCTCCTCCTGTTCCCTTCACCCACCCCAGTCCCATCCACTCCTCACATTGCTTTGAGGAAGGATCAAGGCCCTCTCTACTACATCTAGACTGAGCAAGTTATCTCTCCAAAGAGAATGTGTTCCAAAACCTAGTACAAGCAGTAGGGATAAATCCTGGTCCCACTGCCAGTGGCCCTATAGTCTGCCCCAGTCATACAACTGTCACCCACATTCCGAGGCCCTCGTTTGGTCCTATGCTGGCTCCTTCCCTGTCCAGCTGGAGTTGGTGAGCTTCCATTAGCTCAGGTAAGCTGGTTCAGTGGGTGAACCATCATGGTCTTGACCTCTTTGCTCGTATTCTCACTCCTCTCAATCTTCAACTAGACTTTGGGAGCTCAGCCCAGTGCTCTTCTGTGGCTCTCTGTCTCTATTTCTGTCAGTTGTTGGATGAAGGTTCTATGGTGACATTTAAGATAGTCATTAATCTGGCTACAGGGCAAGGCCAGTTCAGGCACCCTCTCCACTATTGCTTAGGGTCTTAGCTGGCGTCATCCTTGTGGATTCCTGGGAATTTCTCTAGTGCCAGGTTTCTTGATAGCCCCATCATGGCTCCCTCAATCAAGATATCTCTTTACATTTTATGGAATAGTTTGAGGAGCATTTGTTGCTAATTCCTTAAATTTCTGATAGAATTCAGCTGTAAATCTATCTGGGCACAGACTTTTTTAGTTAGGAAAATTTCATTATTGCTTCAATCGTATTGCTTATTGCAGATATTTTTAAGTTGTTCATATTCTCTTGTTTTAATTTGGTAAGTTATATGTGTGTAGAATTTTAACCATTTCTTCTAGAGTTTACAAGACTTAGAACATAAATTGTCAAAGCAGGTTCTACTAACCCTCTCATTTGATTGGTGGCTATCAGACTATCTCCCTTTTTGTCTCTACTTTTACTAAATTGCTTCTTCCTTATCTTTCTTTTGGTTAGTTAGATTAAGGTTTTTTAAATTGTGCTTATCTTTTCGACAAGTCAACTTTGTTTCATTAATTTTTTTTGCTGCTCTTCTCATTTGCATTTCACTAATTTCTGATATTTGTTATCTCTTTTCCATTTCCTGGTTTGGGGTTTGGCTTGTTTTTGTGTTTATAAGATTTAAGGTGTCTTAGTTACTGTTCTATTGCTGCGATGAAACACCAGGACCAAGGCAGCTTATGCAAGGAAGGATTTAATTGTATTGTTTCTGAGGGCTAGTCCAAGACTCTCATGGCCGGGAGAACAGCAGCAGGTGGGCCTGGAACTAGGGCAGTAGCTGAGAGCTTCCGTCAGATGTAAAAACAGAAGGCAGAGAGACAGCAAGACTGGGCCTGGTGTGGGCTTTTGAAACCTCAATCCCCATCCCCAGTGATACACCTCCTCCAACAAGCCCACACATCTTAACCATTCCAAAATGGTCCAAGCATTCAAATATATGAGACTATAGGGGCCATTCTCAATCAAACTACCATGGTGTAGGGGGTACCCAGTAAGTTACTTATTTAAGATTGTCCTAATTTTTTTTTTAAATACAGACATTTAGAGCTAAACTTTCCTCTTAGGACTGCTTTCATTATATCCCACACATTGTGGGATACAATGTACATCTCCTGGTACATTGCAAATGAGCTGCCTTGCAAAAGAAACTTAGCTACTTGGGATAGCCATCCCTTACTACCGTGTGTGGGACCTAAGACCCTGTAACTAGCAGATAAAAGCACTTTGAAACCTGTAAACTCAGGCAACCACTAACTTCCACCAACACAAAAGCTAAGAAGCCATCAGAGATTTCTCCACTATAGCAAACCTCTGATACCCCCACCAATGTAGTTTGTTGGGAGCAGTGAGACCCCAGATCCTGAATTTCTTGTAATCCCCTGATCTGAGTGCCTACAGCTGCTCTGAGCAGGAGCTCCTGATGGCAGGAGAGTGGTTTCTGGTGGGTTTGGCTGGGGCTTGTCTATCTCTATATAATCTGCCCCTGAACACAATAAAGGGGGCATTCTTGGGGAATTCAAGGATGACCCGTGTAGCTGTCTGTGTGTGTGTGTGTGTGTGTGTGTGTGTGTGTGTGTGTATTTTAACCTCCAGCCCCTTGCCCGAAGCTCGTGAACTGGGTGCCAGAGCACAGAGCGCAGACACCGGGGTGCGGTGGGCAGCAGTAGCTGACTTTTATTTTGTTACTAAAACTTTATGAAACAATTTCCATGTTGGAACATAAAATTTGGGGTGACCTAAACCTGTGTTCCAGGGCCGTGATCACTCATATTTGACAAATCAGAATTAACTATCTCTTCTCCCCTTTGGGGCAAAAGCTGGGTTTCTGGCCTCGCCACCAGTCAGCATTCCAAGATGGAGCAGGGAAGGGCTCTTGAGCCCCCACCTCTGCTTACGGAACTGTAGACAGTTGATAGCAGCTAGAGAAGGGAGAGTGACTGACCCCACGCCCGGGAGTGTTTGAGTGGCATAGATTGGATATAGTGAGTTGTAAAACCCCAAAAAGGAGAACATGAAAGGGAGAGAAGTTGTGGGGAAAAGGGAACTGAATATGAGAAAATCACACTAGGTATCTATGAAATTCTTAAACATCTAATTTAAGTTATTCATGCATATGTATGTGTGTACACGTAATAAAAAGTATTTGTTTTGTCTCTGAGGACGCAGGTATTTCTTCCGTGTGTACATATATGTGGTACATATACACATTTTCTTCCCTACTATCTTTTGCATCCTCTCCTTAGCTTCAGAAATTTTCTTTTCTTCAGTTGTAGCTGACAGTTTATAGTAATTCAAGTTCAGATTGTGGCAAGGGACCCTTACTTCCTTTAGCTGGCAGACTCCTTTTAAAATTCTCTAGACTGTGGACAGGGCTCCTTCCTTGTTTCTTAGGAATAGGTGTGGAAGGTGTGGCCCCCAGAGCACATCTGGGCCATGCTTTGTGGATCAGTCGACCCTTGGGCCCCACTGGAGGGAGAATCCACAAGTAGGACAACCCAGAAGGTTGCCCTGCTCTGTGGCAGGTGGGTCTGGGGAGATAGAAAGCATTTGCTGAGCAGTGGGAAGGGCTTGTCTTCTAGGTCCTATCTATCCTGACAGCATGGGCTGATACGGGTTCCTGGGATCAGCCGCACCCTAAACAAATTTCACAACCCCCTTCCTTGTTCTCTAGTCTTTTTTCTTCTTATCCTCCTCTTCCTTCCTGTCCCCTTCCCCTCCCCTCTCCTTTCCTCAGCCCCTCTCTTTCTTAAATAATCCCTGTACTGGGTGTGTAGTCCAGAGCCCCACACTGGTTTGGTGGTGCTCTATTCCCGAGCAATAGCGCTGTGTTTCCATCTTCTTTATTTCTTGGTATGCACTCTGTGTGGCTGTATTTGATTGGGAAAGTCGAAGGAACAGCACGGTAGTATGATGCAGACGACATGGCTTCCAAACCAACACTTCTTTCTAGACCGACACGTATGCACACGGCTAGCTATACATTTAATAAATAGACCAGGGTGCACGTCCCATTCCATCCCAGAAGGAAATACAGAACGCCCTTCCACTTGCCACACTGTTTTTGTTTTTGCATTTTTGATCTTTCATAAATTTGATTTGATGACACCCTGTCCCCCCAAAACATCTTCTCTTTAAGCCAACTTTACCCACATGGCCAATGTTATTAATATCTACCTTCAGTGTCCTATTAGGAAGCTGCAAGTCCCTGAATAAAAAAAAAAAAATCCGGAGACATTCCTGGGGAGCCAAAGAAGAGGACACGGCTAATGTTCTCTGCTTTGTCAACAAGAAGTTTAAAGGAGGACAGCTGCCTCAGGTTTGGACAATTGTTTGCAGCCCCAAAGTGTCTGTATCATCCGTCTGCTGTTATTTAATGAAGGAGTGCTGGACCCTGCTGGGTACATTTCCTGGAAGAAAGCACCTTCCTCCTCTGCCAGTAGCAGCAGCAGCAGCAACAGCCTTCCCCAGCACTGTGCACAGCACAGCGGGGACCACAGTGAAATTGGAAGCCTCTGCAAGAGATCACGGTCCCATTCCCATTCCCACGTGCCTTGTCTGACATTTAGCTAATGCTTGCCCTTTCATCCAACCTCTCTGAATATAGAACCCAAGAGACTTAAAAAAAAAAAGGAAATAAAACATTCCTCAGGGATAGACAGAAGGAAGGGAGCACTGTTTCCTGATGATGGTGTACTTCCAAAATTAGTCTCACAAACAAAGGATGGAGGGGACCTTGACATCACCGAATTCCCACAGCGAATGTAGCTACAAATGCCGGCCCCCAATTGAGAGCTTTGGAGTGGATCTTCTTACCTTTTGTTCATTAGGAAAAGAAATAGATTTCCAGAATGTTCATAGAGGAAGAGCCTGGATAAACAGCAATGAAACTGATGAGCAGCAAGAGAAGACGAGGTGTTCCTTGCTTACAGGACAGTGAGTGGCTCTCCTCCCTCCTTTGATGAGATTTAACTAAAGGAAAGCATAGGGACATGACAGATGCACTTCTCTTCAGACACTCTTTATCTGACTCCCTCCCTGGCTCTTGCCCTCTGGTGCATGGCTCAGGTGCCAACTACAGCAGCAGCCTGTTGCCTGGGCCACAGTAATCCAAGCAGTATCAGTGCAGTTTTAGTGTTATCAATTCCTTCTCTGACATTTCTCTACAGACTCTCAAAAAGAAACCCGGCTAGATAGAAGAGGATACAAAGTAAGGCTTTTTGGTTATAAGCACCACAATCCAATGCTCACTATCTCTAGGAAAATTGAGAGTATCAGTTTAGATCGGCATGTATGCTAGCCAGAACTGAAGGGAACCCTCGGTGAAGGCAAAGAGCTTTGGGGCCGCAGATGAGACACAGATACGGAAAACCCTTAGACAATCTTCTCAGAGGCCAGGGGCCAACTTCCAGAGTAATTAGCTCTGGGGTTTTTCTGTTTACCCCTGTCAACTGAGCTCAAAATTCCAGGTCCTAGGAAAAGCAAATGTGACTGGCTAACCTACATGCGAGCTCTTCACAAGGAAAGAGACACACCTTGCCTGCCAATTTCTCAGAACTATGGAGAATAGGATAGGAGAGAGGTCCCTCAAGAGAAACCATACTCCGTTAGAGAATGGAGCGGAAAGCTGTTCAGCTCAGGCTGAAACAGCAGATGGTGAACACAGATGGCGAGCCAGGACCACTTGGGAACCTGTTCCTAGCCTATGCCTGCCATAGATGAGGCCAACACCCACAGAGGAACTGGCTGAGCAGTTCCCAGGCTCTTGGCTCAGCCTCCACGCTTGCTTTGGTGGCTGAAAATTTGTTTCCTGCTCCAGCTGATTTTATTTCCATTTCTGTCACTTGCAGCCAATAAAATCCTGATCTATACCTAGTTTATAGGTCGGTGCCTTTTAGGCCTGGAGGTCTCTGGAGCATCAATTTGAAAAGGAGCGCTATCTTTAATTTTTGCCTAATGGCTGCAGTATTTGATAGAGCAACACTTGTTTCTTGGGATCTTGTGCAATGGATCGCTCAGCTTCAAGAAAACTCTTGGGGCCAGTGCTGAATCTCCTGGAGATTTCCAAAACCAATGAGAAGGCTTTGGCTTTGGGGCTCAATGGGTCTGTTTCGGGATGAGTTTAGTGGACAGAGGAGACAGCCTATCAGACAGTATCTAAAGGAACCCTGTTTCTGTGAGGCACATATTAAACCCCTGAAAAGCCTGTATTGGGAAGTGCTTGCTGGATGTTATCGTATCTCTGCTTTCTCAAATTCTCTGCTGTCCAGTGCTGGCTTTTACTGACACATACAAAAGACTCCATTTCAGAGGAGCTTCTGTCTGAGAAAATTCTGTGGCAAGTGTGGGGGGGACTTATGCCTGCTGGGAGAGAAACGTCAGTTTTTGCTTTTCCTAAAGTCTTTATTTTTTTTTTTTAGTCAAGATAAAGACATCCTATGTGGTCACTAGGGATGTAGGCTGCCTAACTATCCTCAGTAGCTTTTAGAGCGAGCCCTTTGCCATCTAATGACACAGGTGTTCAGCAATGCTTCTTGAAAGATTTGCAAATGGTTTACACAGTGAGATCCCAAGGTTGGCCTGGTCACGTTTTGCTCAACTCTAGGTAGACTGGTAAGATAGGATCCTGTAAAGAAGGTTGTCTGTAAGGCTTCTTCTAGTCAAGCCCTTGGTTTCTGGTCTGGGGAACAACAGCTTTTGGAAAAGGTGTAGAGGAAGATAGAGTGGCATTGCTCCAAATCTCTACACACCAGGCAGTTACTCAAGTGGAGCTCAGTCCAGTATGTTCAAAATGACCTCTCTCTAAATGCTCTTAATTCTACCAGGTTAAGATGTACTTTATGCCCAATGTTCTTTCTTTGGGATATACTTGTAGACTTGGTAGGGTTGGTAGTTATTATACCTTGGAGGTGGTTTTTAAATTGCTATTTGTTTGACTATAATTGAAGTTAAACCAACAGATTATAATAAAGCATAATAATCATTTCAGATGGGCCTAATGTATAAACTGTATTGGGGAATTGCCATGTCTAGACTTGGGACATTTTCTTCATCTCCTAATCCCTAGTTCTGTAACTCCCACTTGCAACAGGAGCTTTGATCTGGAAGATATTTGCAAAGACAGAGGAACATTGGAGAGGAAGTTTAGTCTGAAGCACTTGGGGTAAATGATTCCCCTTCAAACACTTTCACTTAGTTCTGGGGTGGCAGCAAAGCAACTTCTCTCCACTTCCTGAAGGACATAGAAAGAAAAGCAGCAGTTTGACTTTCGAAAGTCATGGGGTGATTTGTCCAGTGTTGAAACTGAAATGTTACTTCTATCACAAGTCCTCACCCCCAAATGTGGCTGCCTCTAGGCAGATACTGAATCTTCCCAACGTCTGCACTAGGATATAGCAACATCATCTAGAGCATGTCCTTCTCTTTGTTGGTTTGGTTTGGTTTCTTTGTTGCTGTTTGTTTTTGTTTTGTTTGTTGAGACAGGGTTTCTCTGAGTAGCCCTGGCTATCTTGAAACACTATAGACCAGGCTGGCCTCAAACTCACAGAGATCTCTGCCTGACTCTGCCTCCCAAGGGATTAAAGACAGGCACCACCACCACCTGGTAAGAAGGTCCTTTAAATGGGAGTAAAGTTAAAATATGGCTTAAGAGTTGATACAACTCTCACTTGAGGGGCAGATCCAATCAAGTAGTGCATCATAACAAAAATTAATTAAAAAATTAAAATACAACAAAAACAAAGAGTATATCCCTTTAAGGAAGCAAGCTTAAAATACATGTTCTGGTTACAGAGAGAAACCTTATATGACATCAAGTAACTACATCCAATCAACAACAGGATTGGGTGGGAAAGGTGTTTTTTAAAGTAACTTGGGTGAAAATTGGTAAAGCACACACCCACACGTGTTTCTAGGGAGTGTTAGATATGAGGATGCTAACTGAACCAATGGTTTAACCCATTGCTGCAATCCAGGTGGAACAGACCTTTAGAGGGAAGTAGAAACTGTAGGAGGAGGGGCCTGGTTCGAAAACCTAGGTCACTGGGAGTGACTTTGAGGGCTGACTTGGCCTGGCCACTCCCTTGTTTGCTTTGCTTCCTGTCCACCATCCAGTGAACAGCAGTGGAGACAAGATTCTGCCACCATGATGTTTCCACCACAGGCTCAGAAACCAAGGAACCAAATGGGGCTGAGTCTTTGGAGACAGAGCTGAAACAAAACTTTCCCTGTCAGGTATTTTCATCACGCTGACCTTCTTCACCAGTGAGTAAGCCTTCTGTCTTCCTAAGGCAAAGAGGGAAGAAGGCTGATTCCCACACACTGCAATTTAAAGAATAGACTCCCTCAGACTTTGAAAAACCTAGCACACTGGGACTCCGGTGCTACTGACAGACAACAAAGCTGTAAGCACTTCAGGAGCAGGTTCTGGAAACGACAGAAGGAATTTGCTTTGGGTTGTGACTATGTACACAAAATAAAACCAGCAAATACTAGGGCTATGAGAAGCCCGCTGGGCTAGGTTTCTCTCTCCTCTCCTCTTCTCTCTCTCTCTCTCTCTCTCTCTCTCTCTCTCTCTCTCTCTCTCCTAAGCAAGGGTGTTTTATTCTCAGCTGAACTCCTGTGTATGAAGAAAAACAGTTTGGTATCTCACTGTTCTCTTAAGTCAAGCATAAATATGCTTAAGATATTCCTAATATTCTGGGATATTCCCTGATCAGAAGGTCCAAAAGGTGACCTGGTTGCTTAAAAAAAAAAAAAAAAAAAAAAGCAAACAAGGGAGAAATGGCGTTATTTGGATAGCGGAGATGTCTGTTTTATTTGGAAATAGTCCATTAATCTGTTAGACTTGTAAGGATGGGTTTGTCTCTAACTGAGAAGTCGTGCCGTGGTAGTCCAGTGACATGAACTGTTACAACCAACACTTTCCCTTCCCTCAGTGGGAATTGTTATCAAAAGCAGGCCACTGTTGAGGGTGGCCACCCCATCACTCACAGAGGCTGGAAGGGGATGTCTTTCCCCAAACTGTTTGCTACATCTCCAAAGGGGTCTAAAATACAATTGGATAGTTGTTTCTTGGACCATAAAGGCCTTCTGCTCATTGATTAAAAAAATCTACTTTTAAAGTATAAATGTCCCAGGGATCGATGACTCAGTAAGTATTTCATTCTATTTTAACTTGACCACTGGCTGATAGTGCATTGACACTGGGCTGTCTTTCTCCACTCCAGTAAGGCATAGCCCCTCCTTACATCCAGCTCTATGCTTTCCAGGGGCAGCTGCCAGGCAGAGGACTCTTTCTCTCCCCACTTGCTTTTCCTCTACCCTGCCACCCAGTGGAATGTGCCTGAGCTAAGCTAATTCATCCATCATCCCGCAGCCCAGGCCATACAGGGATATCAGCGATAGGTATCCCAACTGAAGCCAGATAGCCTTCTCCTCAACTAGAACTGCTAGGGAAATGTTTGCTTTCTACTTAACAGAGGTGATAAGTGCATCTCCCCGCTGCTTACAGTCAGCTTCTACCCTCTACTGACATCTAACTTAAAACCGAGAAGACTGGGTGCAGAAAGAAGCAGAGATGAATGAGAAAGGGTGCCCTGAGGGTACCCGAGACTCCACTTCTTTAGCTGATACTCTTCTCTTTCTTGGTTTGTTTCCAAGAATCACAGATCATCCTTTCTCCTTAAGCTCTTATGCCCTGGGTATCTGCCACTTGGTCTGAGAACCCCAAATAAACATTTTACAAAAAACGCCCCAAGAAAACTGGGGAGGACATAGTAGTGTGAGTCTAAAAATGTGTGTGTGTGTGCGTGTGTGTGTGTGTATGTGTGTATGTGTGTGTGAGAGAGAGAGAGACAGAGAGAGAGACAGAGAGACAGAGAGAGAGACAGAGAGAGAGAATTAATTTCTTACACATAAGCCATTGTGTACTAAGCGATCCTGGATACCCTTTCACACAATGTTGAAGAGATTCTGAGGCGTGGCAAGGTGACCAGGTGTTTGGGAATGCCAAGTAATATCAGTCTGGGACCACCATGAACTTGACAATTCTTCTCTTAGACTGTGGAGTTCAGGGTAAGGCTTCACAGTAGGGACTGACTGATGAGTTAGAACATGCAAATATTGACTTAAGAAGGAGTGAAGAGGTGGCTCAGAGGTTAAGAGCACTTACTGAGCTTCCAGGGAATCTGGGTTTGATCAGGTTTGGTTCCCAGCACCCATATGGCAGCTCACAACAGCCTAAAACTCCAGTTCCAGGGGATCAGGCACCTGCAGGTTCCCAAAGATATGTGGTACATATATTCATACAGCCTCACACACATTCACATAAATACAATAAATCAATCTAAAGAAAAGAATCGGAGTCAGTTCAGTGATTCGGTTTCCTCACCAAATAAGACAAGCAACTTGCCCGACCACAATAGGCTTACAATGGCTGCTAAATTTTTATTTATTTTTTATCAGTGTATCAAATAAAAAGGGTTACCTTTTATTACCTTCCCTTCAATATTATTAAAATTTTGACCTATTGGAGTATCCAAGAGGCACTCACTTCAGAAGCATGCAGACTAAAACTGGAACTGTACATGGAAGATTAGCATGCCCCCTGAACGAGGAGGATATACAAAGTTCATGAAAGACCCCACATTCTTAAAAAAAAAAAAACGTGCTTTGTTTGAAAATGTCATCATGATGTCTAACAACTTATATGCTAATTAAAAACAAATAATTAAAAATAAACTATCCAAGAACCCAATTTATTACTAAAGGGCACAAAGTACCATTTTAACCAAAATGGAAAGATTTGTAAGTAGACAGCTTACAGTAACACTTTGGCAATAGGTTTTACCAAGCAGCTTAAAGGTGGCAAGGTTTTGTCAAGTGAGATGGAGCCATTCCTCCCGTGTTCTACGATGACTGATGGCTTCTTCTACATGACCATTGGAACTCTGGGACAATGTCGAGTAAAGACTGTTAAGCTGACAACATTCTCTAAAGGATTTTGTAAGAACTTGTGTTGGTCAAAAGACAATTTAAAAGACTTCTTTCTATGCTCTTTTGATGAAAAAGAAAGTAGCTGCCCTTTGACATGTGTTCCAAGGTGACGTTGTGACATATCAGTTGCATTCTGGGAAATCGATGTTCAGAATTGAAACTGAAAACCAGCCAGGCGGTAGTGGTCCACACCTTTAATCCCAGCATTCAGGAGGCAGAGGTAGTAGGGTCTCTCAGTTCAAGGTCAGCCTGGTCTACAAGGCAAGTTCCAGGACACAGAGAAATCCTGTCTGGAAAAACCAAAATGTAGAAAACCAAATTCATAACAAAAGCTTTACCATGCAGTCAGGCTGCTGGGAGTGTCCTTTTTGTGAAGCTGCCATGTCGCCCACTGCTTTCTCCTCCATTTGTTCCCAAGCTGCTCCTCTTTTTCCAGAATTAATTATGAGTAAGAAAGGAAGCCAGAGTAAGAGCAATGACATGCTCCTGGCCTGGCAGGGAGAGCACACAGCAAATAAAGACCCCTGGGGACCAGAGCTTAGCCTGAGATCCAGGGTCAGGGATGAGCAGCTGTATACCAGTGAGAAAATGTTCTTGGTCTGTCAAAGCCAAGAAGTGCACCTGCTTTAGTAAACCATGCTACCTCCCCAAGACTGCTTGCTCCTTTCTAACCCAGGGCTGAGTTAGTCACCATCTCTGACCTTCTTTTGCTCTACTGGAGTCTAGGTATACACTTGACCATTGCTCTGAGAAGAAACATACATTGAATTCTTGGTAAACAGCTTAGCACATACTACTGAATATTACCTTGAATTATTGCCAGTGAAGACAACTTGAGGGGTTTTATTTTGTTTCTCCCCCTCTGGTGTGTTTATAGCTTCTGTAGTTCTATTTTTTTTTTTCTAAATCAATGTAAAGCCAAGAATGGTCGTCCAGGCCTCCTTCATAGCATCTAAAGGCTCAAAAGTTCAAAGCTAACTTGGGCTTTGTAATGAGACTCCCCCCATTTCAGATATCACCACCACAAAACCCTTTACCAGTGAATGTAGAAGGACCTGAATTTGGAGCCTTACCACCCACATAAAAAGCTGAGCCAAGTGACACATGTCTATAACCCCTCCAACTTGCTCGGCCACTCAGCATAGCTGAAACTGACTTTAGTTTCAGTGAGAGACCCTGTCTCACAAAAAAAAAGGAGGGAAGCAATAGAGAAAAGCTCTTGATATCAACCCTTCGCTGTCAAATGAACCTGTACATATACATGCGCCCACACATCTATATAGCTGTTAAGACTGTTCCAAATTACCCAAGATTTCATTCCCAAGTACCATTCCCTGTTGTTTCTGGCTTTATTCATCGGCTGACAAGAAAAGAATGTCTTCATTCCTTGTGCCCTCTTGGCCTACCAGCACTGCTAGTCCTACTCTAGAATCCAAAGCCTTGAAGTGCTCTGTCTTTCTCATGCTCTGCCCTTCCCTTTCTGCCACCCAGTTTAGCCAGTGACATTTCTCAGATGCTTGTCAGCCCAGCTCTCCACATACAGAGACATCCCCTCTGTAACCGCTGATTCACTGATTCATTAGCTCTGTCAAAAGGGCAAAGGAAATCCTGCCTGGAGTTCACAAATCCTGGGCTCATGTGTTGTCCAACTGAGCCAGACCAGCATCTAGGCCAGGACGCTACCAGGCACAGGACCTAGCATTTGGTTTTGCTGCCATTCAATGTGCATGCATCACCCAGAAAGAGGAGCCAATGTGCGCTTGTCACGGGGTAATGATACTGACCTCTAGGGCAAGGCCTTCCTTCACAGAGTGACTTTATCTTCTCATTGAGTTCCAGGACAGTAATGGCAGCCTCTTGCTTAGCTATTGCCAAGTCAGTCTGTAGCTTTTTCACTGCCTTTTTGTGCTTTAGTTTCTTAGAAAAAAAATAAGAATTTTCTGTCACTGGAGATGGCAGATGCATCAAAGAAATAAAAGGAATTAATGGCGGCTGGGTAAGCATTGCTTCTTAAGTCCTGATTAGTGGAAACCCTTCATCTGAGCCCACTTTCTCCATCAACAGCTCTCTTTACTTTCTGGAGAGGGAGGGGTTCATCTGGATCTATAACCCACCTGTGGTTTGGATGCCTTGAATTAGAAAAAAACGCTATTTGTCATTTAGCATTTACTACCAGGATGCTAATGCCTCTGAGTATCAGGTGTCTATCCCAACCTGTAAGCAGATTCATGAGAGAGGATCAGAGCCCTCATTAGGAGTCTTCTCTCCTCTGACACTTGAATTTTATCTGCATTCAAAGAAACTCTGGAATGCATGTGGCTACCAGGAAGAGCAGAAATGTAGACGTTTGCAGATACTTATTGTGGCGTGTATAGAGGGAACATGGTCAGGTCTACATCTTCCTGGGAACTCTACTGGGAAGTATTTACACAATGGAAGGATTCACAAGGAGCCTTTATGGATCTCAAGGTGGATTTGATTTGTCAGAAGCAGCCTCATCTGCAGAGTTGGAGGCAGTTTGTTAGAACAAGTGCCGTTTTCGCACGTTCGTGTTGCTTTTGGGTAGCTGCCTTCCCCCTGGAGAGCTCCCCTTGCCAAGTCTTTGTGGCTGATAATTAAGAAGCCCAGAGAATGAACAAAAAACAGTTCTTGTCAGACACAAATCTTGAGATATGGAAAGGAATGCTCACCAGGAAAAAACCTACTCTTGTCTGGCCTCTGAAGGGTGTGCACTCAGGCGCCAGGGAGTCAGTCTCTTGGTGTAAAAAGCCAGTGAGCTCAGCTAGTGGAACACAGGGTTAGAGAGACACAGCTTTCAGGTTCTAAAGATGGGTGACGAAGTAAGGGATGCAGCTCAGTGGGAAAGCAGACACATGAATGCAAGGGTTCCCTAGCTAGCATGAAAAAGCAAAATCAAGAGTAGATTGCCAAGTTTGGCACGGTCCCCCATGCCTGCAACCCCAGCAATCCCTGGGAAATGAAGGGAGGAGCAGCAACAGGGTCAAGGTTATTCTTAGCTACACAGCAGAGATCAAAGCTGGGGTGGAGCTACAGGAGACCATCACTAGAGAAATCAAAAACAGAGAGGGACTGCTTTTGAGACTTAACACACGATGCGAACACCACAAAATCTTAACTAACAGCATCACGATGGCTAAAAGCCAAAGAACAACTCAAAGGAATAGTAGGTAGCAAAGGGGCCTTTCTCCAGGGAATCGGAGAGCTGGCATATGGCAGGGCTTGCCCTTGGTGGTCCATGGCCCAGGCACGCTGATTTCACAGCAGCCTTCCTCATCTCATTACGACACACTCCCTAGATATCAGGAACTGCACTGGGCTGGCTGCTGAAATCAAGACCAGTCCAGCCCTGTAGTTTCTCCCTTTCTTCTGAGTGTCCAGTCACTAAAACCATTCATGATTCACCTTGGGAAACTGATTGGTTCCCGAAGAGACTGCGCTGAGCAGGGAGAGTGTCAGGAAACGTGCTCACAGTTGTTAAATTGTCAGGCAGATTTGCTATCTCCTCTCAGGAGCTAGCTTGAGCCAGTTCGTTCCTAAAGACCTTGTCCACCCCAAGCCCGCAGCAATGGCGTCTGGGCGCGGGGGCGCTGGGTTTTGGCTCCTTTCCC
The DNA here is from genome assembly GCF_018167655.1 of Microtus oregoni. NCBI lineage: Eukaryota > Metazoa > Chordata > Mammalia > Rodentia > Cricetidae > Microtus > Microtus oregoni. The sequence goes on from NW_024543976.1 coordinate 7,222,747, forward strand.
TCTTGCTATCTCAAGAGTATCCCCACTTGGGTTTTCACCATGCCTTTACAGCTTAGAACGCTGGAGACAGAAGAAAATGGACACGAACACTGAAGAAGTGCGGATGACGAAGAGATGTCCAACAAGAGGGGAAAAGAAGAGAAACGATGGAAAAGAAGAAGAAACACTAATAAAGAGGGGCGTGGCAAAGCACCCAGGACAAGATGGGCCGACGGGGCCAGCCACACTGACATGCGCAGAACAGCAGAACGAGTGATGAACTGGGAGAGAAACAACAGGAGACACACCGAGGGGCCGAGCGAGAGCTCTGGATTTATTCACTGCGACAAGGCTCCAGTCCCTCTGCATGCTTGGAGTTAATAAAGATATCGAGGATGAATTAAGAATTGAGAATTTACTTTCCTCGTGATGCTTTTTCTTTTTTTAAACTTTCCCTTTTTTTGAAACAAGGCTTTGTTGTGTATCCCGGGATGGCTTCAAACTCGAGATCTTACTTCCTTTATAGATGTGTGAACACTGAAAATTCTTAATCGTCTATATTCACTTTCTTAAGCCACGTTAAAACTGTTTAAAGGTAAGTATTTTTCTAGAAACTCTTCTTAAAGTAGGCATTGCTCATAGGTAAACAAAAATCATAAACAAAGGCAACCTGTGAGAGTTGGTGAACTATAACAGGAACTGACATGATATTCCTCTGTTAGAAAAGTCACACTGGTATTTTGACAAGGCTGCAGAATGCAGGAACCCAAGGTATAGACAAAGTGCCTCTCAATAGCGACTCAGACTTCCAACCTTCCCCCCTCCCCTTTGGTTTTAGTTTCATTTCTTGGTGTTTGAATTCAGATCCTTGAATGCACTAAGAATGCATCCACCTCTAAGCTCTGCCCCCAACCCCTCAACTATTCATTCAAAATATTTTACTTTAACAATATACAACTTTAAGACGATATTGTTTTCCTCTTCTGGAGTTACGTGTCAACCTTTTCATATTATTATAACATTTGTCTGCTTGCCTTATGACCTAATAGGGAAGTTGAGGCTGTTTTGTTTGGAGACAGCGGTATCCAAGGGCAGTCATGACAGTTGACTCCAGCTATCGGAGGGACTATTGGAGGGGAGAGGAAGTTGAGTCAAACCGTGCTGTTCTAGAGATACCATGAAGAACAATGGGGAGAAAACATGAGGAGGCAGGTCTTGGCAGGACATGAGAAAACACTCCCCAACAATCAGAACTGCCTCTATAATAAGATAGGATGGGTCCTGGCGAGGACCTGGCGCCCTGGGAATGATCAAGTAGAGGCAGGAGGAACATCCCCAGGCAAGCCCGCCGTAACTCTGGAAGCTGGGTCAAGAGGTATTTCTGGGTTTGGCTCACCCCCCAGTTCTTTCCCTCTCTGGCCCCTCCTACTCACAGAAAGGGCACAGGGCAGATATGAAGAGCCCAGCCTCTGAAGCCTGGGGAGCTATTAGAGTCGCCAGGGACATTTTAAAGACGATTCTTGTTATTTGTGAGAAACTGGTTAAGAAGGCCTGCGCTTCTTTTAGAGTGTGAGGATGATGTGACCCAAAACATTAATTTTGTTATTTAGCTGCAGAAGCAAAGGTTAGGGGAAGTTAAATTTACAATAAAAATTGAACAATAACAACCACCAAAAAAAAAAATCTAGATTGGTTGTCTAGGTTTCTATGGTAAGGTTTTGGTTAATTTCGACAGTATTTAGAATAGATTAACATCCTCGTCTTTTTTCCTCCATCTCCAGACAGAACGGCCGTGTGTGTTACTAATTCATAGATTTAACGAAGCCCTTTGTGCAGTTTGAAAAATTCAGTTTGCCAATGTGTTTTGTTAGTCAGGGACATCAGATGATTTCAACAATGATAATATTTTCCTTTGCTTTTCTTGGCATTCACTCGCCAGGCAACCTAAGTTTTGTACTTGAATCTGATGGAGTCTGTTGTGGTCTCCCTAGTAACCAGGGACTCTCTTTAGTCATCACCAAAAGCATAGCAAGGCTTCTATTGCTTGGAGCTAAATCCCTATTACTTTCCTGCTTTCCTATTTCTCCCAAAGGGTGGAAAGAGGGAGGAAATCATGCCTTTGTGCAATGTTTTGAAAAGGAAATATTTATCTGCATCATATTGCTGAATGGCTTGCCTTATAACAAGTCAAGAAATAGCCGGGGTATTATTTATAGGGGAGTTTCAACCCAGAGCTCTCAGTGGTATTGTCAATTTCTGGGGGTTTCTACATCTTGTGAATCGAGGTCTCGTACTATGCAGCTGGGCCTTGTCACTTAATGGTCATGAGAAACTGGGCTGGCCACATGTCATTGGCAAGCTGCATCCCTACTGTGGTGATCAAATGACATAGTGTGTAGATGTACACCCTACTCTCTGTTTGCAGTAATGTGTTTTTATCATTATCCTTTGAAACATGTAGGACACATGTTCGCCCTTCACGAACATATGACCACATCTTTGTAAAAGATGTCTTTTTTTTTAATACTTTATAACAAGTAAATCTGTTCTTATTTGGAAGTAAGAGTTTCCTCTTTATAATTATCAGCATGGTTGCCTTGATTTCCTTGAGGATAGACAAAATTTAATTTAAATGCCCTGAAAATAGACATATGAATGACTTGATCCTCTCTTCAGCCAGTGCTGGCCTGATGCCGGGGTGAAGTCAGTGGCTGCCTGTGTGAAAGGGGCCGAGGAGTGTTCTAAAGGTCTAGTCCATATTCCCACGGTAACACTCTTGTCTCTATGACAACGAGTATTTCCCCCATGTCTGAAACCTGCCTGGCTCATCCCACCTTCATTTCTTATATCCCAAAGATGAAAGTGTTGTCTACAGTTGACCACTAATAACATGCTCACTGCCAAGGGTGTAGGATGGAACTGGATTTGAATGCAGGGCCACGTTTCTCCTCTCACTCCTTTCTCAGTTAATAAAGCAGTGAAAGTATAGTAGCGCTTGGCTTAAAAGTCAGCTGTGCCTCTTCTCGTGTGTCTTTACTCGTCACGGCCCCAGGAGACCATCTCAAAGTCTAGGGACAGCAACCATGTGTTCGGTGTAAGGTTCTTCCCAACCCATGCAGGCCGTGTTCAGAGACTCTTTTATGCCTCCTTGCAAACATGCTCTCCAGTGTGGTGATATTTCATTTGTTTTTTAATAAATAAAGCTTGCCTGAAGTTCAGAGAGTTAAACAGCCACACTGATCAGCCTTATAGACCAGGCAGTGGGGACACACAGCTTTAATCCCAGTAGCCACACTAGTTGTCATAGAAACAGGGCAGTAGTGGTGCATGCCTTTAATCCCAGCCCTAGAGGAATATAAGACGGGAGGAGACAGCTCTCACGCACAGTCTCATTCTGAGATTCCTGGAGGCAGGATCACTGTTTCAGACTGAGGTAGAAGAAAGAGACAGTCGCTGGCTGTTTTGCCTTTTGACTTTCAGGTTGAAGCCCGATTTCTGTCTCTGAGTTCTTGTTAATTGTGCTACATTCCAGCCCTTAACCCACATCCCCACTACTCATTGGTGGAACCTACTTGTCACTCAACTTATGTCTCTCCAGGTAGATGAGATAGCTGTGTTGTTGAAGTACTAAGAAGGACTTGAAGCAAGGTCCTTAATGATTTTTTTTCAACAGCAATGGGAGGCATTGTTAGATAATAGTGTCATTAATATTTTTATAAGTTAATTAAATGTAATTTAACACTTATATAAATCAGTGGCTTTGAAGTAGTATGGGAAGGCATTTATAAGGTGGCTGCTGTGGTCACTCCTAGAGAGCCTAGAAATTAAATGAAATGTTTGATAAACCCAGCTAATAGCAATGCAGGCAAGTTGTTGTTAATTTCTCTCTGTTGCTCAGGGGATTATCATCACCTTTATTTACTTAGTTAGTTATTTGTTTGCAGGCACACACCATGCATTTCTGAGTCAAATGGCATGCTAGAGAAGGTTAATCAAACGAAACTTTCCTACAAAGCATTTCAAAGTGAAAACACAAATAAAAGCTGATTAGTCTTGCTCCATTTGGCCAGGTATCAAGGAAGAGTTGATACCCAAAGTATTATTGCTCAGCAAGGCTGTCACCACGCACCTATGCCTGTACAGACTCTGGTAGACGCCAAGAGAGTCAGGTTCAAAAATCAGAACCAACATTTGTGTCTAGCTCTTTCCAGTACCCCTCCCTCCCATTCCGTTACTTTTACTCATCTCATTTGATGGCCGAAAATCTACACAGTGCATTTTAATTACTCCCCAAATTTAGTAAGGCTGAGATTTCCAGGGGCAAAGCAACCTTGAGAATTCTGCAAACGCCTGAACTGTGCAGAGGAGGAAGGGCTGCCCTAGAGTAAGAACCAGGTCGCAATTCTTTTTCTTTGTGAGAAAAACAACTATTAGAGACACAAGAGGATTTCCAGTTGATATCTTAGCTTCCAGAATCCCAATATAAGTGTCCGTTTAATAGAAATTACAGATGAATAGAAACCAAAGCAGTATTGTGCACTTTGGAGAGCATTTCCATGGCAAGGGAATATTTTCTAACCAAAGAATTGTATTAAATCTTTGCACTAAAGACAATAAGCTGCCGTTCCCTTCCTGTGGCATGCAGCCCATTGCCGGGAATTTTCTAGAGAGAAATGAACACGTATTGACCCTCTGCAGCACACCAGACATAGCTCGTGGAATTTCATATTCTTTGGCTCATTTCATATTTATAGCCACCCAGTGAAATTAGACTATTGTTATTCTCATTTTAGACACAAGTACTGAGTCACAGAGAGGTTAAAGTCGGTTGCTCAAAGTGTGCAGATCCAAATGCATGTGGACAATTTACGCTCTCCTGTCTATCACTAGGGAAAACTGGGACACAGTCCTCTGAGTTGTGCCTAGCATGGAACATTTCACAGTCTACACCTTTCTAATGGGAATGGAAGTGGTGTGTAGCTCCTGACTGTAGAATTCTGACACTGTGAACTTGACCTGAGAGTGAGACCTAGGAAGTCATATTGGACCCTCAAATCCTAGAATAACATAGACTTGGACTTTTCAGAGCCAGAGGGCCTGACTTTTCATCTCTGTCCCTCTGCTTTGCCAGTTTTATATTGCTTTCTGGCCAGAAGAGCTTAAGAGCAATTGAATAGGTATATGATTGGCACTCAGAGCTGTACCTAAAATCCCTCGAGTCTATGGCTCCAGTATCAGAAACAGCGGGACTTCAGGTGGTTAGCCTGCTCTTAAAGCATTCTTTATACAGTTAGCCAGTGAATGCACATGAGTATGTGCTCACACACACACACACACACACACAGAGAGAGAGAGGGGGGGGGGAGAAGAAACAGAGAGACAGAGACAAAGAGAGAGAAGAAGGGAGGGATGGAGGGAGGGAGAGAGAGAGAAGAGAGAGATAGAGACAGAGACAGAGAGAGGGAGGGAGGGAGGGTAGGAGAGAGAAAGAGAGAGAGAGAGAGAGAGAGAGAGAGAGAGAGAGAGAGAGAGTTTGCTCATGATAGAAAGGAGAGTCTAGGCAACCAACTTTTTGGTAGCTTAGAAGAAATGAGTTCTGGGATAGACTGTTTTCCTATTCTTCTGGGGACCCTGAGTTCAGAGCCCAGACTGCACACTCTTCACCACAGGAACCAAACAGGGTCAGTCTCCATCAGCAAACTTGCTCTTACAGCGCTCAGCTATATGCTATGCTGTACTGTTAAAGATGTTCTGAGACCAAGGGGTAGGTCTGTCTGCTCTTTCACTGTGTGATACAGCCTCAGTTTTCCTACCTAGAAAAGATCAATCAAACTGACAGGATTTGTGAAAAAGAATCTACTGAATGATAGCTCTGATTTTGACTGATCCCAGCAAGAAGAAAGCAAAGTGTTTAAGGGAATCTTGCCCAAAGAAAAATGTGGGCAGTACAGTACCACAAAAGCCAAGTCTACTTGGTCTCAGCATTTCAAACCACACCCTATGAACAGAGAGAAGTGCATTGTCACACCTAACAGAGCCTGGTAGGAAACTCTTTCCCAGTCCAATTCTCCCCGGGGATAGAGAGAACCCAAAGAGCCCCAGCTGTACATGAAGCAATTTCATTTTCTCAGCCCCACCTCTACAGGTGCTGGGATCATTAGCAAACAGCCCCAAGTGACGTGGGTGGAAAAGAACAGAAACCCGAAGCGATTATATACACGGTGAAAATGAATTCCCTTATCTGCCTGTGAGAGAGATGCTAAGTTCCTCTAACATGATTACAAAACAACAAAGCACTTTGCTGTGTGATTACTTCACAATTGGGCTGATTCTGTTTTATCTTTTTTTCTGGATTCAGCACTCCATTTGAACTTGAGGAAAGGTGTCTTTCTAGAAGGGAATGGATACTATTGATCACCTGCGACCCCTCTTGACTCCTAAAGCCAAGGGGTACATTCAAGGGCTGGAAAAATCAAGATCCTAAGCATTGAGCTGCTTCAATGACTTTTAAGGCTTCTTCCTGTAATTCAGACGGCATAATTAAGTTAATAATCCCAGCCAACAACTCTTTGTTTTTTCTCAAGGCTCGCTTTGTCCCCAAAGTGGTAAGCAACAGATGGCACCTGCACACTGAGTGCTAGTGGTGACCCTAAAACAATTCTACAATGGTCAAGAAAGTCAAATAGCAAAAGAGAAAGCAGTCTTAGGATGGGAACAGCACCTGTGCAGCATGAAACACCTGCAAATACTACACAAGAGAGAGAAACTACGTGGGGGCATTTTCTGCAGTGTATATTGTTTCCCCATGCCAAGAAATATTTCAAAACGTTTATCACTTTACAACAGAAATCCTCCAGGCTCTCATCTGAGAAAGCTTTTATGTTAAAAGTGTGTAGGGCTTAATGGTTTAAAAGTGCAGGGAAGTTTATTAATTGAAAGTATAACTGACTGCATTATTATTTTGAATTTTGATTTTTTGCAAAGCACAATTTCTGAGGTCCTAATCAATTCTTGGCAATGAGTCATCCTGGTACATGATTTTAGAGTAAAATCTGCTTAGTAGCCACAATTAAATCCGTAATTTGTCAATTCCTTAATTTTTCAATTGCTTTAATCTGATGTGTCTGGAACAAAAATAGTTGTACAGGGGACAACTATTCAGATTTCCCCTAATGAACTAAAAACTTACATTTCATTATAAGTGCTCTCTGAAAGTAGAGTGGCCTCACCCAAGAGAGAATTGTGAGCACTGTAACGCACAAGTGGAGTACCTAGAGAAGATCATAGGTGATGTAACGCACATCTGGAGTACCTAGAGATGGTTGTGGGCTGTGTAGTGCACATCTGCAGTACATGGAGATGACCATGGGTGGTGAAATGCACATTTAGAATTCCATCTTCTTAGAAGACTCAGTAAGGAAAGTGAAATGAGTCTAGAGTTCAGGGCCAGCCTGGGGAATGCGAGAGAGAGAGAGAGAGAGAGAGAGAGAGAGAGAGAGAGAGAATGGAAGAAATCACCCTGCTTATCATTCATTATGTTGATGGAAAGTTGTTATCTCTTCTCTGTAGAAACAGCTCAGCACTTGGGAAAAAGGTCTCAACATGCAGCTATAACTGCAACCCTAAGTTGTTTTATTCCTTTATTCCTTATCTTCAACATCCCAGCTATGACTCTAGTCGCATATATATATATATATATATATATATATATATATATATATATATATATCTTTCCATACTGTTTAGAGAAACTCTCTGGTTCATATCATGAAACCACACTTATTGGCATTGAGACTAAAATATTGGGATTTATGCATAGTTGCTTGAAATAGTGCTTGAAACAAGTTACTTTCAGAATCTTCTCTGTATACATATTGGTTTGCACACCATGACCTGATAAAAATCTCTGGATTGAGTGTGAGGAATGGAGGGGAGGTAAGGTGTGGTGGTGATGTAAACTTCTGCTTTGGAGGTATTAGCAAGTTTCAGATTGCATATTTTAACAAGTCTAAACAAATGCCCTTGCTAGAAAACAGTTCGTCAGATAGAAATTATTCCTCGGATCTGTGGGTCTCCAGGGTCTGCCTCACTTGTTACTCCACTCTCTACAAAGCGCCTTTGCTAATTTCATTATAAATCTAACAGGGAGATGATTGTACACGAATCTGATCTCCCTGGTAAAGATCTGTGACTAACTGTAGGAATCATGGCCAGTAGGTTTCTATGCTTGTTCTCATCAGCACACCATCCTCTCAAATGTGCCAGGAAAACAGTAGGGAGGGGAAAGTGTGAACTTGGCTAAGTACCACTTGCCACATCTCTCTTGTGTCAAAGTTTCCCAGAGTCTGAGATAATAAGATTTAGGGATACATATGCCAGCTGTTTGTCAATAAAAGGTTGACGATGTCACAACAGACTCATGATAAATTGCCTGTTTTTTTTTTTCTTGACCCAGAAAGGTTCACGTGTGCTGGTACATCTTGGTTATCTTAGTACAACTATAACCTACAACAACTAGGAAGAGGGAACGTCAATTGAAGAACTCGCTTCCAACAGATTGGCCTATGGGCAAGCTTATGCGCATTTTCATGATTAATGATTGAGGTGGGAGGGCTCTGCCCACTGCGAAAAGTGCCACACCTAGGCAGGTGACCCTGGATTGTATAAGAAAGCTGGTTGAGCAAGGCATGAGGAGCAAACTAGTAAACAGTGTTTCTTATGGCCTCTGCTTCAACTTCTGCTCCAGGTTTCTTTCTGTTTTTGCTCTTCTGCAAGATGATGGAGTGTAGGCTGTACATTGAAATACATCCTTTCTTCTCCAGGTTGCTTTTTGGTCACGGTGTTTATAACATCAACAGAAAGCAAAATAGAATACCATGGGAACCATATTGGCTGAGTTTGATTTGAATTTGAACTTCCAAATCATCAGAAATTGAAATGCCTGGTGCCTAGGAATACATCCCTGAGGGACCCAAGACTGATTCTGAAACTCTAGTATGAGAAGGAAGGCTGACACAGGGCCAGCCAGTCAAGCATTGATGAAGTCAAAATTCAGGGTATGCCCAAGAATGAATAGACGAACTAGATGCCTCTTTATTTAGTTCATATGTCACATGTCAAAGTTGACATTAGATTCTGTTTGCTCTAACTCAATTCCATAAAGGCTTATGTAAACTGATGTCGATTTCCTGAATCACTGCATCACTTTGCATTGGAGAACAACAAGCTCATAATCTTATCACTGGGAAGTATATGGTGTAGTAGTGCTGTCAAGTACAGAGATATTGCTGCTGGGCTACTAATTTCCAAGCTTGCCAAAACCTAGAACTCCCCCTTTCCTCTTCTCTTCTCCTCTGGGTAGCCATAATTTCTTTGTTTCCATGAATTTGACTATTTTGGGAACCACATGTAAATAAGATTATTATGGAGCACATTATCTTTGGGGCTTGTTCATACTGAAACGGGTTAGAATTTCCTTCACTTTTAAGGAATACAATTCTATGGCATGAATAGGTTCTATGTTTTCTTTTAATATTTTATTGTGTGTATGTCTTAATGTCTATATATATGTGGAGTATATATATATATGTGTGTGTGTGTGCATGTGTGCTGCGAGGTGTGCATGCTACATGCATGGATATAAGAGGATAATTTTGTGTAGCTGGTTCTCTCCTTCCACTTCTATGTGGGTCCTAAGGATCAAACTCAGGTCATCAGGCTTATAAACAACCTTTGTACACTGAGCCATCTGGCACTAGGTCCCATCTTGTTTATCCATTGATTCATCTAAGCACATGGTTTGATCTCACTTCCGGCACTGTACAGCAGATATTTATATGAAGTAGTAAGGGCGGCGGCGGGGCTGCATCCCCAACACCCCAGCCGCCTGCCCGGCTAGCTTATGCCCCGAAATAATTACACGGACACTGTATTCTTTTAAACACTGCTTTGCCCATTCTCTCCTAGGCTAATTCTCACATATTAATTTAGCCCATTTCTAATCATCTGTGTATGGCACCCCAAGGTGCGCTTACCAGGAAGATTCTAGCCTATGTCCATCCTGGGTAGGAGCTTCACCCCGGGAGCGGGGCATGGCATCTCTCTCAGGCGTCTGCTCCGGAGAGCAGAGCTGTGGAGTCTGAGCTCACTTCCTCTTCCTCCCAGAGTCCTGTTCTGTTTACTCCTCCCACCTATCCTCTAACCAATAAAATGGGCCAGGGCAGTTCCTTTATTAGCCAATGACCTTCCTCCATCATTTATATATATATATATATATATATATATATATATATTTTTTTTTTTTAATTTTTTGAGATTATTATATAATTGTGATATTTCTTCCTTCTTTTTCCTCCCTCCACACTATTAATGGCTTATATCTCATTAATTTTTCCCATATATGTGCAAATGTACGTGTATATAGATGTGCATGTGTATATGTATATATATATATATGTATATGTTCCTAAATATAACCTGCTCAATCTGTATAATGTTAGTTGTATATGTTTTCAGAGCTGACCATTTGGTGTCAGATTGTGTGTGCTCTTCCCTGGAGAAGATTATTCCCTTCATCTGATGAATAGTGTAGATATTTTTTTCCCTTTATGTTGCTTGACTCTTCAGTGGGTTAACTATTTTCTTTGCTATGAAGATATTTGTTAATTTGACTTAATCCTATTTTCAGTAGCTGAACTATAGCTTGATGACTAAGGCTAGACCCTTTATAAAGAAGAGAGGCTTATTCAGCTCGGTTCTGAAGGTTGAGGGTATGGTACTACATCCACAGGTTCAGTTCTGGTGAGAAGCTCCTGGTGGATGGTGTCATAAGGGTGGGAATTTGTGTTAGAAGGAACAATGGCATCACTAGACAGGAAGTCAAAGAGGAGTGTGCAGGCTTGTTGCTTTAGGACAACCTTCTCACAAGGATTAATTTACTGTCTTAAGAGAACTATGCCAACCCTTTTGAGGAATGTGCTACCACTAAGATAAGAGCCCCTTTAAAGATTCCCCCATCTCAAGGTTTTTATGTGGATGTAGTTACCCACGTTGGTGCGCCAATCATCTTCCAACATTGCACATGCAGGACTGTGTCTCAACTGCACAGATTCTGTGGTTTGGAACAATTCACACCCAAACTGTAACAAATGCTCTTTGCCTGGTTTTACTTTCATCTCAATTATGTCTTATATCAGTAGCTTGGAATGTTTCTCTTACGTTTTATCTAGTAGTTTAATAGTGATTGTTACATCACAGATTTATGAATTAGCTTTTCCTTGCAAGTCTGACCTAGAGCCTGCCCCAGTCTTAATAAGGAACAGCTGCAGGCTGTCATTGATCAAGTACTTTCCCCAGTCTTAAGAAGGAATGGCTTTAGGCTGCCATTGTGCTTGATACTTGTTTTATTCGGGAACATAAAACCTAATGACAAGGGAAGGCTAGGGTCATCATGAAGCCATAATCAATGCACTAGGCTAGAAGATTGGTAAAATGTTCTAACCATTCAGAGGCGGTTAGAAAGACATAGGAGGTCGCTATAAGGCAAACCGTTCAGTGGTAATCTTCCTCTCAGCTACTGTTTCAAAATAGAAATGACAAGATTTTCCCCTCTTCTATCCTCTACCCACATACTGGGGAGGCCTAAAAAAAATAGGCTCAGGTTTCTCTCTAAGTCAGCTTCAACTCAAGTTGGATGGGATATTAATCTGCAAATTGTAGGCTTCCTGGTTAGTCTTGAGGAGGCAGACTAGAGGGGAATCTGTGGGGAAGATCCAGATGCTGGCCACAACAGCTGCAGGAGTTCCTCTATGAATAGCAGCATGCTTGCACACCTGAGAACAGGGAGGCAGCCAGGAGGGCTTCTCAGAATGTAGGACCAACCCACTAATTTGTATATGGGACATTCCCATGGGAACGGGGTCTAAGTAATGTGTGTGGCCAATTTCAGCTTTAGACAGAAAAAGATTACAGAAAAAGGAATGGCTGGTTTTAGAAGTCATAACTTCAGGAGTTAAACTCCTTAGTGTAAAGATGAAGACAGTCTTGAATACCAACCCACACTAAGTCACAAGGAATTCCAGCGCCTCTCCCCTCCCTTTGAGCAATGCGCCTCTGTCTTTGGATTCTCAGTTCCCACCCACAACTCCTTCCTGGATCACACTAGCTAAAGGAAGTCCCTATGTCTGTCATCATATTCACTGCCTTGCTCAGAGCCATGCTGGTGACTTCCACAAGCTTCAAAGAGACCTACCATGAGAATTCTAAGTACTTTCCTTAACTCTGGCAGCAACAGAGAGATCTAAGACAAGTGTGTCTCTCATTTTTTTCTTTTTTAGAGTGCCAAATGGAAATTCAGAAAGCACCTTGGGGTTTCTAAAAGGATGAGCAAACTCATGCGGATTAAACTCTTTGTGCTTCCAACTCAAAGGGAGGTTGAAAGCAGTCACTTGAAGAATCTTTTAAGACACTCTCCTTTTAAAAGCTTTACGATGATGATTGGTTTTTCTTACTTAAAAAGTAACCCAAGAGCTGGCTGAGAAGTCCCAGGGTTATAATCCTAGCTTTTGGGAAGCAGAGGTAGGAGGATGGAGAGTTTAAGGTCACCTCAGCTACATAGAAAGTTTAAGGTCTGGCTTGATATATAAGGATTCTCCCTCAAAAGATATAGATATAGATATAGATATAGAGAATAAAAACAAAAACATAATTCCTACCAAGAAATTATTAGATTATTAGTAATAAGAGTCTGAAAGTATTTTGCATATTTAAATGTTTGTATGAATACTTGCATATATAGATGCATATGGGTGAGTACATGTGTGTGTGTATATATATAAGTTCATTTAAGTGCTTATGCATGTACATGAATTGAACCTAAAGTCACAGGCCTGCTAGGTGAGTTCTCTACTGCTGGGCTACAATTATAGACACATGCAAATTCATTTTAAATATGTATACAGGGACATAGCTCAGTTGGTGGAGTGCTTGCCTGGCATTCATGAGGCTCTGGTATCAATCCTTAGAACTGGTGGGGGGAAAGGCATTTGGAAAAAATATAGAACAGGTCTGAAATAACGAAGTAAAAAGAAATTGAGAAAGAATCAACAAGGTTATTCAACCTATGGGCCCTCTGCAATCTGGAATTCCTTTGCCCTCTTTATTACCAAAAGGATGGCCTCTCATAGTTATTGATTTAAAGGATTGTTTTTTCACTGTACCTTTGCAAAAAGAAGATAGAGAAAAATTTGCCTTCACAGTGCCTACTTATAACAATTCTCAACCTTCTAGGAGGTACCACTGGACTATCCTCCCCCAGCGTATGTTAAATAGCCCCTCCCTGTGCCAATATTTTGTGAATCAACCATTGCAAATAATATGCAAGAAATTTCCCAAATCTATAGTATACCATTACATGGACGACATTTTGTTATCCGATTCAAACATGGATACCTTGAACAGACTGTTTGAAGAAATAAAGATACTTTTACCTAAATGGGGATTGCAAATCGCTCCTGAAAAGATTCAGAAGGGAAATTCTGTTAATTATTTAGGTTATAAAATAGGTTTGCAAAAAATTAAGACACAAAAAGCACAAATTAGGAGAGATCACCTACTGACTCTTAATGACTTTCAAAGACTGTTAGGAGACATTTCCAGTCTACGACCAGCTATTGGAATAACACCTGATCTAATAATTCATTTGAACAAAACCTTGGATGGTGATAAAGATTTAAACAGTCCCAGAGAATTAACTAACAGCTGAAGCAGAAAAGGAACTGACAATGATTGAGGAAAAATTACAACAGGCACATTTGGACAGGGTGAATCCAGAGCTCGATTGTTGGATCCAGCCATCAAAGCCACGGCTTTAGTCCTACTGATATTACTTGGTACATTAAAGACTTATGTGGTCAGAAAAAGAGAGATATACAGTAAAGAGAGATTCAAAGATAAAGAAAATTTCTAAATGGTTTACAGTGTGTTAAAAATATATGCAGACTAAAAGTTAAAATTCTTAAAGTAAAAAAAAAAAAGGAAGAGAGTTGTTGTGTGTGGTAGTACACACCTTTAATCCCAATACTTGAAAGGCAGAGGGAGATTGACCTCTGTGACTTCAAGGTGTGGTAGCACATGCCTTTAATCCCAGTTCCTAGAAGGCAGAGACAGACAGTTCTCTGTGAGTTCAAGGTGTTGTAGTGTACACCTTTAATCCCACTGCCTGGGAGGCAGAGACAGGCAGATCTCTGAGAGTTCAAGGACAGCCTGGTCTACAGAGTTACTTCAGGTCAAAGATACAGAGAACCTGTCTCAAAAAGCAAAGAGTTAAAAGTAAAAATAAACAAAATAAAGGTTAAAACAAAGCTGCAAAAAGATGGAAAATACACAGAGAATTTTGATACTGTATGCTATTATGCTCTCTTTAAATTATTTAAATGCTGAGGAAGGAGCAACAGATGCTAAAATATATTTATTTATAAATGCTGCTGAACTAATCCAACATAGATATTTTGATGCCTTGACTTTGAAATTTGGATCTAAGGACATGATGCTTTGGAAAGGAGTTTCTTATTTTGTTTTCACAGAGGATGAGACCCTGTTCATTTCTTCTATTCCGATTTGGTATGATGGACCACGCCCTCCTGAAGGGTTGGTGTGAACACCTTCAGAAAATTGCTTCGCTCAACTGCCAACTGAGATGAAACTAGCACACAGGTTACACCATGAAAGACCTAATTAACGACGCCCCCATTCAGCAGGAAGCAGTTTGGAGAGAAATAACTGTGCCCATATTCCCAAAAAATGTTTATAAATGTTCTTTTATATTTAAAGGGGGATATGATATAGGTATGAATAATTTGCATTAGTATAGATTTTGCTTTATTGATAGAGATTTAAGGTCAATTTTGTTATGTGTATATGTATTTCTGATATTGATTAAGGTATTGTGATTGTGTAGTTCATTATTAAAAATGTAATGTATAATTAGAAATATAGATTGTTAATAGATAATCATAATAGTCAAGTTTGTAGTCATGTTAGTTAATATTTTCTAGATGTGCATAGATATACTTTAGATAGACATTCTTCATGTCTTTCAAAGATTACAGAATAGGACATTTAATGTTTTAATAACTTAGGACTTTTCATGACAATGAGACACTCTGCTCCTGGCAGCACCAATCTACTTCAAGAGGAAGATGGGCATCGAAGAGGCACCTTATAGAGTTTGATAGCCATTTGGGAAAGAAACTGCTCTTGCCTGGACTATTGCATAAACTGGACACAGAGAACCCGCAGAGAGAGGACTACTGAACTTGCCTAAGGTGAGATGATCTTTCGGGGTTCCTGATTCATGAAAGAGTCTGCGAGACATTCTGCAGGACACAACAGATAGTGACTGAACTGACTTTGAATTTTCCTGCTTTATGGAAATGTCTGCTGGATACCATGGGCCTGAAGGCTGAAGATGGATACCCCAATGGTACAGAGGAACTTTGGGTGACTGTCCAGGCAGTGAAATGTCTCTGTCATTTCTAGAGTTTTAAAAGTTGCTTTTTTCTTGTTTGCTTAGGTAGTATTGTATCTTTCTGGAGTCTTTGTTGGAGTTAAGAATAGTTAGTTATAGTTTTCCTTAGTTATGATAAAGATTATTGTAACTTTTACTTGATAACTGTTTCGTTATATGTAATTTTGCTATGTTAAAGTTAAAGCCTTTTTTTTTTTTTGTTTAAACCGAAAAAGGGGAAATGATGGTGGAAGGTCAAATAAAAAGAAACTGCTTGGCCCTCATTGGTTAGAAGATAGGTGGGAGGAGTAAACAGAACAGAACGCTGGGAGGAAGAGGAAGTGAGCTCAGACTCGACAGCTCTCCTCTCGGGAGAAGACGCCTCAGAGAGACGCCGTGCTCCCAGCTCCCAGGCTCCAACCCAGGATGGACATAGGCTAGAATCTTCCCATAAGCGCACCTAGGGGCGCTACACAGATGATTAGAAATGGGCCAAGCAGTGATTAAATCAATACAGTTTGTGTGTTGTTATTTCGGGCATAAGCTAGCCAGGCAGCCAGGGTGCTGGGGACGCAGCCCCGCCGCCCGTATTACTACAATAGTTTAATGAAATATAAAAGAAAACATGCGAATGGGTCTAAATAGTACAAAAGTATATCAAAATGAATTAAGCAGAATGGGTAAAATCTTGTGATGGAAAGAGAAAAGACGAGCAGAGGGGTCTGGAAGAAACCCAGGGGGCCTCCAGTCAAAAGAGTGAGGCTGCGGAGCCAGACAGGAGCCTTATGGAAAGCAGTAAGAGGGAACTGAAATAAGTTATGCATGCAATCAATATGATAGTATTTATAATTTAATAAGTACAGCAGCTATCATTTATCCAGCATATACTATATTCTAGGCATCATTATGGATGTTTGTCATGTATCTTCTCATTCACACATGCAACACCCCATGGGAAATATACTATTGATAGTCTCACACATACAAGCAAATAGACATGTAGTTGTCATGCAGAGGGTTAACTGGGTGTGCAAACTTTACTGGACTATAGTGTCCAGTTGTTTGGCCAAATACTAGCTTGGATGATGATGATGTAAATGTACCTGTGGATATGACTAACATTTACAATCAGTCGACTTTAAGTAAAGAAGATTATAACGTGGGAGGGCCCCAAGCAATCATGTGAGGCCCTGACAAGAGAAGATATGAATTTCTTGAAGAAAAAGCAGCCATGCCTCAAGACACCACCATAAAAAGCTTGTCTGAGCTTCCAGCTCACTACTTCAAACTGAAGACTTAGAACTCAAAAGCTACAACATCAACTGTTCCTCAAATTTCCAGTCTGCCAGCTGGCACAACAGACCTGCACATTCCAACTGTAACAGGTCCCAGCATTGCGTGAGTCAATCAATTCATCATTCTCATTCTCTCTCTCTCTCTCTCTCTCTCTCTCTCTCTCTCTCTCTCCCCTCCCTCCCTTCTATCATATTGATGTTCATACAAACCCTGAAAGTCTCAGTGAATAGATTCAAGCAAGCCAAGGCAGAATGGAACCACAGTAAAAAGGAAATGGATTCAGAAACAGATTTAAAAGAGGGAGGCAGAGGGGTAGGAGGTATGAAAGATGAGTCCTAGTTCTTACTTATGTAAGTGGGAGAATTACAATGGTGCTCAGTCAGTTGAGAAGCCTGTAAGATAATAATGTTTTTGTGTGTGGTGGGATGGCATTGATATCATAAAGCTAGAACTGCGAGATGAAGAATATTAAGTTGACTTAAGATTTGAGATTTCCATAAGAACATAATTAGGAATCTAACTTGATGAATATGCTATTCCATTAAGGAGGTCTGCGATGGACAATATAACTTAGAAAGTCATCGACAAAGAATGGCATTAAGACATTATATTGGTGAGTTTGCCAATGGGGCTGGAGAATAAAAGGTGGAAAAGGCAGAGGACTGAGCGTTGAAGAACTCAAACGTTGGTGAAGGAGAAAAGGAGGATGAAGCTCAAGAATAAATGGACAGAAGGGTGAAGGAAGGTAGAAGGCTATCTAGAAGGTGTTAGGATGAACTCAAAGGAGGAGACTGCTTCTAGAAGGAGACTATGGTAGCGCCTGACATTGAGAGCGCAAAGGTAATGCAATCTAAAGCATTCATAGAGTTCGATGGAGGAGATGCTCTGGTATCTGGGAGCTGAGTGGGTTAAGAGAAACGGTGCATGGAAAAGTGAACGGGACACAGATATGAAAGCAGAGGATCTCTGGAAGATGCGCACCTTCAGGAAGGTTGTCTCTAAGTGCCGACTGTGAAGCCGAGGGAGAGGGCTTTGAGAGGGATTCTCATTTACTGTACTTTGGACATTTTGTTTACTGTACATTTGGGAATATATTGCCAACTAAAATTCTTAAATTCTAAAAATGGGAACCACTGTCTGTACAACTTGTTGAGTGCGTAGATGAGAAAAGAGCTTGAAAAAACAGAGACTATAAATATTTTTCATGCTGCATACATGAAAGTAACAATTGTTAAGGGGGCAGAGAGAGTGGCATCCTAGATGGTACTAGGGGCATAGATAGCCCATGGAATTAGGTGGCAGCCCTGTATCTTCCAGTGGTTGCAAACTGGGAGACTATTCTAGTGGAAGGTAAAGCCAAGGGATGGTTAACAAACAGGTCAGGGCCAGGTGAGAGAGCCCCAGCCATCTTTAGTAGCTTACAACGTGGCAGAAGACCCATGAAGAGTAAAGCTTAACCCGGAGCTCCAAGGACTAAAGCCTTAATGAGGTTCTCTAGTGTTGGTTACTCAGGATAAAACACTAGGGCATGGTAATATAGGGTCAGATGCCACTGAAGTGTGCGGCTCTCAAGACTCCTGTTTCTCCTGAGAACGTGCATGTGTGGCTAGGTTTTCCTTCTTATACCTATCTTTTCCCATTGTTGGAAGTTTCCCGTAGAAATATCTCTTTCATGAGTCTGAACAGGTGCCCCTCTCAGAATTTAACACTACGTTCTTCTCATTCCATCATGATTAAAAGTAAAGGAATAGTTACATATACTCTTTGTGCCCCCCAAATCACAAAGATCAGAGTAACTAAACCAAATGCAAAAGCAAGTGCTAGCTGCAAAAGGATGGTAAGTTTTGGGTAAATCATACTGTCACTAGCACGTGAAGGGCAAAGTCGAGGGGATGAACCCGGGATGCTCGCCATCTGGAGTTGGTTGCTATGCAAAACATTTTGCACACAAAGTAGTGATTCCTGACTTCAAGACATAGAGGAGGAAACACAAAACGAGGGTTCAGATGTAATTTCAACTGTTAAGTTTTGAGTGGTCATAAAACTGGTTTAATTTTTTATGACCATAAATATTTACAACCCTCAGCATATCCCAACCCATCTAGAACTGATTCCTGGAACACCAAGTTCTCTGGCACACCGGTGGGTAAACCTTGACATAGAGACACAGTGACATGGATATGTGGGCTCTCAGCAAAGCATTTCAGTTAGCCTGAGCTCTGCCATCTTGCTCAAATATTGACAGGAAGGATCAAGTTGAAAGGATGCAATTTAAATATAAGAGCAAGAAATGAACAGTTGGTAATCTAAGATTCCTGAGATGGCAGGAGAGGACTGGACTCAAAGCTAGGCGGATATTGTCTCAGAAGGCATCGGCACACCTGTCTGTGTGGTGACAGGAGGACAAATAGTCCCATCTGAAAACATTTCTCAGGAACACTTTCTGCTCCCTGATAAGTGTTCACAATTGTAAATCAGAAACCAACACAATAGAAATGATTTACTGCTGAAAAACTCCCAGGATGCGATGGTAGCACAGGACCACATGAAAGGAGTTGGGCAGCTCCTAGACAACCACCAGACCTTCCATCAGTCTCTTACAACCCACCGTGGGAAACAGTCACTGAGGCAACCAGTGAGAGGAGCTTCCAAGGGCTCCCGTGGCCTCTACTGCCCAGCAAGTTGCAATTTACTGCTTCCTTAAAGAAGTCTCTGTGTTGCTCTCTCTGCATCTCCAATTTCCAACTCACAGCCTCAGGAATGGACACCAGCCAGGTCTTATTCTTTCCCCTTGGCTGTAAGCAAAGCTGGAAAGTGATAAGCTGGTTGTCTCATTGAGTGGTCTCTGCTTCCACTGAAGGCCTGCATAATGGAGACCTCCCTTTCACAGGCGAGTAGTTCAGAGTCTTAGGTAGTAAAAATGTCCAAGAGTTCTTTGGTTTCCCACAAAGCACCTGTGTGAGAATCAGTCAAGGTGACCCATCACGGCAGGTGTGCCTTTGGGCATCAATCATAGGGGGGTGTCTGAGAGAGGTTCTTGTTTTGTGGCGCTGAGGGTGCTGATGATGGAGCGTTGCTAGGCAAATGCCCTAACAGCAGAAATGCATGCCTAGTGAGGTTCCTTCCCCCCAAGTGCCCTTTCTCTAGGGAAAATCCTTTCCTGAGCCAAAATGCTCAGTTAAACAAGTGTTAGAATGTAGCTACATTTTAGCCCTCCCTTCCTCCCCCACCAGGAGCCCTTGACCAATTCTATGCCATGTCCCTGATGACTTCACCTGCATGATAAGGGACTTAGATACGATCATAAAACCACTTGTGAAGAAATGACAGATGCAGGCGGCTGCACTGATCTCAGACTCTCTAATCTATGAGGCTTTTTATTCTATTTTATAGCTAATCCTAAAGCCATAAACTATTGCCTTGTATCCAATTGGCAGATGTTATCAGCTAAACCGTTTTAAAACTCTTCTGCTGTTATTCTTTAGATAGGGATCCAAGTACGTGGCAGGCAGCATTAGTGAAGGATCAGAACAGAGAATAGTGGTCTACTTTTCACTCAAGACAAACAGGTCCTATTTAGGTCTTCTCAGTCTTAGGTCACAAGAGAATCTTGTTCAAAGTAAAGTTCCGCAGCCAGAAAATCCTGTCTTGAGTCACTCTGGGATCAGGAGGAGTCCTGGGAAAAGGCTTTGGTGAGAAGATGATAATTTGCCACTTCTCTGGTCACATGATATATCTCCCCATCTCTTCAGACGTCTAAACCCCCAGCACACACAAATCACCCAGATAGCAACATGATGGCCTTTACGTGTTGTAGAAGCATAGGGGTCTGTTAACAAACCTCACATGGTATTTACGTCCCTACAGGAGCAACGCCAATTCCATCTACAACCTGGAGTTCAGAGGCCATCTTAGAGAAGTTCTTGAGCAGAAATGAGCTATATTCGCCAGTTCTCTTGAGGCATCCCTAGACCAAAGTGGCCAAAAGCAGTGAGCAGTCAGCCCCTGGAAGCTGCGGGAAGTAAATGGGATGGTGGAACGGTGAACATAAAACTAAGTAGGATTCTAGGAGCAGAATAAGGCAGTTTACTTATGCTAACTTCGACTAAACTCAGAGTAGAATGGAGATGAGAATTTCTAATGTTTACATAGACATTTGTACTGTATTTGGGGTTTTGAATTGTTTGCTTGGTCTTTGTCTATTCTTGTATACTTCCATATGTGAGCGCATGTGGGTACATGGAAGAGGTCAGGGTCAACCTCAGGTGTTATTACTCAGACGCTGTACGCTATTTTTTTTTTTTTATACAGGATTCTCACTAGCGTGGAGCACCCCTAGGCTAGGCTGCCGGCCAGCAGTCTACCTATCTCCTCTTTAGTGCTGGGAATTACAAGCATGTATCACCTCATGGGTGTGGCTTCTGGGGCTCAAATTCAAGTCCTCGAGCTTGCAAAGCAAGCACTTTATAAACTGGGCCATCTCCACAGTCCCAGGACTTTATTTTAATTATATATTACTTTTCTGACAGAACTAGAGCTACTAAAATTTATGTAACGGATGCTTCCCTTTCTTTCCAGAACGAATTGCATGTCTCTGGAGAGTTAGCGAGTGCCAACACTAATGAACTAAGTCATTTTGGTATATATTTTATATGCATTAATTCATGAGATCTTCACAACAAATAAACGTGATAGAGACTCTTAGTAGCATCCTTATTCTACAGTTAAAGAAAACAGGCCTGGAAAACTGACTGTGAGACTCACAGAGGCCACGCCCAACCAGTGGCAGAAAGCTAGCTCCAGGGTTTTCAGGTCAAAAAGCTAACTTTGGCCTGGGCTCTTAAGTGCTATGCCAGGCTGACATCATTAAGAAAGCAACCCAGACTTTCCAGGAAGCAGGGACAGAGGGTAGAAGAAGTGAGGTCAGGAGTTGGACAACCAAGGATGGGAAGTAAATGTGGCAAAAAACATGGAAAATGCAGACATGGAAAAAGACCCCGTAAATGGCAGATTTTATTCTCAAGCTCAGGAGAGGCTAAACTCTTCAGTATTACATCCCTTGTGCAATAGTTAATAAGCCTCAGAGTGAAAGGATGGGAAGGTGTTGCCATGTTAAAGTTCATGTGAAAAAACCAATTCTAGGAGGACTCAGCAATGATTCCTAGGCTCCAACTATGCAAAGAACCAGGTTCATGCTTAGGGACATCAAAGATAAGAGAACAGAAGTCACACTGTATCTTAGCCATCGACACATGGAAAAGGAGAGTCAGCCTGACCTGCAAAAGAGTAGCTAAAATTGTTCTTTGATAGTGAAATTATGAAAGGTAAACCAATTTTAGAAATACATATAACTTCTAAGCAAAGCAGGGGTGAAACATCAAATAATTCAATGAGTTGGACTATCTTATCTCTTCTCATTACTGTCTATGATTTGACCTTTGGGTGATACTTTTATTAACATCAAACTCAGGTCTAGATGAGCCTCAGCAAAGGGGTTACAGAATTTCTAGGGAAGAGACTTCTGGAGAACAGTTGCTGCAGATAGAGGAATGCATGGGGCACTGGTCCAGGGATCTGTTTGCAGAGGAAGTGCACTGTTTCAATTAAGTGCAATCATGTTATTATTGGAGACAGTTTGGGGATGAGGAACTTTTACTTCCCAAGCTATCCTTGTTGCTACCCTGATTAGCAACCGCAGAAGGACATTTTTAGTTTCCTGACCACTGCTTCCAAATTGTTTCAAAGACGGATAGCACAGCCTAAAGACAGCATACATCAGTCATATTTCCAGAGCAGCTGTCTCAAATAGTTTAGTTGTGCGGAATTTGCTTAAATGCACCTCAAAAATGGCATTGCGCAGAAGTAAACTGTCCATGGCCCATAACAAAAGTGGACAAGATTTACTCACTGAAGCACCTGTCGATGCCTGTTAGAACCTGATTCCTGTCTGAATCTCTGTAATGAGACTAATAGCTGAGGGTTGGAGAAATGGCTCAGTGGTGAAGAGCACTGGTTGTTCTTTCAGAGGACCTGGGTTCAATTCCCGGCACCCACATGGTGATTCACAACTCCAGTTCCAGGAGATACAATGTTCTCTGAGCACTGTATTCATGAAGAGCATAGGCATATGCAGAAAAAATACCTAGACACTTAAAAGTTTTTAAAACTTTTAACAATGGAACAGCTGAGAAGTTAGAAACAATAGACCCATGAAAGTTATAATTTCATAACCATTGTTTTGCAGTTGAGTCTAAAAGTCTGGTGGATATTAGTTAAAATTTTCTTCATAATCAGGATAGTTGGTTGAATTCTTCTGTTATTTAAGAGTGCTTATACCATAGCTTATCTGAATTTCAATCACGTCTTTAACAGATCTATGTTTTTGATGGTTTCCTTCACTGACTAAGCTTGACTGCCCTGAAATTGAATCTGTGGACCAGGCTTGCCTCAAACTCAGAGATCTATCTGCTTCTGCCTCTGGAGTGCTGGGATTATAGGCATGTACCACCACACCAGCTCTAAGATTTTTTTTTTTAAATTCCTTTTCATGAGTTGAAAATTTACCTGGGTGGGATCTTTCCCTGAGGTCATCATTCCATTATCCCATTTCTTAATCTATCTCCTTGAACACAGGACTTAGCTCTATTCTACTTCCTAGTGTTCCTTTTCTCCTCAGATTTTACATTTTTTTTTCCTTGCTCAACTTGCTCCTTTTCATTATAAATCTTTATCAGAGTTTACACTAGCAATCAATAGTAACCAGTCTATACTAGGCTGTTTTAAGATTTTCTTAGTTAATGCTATTTTCACTTTAGCCTCAGGCAAACTTTTCAGGCAAGGGCAAAAAGCAGCCACATTCTTCACCAAAATATTTTAAGAATAATCTTTAGGCAACATACTAAAGGTATTCTCCTTTGAAACCTCTTGAGCCAGGATCCCACAGCCCATCAAATCACATTAGCCACACTGTCTTCCATGCTTTTACTGATATGGCCCATTAAGCGGCATTTAAAGTGTTCAACTGCTTTTCTGGTCTACAGTCCCAAGGTTCATAGTCTTTCAAACAAAAGCTTGGTCAGGCCTATCACAACAACACCCCCATCCCTGGTACCAACTTCTGTCTTAGGGTTTCTATTGTTGTGAAGAGACACCATGGTCACAACAACTCTTATAGAGGAAAACTTTTAACTGGGGTGGCTTACCCATGGAACCCTTGCTTCACTTCACAAATCTCCCTGCCTCCTTACATGTGACCGTGCAACCCCCGTCCCTGAAAGACACACTCAACTGAACAGCTCAGACAGGAGCTCTCTCAGCGCTACATGATGTATTCTGTGGAGCAGCTTGCTTTGGTGTTTCCCCATTTTTCAGAAGCTGCTCCCGATGGACAAGGCCTAGAAGGTTGCATTGCCTTCTGTTTCAGGTCCTATCTACTCCCACAGATGTTCAGGGTCTTTCTTCTATTTCTTCTTACCCATGTCTTTGACTGCCCTTTCTAGGTTCATCATAATAGAAATGAAAACCCAAGATTGTCCTTCCGTAAAAACAAACTATTGCTGGGCTGTGGTGGCGCACGCCTTTACTCCTCAGCACTCGGGAGGCAGAGGCAGGAGAATCTCTGTGAGTTCGACACTAGCCTGGTTTCTCGGATAGCCAGGACTGTTTCACAGAGAAGCCCTGTCTCTAAAAACCAAAACCCACACAAAGCAATACAAAAGACTAGTACACTCTCTCATCCTCACTTTCTGGGTCACCATCCTTTGCTTCTGCAAAAGTTCCTCTCGGTTCGACTGTCCATCCCGCACTCACTGACCAACCCTCTCCAGGGCAGTTCTCATCACCACAGCTGACCTCAAAGTATTATGAAGATGGAAATATTGTTGAATGATAACATGAAATTAAATATACAAGGCCACTTTCAACTTTTTTGTTATCTATAAGATTCTAAACAAATAGGAGTTTTCCCTATGACATGTGATGACACTATGACTTCTGGAGGAAACCTGGAATGAATAATTCTGGATGATGTAAAAAAAAACGTGGAGAATAGAAATTTTTAATAAATATGGTTTTGGCTGAAAAATTGACTCCATTCCACAGACCCACCCAGTGATTGGAAACCATTTGGAGATAAGTGTTGAATCCTGCTTGGGAGGAGGTGCTGAAAGCAAGGCTTTCCCAGTAGAGTGGCTTTGATTATTCAGATACATCTGTAATATTCTCTCTCCTCTCTCTCTCTCTCTCTCTCTCTCTCTCTCTCCCTCCCTCCCTCCTTCCCTCCCTCCCTCCTTCCCTCCTTCCTCTCTCCTTTCTGTTCCCCTTCCACCCTCAATAAAATAAGGCTGAAAATCTGGGGTAAATAGGAAGGCTTTGCTGTGCCTATAAATGACAACTCAGCTCTCTTTAAAGTGGATGAACCCAGAAAGCATCTTTCCTGTGGTCCCCTTGTTTGTGAACATCACGCATCCTGAGGAAGAGCAGACTAGGTTTGTTAGGGAGCCCCACATATTTCCCATTTCATTCTCAAAAGAAAGCTTCACCTTTCTTACTATGCTTGGACAGTGGAATTGACTTGCTTAATGCCAAATGGGCCCTTTTCAAGTCAGTCCAACTCCTCCTTATTATCCGAGGTTATTTATTCACACATGATCCTTCCTAAGCTTGGAGGGTAGCAGCGCACTGGTGCTGTCTTCAAAGAACCACAAAGAGAAGGGTGGCACCCTTCGGCTTCAAAAAATAATAAACACATAACAACTAACAAAAGCCAGTGTCTTGTGAAATGGTGGCACAGGACCCTAGGTGTCCACAAACAGAACTTCCTCCTCCTGTCTTACCAGAGTCGCTTGGTATTTTAGGGGCACCTGCTGATGGTTCTGCTGCCAGAGTACTGCTGGCACCACATGGCACAAAACAACAAAAGAGCAAGCACAGGGCACTGTTGGCAGGGCCAGCAGGCAGGCTGCCACCATGAATGCACAAAGAGCAGCCACACCATCTACAGACTGCTGTGTCCCCAAAAGATCGTGCTCGTCCGCAACACAGCCCTTCCTCCTCAAGCCATGCCTCATCTGCTGGAGGGACATCCAGTCTAGCACCAGACGTGATCTGGGTGGTACAGCAGTCTGACCTGGGAGAGTGCAGACACCCTCAGAAGGTGAGTATGAACATCCCCAAAAAAGACAGTTGAAATTAAACCAGACCCCTAGCCCAGCAACCAGGACTCTTTTTCAGTCAAGATACCAGCTGATTACTTGCTTGTTTTTGATCTTTTTCCTTTATAGTCTCTTGTCATATTTATCCCCCAGAATGCCTGTCTTCCCCATTACAATATAATCTCCAAATAAAAAGTTCACCCAGTTTCGAAAATGAGACTTTGAGATACACAGGGTTCAAATGATTCAAGTGGCAATTTTGAGGCATTTCGCTGTTAGAAGTACACCCATTGCCTCAACCTGGAGCTGTCAAAGCACAAACGCAGGCCACTCATGGCTTACCAGAGTACTCCTTACTCAGGGTGCCATGGAGCAGAGTAAACAGAAGGATGCAGAGATACAGCCTTGAAGACAAATGTATCTACCTACCACGGCTGCACAAGGTACCATCCACCTATAAACCCAGCCCTTGGGAGGCTAAGACTGTAAGATCTCAAATTCAAGGCTGGTCTTATCTCAGAAAACAAAATATTTTATTCTTGGAAAGATATTTTTGTTTTGAAATTTTCAGAAGTAGGACTAGCTCTGATAAAAATATACACTCATATAAACCAAGAGTCCTTATTATGACCAATAACCCATTAACATTTTTTTTTCGGATTCTTCACTCATACAATACATCCTGCCTTCAGTTTATCCTCCTCCCCTCCTCCCAGGACCCATCCCCACCTACTCGGTCCCTTAGATCCTCTCCTCTGTTTCCCTTCAGAAAAGACCAGCCTTCCAGGGATATTAACTAAACATGCATAACAAATTACAATAAAACTAGGCACAAACACTCATGTCAGGGTTGGGCAAAGTAATCTGGGAGGAGGGAAAGGGTCCCAAAGGCAGCAAAAGAGCCAGAGACACCCCACCTTCACTCCCACTGTTAGGAGTGCCACAAAAACACCAAGCTGACAATAACAACGTATTTGCAGAGGGCTTAGTGTAGACCCATGCAGGGTCCATGATTGTGACTTCAGTCTCTGTGAGCACCATTGAACTCCACTTAGTTGATTCTGTGGACCATGTTCTTCTGATGTACTCAAGCCCCTGGCTCCTACAGTTCTTCCTCCTCCTCTTCCACAGAGTTCCCTGAGCTCTGAAGTGAGGGGCCCGATAGAGATCTCAAATTTGGGCTCCTTCTCTGCCTAATGTATAATAAACACATCTCTAATGCACGAAAAATGCATACATTATGATAAGCATGAGAGAGTCATTATGCATTTTCATATGCTGTATTTTTAACCTCTTAGAACACATAGAGTTTTTGCAAAGCTGGAGGCATCACAAAAGCGAACATGATAAAAGAAGGGCTGGAGAAATGATTAAGCAGCCAAGAGTGCTTTTCCAGCAGTCCCAAATTCAGTTCCCACACTCACACTGGGTGGCTCTCCCCAGCTCCAGCTCCAGGGGATCCAATGCCCCCTCCTGGCTCCCACAGGCACTGTGCACACATGTGGCAGACACACAGACACACGTGAAGAAGAAACAAACTCTAAGACCTTGAAAAGGAAGAGGAAGGAGAGTGCTTGAGTAGGATCAGGTGACTTGTTTTCTGCAGCGGAGTAAGCTTCAGCATCACTCCAGCCCCGGCTGTGTAAAAATGATAGTCACGCCAACAGTGGTTTCAACTCTCTGGGAAAAAAACCATGCCAGAGAAAGATGAAAGACGGTTTCTTGGCTAAAACGCAGCCCAAGAAATTAAAGTAATGAAGCAGAGAATGCACTCTGTCACAGATGGCACAAGACTCAAATAATCGTATTTGTGGGTGGGGACAGCGTGTCCCGGAAGAACTGATGTCAATGGACCCCAAACATTAAGAGTCATAAATGGTTGCCTCTGTTTCTTACCTGTAGAATAAGGGTCCAGCCAGGTTGCACTTAAGATATAGCCCAAGTCTGAAGACTTGTCTAGACTGGGAGGCCTTGTCAAGTTCAAATCTGTTGGCACATTCCTTGATCAGCTGGCTTGCAGCTGCCTAACACTCACTACACTTAAACTTTTAAACGACTGGCCAGTATCCAAAAACATTCTAAAGAAAACCATGAGTTACTGCCCTTAAAAATAGGATGGGTTACGCCGTGCATTTTGTGAAGGAAGAGACCTGGTAAAAAAATTAAAATTTCAATCACCTTGTCTTAAAAAATATTATTAGGATTTTTTGGGGTTGCTTTTGGGGTCGTATCAGCAAATAGTGAGAGTTTGACTTCTTCTTTTTCGATTTGTATCCCCTTGATCTTCTTTTGGTTCCTTGTTGCTCTAGAGAGAACCTCAAGTACTATATTGAATAGATATGGAGAGAGTGGACAACCTTGTCTTGTTCCTGATTTCAGTGGGGTCACTTGGAGTTTCTCTCCATTTAGTTTGATATTGGCTGTTGGCTTGCTGTATATTGTATATATATCTTTATTATATTAGGTATGTTCCTTGTAACCCTGCTATCTCCAAGATCTTTATCATGAAGGAATGTCAGTGTGGCGATTTCTCAGAAAATTAGGAAACAACCTTCCTCAAGACCCAGTAATAAAACTTTTGGGCATATATCCAAAGGATGCTCAACCGTGCCACAAGGACATGTGTTCAACTATGTCCATAACAGCATTGTTTGTCTTAGCCAGAACCTGGAAACAACCTAAATGCCCTTTGACCGAAGAATGGATAAGAAAAATGTGGTACATTTACACAATGGAGTACTACATAGCAGAAAAAAATAATGATATCTTGAATTTTACAGGTAAATGGGTGGAACTAGAAAATATCATTTTGGGTGAGGTAACCCAGACCCAGAAAGACAATTATCACATGTACTCACTCATAAGTGATTTTTAAACATAAAACAAAGAAAACCAGCCCACATAGCCGGGTGGTGGTGGCGCATGCCTTTAATCCCAGCACTTGGGAGGCAGAGGCAGGCGGATCTCTGTGAGTTCGAGACCAGCCTGGTCTACAAGAGCTAGTTCCAGGACAGGCTCCAAAACAACAGAGAACCCTGTCTCGAAACACCAAAAAAAAAAAAAAAAAAAAAGAGAAGAATAAGAAAACCAGCCCACAAATCACAATTTCAGAGAACCTAGATAACAATGAGGACACTAAGAGAGACGTACATATATCTAATCTACATGAGTAGTAGAAAAAGACAAGATCTCCTGAGTAAATTGGGAACGTGGGGACCTTAGGAGAGGGTTGAAGGGGAGGGGAGGGGCAGCGAGGGAAGCAGAAAAAAAAATGTAAAGCTCAATAAAAATCAATAAAAAAATTACTAGGGATTTCAAGTTGTTGGCTTTGAATATTAAACTAATATGGGACCTTCTGAGTGTGAGCCTTGTGCCTTTATGTAGGTCATGTGCTCAAGAAACAAAGGAGGAAGTGGCAATGTGACTAACATACTCAGAATTCAGTGGAAGCTGAGTGGTAGCTGCTCTGTCGGCACAGCCTCCTTCCCCCTCCTTCTCCCTCCTTCCCCCTCCTTCCCCCTCCTTCTCCTTCCTTCCTCCTCCTTCCCCCTCCTTCCCCCTCCTTCCCCCTCCTTCCCCCTCCTTCCTCCTCCTTCCCCCTCCTTCCTCCTCCTTCCCCCTCCTTCCCCTCCTTCCTGAAGTCAACGGTCGGTCAACATTTGTCACACTATTTGCTAGTTTTTGTTTTTGTTTTTTTCACTGCTGCTTCATTGAGCTCTTCTCCACCACCTTCCTTCCCCTGTAGAAATCAGAGCTGTGTCCTTTGGAGCAAAGGTTAACACAACCCAGTCCAAAGCACGCTTTTTCATCACCTACCAGGACACACACCAGGTTCCTAGGCTTTGCCGCTAATTCCTTATTCCAAGATGATGCCACTAAGGATGGACACTAGTTAAATAGGCAGCTTAGACGACCCGCAGGGTCGTCTCCATTTCCTCTGTGGTGGGAATGTCAGGAATGATCAAGACTAGGACAAAAGCCCATCTTCAGCCAAGAATTCAAGCCCATTGTGTGAAAGACTAATAAATTCTGTTCTAAAACCCAAACCCAAAAATTCCAACAAAGAATACTGCCCAGAACTAAGCACGAAACCAAACAAAAATAAAATAGAAGCAACAACAACATCATCAAAACTAAGATAGCCAGAAAGGAACCCGAGACTCTTGGTGAGGTATTGAGTATCAAAGAGTATCAGCTCTTTGAAGCTTTCAGGTCTATTTTGGTGAAGGACTTTCCTCATGCTTTGGGGAAGTTTGGATGAAAGCCCCAAAGAACGCAGATAGCTGTTCCTGAGAATGGCATATTCCACAGAGCTATCATCTTTAGAGTTTAATGCGCTGAGTTTAATCTGCAGAGACAGGGGCTCATCTTGTATCCTTGACTGGCCGGGAACTCATGTGCCTGTTGAGCTTGGGCCTTCTAGATTACCAGATCCTAAGCAATTAGAACTTTGAGCAGGTCAGGAACCACATCCAGGCCCCTACCTCCTGGACTTCAAGGCAGGTTGACTAAACCCTCCTTTCCTATCCAGCATCTCTGTGACCCCAGTCAGGGAGCCTAAATCCTGCTCCTTACCTCTGCCGTGTAGCATAGAGCAACATCAAGTTTGCTTCTTTGTTGTGTAGGTTAGTGGTCTTCCTTGAAAGCCTTGAGAAAAGATACCTTACTTGGTCAGGTGGGAACATGCTTTGGATCCCTGCTACTTGGCATTAACAGTTGAATGATCAGACTCAAAGTCTTTACCTATAGCCTCCTCTCTCCTCTCCCTTTCCAAGGCCTGATACTAGCCAACACTGGCCTCAAACTCACAGTAATATCCCTGCCTCAGCCTCCTGAATACTGGAATTCCAGGGTTGCACCACCACTCCTGATGCTGCTGCGTGTTGTTGAGTGTCAACACTCATGATGAGCTTGACATGTATTTCAGCCCCCGCTGTGACGAATGCGCTACACTACAAAGCTGGCTTTCGTGCTCTGAGTGCATACGAATGGAAGGCTTACTTTTGGCCAACAGTTCCCTTTCCACTTTGTTTGACCTGGTGTGGTTCCTGGCATCAGAGACTTATTTCATTTTCCTGGGCAGTTTCCAGGCCAGGTCTTGTTTCTATACAAACCCTGAGAAGGTTCAGTAATCAGGGTTCTGGTTGACTCATTCCACCAAATTTCTCCCACTTGGTCAACATTCTTTACTCAGTTCTTAGCTGGAGCCTTCGCCAGGGCTTTCAACTTAAGAACACACATGGTAAATAATCAGTAGGCTCTACACACCTTAGTAAATAAAAACATAATACACTTAGCCCTTCAAGGGAATAATATAATGAATTGCACTGCTTTTTAGTGTCTTTAAGTCTTTGCTATTAACCTTTTATTACCGGCGAGCTGTCACTCAGTCACGAAAGATCAAAAACAAAGTCCTTAAGGACAGGCATCGACTCCTTAAAACCTCATGATAGTTCAGGATATATGAAGTTGTTCAATGAAAAGAATTTTAGCATGTCTTTGTTTCCGCACGTCTAATCTGTCCTGTGGTTAGCGAGGCAGAGCCCCTGGGCATGCATCTTTATTTATCCATTCAGAACCTGCATACCAAGTCTGCAGACCTATTTCTTCTTCATAGGTCTGTCTCTATGATAGCCTTTGGGCTGTGAAGCTCTGGGTTTTGTATTTACTCAGTAGGCATTAGGGACAAATGCTCAAATAGAGTGGCTGCAATACTTGGGCTGCTCAGCTCCAAACTCTCTTCTTCTTCCACAGTTGCCTTGCAACCCTCACACTTGACTCATTAAGCAAGCTATGAGGATGCTATGTGTAAGAGCCACACGTAACCCTGCTTCTTACAGTTTTTCTCCTGATGGTTTTCATATGCAGCTGGCAGGCTTGGCTCCTAGTCTTCATGAGCACAGTTCCTCTCCCCTAGGGTTCAAACACTTTTCCTGGTACTCCTCTCAAATCAGCCCCCTGCTTCGCCTCCATGGCCTTAAGTCCGTAGCAATGGGTCACGTTTGTTAGGCATGTGTTGTTGTGTATGTGTCTAAGGATT
Source organism: Microtus oregoni (assembly GCF_018167655.1). Taxonomy (NCBI): domain Eukaryota; kingdom Metazoa; phylum Chordata; class Mammalia; order Rodentia; family Cricetidae; genus Microtus; species Microtus oregoni. The sequence goes on from NW_024543976.1 coordinate 7,254,719, forward strand.
TTATGGAGATGTTAAAGTTTAGTTTGCAGAAACTCCTATGAACCAGATACAACTATCACTTCACTCCATTGATTTCCTGACATGTTTCTTTAATCTCTGAAATAAGAATGGAGCTTCAGGATGGAACGTGGGAAGCATCAAAAGACAAAAAAAAAAAAAACAAAAACAAAAACAAAAAACCTACTGTATCTATATAGTTGAGAAAATAATGGCGAACATGCCTTACAGCCAAACCCTTGAAGTTGATGAGCTGCAGTGACTTCATACAACTGACCAGGACAAAAAAATAAGAGCTGTTAACCTAAGATGAAGAAGCCATGCTATCGGATTCCACAGCCCATCTCCTGAGCACCACATGTAATGTGGTGCCTTGGTCCTCAATAGTTCTTTCTTCCATAATTTCCTTTTCCCATTCAAGTATAGAAGCGTAAAGAAAATGATCATCTTCTCTAGTGACTTAAAAGCTTATGCACATTCACTGGAAAGATCTAGAAAACAGAGTTGAGAAAGAACAAACATCTAAATCATCTTAAGTCTTCCTGAGCTATCACTTTTGCAAAGGCCTTGCTGTGTTTTCTTCCCAACTTTTTCCCTTATGATATCATAGGACTTAAGCCTCTCTGGTGAAAATATATTTTCCCTTTCTCGTCTTCTTTCTCAACAGTTCACACTGAACTTTTTGTCCAAGTATTTGAGGACTCAGTGTATAAGGACCCAGAGGAGTGTTCCCTCTCTGGGGTCCCTGCATGTTCTGATACGTCAGCAACATTGGGAGCATGTGGAAATGGGATTTTATTTCCTGTCTTCATTTACTGCCTGTGCTGCTGCTACCTTCCCTGTAATAGAGCAGATTCAGAGAGAACATGATTTCAAGGCCCATCTAACTTCCTGCCGTGTAAGCCACACACATTCTAAACCTCAGACTGTTTCCAGGTGGTCATTCAGCACAGGTGATGGGATTCCAAGAACGACTGACCTTCACTTTAAGCTGCCAGGCCCAGCTCATCAGAAGAACTAAGAGTGTCTCCCACATGGAAAGACCACTGATAACAGACAGGAAATATTCACCCGATGGAACTGTAGCTTCCTGTGGCACTGCTCCTGGGCACTGCTCTGCTTCTACGTTTGCCAGCAAAGGCCCTGGCTATCATATAATTGAAGTTGAGACCCTCTGCACCTAAGAGTTCTGCTCACACCTTTGAGGTGGGTGCTACTTTCTTAGTAATGAGTTACAGAATGCTGACACAGAGACGGTGGTAACGGAAGACCAGGACTTTGGCGGCTTTGAAAACCTAAAAACTTTCACAGCTCTTGAGTGTCTTTGTCTCATTTTCCTTTTCTTTCTTGGCAGTAACAGTCATAACAGAACTCAATCGTACACTAGGGTACCGCGGACTGAAGACAAGCAAGTTTTGGAGAGCCTGTGAGAAGGCTATTCACATCCCCGACAGCTCATCTACTAATCCCCAGAAAGATATGTGTACATAGTTCACCTTCCCAAAATAACCGCTCTTGCTGTGGCTTCTATTTCCTGGGTACATTCATGTTTACTGTTGTGATTAGAACGTCTTAAAAATTAATGACTTGAGGATGAGAAGATATTTTCTCAGAGTCACCAATTAAAAGTTTTCAGGAGCATCTTTCAGTTTCGACCGAAAACAGATCTGGAACTCTCTAGCCACAGCTTAGTCAAACAGTAGCCATTGTCCGCCCTGTCCTTGTCCCAGCCTACTTACAGGCTGAGGGTGTGTGCGACAGACGCTATTGTGAGACAATGCCCTGGCTTTCCCAGCGGTCACCGAAGGTGCAGTCATTAAGGAGAAGAGTGACTCTAGCTGCTTATTTCTATGGTGTTTGGGGGTGAGCACTGAGTGGGCAGCACAGAGTTAGGGGACTAATACTAAAGATGCACCTCACAGAAACTCTGCTACGGACCATGGCCCAATTCTTATGTTTCTTCTCTATGAACTGCTGAACACCTTCTAGTTGAGAAATAGACACTGTTTCCCAGGGAGACTGTCACACATCTTTGCCGTATAGTTCTTGTACACAGCATTTGTCCTCCAAAAGGAATAGGCGATTCCCTCCACACTCACTATACCCTAAGGCCTCCTGATGAGGGCCCTGAGACCCCAGCATTCAAAGGAAGGAGACAGGCTAGATATCCAGGGGATGCTTGTCCGTGAATGTGGGTTAGGAATTTACCTCTAGAAAACGGGTGAAAGGAAGACGCTGGGAGAGTACTCAGAGGCAGAAATATTAGAGATTATCTGGGCAACTTGGAAGATTCTGGGTTGATTACAGAACCATCTGGAATATCTCCTGATGAGGAAGCCAGATCAACGTTCTACTTAAGATTTCGGTTTTATTAAATCCATCATCTCCCTCAGAATCCCTCTGCTTTTCCCGTGGAGACATGGTACTTATATGAATACATACCACTGGACCAGAGAAAAAAATAGTCAACTTTTTTTTTTTTTTTTTTTTTTTGGTCATGTAGGATTTTAGGGCATCGTTGTTAATTTATTTCTTCTCTCAAGTTACAGATGCTTTCTAAGATAGTAGACTCCGGCTGAAGAAACAGTCAAATATTTTAAATATTTTTCTTTCTCAAGTCAAGGTTCATCAATAATTACAGTCTGTATTTTTCTATATTTTAAAAATGTCCCTTTAAGTTCCTGGCTTGCTTAGCAATGCACTTGCCATGCTTTGCCGCTGTGCAGCTGTCTTCTCTTCCCTCCTCGGGTGATGATGTTCTCACAGGATCAGGAGCACACGACTGTTTTGTCTGTACTGGAGAGTAAGCAATTAGCCACTGACCCTCAGGAATAGCGTCTGGGTCTGCCCAGGAGGACACTTGTTTACACGCAACGTTTACTCATCTAAAAAATTCTCCTGGAGAGGATTAATATTGTTGCTGTAATTTCAAATGCTTGCCTGAAAAAATACCACAGTTGACTTGTGATGATGTAGAAATTGCATGCTTTATCAATCTGTTTAGGCACCACAATAACTGAGATTGGGGTTTTGCTTTTTATCCCAAGGATGGGAAATTTTTCATTTTCTTCTACTTAGGATCTGACTGACATCTGCCTCATTGGTGTAACTGGGAGACCTCAGGGACCAGGTCCCCAGGGATGGCTACAACCTGAGCTTGTTTCTTAGCTAAAGAACAAAAGAAAAGGGTGTTTTCTAGAGAAGCTACCAGACAAAGGCAAATGAACTTGAGTTTCTGAGGCATCGAACTGTGGAAAGGAAGGTCATCTCATTGGATCTCCGGGCTCTACTCCAGTGGATGCAGCCAACCTTGGGGCAAAACTATCTGGAAAACACCTGTACCAGGGCTAAACATATATGGATATTTGATCTCTTTGCCCCAATCCCCCAAACAGTACAAGACAATAACCATACAGGATTCACCTTGTGTTCAATACTGCATAGTAAGGGTTTAAAGTATATGGAACATGTGTGCAGGTTACATGTAAAATACTACACTGTTTCATGTAAGGGACTTCAATCAGCCCTTGGGTTTTGTTACCTTCTGAAGGCCTGGGAGTCTGTTCTTCAAAACACAGCTGTATGTAATGGAAGATAAAGTCCAGTTGGCAAAGTTAGTTATGTTGACTCATCTCACATTGGCTTGGCTTGACTCAGATGCACTCCAGTGACTAACCTGGTTTCCTCCAAAGAGGGAGAAAGGGCACCTTCATGTATTTGTGCCTGCTTTTAGGAAAATAGGGAGAGAATGGGGCGCTTTTTCTTCTTCGTCTGCTATTTCTAAATTCTCTTCAATAAAATAATCCTTATGTTAAGGGACATGATGAAATATTCTTTTCATTATGGTGGTTCCCACTTTTATTTATATAAAAATACTTATTTCTAGTTTGGAGGATATAATTTTCATGTGTGTGTATGAGTGCATGAGTATCAGGTCCATAGAAGGCAGAAGGTGACTTTGGATCCCTTAGAGTTACAGGTGGCTGTGAGCCACCCATATGGTGCTGGAAACTCAGCTCAGGTCATCTGTAAGAGCAGTAAGAGCACCTGAATGCTGAGCCATCTCTCCAATCCAGCATGATTCCCGTTCTTTTAAACTGGCTTCTGTTAATCCCGGAATTTTGGGATTAGCTGAGTGTGTCCGTACCTGACACAAACATCATTATATTGTTGACTTTACACTACTGTTGCTCTCTTCTGTAGGCTGGTCTTACGTAACTAAGAAATTAAGTTTTTACTCCAGAGGCACAAACAATAGATCATCTGTAGAAACATGGATTTGCAGCACTGGGACCCTTTGAAGGACCAGAGATGTTGTGCTTTACTTTAGTATAGGTAAAAAACAAGTTAAACCCTTCTATATAAAGAATCAAAGAGTTTGACACAGTTGGTATGTGTATATGACCTGTACAGACAGGGAGCAGCGGTAAGGCCTCTGCCCCCAGGAAGTCTATCATAGTGTGAAGAGAAGCAGGAACAAACATTTGGAACAAGTTCAAGGCAGTATGTATTTACTTAACTCTTAATGTGTGCTCATTAGAGAGGGAACTAGAAGCCAAATTAATCTGGAAGGTGAACACATAAAAGAATTCTAATAAGATAATAATTACTTTAATACAATAATTTAAGTAATAGAATAGAGGTAAGGGTTACCCGTGAGGACAGAGTTAATCAGCTGATAGCATGCTATTAGCTCATTGGTGAACCATAATGAGACAGCTGCGGGAGGGACAGAACGAGCCATGGCAGTGTTCACACGTGAAATCGGAACAGGGGAAGGGAAAACAATGAAATTATCTCAGCAGAGGGCCAAACATTTTAATGTGCTTGCAACCAGAGTTTCCTGCAGAAATCTGGCCTTACTAAAAAATAGATGGTAAGCTTAGTGTTCTGTACAGTTCCAGCAACCGGGAGATTTGAACTCTCACAGCCCACAGAAATTAGCTAAGGCCTGATGAAAGCCTAAACAATTCAAAGATGTCCAGGCTCCGGTGGATTTTATTTTGGCCTACTTGAGTTTTACTAGATATGAACAGGACATAACATACAATTTGGGATTTGGTGGTTTGATTCAACGGCCATATTGATATACATAATGGGATTTATATACATACTCACGCATGTATATGATACATAAGCATGCGTGTATAATATAAACATTTAGTAATAAGTTTGAAATCTACTTTGTTTCAGTCTTAGCATCTTTTGCTTCTTTTTCAGTGTGCACCAATTGCACAAAGTGGCAGTGTTCATTGTGACAAATTTATACATGCATATAATCTACTTTGAATTTACTTTCCCCTGTTCTCCAAATTTCCTTTTTACTCAGAGGTAACCACCATTTTGAATTCTTTTGTGTAATTAGGTTTTTCTTTCTTTCTTCTTTCTTCCTTCCTTCCTTCCTTTCTTTCTTTCTTTCTCTTTTTTTCTTTCTTTCCTTTTGCAAAAAATAAAAAAAGATTCTGCCATTCTACATTTTTCTCATTGGTTCTTCTCATGTCTCTTTACCATAGCACATTCCATGGTTTTCCTCCTTCATACTGCTTTAGAAAAGTTCACACCGGTGCCCCGAGTACTGACTATCTTCAGGCACGGTTCTCCTGGTGAAGAATTCTCCACAGTAGCGCCCCCCACCCCCCGCTTTACCTGTAATTCCATTTCTCTCTGCTTCAATTCCCCACAGTTACCAGAGCTCAACTGCTGTCCAAAAATTCCAGAAATGAAGGTTTTTGAGTTTCAAATTGCATGACATTTTGGGTGGCAGGATGAACCCACACTCTATCCTGTTCCATCCTGGGGGGGGGGGGGGGGCTCGCCCTATCTATTGTGTCCATGCAAGTAGATTACACACCACAATTACTTAGCAGCGGTCACAGTGGCCAGAGTTGCTGTCACAGTGCCAGACAGGTTCAAGCATCCTTGATTTTACTGAGTAATGGCCCTCAAGTCCAAATATAATGGTGCTGGTAAATCCACTGAAGTATTCCATGATATTTGTCTAGTTCATTATTATTACTGACACAGAAGCGGCACTCTGCTGACTTTGTTTCCCTATATTGCCATTGCTTGGTTCCTTGAGACTCCCTGTGAATTTTATGATAACCTTAGTAATTTCTTCTAAGAAACCAGCTGGGACTTTGCTAGCAGCTGTACTGAATATGCTGTTAAATTCGGATGATACTGGTATCATAACAGAGTCAACCTGTTTGATACATGAGGATAACTTTTGATTTGTTTAGGGCCTGGACTTTTTACAATGTAGATTTTTACTTAGGCTGGGGCCAATATATATATACTTGATTTGTCTCAGATATACTAAGCCACACTCTGAGCAACAAAATTCTGAAAGGTTGATTCTGCCCTTCTTTACCAGGGTTTGAAGCAGAAAGACCAGGAGGACAAAGCCACTCTGTGCAACATTGCTTATTTCAAAACCAGTCACAATTTTTTTCAAAGAAGAATTTAAAGAGCTATACATAAATAGGCGATCAGGAGAGCTGAATGTTCAAATGAATCAAGGCCTAATTGCATTCCACCAGACGGCTCATTTGCATTTCTGTGGGCCTTTATTGGCATTCCCATTCATTTCCTACAGTGTATGGCTATAAAGCAGCTCAAAGTCAATGAGATAGCCCACAAGGCGACACTCCAAAGGACACCCAGGAAACTTCTTTTTTTTTTAAATCTGTTACAAGATTTTGTGAAACATAAAAGACCTTTTCTTAATTCCCATGGGAAACCAAACCAGCATGAATAGCGCAAACGCCGTGTGAGGTAGAAATGAGCATTTTTACTTGGGAGGATGGATATATATGTCTTCTCTCTCTCTCAACTAGACTTTTCCTTTTACTATTGCTTGGGAAGTTATACACTTATTTTCTGTACTTTTGTTCGCTTTTACAATGTAAAAGGTTCATCTGAACAAATCTAAAACAAATCAGTATCTTTACATCCTAAATCACGTCACATGTTTCTGGAACATAAATCTCCGCTCAAATCTGTCTTTGATTTCTATTCATGTTCAGACTGTCTGAAAGGCTAAATTAGTTAGGGGTTAATCTGTAACCAATTTTTCCCTCAATGAATTTTAAACCCACAGGGAAGTTGAAAGAATATCTGGATGAACACCCTGAGACCCTTTACTTCCATCTCTCAACTGCTGACAGCTTGTCACCTGTACTGTCCCTCTCCCGAGTGCATACTGGATCTCATAACACAAGTCTTAAGCACGTTGGCACACACCTATAAAAAATAATGACCTTCTATATAAAGGTACAATGCCATCATAACATCCAATAAATTATGTTTAGTACAAGAACATTGTCTACTCTCCAGGCCCTCACCTGATCTCTTCAATGGCTCTTATTATTTCTTTTTGAAACCCATCAGCTCAAGGACCACATACTAGATTTCAACCTAACATTTCTTCACTTTTCTTGTGTGTGTTTCCATGTGTAGATGTGTGCACGCTCATGTGTGTGACCTGCATGTGGAAGCCAGAAAACAAACTGGGATGCTTTTTACTGCCACCCCCTTTTTCAAACAAAGCCTCTCACTGGCCTGGAACTCACCCTGTCCACACCTCCCCCAGCACAGATCAGAAGACCTCATTACACCTAGCTCTGGAGATCAAACTTTGGTTCCTTGCAAGTCAAGTGCTTTACCTAGTGAGCTACCTCCTAGCTCCAGCTTTTCTCATCTGGACTCAGACTTTTATTTTCTTTCATGACCTCCATCCTTCTTTTCTGTGGTCCACTGTGGTAGCACTGGACTTTGGTGAATCTTATTAATTTCTTAGCTTGGGTATATAGTACATTATATATCACATAGATTCAGACTTTGCGTCCCCAAGTGGAATATGCCTAGGATTTTAATTTCTTGTTGATTACAACTCAATACATCAGTCTGGGTAGATAAAAATGTCCTTCCGGTTATCATGCATATTTTTACCTTCTGTTCCATTGTGCCACAGTCCCCCTGAGCCCCAGTATTTTCATGAAGCTCCATTCTAAGTCCTCTGTCCTCACATCCTACTGTCTAGTTTTGTTTTCCCACGTACTCCAAGCTTCCAGCTACTGATCAGTAATGGACTCCTGATTGCCATGAGCCTCTTGTCACCAACTCTAGGTCAGCACTCTCTTCTTGAGTTAGCCTTCCTGCCTGCAACAGGAGAATTCCCTTTTCCTGGTTTTAATCTATACTATGTATTTAAGGTTTTTTTTTTCTTTTTTTCTCGGACAAGGGAGTAACATGCCATCTAATATCTCAACATCTATGTGGCAGCTCGGGGAGTTCTTGTGTGCTAGGTGTCTTCTAACACTTCTGGAAGTTCTGAGTCACTGTTATGGCATGCTGCTTCTTTGCTTTGCAGTGGGCTGAGATAGATAGAATCCATGTAAATGATACTAACCATTAGGACTAGTTGCATATTTCTTGTAGTCCTGAGAAATCTCCAGAAAAGCAGGGAATCTGCACTGTGACAAGTGCTAATCACCGAGGAAGAACAGCAAAGATGGTTTCAACCAGTGCTCTGTGATCCTGGAATTTTATGCTTAGGGATGACATTTAAATGCTCATTTGTCGTTTTTTGAGATTCTTAAAGAGAAGGGTATCACAATCAACAGGTAGCACCTCAGTAGGTCTCACTGGCACAATCTAATTATTTTCTAATTACTTTTTTCCTGGCAACTATATATTAGAAAATAATGCAGATGTTAAATATTGAGAGATAGAAAGTAATATGAGAAGTCTCAGAATATAAAAATATTTAATATGCAGCACAATTTACTAACTCAGTGACTGCAGAAGCAACACAAAGAATATTTTTAATATTCCAAACCATGATTTATTCTCACAGCAATTATAATTTGAGTTTAAGAGTCATTTTCTATTATATTGTTCCTGACGTCAGAAGATACCCTGCATGCTATCAGAGGAGGAAACTAATCATCAGTATGTCCTAGCTATAAACCTTACATCCTAGAACCTGCCTGCAAGATACGCTGGCACAATAGTGGCACAAATGTTATGGGAGTAACCAACCACTTCCTTTTATTTTAATTTAAGGCCAGTTCTGTGAGGTGGAATCTGTACTTGATACTACCAAAGTGACCGAGAACCTGAGACTAAATAAGTCATGGTCCTAGGGGGAAACCTGCTGCTAAAGGAACATAGTAATAAAATGACCCACAATGACACAATGCTATAATCACAGACCAGAAAATGACTCTACTCAACCCTCATCAGAGAAGCCTTCCCTTGCATTAGATGTAAATTGGTAAAGAGAGTAAGAGACTTTGAGCACTCAGTCCTAAAGGGGATGTCTTTATCAAATTTCCCCCTCCAAGGTTCTTGAATCTATAAAGAAGAGTGGGACAGAAAGATTTCAAAAGTCAGAGACATGGATGACCCTGAGAAAAGAGTTTCTTCTAGACACAGAAGAACTAACAACACACACATGAACTCATAGACACTGGAAAAGTATGCCTAAGACCTGCATGGCTCAAACCAGACAAAAATCTGAGCACAGAGAAGGGAAAGTGGACAAAGCCCCATTCCTCACCAAGAAGCTGCTTGCAGTTGATATCTGCCAGCAAAAGGACAGTCAATTTTCTTCAGTAAAGTATAGTGGTGTATGCTAACCGCATTCCAGGGTAGGCCCTATGCTTGGGAACAGCTGGCCAACACAAAATGGACTCTCTATTTTGTTTTGGGGTTTTGTGAACTATTGTTTTGTTTTTTGGAGAGAAAGGGGGAAGAGAGATAGGGATCTCAGAGCTGGGTGAGTAGGGAGGTAGAGAGAAGGAGAGAATCTGGGAAGAGCCTGGGTAGAGAAAAACATGGTCAAAATCTATTATATGAAAAACTGCTTTAAATTTAAAGAAGACTGTGTTGAGTTCTTGATTTTCTCCAGAACACAAGAGGCATCCTAATACCTTTTACATATGATCATGCCTTACTTTGGTTCCCAGTAGCCCTGTCTATATAGGAGGTATTGTTTCTAGGCAATATTCTAAATCCTAGAAATAAATTTGGAATGAAGAGTAGATAAGAAATATAGGTTCATATTTTATTTTTCAATACATTTCACGATATAAAATTTTTTTAGAATTGATGTTACCAAAGAAAGAGTTATTTTAAATTTCATCCTGAGTCTAGTGATGTCACTAGCATGTTATCCTCCCTTCACTCTTGTTTCATATCTGTGCTGTCACTGTTGGACAGGTGTGGAGCTCTGGCCCGAAGAAGGACACTGCCCTTACCATTATTTTCACAAAATCAACTAAGAAACAAAAACACCAATTCTGGAAGAAGAAAAATAACCTTTGAAACCTGAAAAACCAGATCCCGGTAAAATGCAGAAGCCATTATGGTAAAGACCACACAAAAAACACATATTTGGCAGTTTGTACACAAAACTGCATTTTGCAGTGTGGCTGATCTTCCCCCAGCTGGAGCTATAACAACTTCTTTTCTCTTCTCTGCTTTGTCTTTGTGATCAGCAATGGTGGTAAAAATAGATGAACAAACGCATTGGAAATTACAGTGCTGTCAAACATTGGAAAGACAAAGGTGGCAGAATGTGCGTTGTTTGGTAGTTCCTGAGAGATGTTTATAATGTTAACTACCAGAAAACAATGCTGGAAAAAAACAAAAACCTGTCAAAGAGTATCTAAATTTTCTCTTTGAGCACTTCTAACTTTCAAATGGCTTCTTACTTTTCAGCTTCCAATCTGCCTGTTCAACTCCCTCCCAACCTTAGTTGTTTTAAATACACAACAGTCAAATCAAGGCCATGTGTGTGAAAGCACATTCCTCTCACCCCCACCCTGCTAGCTGCTCTGAGTGGTACTGTCTTCCGTGCCTGTCCCAGATCTTGCAGTGTCCTGGGTTCTCTCACCATCCCTCCCTCTCCGCACTTCCTATCCTACCACCTCATAGGTGATACTGGCCCCATCCCCAAGGCCACTCTTACCCTACCAGGGTTTCTCCAAAGGACATCCTTAGTTCATCTCCCTAGGCCGCTCTCCATGGTCCCCAGTCCAAACTTTCTAAACTGCAAATCTGATCTCATCTACAATCATTGCAGTATGAGCTTCTGTGGCAAGAGCTCCCTGTCTGGATCTTACTTGTGCGGCCTTCTCGGGCCCCTTCAGAGGAGCTCAATCTGACGTCCCAGCCCTTGGTGTTCTAACCTGTACTCCTACGCACACTTCCTGTTTTAATGTATCTGTGATTTCTTCCGGGAAGACTCCTTACCCCCTCTCTCCTCAATTAGGCGATATTCCCAGGCATTACCACAAAGATGTGTTCACACTGTCTTAGTCCTTTGCAGCCTTGTGTTGTTAGTGGACGCTAACCTGACTGGGTCTCTGCTGGCCTGAGACTTCAAAATAGAGATAATACTCACACTAGTGTCCACTGTTGAGTATAGAAGAGCCCATGGCACAGTAGATGACTCTCGGTATTAGTAAGTAAATGGGTAAGAAATAGAAGACAAAGATGATCCTGTATCTGATGGATTTCCTTTGTCTTTTTCTATGAATGGTTTGCCTTAATCATAAATGTCTTAAATGTAATAGGAAAATATAGACGCTCCCTTAGGCAAGCTGATTTTGTTCTTCATACAGTCCTCAAGGGCAGTTCCCTGGCAGGCAAGACAAATAAAGTGATACTTACTCCAAATCGATCAAGACATTGACTTGCTTTCCCATTTCTGTCACTCACTAAGATTTCATTGGTAACGAGACTCAGTGTCCTTCTCAGTGGCCAGAGAAAACATGATTTTTCTCAGATATACAGGGAATGGATGGATGACTCTCTAACTTTCTTGGAAAAGAAAATGTAGATATAGACTCAATGAGGCAAGAGTGAAAATCCTTAGTGAATAACTAGGTGGGAAACTTCTCACAGGAGGTCCCGTGGTTACGCTTCTCTCTCCTGATCGGGACCCGCTGGGCCTGCTCCAAGGAGTGGGGAGGGACCACCTGACAGAAAGGTCACACCATAGACAGCGTCCCTTTATTGTTTTGACATTCACATGTTAGTTTGTTGTTTCAAGACACCCATCACACAGCTGTGTCCAGCGAGACAATTCATGAGAGGCCACAGCACACACCGTTCTTCTGGAGGCCACACCTAATTCTTTTATGCTGGTTAAATATTTAAGAACACCGAGGTTCCGTATTTAAAGACACGGTACACCTTAAGCCCTGCCAATCTAAACCAAAAGGCCTTTAAAATGTCAGGCGTCTAAGACTTTAGACCAATCATCCACGTCTAGGACGACACAATTCACCACCTTCCGAACTGAATCGGCTGTCTCTCTTTCAAAGCCCTATTTCTCAAGTGCTCAGGGGATGATCCCACAGTGTCCAAGAGGAGCAGGTGGTGAGAGAAAGCCCTGGAAGCTCCCCTTCGCAGTTTCACAGATCAAATAGGTATTTGGTGTCAGCAGACAGAGCAGCCTGTATTCCCATCTCTCTTCCTGGAAGGGATGAAGGACAGGGGGCTTCTTGGGGAGTGGTCCTGGGCTTTGGGCTTTTCATAGCTTTGTGGAATTTTCTACTTTGGAAAGCCTTCCCGGCCCTACATAAATCTCCCCCCTGCTACTGGCCCTCATTCTGTGATGATGATGACGGTAGAGAGACCCAAGACATTACATTCACATCTGTAATTTTAACTCATGTGTTCCTTCCATATTTTCTCTGTCTAACCCTTTCTCTTGTGGCTCACATCTGTGTTATAAAAGAGGGAAAAGGAAGTTTCTAATCCATCTTATTCATTTCCTCATTTCCACCGGAAAGTAACTCTATCAGGCACACACACATACTAAGACTTGTAGATCGACTTACCCACAGGCTAAGCTATTAATCAATATAAGCAACACATGAGCCTTAGTGTTTTCACTGCTGCCCTGTCCCACCGACTCAGTTAGGACACCTCCTCACTGAAATTTCCTGCTACTGGCCATTTGACAGAAGTCAGTGAAGTGGGTGTGTGGTGTTTTATATGTCTCCATAGCAATAGTAACAATAATTCCTATGCAAACCTTAATGCGCACAATAACTATTTTATAATCACTACTTATTTGAAAAATATCAAAAAATACAATAATACTAATACTCATCAACAAAGTAACCCACTAACCCTTTGTGTTCTTGACACACAGTCTGACCTTGAACTTGTCATCCCCACGCCTGAGAACACTGGGTGTTGAAATGATAGAAACACCGCAATGACCAGGTTGTCAAAGAAATCATGAATAACCCCCAAAAGTAACCAAATAATACTCAAACAAAATTGAAAATGACTTCACTGACCCAGCATTTACTCATGATTATTATGGCTTATTATTATTATTATTTAGAAAAACAGTGGCAACAGATGTAAACTGACAGAGCCCTGAGAAAAAGCTAACGGCTGGCTCCCCTCATAGGAGGTTGCCAGCGCTGGACGGGCTCCAGGCAGGATATCACCGTCCTTAAATTCTAGCAAGGTTCTGAGTTGTTTGTGAACTCAACAACCAAGCATTCATTGTAGCACCTTTCAGCTTAAGTAGTAAGAAGTCTTGAGTCCTCCTTAAACATGGATGGATACGGAAACGCTTATCGCTGGTTAAAAGTGAAAGTCACACTGTGTCCTGCTGGAGTAGCGAGAGTCCAGCAGAAAGCTCCTACAGAAGCCTGGGTTTTGAAATTTCCCCCAGGAAAGCCAAGAGTCGCTTTAGGAACAGCAGGCCATCCTGATGGAGTGCATCTGGCTATTTTTTAAGCTCTAGGATGCCTGTATGCTTCTGTCTTTGATAAAAAGTTCCCTTAGGCTCCTGATGACCCTCAGAGTTCCCATTTATATTGGAAGGGAGATTACAGTAGATACTTTGCCCAGATTTTCAGCTATGTATTTTATTTCAGTGGCTGGATTCTTGATTTTTCTGGGGAAAATGTAAGCAGTGTGAAGTATTAGCTTATAGGTGGTATTGTTGAACTATTACTCTCATGCTGTTCTGGGTGACTTGTTTTATATTAAGTACCAATTAGGAATAGGTTTGTAATAAACACAAGTATAAGTAACTGTCTTATCCATGCCTTTCCAGGTTATTATTCTTCATCCTCCACAAGCCTCTTCAAACACTTGGTGAGAGTGCCTTGAGTTTTGGTTTTCGGAGGGTATCAGAAGCCAGCCAAAGACCTTGATGGTCCTGTTGTATTTCCATCAAGGTATCCAGATGATCTTAAAGGTCAGGTCATGGAGTCTGAACAAATCCTGGGCTTGTTCTCTGCCATATTAAAAACTTTTAATAAAAACTGTCATTGTTTCTCTGGAAACAAAAATTTGACAGCGACATCACCTCATTAATCTAGCGCAGGTGGTGAAAACAGGTTACTCCAAGAAGCCCCGTGACTTCCTTCTTGAATAGTCCCTTTCCCAGCTGGTGACCCTGACAGAAGGACAGCACTCTAACTTGGGTCAGGAGAGTGGGTGTGGGGTGCAAAATGGAGCCATTGCATTCCCGAGAACACACAGGTCTCCCTTCCGCCACAGACTGCAGAGCATTGCTGACACAGACTGATTGCATCTCAAGGCAATCTTTACATTAAATGATATATCCAGAATCTGCATGCTCGCTTTTTGGACTTGGGTCTGTGAAATCCCATGCTGGGGGGAAAAGTTCTCAGAAATAGCTCCATTCGGTAAAAGAATTGGAGCCTTTTGGGAACAATCAAAACCTGTTTAATTTATATGAAACCCTGGCGAGAGGAGTTTTTAGAACGGGAGTTTGAAGTCAAAATTTTCCACATTATTTCAGTTTCTGCTTCCTTGCTGAGCGTTGCTTGTTGCTTTTATAAATAATGTTTCCTCCAGCTGGCACACTTCAACAGGATCCATTCATACTGATTACATGGGACATTAGGCAATTCCGGTACCTTTCTCAATCAAAACCAAAGGTTATGTTATTCCCTCTATCGCTTCCCTTGCGCTTCTATTGCCTAGGGAAGAAGTTGGCGGTGCTACGGAGACGGACTGTTTCAAGGAAAAGTGCAAGGGTTAGGCCTTTTTCTTAGTTGAAACACAGCGTTCAACCTTGGTCATGCCCTTGAAGACAGGTTCTTTTACGTAGAGCTACCATTTCCCCAGGGATAAGGGGAGAGAAGAAACGTCTCTGGTGGTCTTTCCCTACTCTCGTTTCTTTTGTGGATATGCTTTAGTGTACGGAACACGCTGCAACCTGGTTGGCCTGTGACACAGGGTGGCATGCCAATCTGGCATTTTGGAGATAGCCATGATTTCTATCAGCAGAAAAAAAAATTGGCCAATTGACAGCTAAAGGTCACGTCAACAATGACTCTTTTGTGTCTGGACACAGCTGGGACAGTAAACCTTTCACCGGTTATAACAGAACCTCTGAAACATGATTACGCGGAGGTGCTGAGGAAAATCCCATGACCTCTTCTAGAACACATAAGGGCTCTCAAGGTGACCATGGAGCTTAGAGAAGGCGCGGAGCCTTGGGAACTACTCTTTGTAATGCAAGTGGTCCTATAGTTTCTCAGTGGGTTTTTTAGAAGTAAGGCAGAGACCAAAACGCTGAAAACTAGAAATACATTGGCTCTCACGGGGGCATATTGGCCTCACACCGTTAACAGCAGCTGTGCCTCCAGGGAAGAGTTGCTCACTGATGAAAGAGTCTTTGGGAACTGAGCTAGCCCAATCAGTGAAGTGAGGAAAGGAGGATGCAGGAACATATTACAATGTGATTACTGATCACGTGGCTTGCAGGAGACCTCTGGGTTATTCTAAGGGCAAATGGATTCATACAGAACTTAGCAATCAAAAACAAAGGGACAGGGCAAATGGCAGAGAGGAGAGGCGAGATTACAAAGCCGGAGGCACTGTCAACATCAGCTGTACCCACAGATGTGAGAACATAGACTTTACCCATACAGTGTGTGGGGACAAACCTGAAGAATGAGATAGACTATTGCCACCACACTGTTGTCAGTAACTACTCTGACTCAGAAAATCAATTATCTCGCATGAGGGGACTACCTAGGGAGAGGCCGGGTTGACCTGTATTGTTCTCTCATGATGCAGAGTCTTGGCTGTGTGATCTTCTCTGGTGACGAATCAGGAACTAAGACAGATTAGGGGTACCTCTGGAGCATCCTGGAGGGACTGTTGCTTCCTGCTTCCCCTGGAAATCTTGCCCCAAAGCATGGCACTATGGGAAGGTATCCGACCTGAGGTGTAGATGCAGGATGCTTCTGAAGACAGGCATCATTCACTGTGCCTCAGAGGCCTGATGTGTGGGGCACAGCTTCAGGTGCCACAATCGCACCTTATGCCCAGGGACACTTGTGCTTCAGGACACTTAAGGTGTCAAGCTGTCCTCAGAAACCAGCTATGTGCATGTCATCCTCCCTGGAGCTGCTAGTAGAATGTCCTTTCAGAGATACACCTGAGTTCCCTGTATGTTTTTGCGTAAGCCAGCTCCCCATCACTCCCTCTAAGAGCTCCTACAGTCCAACCCAGAATCGACAGCCCCTTCCCTGTTTTGTTCTTTGTAGTCTTTTCACCACAGAATTTTATATTTGTCTTCCTGGTTTTCCCAGCCACACAGTAAGATCCACAAGGGCAAAAATTTGGTCTACTTTGTTTACTCTTATATCCCAACACATTTCCCATAAGCATCAGATAAGTCAGATATCTGAGAAACCAATAAATAATCCAGTAAACGCACACACTCTTTCTGCCTGCCAGCTGTGGACCAAGATGTGAGCAGCCCACTGTTCCTTTGTTCTTCCATCCTGGACTCGAACCCTCTGAAATCATGAGCCAAATTAAGCTATTTCTTTTATAAGTTGCTGCAGTCATGGGGTTTTTCACAGCCAAGAACAGTAACTAAGACAAAAGCTCAGGCAAGGGGACTCAGTGGGTAGTGGTGTTGGCTGTACAAGTCTGATGACCCAAATTCCATCCCCAGAACCTACATAAAGGTTGAAGTAGAAAATCGACACCACAAAGTTGTTCTCTGACCTCCACACATATACCTTGGTACAAGAACACACAGCACACATCATACACACAAATGTATATGGTAATAATATTAAAGATTAATGAAAAATAAATACCATGGTGTGTTCTATAGATCTTCTGCTGACCTTGCTATCCCTCAGGTAAGGAAGGTTCTGGTAGGTCTTTGCTAAGTGAACCATCCCCAAACAAAGCAAGCTGGGTATGTATCATACATCTGCACTGTGCTTAGAAGATAGAACCAGGAGGACTCCCACAGGTAGAAGGCAATCTGCCAGCATCTAGTGAGACACCACATCTCCAAACGACAATAACGATTACAGTTTCGAGTTCCTGTCTGACTTCCCTATGACAGACGTGACCTGGAAGGATAAACCATAGAAAACTCTTTCTCCCAGGTTGCCTTTGGTTAGAGCAGTTTATCACAGCAACATAAATGGAACTAGAACACCATGGTTTTTCCTACACAGACATGATAAAGTCTAACTGATAAGCTAGCTTTGGTAAGATTAACAACAGCGCCAGAAAGAAAAATTAGTTATGACAATGCATGGTAATAAAAAATGTGAATGGTGCCCCTTTCTTTCTCCAAACTTTATTTTGCTATTTTCATCTTTCTTGTGACGGTATGCTAGGATATAGGACCTATCCGATAAGAGGAAGTAAAGAGGGGAACATGACCTTGCATGGGGCTTCCACATAGATTTACCAGGCACCAGCAGTGTGGTCCTGTCACAATGTGAGAATGAAGACGGCAGCCAAAGTGACTGCTCAGGAAGGTGGCACATAAAGTCTGAATAGCCAGGGCAAGTGAGAGTTTATCACCCTGTTCAGACAGCCTGAGCTTTAAAGCTTATGAGTGTTTCTTTCTAGAATTTTCTGTCTAATGATTTCAGGCCATGATCGATATTGGGTATCTGAACTCTTGAGAGGGAACTGCAAGTGTGAATCCATACATTTAATACATTTTTAACAGTGCAGACCTTGTGACCATCAGCGGCATTGGCTCGCAAGATAACTTATACTAGGGTATTAAACGTTTGTCGATAAACAAGCATCTTTAATTTCAAATATTTTAACTCGTACTGTTATGGTGCCCACGTGGGTTCAACATAAAGATCATGTGTAATTGCACAACTGACTCTACCAGGTCGGAGGAAGGCAATCTCCCTACAGCTCAAACAGGGCTGTGGGAATGACTCGGCCTGTTTGCTCTGCATGGGAACCCTTGCCTCACAGGGCCATCTGATTGTAAAGATAGGAAGAGAACAGGCGACAGCCGAAAGCAGGACCTGCTGACAGGGAGGTAGGGGCCACTACCCAACTGCTAAAATCCTTCCAAGGCTAAGAGAGAACTAGACGTCTGTTCCGCCCTAAGGACCACACATGTTCACTCACTTCCTAGAGCTCACCAAGCTTGTGTTGCCCCTGTTCTCAGTGGCTACAAAGTTTAGGGGCAATAAAGGATTGTCATCTGGGATTGGATACCTCTGGAAAAGTGGGTCAGAGCTTGCTGCGAGAAGACACATTTAAATACATTATAAAATAGTGACTCTGGAACTCGTTCAACACCGGAAATCCTCACAGCCAAAGCGGGCTTAGCTAGACTGTCTTCAACCGTGAACCCATCATTCAGGAGACTGAGTTATTTCTTCAATTAAAAACAAACCCTAAAAACCCACAAATAAACAAAATACAAGATGCCATGGGCAGAAGCACCACCACTGTCACTTCCCCTGTCATTTCATGTGGCTTCAGAGGAACCTTCAAATACAGTCTGCTATAAAACACATGATCGGGTTGTTGGGTTTTACTTCACAGCCCTGTGCTCTAGCTAAGGGTCAGGTGTTGTCATCTCTTCTTGTCTCACAGGCCACCTTCTCTATCTAGACCACCCCAACTCACACTCCTTTCTTCCTCTAATTTATTGCTCAGATCAAGTCCCATGTTTACAGTGGCTGGTATCCACCCCCAGCCAGAGTCCCCAATCTGCCTACTGCCGTGGTTCTTGGCAAAATACACTATGCCACTTGAGTGGGCCTCATCTGTTAGTACCTTAGAGCCGTAGTTCCCAACATCACTAACATGGTGAAACAATCTGAGGAAGAATAAAGTCTGGATAACCTACCTGCACCTCAGACCAGTGAAACTGGGGTATCTGGGAACAGAACTCAAATTTAGGATTTGTGGAAGTTCTCAGTCACTCTCAAAATGAAGCAATGCATTAAAGGCTAGTTTTAATCTATCTGATGTTAAATTTTTATAAAGAAGCTCTGCAGTTAAAATGAAAGGTATTTAGAATTGTGTTGCATGGTATTAAATTATTGAACTTTATTCATCCTGGGGTGCAAGTAGTTTGAACAGAAAATAGATAAATATCAACATGATTAAAATCACTAATTCATTGATTTTTATAGCAATACTTTAAGCGAAAGGTAGCATAGTTTTCTTTCATTAATCATATTATGAAGACTCTTCCAACAGTTTTGTACTGCTTTTGTGGGTATTTTCCATGCTAAGATGACAAACTTAGAGGAACTTTGCATTTGGAAGCCCAGTGTATAGCTCAGGCAACGTATAGACATGAGGACCAGATGCAGTGGTTCTCAGAGTGTTGTGGATCAGCTGCAGGAAAACAAAACTCATATTCCCATCCCAGATTGCTTGGACAAAGCTCAGGAGCCAGTTGTGTTTATCCTCTTTCATACGGAGGTGTAGTATTCACCTCTATACTAAGCGTACAGTCCAACAATCTTTAGTATCTACACAAAGCCACACAGCTTTTACTATTACATAGTTCCTCAGTATTTGTAGACAGACACATTAGCAGTGATGTCTCCTCTCCCTGCACAGACCAAAGGGAGCGGGACTTTGTGTCTCCTGGTGTTTACTTATATTCTGGATATTTGTATCAATGCAGTCATGCATATATAAACTTTGCTTTCTGGCTTATTTTGCTTTAGGTAGTAGTGGTAGTGTGTGTGCGCACACACGTGTGTGTGTGTGTGTGTGTGTGTGTGTGTGCATGAATATGCACACATGTGTCTGAATTTGTGCATGCACTCTCATGTGTGTATGTCGGTGCCTGTTCTCATGCCTGGATACACATGCAGAGGACAGAGGTTGGCATCAGATGAGACATCTGATATCAGCTCATCTCTATTTTAGCTTTTTGAGGCAGGGTCTTTCCTGGAATTTGGAGGTTACCATTTTGCATAGGCTGGAAGGCCAGCAAGCCTCAGGGATCCTCCTGTCCCATGTTCCACAACACAGTCTATCAGCACTAGAATTACTGGCATGTGCCACCATGCCCAGCTTTTTTGTGAATGCTGAGATCTGAATTCTGGTCCTGATGCTTGCACAGCAAGTGAGTAAAATGCCAAACCAACTCCTGAGCCCCCAAGGTGCTATGATAGCAAGAACAGATTTATTTTTTACTTAAGAGTTGCTCAGGCTAGTCCCAGTCAAACTCTTGGGCATGAACAGTCCTGCTCATCAGTTTGGTGTCATGGAAGTATTTACCAGCCAATCAGCATTAGAAAATTTCCCAAAACTTAGGAGCTCTCCACCTCCTGAGACTGAATCTTCTAAAGACAACACCTGCCACCCCCTTGTCCCTCAGAGCATGCCTGCAGTCCCAGTGGGTCCTCATGCCAGGACTGAGATCAGACAGCTGCCCTGAGCTTGTGTTCACGGGAGAAACCCCTGATTCAGAAGTGGGGGATCTAGTGAAGGCTTTCCAGAGCCTGAGCCAGAGATCCCAGTTGGAACTGGGTAGTGGTGAGAGGCTCTGGTGGGAAACCTCTGTTGGGATTTGACTCTCGTTCCCAGCCGGTTTCCAGCACTGGTCTGACGCTTCCTGAAGAGTCTGAGAGTTGCCTGTGATCTCCACTAACACCAATTCTGCTTACGCAGATGGAATATATTTCTGTAAATGGGATCCTGACCAACCTCAGAATTATCTATCGATGCTCATTGTTAATGTAAGAGTGCTTTAAATCTGCATGCCAGCTTCGGTGCCCTGTCTGTCTCCTTTGTAGGAAAATCTCACTTCCCATAAGTCTGGTAATTTTTCTCTAAAATTTTGATCGTAAAAGGTGAAGTCTTTCAGTAATGCGACTTGGACCCTTTGAGGTATTTAACACTAGTGATAAAATATTTCCCCATATTGTAATGCATTTTCTTCTTTCTTTCTTAGAATATATTACTTTTATGTGCATATGTGCACGCCTATGTTAGCTCCTACTCAACATGTGTTTGTAGAAGTGCATAGATCCCCCCTGGAACTGGAATTAGATTGTTGTAAGCCACCTGATGTGAGTGCTGGGCACTGAACCTAGGTCTTCTGCAAGAATAGTAAGTTGTCCTAACTTGCTGAACCAGGGACCCCGAAACACTGCTTTCTAATGGGCTCTGTCCAGAGCACAAACTCTGAATGATGTTTTGTCAGTTCCAGCAGGTTGTAAGTTAGCTGTACTTCTTGAGCCTCTGACCATCCCATGGCTTTTCTCAAATACATCTGCAAACACTACGGCAGCTTGAAAGTACCCCTGATTGCTCCATCTGTGCACTGGAGAAGGGTGGAAAAGTCTCAGAGACAAAAATGTGTCTGTCGTTTTTTACACTTTATATAGAGAAGCAGGTTTTGGTGTCTGTGTGTATGGCTGGGTGCACACAGTAGGTATGCATACCGCATACATGGCTGGGTGCACATAGTAGGTATGCATACTGCATACGTGGCTGGGTGCACACAGTAGGTATGCATACCACATACGTGGCTGGGTGCACACAGTAGGTATGCATACCACATACATGGCTGGGTGCACACAGTAGGTATGCATACCACATACATGGCTGGGTGCACATAGTAGGTATGCATACCACATACGTGGCTGGGTGCACATAGTAAGTATGTATATCACATACATGGCTGGGTGCACACAGTAGGTATGCATACCACATACATGGCTGGGTGCACACAGTAGGTATGCATACCACATACATGGCTGGGTGCACACAGTAGGTATGCATACCACATACATGGCTGGGTGCACATAGTAGGTATGCATACCGCATACGTGGCTGGGTGCACATAGCAAGTATGTATACCACATACGTGGCTGGGTGCACACAGTTAGGTATGCATTCCACATACATGGCTGGACCTATGGCTTCACATTGAGAAAGGGAGCCTGGAGTCTCATTGCTGGGCTAATCCTGGTTAAAGCTTGCAGGGAGAACTCCTGCTGTTACATTGATTCCCAAGGGATGCAGAGAATCACATTTTTAAGGTCAGAAATTTCCCACAACACATAGTCTTGAAAAGGAAACTGAGAAATCTTAAGAAGAAAATAATCGCTGTTCTTAAAGAAAATTTTGGAAGCGATTCTTCGTCATCAATAATGTGTGAGACAACACAGGTACACGAGCCAGAAATGGGAGCTGGGGGGAAGCTGGGAAGGACACAGTTTCAGTGATACAGATTCCCAGAGGTGTCAAATTGAAGCTGGTGGGTAAGGGACCATCTGGGCGAAGGCTGTTCTGAAGTCTAAATGTGTGTCCTAAGACTGCGTCTGAAAGGAAAACTCCACTGCCCAGGCAACACGGTTCGGTAGAGATGTTAGGACTCTCCTCCAAAATATTACTGAGCTTCCCTCCAATGAACTTTGAGCAATAGCAGGACCGAGAGATTACTGCTCGTAAGCATTCATCCTGCTGGTTCAGGCTGAAATCCCCTCAACCTGAGAATACTAATCAACTAGCGAAAGGAAACATGAATTGACAGCAAGAGCTTTAAGGGAACACTGCAGACCGGCAAGGGTTACTGCAACAGAGCTCTTAATTACTCTGGCTACCTCCTGAGCCCTGTCTCTGGGGATGGCTGTGTTCCACACCTGGAAGAGTGTTGAGGGGGAAACATCCCCATGGGCTTCAACTGGACACGACTTGTTTTCAATGCCTACTGTAAACATCGAGCTGTGTTCTCATTAGCAAATCCACACAGCTGAAAAACACCTCTCTTCTCCCAGCCTCTTCCCTCTACTGAACTTCTGGCCTGACTGTAAGCATTGTTCCTGCACCCACTCCCATTTTCATGTACCCGGCATTCTCCCCTACGCCCTAAGCCCAGCCGCTTTGCTTTTGATCAGTCTGGCCTCCTCCCTGCTCCTCCTCCCAATCCTTCTTCTTAAATGCTTTTTTCAAGAGGACAGACAGTAACAGTTCATAGCCAAATCTCCCTGCACCCACTAAGCCTGAAGCAGGAGAAGTGGTCTTGTTAGGATCAGCAGAAATGGCTGAAGCATGAACAATTAATAACCATTTCTTTTGGGTTCACATTCCATTGCCTTTTCCTGGAATTCTGTGATTTGCTTGTGTCCTTTCTAGGGGAAGTTCAAGTCCCCCCAGTTCCTCCTGCACTACCACGGCACTTGGTGAAGAGTGGGAGAGCATGAGATACTGTGGAGGTTTCTGAATCCGGAAATCTGAAGAAGGCTTGTGTCTAAACCACTTGTCAGTTCTATGACCGGGGCATCATCATTTGAGAAATCACCTTGGTGCAGACAAGTCAGTCCAACATATTTACTTATTTCGTTGCTTGTTTTTGTTATAGATTCCAAGATTACAACAAATCCTTTATCTAGGAAGTGCAAGAGAACGCTCCCAGCCCCCTCAGTTTCCCTCCCATCCTGCAGTAGGCTTAATGTAGGGCTTTATGGCACATAAAACCCAGGGAAGAGAATGGACAAAAGATAGATCTATTTATATTAGAAACACTAAAAATAATAAATATCTGCGCTTAAGCAATTGCTTAAATGAATATTTAAAACTAGAAGCAACTTCCTGTTTCACCAGGCAAAATGAGGGTTTGACATCTTCTATGGTTTCTAGATACTAAAATTTACTTTTAAAAACAAATTAATTCACAACCATTCTGAGGTCTCTTGGTTGTAGATTGTAGGTTCTTTCACTCTGTAATTGCTGGGTGAGAATTTGAGAGACTAGACCATAAAACCGGGTTAATCTGAATTCTTGCAGTACTGAAATTAGGAGGGTAAAGAGAAACATCAAAAGCATCACACAAAAAAGCGGTACCATCCAGCTCCCCAACCCTGTCCTGGCATCAGCATTTCTCACCCTCAGATGTCTCCAGACATCTCACAGTGGAGTTAAAGAAACTTTGGCAAAGTCAGCTGCAATCATTTAGCCCCGGGCTGAGGGAATATACGTCATAAACATTCCCAGTAGGGACAGTTGTTTATTGGGGTCAAGTTAGAATGGGAGAGAAACAGGTAGGATGACATTCTCCAGGGGGCTGAGAAAGCAATGACTGGGGAAGGCTAGGCAGGAAGGACTTAGAGCATTCCAGAACTGCCCCTGAGCATCAAAGATGATCTTTTCCAGTTGCAAACCACCTCAGCAGTAGTTTTCCATTCCCTGTGGCGCTGGCAACTGCCTAACACAATCAGTGTATTCTCACTCAAGTGAAGGTGAGCAGAAGCGCCCAGCTAATTCCTCTGTGCCGGCTCTGGCAGGCAGGGAGCCGCCTCCTACACTATCCCCTCATGCTCACAAAGTATGAGTAATTGCTTGAGCTCAACACAGGGACATGATTTATTTTGAAAACAGTGAAGCAATTAAGAGCTAAACCCCATATCATAGAATCTGATACTGAAAAATAAATGTTTATAAAGTGCTAGGCAATGTCAAAGCACATATTGTGAGTGATGAAGAGGGCCGGGCACCCCAGCAGAAGCAATGCCAATAGCGACAAGTGTTGGCTGAGTCCCAAGCAGGTGCTACTGTTAATCCCTTCCCTCCTGTCATCTCATTTAATCCGGGTTCCGGTATGCAGATGGGTCACACATACATTAAAGCTTGCCACTGAACCAGTTAGGGAATATTTACTAGTCGTTTCCATGCTTGTTGTCATGGGTCAGTTGGTGGTTGTCTCTGCTTTTGCGTTTAGCACATCTTTATGCAAGACTCATACCTGTCTTTCACACGCTGGTGCAGGCTTCCGTAAAGTAACTCATTTAACCACCAGGCCATATCTAGAATGATATATATTCAATGCCGCCACCTCGCAGGGAGGAAATGAAGCCCCCGAGAGGAGATGCCTAATCAAAGACACACAGCTGGTAAAGGGAAGAGCTGGGCTTTAGACTCTGGCATTTGCTTTGAGTACTTAGAGGGGGATATGTTCAATCAAGTGGGATTTATGGTGTAGCATTTTAAAAAAACGAGGTGTGCAGAGATAGCTCAGCCAGAAAGCACTTGCTGTGCCAGTCTGATGGTCTGAGTTCAAGCCCAGAGCCCACATAAAAGTGGCAGAAAGAACCAATATGAAAATGTCGTCCTCTGGCTTCTGCATGCATGTTATGAGTTATAGTATGTGCACATCCACACAAAAAACATGAACATGTATACACAGTGATAATAAATAATTTCAGAAAGTCCTTAGTTAACTGGGGTGGACCAAGAGTGTATGAAGTATACGGGCAGTGTGAGGGGACGTTTTGGGAGCATATTATGCTCACCTCTGTTGTCTCCAGATGTTGTCAATAACTGTTAGCATCATGGCTACTGGGTTTAAGGACTAATTGGTACTAAGCACTTATTGGTAACAACAAGATCTTCTCTGATGGAAGCTGCCTTCTCCTAGGCCAAGGGATGATAGGCCCATCACGGGGACGAGAGAGGAGCATTCTTCTAATTAAATGACTCAGACCAAACTTTCAGCTAATAGTGGGGCTGAGCTGAATTTTATCTTGTCCTTAAACGAGAAAAGAGAGGACTGTAGAGACAGCTCAGTTGGTAAAGTGTCCACCACACAAGTATGGCATCTAGACAGGCAGAGTTCAGTCCCCGGCATCCATGCGAAAGAGCTGAGGGCGGTGGTCTACACCAATCAACTCAGCACTAGGGAGGCAGAGGCAGGAGGATTCCTGGAGCCCACTGGCCAACCGGTCTGGCTGTATCAGTGAGCCTCGGGTTCAGATGGAGACCCTGTCTGAAAAATCAGGTTAGAGAGTAATCAATCTGATACCAGCCTCTTACTTTCAGACTCTCGAGCACTCCTGCACACATACACACACACACACATACACACCAATGCAAAAAAAAAAAAGCATTTAACGTTCTTGTCCCTTGGAATCAAACTAGATATTTGGAGGTATTGTGTATAGTCTCATGCATAGCTCTTGATTGTACGGTATGTATTGCATAAATTTCTATCTTAATTCTTACTTGGTTTCATAATAATAATGCAATTTTAATGCACTTTATCATGGAGCCAAAGATGTGAAGAACTATCAGTCCTCGTTCAGAGAATGACTTAAATGCAGACAGGGCAGTTACTCATTGACATGTATAACCTCACTTTCTTCCTGGTCTACTGCCAGCTCTTCTTTCCCAGAATTCCCTGTAGTCACAGTGCCTTACGACTGAGTTTTAACAATTGGACTGTAAGCAGAGGTGAGAGGTTCCACTTCCTGGAAGGCCTAAGCAGACATTAGGCCTGACTGTCTGGACCCCAAAGAAGATGACCCCAAAGTGACCTTGGGTCCTGCAGGTTGAAGGGAGGATTCTTCAGTTTACCACCAAGTAGTGACATCCATTATTCCAACTAACAAATGCGTACCTGAAAAGACTGTGATAAAATACACTGAGCCCCCAGCTGCAAGTATCACACATTCTCGATGCCTGCAAAGAGCATCTTTCCGACAATGGAACAGATGCACTAAAGTACCTGTCTGGATTTCAAATCTGAGCTACGGCTGCTACCTAGTTCACCTAGTAGGCTTTGCTTACCACACACACCTCTCTGTTTTCTTTGAATTAGTTGCCGACACTTACAAATGAGAAGACTTCATGCAGAGGGCTGGATTTTCATCTTCTGAAAAACTGGATGACCTAGCTGCCTGGCTTTATTGTGTGTGTGTGTGTGTGTGTGTGTGTGTGTGTGTGTGTGTGTGAAGTCAGGTGCTTTCTCAGCAAACATGACTCTCTGGCTACCTTCCATCTTGTGCATTCTTTGCTTGAGTTTGGACTGCAGGAAAGCCTGCCTGCTGGATTATCACAAATGACTGTGGATTAAAATCATACGCAAAGTAGCTACACTGTAATTACCATAAAGAAAGAACTTTATTCACATACAGTGAGCTGGCCTTCTGCTGTTGGAAACTGCATGAGCAGCCATCCAAAATCCATTACTATTACTATGTCTGCTGATCTGATATTGTTCATAGGTTCTTTTTGTTTCTCTCTCACTATTGTCTGTAGGATAGTTTGCCCAAATCTCATTTCAGAACTACTTTACCAGAAAATAAGCGATAATATCTTCCCCTCCCTAATACAGTAAGAATTGCTTGTGGAACCATTTTCTTTGTCTTGACTTTGTCTATGAGAAATATCTGATCCACATTTTTGTTATTACTGTACTATGTGGTAAGTTATGACTTCCCCAAACACATTCTAATTTTCTAGGATATGGCCCTTTAATGTATGGTTTCAATTATTATTATTTACTGACTTTTAAAGAACAGTTACTTCACACATGCTTTTATGGGTCATCTCAAATCCTTTGTGGAAATTAGATTTAAAATGAGTAAATACAGTTAAACATTGCAGCTAGATTTACTAACTATAAAATTATATCAAGAGAGCAATTGAAACTAAATGCTCATAAAGTACTGGGCTGTGTTAGATTTAAATCCAGATATTTGTTTCTTTCCTTTGGAAATGGGACAAAACAATACATATTTTTACTCTTTCTTGGATAATTTACTATAAAACAGAAAGACTTATTTATTATTTTCATTTTCAAGTTCATATTAAATATAACACATGACTATGACTGTGATCTAGACCCTGGAGAACTCAGCTAGTAGTGTAGAATAAAACCTAAAGAAAAATCTCAAAGCTAAAGGAGAAACTCAGACAGAAACAGCTCCTTCCTGAAGAGGGGCAGAAAAATGAGAGGGGAGGAAAGTCTTGTTCTGAACCCAGGGGAAATCCTTAGTGAATTCCAAACCTTCCAACCCCTGGGTGTCAGCCGGCATGGGGAGGGTGTCGGGAGATGGTGCTGTGTGCAGCGACAGTTCAGACAAACTTCCTTTCCAAGCCCTCGGAGGTTATCTGGCAACAACTCTCACCAGCTGGAAAACCTCCACTAGTACCTCATTTCCCAATTCTCCAAATCAAGTATAATGAAGACAAGCCATGGACTAACCATACAATGTTTAAAATGGGTGGCTGACTTATGATGCAGTATAGACAATCCAGCCAAGGAAAGCCAAGTGGAGAATAATTACACTACACCCAGCACAGGCAGAACTATTTCCTCCATTTATTCTAGGTGCAAACTGTCAGTATTATGTGGTTCTGCCCTTAAATAGCTGCAGAGAAATTTTCCATTAGGTTAAATATATATATATATATATATATATATATATATATATATATATATATATATCTTTAAAAAGGGCCTCAGATGCTCCATTGGAAAGGAATTTTCTCCTCCCTCATTGGCTCCAAGTAAGACACTCTAAGAGACATCTGCCAAGCTCTCTCTGACTGATTAGTTCCACTGTAAGATCCGAAGAATACTTAACACGCAGACATCATAAGCAGCGCTTTATTGGTAGCACGTGCAGCAGAAGTTCTGAAATGGAATGGGACCCATCTTAGAAATCGGTACCCTAGACACAGAACAGCTACCGGGGAGCCTTTGAGAGAAAAGATCCTAGCATCTTCGGCTCTCACTTGCCCTATCTGATGGAGAAGGAACACCTCCCAGGACTGTTGTGGAAAAGACATGACATAATGTGGGTAGCAGCACTAGGAAACCGTACTGTTAGTGACTCCAAAGGGTTCATTACTGTCACGTGACAGCAGAATTAGTCATGACAAGCTCCGGGAATGCAGTGATGATACAAGAGCAGGCAGAAGTGTGGGGTGCAGGGGAGGGGCAGGAAGATCATGCCTTTTTTGGTTTATCAACTGAACAAATCGATGTGCTGAGCTGTGCTGCAGCCTTGGTGCCTGCCATGTTAGGACTCGGGCCTTGGAACAGATTCTCAGTGGCAGGAGAGTCAGCAGCGCTGTGTAGTCAAGGACAGTGCTGGTCAGGATGGAGAACTCCGGCTGACCATAGCTCAGTCAGGGTTACCAGCGCCAGAACAACCTAGGGGGCTTCTACAACCTTCCACTGTGGTATTTCCACTCCTAAAACTTCTGAATTGGGATATGGAATTGGGACCTCAAAATATACTTTTCAAAGAACTCCCGATGTGATACTAATACTTCCGACTCACTGCGAAAATCACTGAGCTAACGTAAGCAATATGATTCTGTTTCCGCTGATTTAATCTGACTCTGACCAAATTAAATAAAGTGAGATTGTGCCTGAGGGAGTTGGGGGGAGATCCTGGGGGCTCCTGAAAGCAGCAGGAACCTGGTTCAGAGAAAAAGGTCTAAAAACAGTTCTAGTCCAGGCAGTATCAACCACTGGCATAGGGCCTGGGTACCACAGTCGGAATCCATCCACTGTTATCCTTCTGCATCATCCAAATCAAAATGCAGATTCCTTGCAGTTTCGCAGGTAGGCTCATCTCAAGTTAG
Source organism: Microtus oregoni (assembly GCF_018167655.1). Lineage (NCBI taxonomy): Eukaryota > Metazoa > Chordata > Mammalia > Rodentia > Cricetidae > Microtus > Microtus oregoni. The sequence continues at coordinate 7,284,374 of NW_024543976.1, forward strand.
AAGCAAATAAAAAATACTCTGAATGACAGACCACCTCCACCCCTCCAGACTGCATACGGCGAGAAAGACTCAACCACAAAGGAAATCTGGGTATGACTTGGGGAAGGGTGTTCATGGATGTCTAAGGTCAAAGGAAAACAAAACAAACCCTAAGAAAGTGACCAGGATGGGGAAAGAGCAACCAACAGGTGGGCTAGAGCTTTAGGGTAGGAAGAAACTACCACATGAACAAACTGGAGCTTTCATAGAGCTTTAATTCCAAAAGTTTAACACACCAACAGCTTTTCTGTAGGGAAAGAAGTTCAACCAAACTCTTAGGGAAAACTTTCAGGAGTACCAAGGTTGGACCTGCCCATGTGCCCGGTCTCCTACTCTCAGCTTCTGACCCTGAGCATCCTATGAAACTGGCTTCTGAGAGTCTGGTTTCAGCATACAATCACCTATCCTACAAATCGAAAAAGGCTTCATGGTTCATTGGAATGATTTATTTATTAGGATGGTTTTGACTGTTAGGCTTATTCTGAAGTATTTTAGACATACATGATGCTATAAAAAAATAGAAATACTTGAATGCCTACCGCTCAATTATCCATATTTCTACTTTGAAAGAGCTCCCTTGAAGATTAACAGGATGCTGAGTCCTGGGTAGGTCTTATGGATAACTAGACACCAAGAGAAAAGATGACCACTGGGATGAGGGTACAGTGGGGTAGAAGACACAAAGGCTATTGTACAGGCAGGCAAACAAAGCACTATACCTCCAAAGACTAAAGTTCAACAAAAAAAATGGATTCAACCACTTGGAAGGTATTCATTTATAAAGGGTTTTCCCCCCTCTTAAAATATCTAGTCTTAATTCAAGTCATTATAACTTAAACAACTATCTTCACATGACTATAAACAATCACTTCAAGGATTTGTTTTAGCTTGTGTAGGTCGCTAAGCTGTTAAGTAACCACGGAATAGAGAATGAAAAGATTGGCCAGGGCAGCTTAGTTCTGTGGGTGGCCCAGTCTCAGTCCTCACATGTGCACTGGGGAAAAAAAAATAATCTTCAAAAACATTTAAAAATGTAAGCTGTTTTGAGGAACCGTAAAGTTAGTGGGGTAAGATTTTAAACTTCAAAATATTACAAGTGGTAACAGAAATATTAAAGGTTTGTATAGTTTTCTATTTTATAGGTGTCAGTTTAGTTATATAAAAATGTAATTCCCCTATTGGTTTCTTTCTGACTGATCTGAATAAGTCCAGACAATAAGTTGTTATAGTTCATATTAGGATCACTCATTCAGTGTATTTCTCCACCTGTAGTAGGAATTTATCTTAACTATGTTTTGTGTGTTTTTAATTCAACATCTACTACAGGCAACTATTATCTTTTCTCCTTTGTCTTTTGTGGTGGTTGGAATGATAAACATCCTCCCCCCGTAGTCCTGGGCATTGGAATACTTGGTCTCTAGATGGTGACACTGTGGGTAGCTTAAGGAGATGCGGCCTCGCTGGAGGAAATACGTCACTGGGGGCAGATCCTGAGAGTTTAAAAGATCCTGCATTTTCAGTTTGCTTTCCCTGCTTGGTGCTTGCAGGTGAAGGTGTGAGCCCTCGGTTTCTGATCCTGCCACCCTGCCTGTTCCAGCTGCCATGCCTCCTTCTGCCATCATGAACTCTTATCCCTCTGGAACCATGAGCTCAAACAAACCTCTCTAAGTTTCCTTGTTCGTGGTGTTTCATCACATCAACAGAAAAGTGACCAGCATACCTTTTACCTGACAGGACTAGCCTCAGACTGAACTAACACGGTACGTGACTGGCATCTTTAAGGAATACAGCTGTCTCCACAAGTTGTTTATCTTGAAACACAAAGTCTGTAGCTGTAAACGTCAAAGTAAACTTCACTTTAGTTCCACTGCTGCCATTCCCTGCTCTATTGGTTTTTAAATGAGAATACAAAATAACGGCTTGTATAGTGATATCTTCACACATGTCACGGTGCCTGCTCCCTCCCTCTGCGGCTCTCCCCTTTATCTCTGTCACCGGTGTTCCTCTTCCTTGAAGTAGACTCCTTCTGTTTTCACTTCACACACAGGGAAACACACGCAGCTAAAGCTGCACTGTATGCACGAAAGAATACATGCAATGGGTTCCCTTGCCTCCCACCACTGCTCCTCTTGTTTCCCTCTCTCCGCCTTAAGCCATTTCATTCAAATCTGCACAAGGCAACAAAGAGTTTTCGAGGGAGAAAAAAACAAGCCTATGCTCTGCTCCCCAAGAACCCAGGTTTGGAGAAAATGCTCACCATATGAGGCTATTCCATCATGGGTTCACAGTGCCATGGAGTGAAAAGAACACAAAAATATGAAAATACCAATAAAAGACAGATGACTTTTCAGTGAGAGAAAACTTCCCTTCAACTAGCTATCTTGATCAAGAATGAGAAAAACATGGCCAACTGGATAGTCAGACAGGTGTTCCATGTGCAAAGGAATAATAAGCAAAGTTACTAGAGATAAAACAGTATGGCACACTTCCAGGGAGGGTCACAGGTACATAATGGAGGTGAGGTAGGAAAGGGGTTCACACGGCTACACAGGGTCTGAGCGGTTACTTTCCTGTACCATAGATTTTAATATGCCAATGTCTGACAACTTGTTGCCCAAGCCCCCATTGATGACACTCTGCAAAACCACTTGGTACTGTAAATACAAGTAAAAATGAAGTTTCATTTTGTTAGTAGAATCAGTCAGAAACTAAGAAGAGTAAAGAAGAGATGAGATACGACAAGGGCTGTGTTTGCAAGCACCATTCAGGATGGTCTTTGGGAAACCAGAAAACCATTAGGTAGTTGACTTTGTTAGAGTTAGTATTGCTGTAACATGAAACACCATGACCAAAAGAAACTTAGAGAGGAAAGGGTTATTTGGCTCCACATTATTGTTCATCATCCAAGGAAGTCAGAACAGGAACTCAAACAGGGCAGGGACCTGGAGGTAGGAGCTGATGCAGAGGCCATGGAGGAGTGCTGCTTACTGGCTTGCTCCTTACAGCTTGCTCAACCTGTTTTCCCATAGGACTCAGGACCAGCAGCCCAGGGGTGTTATCACCCACAATGGACTGGGCCCTTCCCCATCAATCACTGATTAAGAAAATGTCCTACAGGCTTGCCGATAACCAGGTCTTATGGAGATATTTCTCAATTAAGGTTTCCTCCTCTGGGATGACTTTAGCTTGTATCAAGTTGACATAAAATTGCCCAGCACAGGGGCTAATTTGTACAAGTGTACATTTAAGGAAGTTACAGTACAATAGGAAGTCTAGTCTTTAATGGGACCCTCAAATGCCTAGAGAGGCTGAAGTCGATAACACAGAGAAACTCTTCTTATCCCTCTCCCCTATTATTTTTTCTTAATCTTCAGAGTTCTCAGAAATCTCAAGATCTTTCCATTTTCCTCCCAGAAGAACCTTCACTCTATCTACAAAGTTCTGTTACCACAATCTTAGTTCCGTAAGCCCTTCTCTTCTCTCATAGACCTTTCTCACCGCCAGAGTCTCTTCCATTTAATTTTCTTTTCTATGCTTGATTTAAATCAGTCACCCTTCCCTTCCCTTTTTCCTTTCTTTTCCTTTCCTCTGTCTCTCTATCCCCTCTTATCTTAGAGCTTAAACCTCATGCTTCAAGCATACCAAGCAAGTACTCTGAGCTATGCATGTAGCCCTCACTTAAGTATTTATACATAGATTTTATCCTTTCTCGTCTCAGCCGTCCAAACCCTATGCACCTAAAACAAATGGGCTACTTTGTCCCAGGAGAGGGACAGTAGAATGCTCTAAATTTTCATGCTAATTATTTGGGACCATTTACAATAGCTAAACTATATAATGGTCAGAAAAGGATAGGGAGGTGGTAGCATAGTGAAGTAGCAGGTGCAGAAGTCAGGAAACACAGATCTAGGGATAGAGCAGCACAGTTGACTACATAGGGATGAAGGTAGAGACGGTTAGGGTTTTAAGACTGCTTTTTAGTTGATCTCTAGAACAGTCTAGTAGTGTCCATTAGCCACCATGGCTGAGGAATGAAAGAGAGGGATGTATTCAAAATACAGACAAGGAAGATGACAAATCTGGCTTGCTGATCTGGAGAGAGCAGCATGATGCTAGGTCACAAGGAAACACGGCTTTAATTTGATGTTAGATGCAAGTATCGCCACAGCTATGTGCTGTAAAATGGTCCTTATGGATGAACACATCGAGAGATTAGCTGTGCATGGCTTGTTTCTAAAGCAAGCAAACCCGCTTTGTGTTGTTTCCAGCCCCGTTGCACCCTCTGCCCCAACACACGCTTTTTTTCTTTCTTTTCTGAGGAGGTGGTAGAGCTCTGCCGAAGGTTTTCTTCAGGGATAATGTTTGAAGAAATGCACATTAAAATTGTTTAGGGGTTATCATCACAGGATGATTAAGACAGAAGGAACTTGAAGGAGATGGAGGTGGTTGTCATCTGCATAGGAGATGCTAGGACTGTGAGCTGAAGCGCTGTTCCGGGATCATTCGCTTCTGGGGCATGGAAAGAGGAAGGGACATTGGAAGTCACACTTTACAGGACCTCTGACACCTCAGAGACAGAGATAGTACAGAGACAGGAATCTGGAAAGACACTCAGTTGGGGTGGCAAAATCATGAAGTATAAAAAGTAATCTAACCTTTTAAAGATTCAGTCTTTTAACCTGAGAAATAATGTCTGGCTTGTTAGGTTATATAAGAATTTGAAACTGATACGATAGGAAGACACACAACCAACTCAATAAATACTATTATTAATAGTTTCCATTTAAACTTTCTTGAAAAATTAAAGAAAAGCCTTGATGAATACAAACTGGGATGTTGAATCCTAGCTACCAGACAACTTACTTTAGAAAAATCTAGAAACCCTATACAAAAGACCAGCCCCAGTTCAGAGGAGCCTAGGACAATAGCAGCATGGCGGGGGCAGACACTCTGGAGTTAGGAGACAGAAGTAGATACCACAGGGGTTTCCCCAAGACACCAGCTGCAGGGAGCTTTAAAATCAGCCCATCGTGGGGAGACTTGGAAGATAGTATCAGAATCTGGGGAGTGCATCTGTCTTCCTCCTTGCACAGGGATGTAGGTGACAGATTAATAGGAGCCTTCTTCCTCCCTCTGCAGTCATTATCTGGCACCCTCAGGGCAGCCGGCAGAGGAACATCTGCGACAGAGTGTTGAGCTAGTCTGCCAGGTTTCTGTTAGAACGGTCACAACGCCACAAATGCCGGCACATTCGTTTCCATTGTGGGACAAATCAGTACCCAAGATCAGAAAAAGACGGAGTTTAAGGATTAAAAGGTCTGTCCTAACACATACGACTTTTTTTTTTCTTCAGCACAGAAAGATGAGACAATTAAAAAAGATTTTCCAAAGTCAGCTCCTCCTCACAGAGTCAGTGGGGTAGTCACGAGAATTCATTATCTTACAGTCTTTTCTGCTTGCATTCTGGGCTGGGTCTGAGGAACTTGGTGCTGTTGAGAAGGGCCATTTGGCAGGGCTGGCCAGTATCCTTTATCAAGGTTAGCCCATGCAGCCCAGATGGATGTGGAGATGCTAGAAGCACAATGAGCTCTGGAGACATGCTGAAGGTGTCAGGGGCGTTAATATTCTCAGGAGCAGCTAGGTGCCTGATTCATGGACACAAGCGCACAAGGGTATCCTGTCTGTTGGTGCTCATTGCTTCTCGGCACAGACATGGGCTAAAGGGCAAATGAATTTGCTCCAGAAATTCATGAGATATTCATCAAGACGTTAAGGGAGCAACTGGACACACATGCACTCTGATGTAGGGCTGCTTTCCCAAACTGCACAAGACTGAGGCAAATGAGTATACATAGCATATGCTGCTCTAGACTGGCTCAGAGGTTGGGAGCATTGGTATCACCTGAGGCCTAAGCACCCAGCAAAGGGCGCCTCTGGGCGGCTTGCCTTTGAAACTTTCCAGGGGTCTCTGGCATGAACTAAATTTTTCATGATCTTTGTCTCAGATCCAAGTTCCATGTATCATCACTGACGGCCACTCCAGTCTCTTCTCTGGCTTTCCTGGCATCCTTTTCTATGTTCAGTGCTCTTTCGATGCGCCATCAGATGGTTAAACCATCTGACCATATAGAAAAGCACATTTTTTTTTTCATTTTAAGCATCTGCAAGAATATGAACTTTACTTACAGAGAATTTCTAAAAATATTGCATTTTAACTTTACAGTGGATAAACCTCATTTATGACTTCTGACAAATTTCTGTTCATCTTCAGGATTACAGTGCTATGAATCATGGGATCAAAAAAAAAAAAAAACGGGGGAACACTTACATGGGCTGTAAGTTTCTCCTGGGAAGCTTTTACTTCAGCCTGCAGCTTCTCAATGCACTGGAAAAGAGAATGGTTTAGCCAGATCCAGAAAGACAAATATCATATGTACTCATTCATAAGTGGCTTTTAGACATAAAGCAAAGAAAAACCTGCCTAGAATTCATAACCCCAGAGCCTAGAAAACAAAGAGGACCCTAAGAGAGATATACATGGATCCAATGTACCTGAGAGGTAGAAAAAGACAAGATCTCCTAAGTAAATTGGGAGCATGGGGATCATGGGAGAAGGTAGAAGGGGAGGGGAGGAAAGTAGGGGAGCAGAGAAAAACATATAGCTCAACAAAAACAATTTTAAAAAAGAGAGAAGGATTTAGAGAGCAATGTCTAACTCTTCCAAGTATCCCAGAGGCAAATGTGTGCCTGCTCTCAATCTACTGACTGACAGCATCCAGGTCTTAGCTGGGTGTTGAGACCATCTGTACTAAAGAGGTCATTTCTCTGTCTATGAGAAAGCCTGAGGGCAAAGCACAAATATGTTAACTGCCAGGAAATGGTCAGGAAAAACTGATAGCTTGAGGTGATGAGGTTAATGTTAGTGAGCTTGTGTGTGTGTGTGTGTGTGTGTGTGTGTGTCCAACACTTTATAAATTAAAAATATGTGTGCTGGATAGTTTTTTGTCAACTTGACACAAGCTAGAGTTATTTGAAAGGAGGGACCCTCAGCGAGAAAATGTCTCCCTAAGAATTAACTGTCGAACATTTTCTTAATTAATGATGGATGGAGGAAGGCCCAGTTGCATTCTGGGTAGTGTCATCCCTGAGTTGGCAGCTATGGGTTATAAAAGCAGGTTGAGAAAGGCTTGGGGAGCAAGCCAGTAAGCCAATACTCTTCCATGGCCTCTGTGTTGACTCCCGCCTCCAGAACCTTGCCCTGTTTGAGTTCCTGTCCTGACTTCCTTCAATAAAGAACAGCAATGCTGAAGTGTAAGCCAAATAAACTCTTTGATCCCCAACTTGCTTTCGGTCATGGTGTTTATCACAGCAATAGTAACCCTAACTAAGACAATATGTCAAATTTTAAAATCTATTGTTAACTAAACAGAAATAAGTCCTTCATCAATTCCAACCCTGAAAACCAAGAAATATGTGTACAGTTGACACCATGTACAAAATAAATAGACCATGCAGTTAACATTTCCCCAAAAGATACATTATTAAAAATTTTATGAAAATCTTCAAGTGTAACAAAAATTTTAATCTGTGAATGTTCTTCAGGAAAAGAAGTTACCTTCACCAAATGTAAATGCTCTATTCACCCCCATAAACTCAAATGTGAGCTTAATTTATTTTTTGCAGTGTTAAGGATGGAACTCAGACCTGTGTACATGCCAAGCAAATCTCTACTGTTACCAGAGATTTTAGATTAAAGGCTTGAGCTCTGGAGCTCCCAATAAGCTAGGCCCAGGCCCCTATTCCAATAAAACAATTTAGAGAAATATTGGTAAAGAAAAGAGAAAGGAGATGTTTACTTAATATGACCTTATTGGGAAGAGGAACAAATATAGGGGCCCAGTGGCCCCCAAGTCCAATCTTTGGATCACCAACATGAAACTAGAAGGCAAGAACTCTGCACAGTTAAGCCGTGGGTCAAGATGTGACCCAAACGGTGCTGGTCCATCATTTCCTCAGCTCTCAGCTGGCTCCGTCCTGCATGGTGGTCCTCCACTACATTGACTTGTTCATTTTAGAATGCAGCCTCACCCTTGCGGACAATTGCCCTCATCTGGGGCGGAGCTGCTTTTCCTCCCAGGGTTTGGTCTTCTGGAATCTTGGGTGACTCTAGGTTTAGACAATGTCTTATCTCCGTGTCTCCAGCCAGAAACAGGCAGAGAATGACGAAGGCAGGTGTCAGGTTCCCCCTATGCTTTTAGTTAGTCAACACTTTTAGTAAAAACTGCTTCTAAGTGTCTGTTTCATCACCACCGAGGGACAGGCCCAGCCCTGGGGACCTTCAACCCAGCCATGGCTTCCAGACTTGTCACATGCGGTCAAGTCACTCCCCAAACACGACCTTTCCTCCACGTACCTTGTCTTTCTCAAGCACCACGTTTTCATAGGACTCTCCTCCAGCACTCCTCTGGCTCACAGCCTGCAGTCTTGTCTCCAGCAAGGAAACTTTCTCAAGCAGCTGCAGTTTTGCTTCTTCGGAGGCTGTAAGCTAAAGACATGTTTTTGTAAGGACGCCGAGTTCGGTGGTACTGTAAAGGCTTCCTTTAAAAGGTCAATTTAGGAAGGAATTGTCTCCCACTGTCTGCTACACTTTCCTGTCGAGAGCTTCTGTGGCATTCTCTACACATGACAAATGAAAGAAGGGAATATTGGTGACTTCACCATGTCTAACATGGGTAAGAGAGCACAGGAACAATGCAAGGAGACATTTCTGTCTGTCGGGGTCTCAGCGCTCACCTCCGCTGTGTTCTGAGGTCCCATGGCTGGTACAACTGCTGCTGAAACCCAACTTGTAGTCATGTATAATTCTTGAAACTTAACTCTTCGGAGTCTACAGCACGTCACAAAGTGTGCGGTTTCTCACTCACTTTAACACTTACCATAAGACTAACAGTGTTGGAGGCAGAAGGGAATGTTGGAAGTTAAGTGTTTCAAGTGAAACTCTGATTAAAGCCAGATCTATGCAAAAGCACAACCAAAATATCCCTTTGTGTTGGTTCAACTATTCGGATCCCTCTTGAAGGAGGGGACTGTGATGACCCTAGTCCCTCGGCAGTCCCATGACTGCTTCTTCATTTCTCTCACAGAGCTCGTTGTGCTGTCTCTGAGCTCAGCAGCACTCCTGAGGGTCACCGGAAGGTTTGGAGAATTTTGTGTTCACTGCCACTCCCTGGTGATCTTCAAAGCATAGATTACCTCAGAGAATCTCTTTCACATTACCCTGGATGTTTCTGCAAAAGTTACTCTTTTTATTTTTGTCTTGAAAATCGGTGTTTTTGGATAGTTCATGATATGAAGAGGGCCGTCTGAAAGCAAACAGTAGCACACCTTACACCACGCACTGGTCCCCCCAGTCTATCTACCCAATCACTCATTTAAGAAGTCTACTAGCTGTCACTCAACGCAGTCACCATGCCACGTGTTGGAGTCCCCTAGGTGTATACCCAGGACCAGAGGAAATGCACACCCCAATAACTGTTGGTGATACCTCTCCATTCGAAGTGTTTGGGGAGGCCCATTATATTTTTATGGCCACTAGCACAGTCGAGTCTTGGGCACATGGTGGCTTGTGAATGTTGTCGGGCTTCTCTGGACCCACTTCAGTCTTACTAGAGTAGAATAGGTCATCATGTGGACTCCGAGGCAAAGCCTTTAGGGCAAAATCTCAGCTCTGCTAAGTGATTTGGGCAACTTACTCAGCCTCTCTGGCCTTCATTTCCTTTTACACCAACAGTAGGGGAATATTACTTAATATGCAGGGTTTGAAAATTATGTGCATTTATAAAAGAGCAACACCCAGAAGGACATCTGCAAGTTATTAAGGACTGAGTATTTTTGTTCTCATTGTTCTTTTGCTTCTAATCACAGTAAGCATTCATTTGAGTTTTAAGAGCATTTTTATTATTCTTTGAGCATTTCTAACCCTGGATTTTGATCCTATTTATTTCCTTCCCATCTCCTCCTAGATCCATACCTGTTTCTATGCCCTGTGCAATTTTGTGTCCTCATTCATTATTTATTAAAATATCCATCAAATCCAACTGGTGTGCTTATATACTTTTGGGGATATGGCCTTCCAAGGGAGCTTGCTGGACATACAATGGGCCACACCCTTAAGGACAACTAGCTCTCCCTCCCCAGAAGCTAGCTCCTTAGGTAGCGATGGGATTTCATGTCCCACCCCCAACATTCTGAGATTTCATCTGGCTTGAGCTTGGACACATTTTGTTCATGCAATCTTAGCTGTTGGGAGTTCATATGTATAACTGCCTTATTGTATCTAGAAAACATTGCTTCCCTGTGGTACTCACTTGCCACTGGCCCTTAACATTCTTACTGTCCCTTCTTCTATAATGATCTGAGTTTTAGAAGGAAGGGTGTGAGTTTTAGCTCTCTCTCTCTCTCTCTCTAAATTGCATTTGGCTTGTTAATTTATCGTCATTATCAGAGAAAACCTTTATTTATGGAACTATTTTTTCTCAGTTGGATGCATTTTATTTCCATATCCTTTCTGATCTGTAAAATATCTTGTTACTGCTTGATTGCTTTTCTTGTTAACCTATTTTCTATTTAGAGAGTCTTTATCCCTTTATTCAACAAGTATTTATTTACTCATTTGCTGCAGAAAAAAGTTTGTTGTTATATGTAAGAAATAGAAGATAGCCGGGCGGTGGTGGCGCACAGCTTTAATCCTAGCACTCGGGGGTGGGGGTGGGGGCAGAAGCAGATAAATCTCTATGAATTCAAGGCCAGCATGGTCTACAATAGTTAGTTCCAGGACAGGCTCCAAAGCTACAGAGAAACCCTGTCTTGAAAAGCAAAAAAAAAAAAAAAAAAAAAAAAAAAAAAAAAAAAAAAAGAAAGAAAGAAAAAAAAAGAAAAGAAAAAGAAAGAAATGAAAAGAAAAAAAGAAATGGATTAAAAATGAAAACATTATTCTTACCTTCAAAAAAATTCTTCACATTTTAACTAGAAAGGTAGAGAATTTAAAGATAACTACAAATCAAGAGAGAATTGTACAGATGAATAAATAATGAATAACTATGCCAATAATTGTTCACATTTATCATAGAATTACCATAAAGCAGACAGTCTGAAAAACCTTTTATTTTTAATTTATTCCAGCATCTCAGTTTAATTCCTTAAGAAGTTTATGCTGCTCTTATTCCCATTTTACAGACTGTTGGTTAACTTTCAACCAGGCTGAACTTTGATTTGGGGTGTTCTCTTTTAGTTTTTCGAGACAGGGTTTCTCTGTAGCTTTGGAGCCTGTCCTGGAACCAGCTCTTGTAGACCAGGCTGGCCTGGGGTGTTCTCTTATTTACCAGAAATAAACATATTATACCCATCCTACAAACATCAGGTAAACCAGGCACGTGAGAAGTCAGAGATAAACCACACCCAAAGTACCATATTGATAGTCAAGAAAAGATAGTGATGTGTTTTAGAGTCATATTTAAGTCATATTAAAATTAGAGGATGACAGATGGGAGGCTCCAGAAATTAATTTTGATACAAATAGCAATAGAGCTGGCAAGAAATGCCAGAATCAGTCATTGATGTCTTTGAGAGTCCAGAAAAACACTTTCTGGTTGTGGAAAAGTCCTTGATGAAGAAAAATATCAATATCCAAGGAAATCTCTATCATCAGAGGCTAACTACAGAAGTAGTGACGGGACATCAGTGACCACATATCTACAAACCGCTACAAGGAACAATCACAATGGATAACTGTCATCAGTGGGGTGATAGCACCTGTTCTGAGGAGTGAAAGGTAGGATCTGGATCTAGAATTTCTACATTGAAATGCCGGGCACCGCGCCCCGTGTCTGCGCTCTGTGCACCGGCACCCAGTTCGCGAGCTTTGGGCAAAGGGGCTGGAGGTTAAAATATACAGACACACAGAGAGAGACAGCGACACGGGTCATCCTTGAATTCCCCAAGAATACCCCCTTTATTGCGTTCAGAGGCAGATTATATAGAGATAGCAACGCCCCAGCTAAACCCACCAGAAACCACTCTCCTGCCATCAGGAACTCCTGAAGGTCTCGTGCTCAGAGCAGCTGTAGGCACTCAGATCAGGGGATTACAAGAAATTCAGGATCTGGGGTCTCACTGCTCCCAACATTGCAATAGTTGGTTTGTCCAGTTCTCAATAAAACTACTATCCTTTGAAATACAATAAGACTTTTTTCTTTAGGGGAAACAAAAAGCTCATTTGTAACAGCAATCTTTGTATGCAATCCTAGAGAATGAATCCTAGACTTTCAAACAACAACAAGAATAAATCTTTACAATTTTAAATGTGTTCAGAGGTAAGAACAAACCAACCAACCAACCAACCAACCAAACAAGAGCACTGTAAGGGAAATTGGGAGAATGATGTGTAAGTAAACAGGAAATATCAAAAAGATTATAAAAGGGAGCGAAACAGAAATTCAAGAGTTGCTTTAGTGAAAATTCATTAGTAATGTGGTTCAAGCTAGAAGATTGTCCGAAGGCCAGAAGAGAGTTCTTTCTGTCAACTCAGATGGGCATAACATCTACCACAGTCTACATGCTTAAAACAATGAGCACTATGGACTATATGAATTCCCGGTCTCTTCTATCTCCTATAAGAAAAGTATGTCACTTTAGATACTTTAGCTTCATGATTATCTCTAGAACTAATTGTTCCCCCAGGGTTTAGGACCTGAACATATATACTCAGGACACATTCAGTCTTTAGCATTCCGCATGGAGTCGTCCTCAAATTCATGTTGTGCTTACCCACAAATACGTCTAATCTCAACAGCCCCCAAAGTCTTAGCTTACACAACCTCCAACTTCAAAGTCTAAAGTCAAATTTCATCAAACTATCCTCTAAATCACTTATCAGTAAGACAGTTCCCCTAGAGGTATTGTTATTTTCCAGCTGGGAAACCAAACAATTCATATGCTTCCAAACTATAGTGATCAAAGAGGCATAAGATGAGCATTCCCACCATTCTACAAAGGAGACATGAGGAAAGAAAGATGATTCTATGCGCCTATAAGGCTTGAGAAGTATTCTCTGATGTGATTTGGTTTTGTTTGTTAGCCAGTGCTTGATCCTTTATAGCCCTGTACAGTATGGGTCATACCCCCAGGACTCTGCTGACTAGAAGTTTCATCTCCAGGGGTCTGCTGCATAGGTGCCAGACTTTCAGAATTCTACCACATGAGTCTTGCTCTTAGGATTCTGCTGTCCTCGCTTGCACCTCCCTGGTTTCAGATGACCCCACCACCCTAGCTTGTTTGGCTCATTGAGACTAAGGACAACCATTTGCATGTGCAGAACTGATCGTCTTCTGGAACCTAAGAAACCAGAGGCCCTCCCTTCATCTCATCCCATTTCCAACTCTTGTAGTGGAAACTCTTGGTGCTCCTCTTAAGGGTGCTGAGTAGGTCTGTGGCTCACACTCAGAACTATATCCTTAAAAGACAGTTTTGTGATAATACCCTTGGCATTCTCTTCAATGTAAATAAGCTGAGAACTTTCTGTTATTTGCTTAGCAATTATATTTTTCAACTTGCTTATCTTCTTATCTGCTCCTTAAATATTTGGAACTCTTTTCAGCCAAATGTCCAGCTTCATCACTGACATGTCTTGTTTCTCACATCAGGCTGTGAACACATTCAGCCAGGATCATCTTTCCTTCAGTGTAAATACCATGTCCGTCTTTTTTTCCTGTGATCTTGTAAGACTCCTTGTTGATATTCATAGGCTGTGTCTTCTCTGAGAAGATGGAGGCTTTCTCTTTGGCTCCCTGCCTTTCTTTCTCAGTTCTCATCAGATTACTGCTGGTAGTCATTTCACAGTAATGACCACACCCTCTCCAGTACAGGGATCTAACTGAACCTTGTGTACACCAGGTAAGTGCTTGGTCCCTGATCTATGCCCTTCCAAATGTAATGTCCACTCAATAAGCATTTCCCTACAGATTTTCAAGCCTCTACCTATTACTGAGCTCCAAATCTTTTCTATGTTTTAGGTACCTACTATAACAGCATCCCATTGTTTTTCTTTAAACATTTTTAAGAGCAAGATCCATGGCTCAGCAATTAAAAGCACTGGCTGCACTTCCAGATGACTCGAGTTCAATTTTAGGCACTCCAATGGCAGCTCACAACTCTCCATAACTCCAGGGGACCTCACACATTCTTTTGCACTCTATGGGCACTACATCCATGCAGTGCACAAATATGGATAAAGGCAAAACTCCCATATATATAAAGCAAAAATAAATAAATCAAAAGCATTTTAAAATTTCCATTTATTTATTTTATGTCTGGATATGAGTGTAGGAGTAGGGTTTCTGTTGATGTAAAGAGACACTGTGAATAGGGCAACTCTTACAAAGGAAAACATTTAATGAGGTGACTTGCTCACAGTTCAGGGGTTCAGTCCATTATCATCATAGTGGGACATGGCAGCATGTATGAAGACATGATGCTAGAGAAGTAGCTGAAGTCCTATATCTTGCAGAAACAGGAAGATGTCTGAGACACTAACATGGTTTGAGCATATGTGAGATCTCAAAGCTGGCCTCCACAGTAACACTCTTCCTCTAACAAGACCACACCTACTTCAACAAAGTCACAGTTTCTAATAGTGCCAGTCCCGTTTATGGCCATTTTGTTTTCAAACAACCACAGTATGCACATACTAGCACACCTTACACCACGCACTGGTCCCCCCAGTCTATCTACCCAATCACTCATTTAAGAAGTCTACTAGCTGTCACTCAACGCAGTCACCATGCCACGTGTTGGAGTCCCCTAGGTGTATACCCAGGACCAGAGGAAATGCACACCCCAATAACTGTTGGTGATACCTCTCCATTCGAAGTGTTTGGAGAGGCCCAATATGCTTTTATGGCCACTAGCACAGTCGAGACCAGTAGAATTCCCTTCTCTCCCTCCACCATGTAAGTTCTAGAGAACAAATTTACAGTCATCAGGCTTGGTGGCACTTTTACCTATGGAGCTGTCAACCAGTTCCACTCTCTATTTCATGACACCAACTTCTGTCAGTCATTCTTTTAAATTGTGATAGCATATACTGTAAACTGAGTGTCTTAAGCATTTGTATGTCACTGTTGTGGAGTCTAAAATCAAGGTCCCAGTTTATTCAGTGGTAAAGACATTCTTCCTCTGCCATCTTTCTGCTAGAGGCTCACATGGTGAGAGGAAAAGATTTCTTGTCTTTTCTCCCCTTATAGAGTAGTAATGCCACTATGGGCATTCCAATGACATCATCTAAACTTAATTGCATCCCAAAGGCCATACCCCACAAATACTACAAAATAGAGTTTCAGGATTTAACATATGGATTCTATGGGTAAAGGGCCTACATTATATGATAATTGTATGTAATGGGGCATTAGGATTATCTGACAGGAGAAGAGGAGAGAGAGAGAGAGAGAGAGAGAGAGAGAGAGAGAGAGAGATTTCTAGTGGCCTATGGGATGCTATCAGCTGGACTAACTAAATTTTCCTATTTTGGGGAAAAAATGAACATATATAAGAGAATAACAAACTATAAGAGAGAATCAAATGTTTCACTAGAAAATTTCAACGCAGACAGAAATAAAGCACAAAAAAGTCATAAAATACATAAACAGCAGTGCTGTGGGACAATGATCTTGTACTCTGTTGATGTGGGATTCCCCTCTGCATGCTGTGAATACCATTGGTTACTAAAGAAACTGGCTTGGCCTGATAGGGTAGAACAGAGCTAGGAGGGTAAAACTAAACTGAATGCTGGGAGAAGAAGGGCAGAGTCAGAGAGGAAGCCATGTAGTCTGACTGGAGAAAGACACTAGAACTTTACCCAGTAAGCCACAGCCTCGTGGTAATACACAGATTAATAGAGATGGGTTAATTTAAGATATAAGTTAGCCAGAAATATGCTTAAGCTATTGGTCATACAGTATTGCAAATAATATGGTTTCTGTGGCATTATTTTGGGCCTGAGCAGCCTGAAAGGAACAAGTATCCTCCTACAACACCTGTAAAGATTTGTTTCTTGTATTTTAATAAAATGCTGATTGGTCAGTAGCCAGGTAGAAAGTAGGGGTGGGAGAACAGGCAGAAAGTAGAGGTGGGGAGATGAAAACAGGAAAATTCTTGGAAGAGGAAAGTTGTTGTCTGCGGTAGTCACCCAGCCACAGAGGAAACAAGATGAGAACGCCTCATTGATAAAGGTACCAAGCCAGATGGCTAACATAGGCAAGAATAATGGGTTAAATTTAGATGTAAGAGTTGGCCAATAAGAATCTAGAGCTAATGGGCCAAGCAGCGATTTAAGTAATATAGTTTCTGAGTGACTATTTCGGGTCTGGGAAGCCAGGAAACAAACAAGTGGCTCTCCTATGTAGCCCTGCCAGAGACAGATGCCAGATGGAACTTTATCTGGTAAGCCATGTCCACGTGCTGATACACAGATTAATAGAAATAAGTTAAATTAAGATATATGAGTTAGCCAGAAATATGCTTAAACTATTGGTCAAAAAGTATTATAAATAATATGGTTTATGTGTGATTATTTAAACAAGTGGCTTCCTACAACAAAACTAGGTAACTGAAATGTATATTTCATTACTCATTATAGAGATATTTTATTTATATTTTAATAAGTAAAGCTTGCCTAAAGATCAGAAGGGCAAAGCTAAGCCACTAGAGGTCAGGCAGTGGGGCCACACACCTTTAATTCCAGGATTTGGGAGCCAGATGGATCTCTGTGAGTTCAAGCTTACTCTGGGCTACACAAGATCAATGTTGAAACAAATCCAGGTGGTGGTGGCTCACACCTTTAATCCTAGTACTAGACGGAATAAAAATGGGAGGAGAGAAAGGCTTGGTCTACTTGGTCTGCTTAGTCTGCAGTTGCCCAGCCTTGGTAAAGTTTTATTTCTCTAGTGGTTTGGCTGCTTTGTTTTTCTTAACCTAAAATCTGTCTCTGGCTTTTTATTATTCATGCTACAACTCATAACCCTGTAAGTATAAATGTATTCAACCTTCCAATTAAAAGAAAAAGACTAAAAAGAGATGTGATCAAACAGTATGCTGCCTACAGCAGACTGGCTTGATACAGGCAAAAAGTGAAAGAAGCGGTATTGTCTGCAAACAATAGCTAAGGTAGCTTGAGTGAGTACATTAATACCAAATAAAACAGATGAGAAGGCACAGCTTACTACTATGAGTCTGTGAGATATGTTGGTGAGTGAAAGTACCCACTGCCAAGCATTAGGACATGAGTTCTAATCCCAGAGCCCACCTATAGGAAGGAGAACTTCCACAGTTTTCCTCGACTTCAAGCAAACTGTGGCACACACACATACATGCACACCAAATAAATGTCATTAGATGTTTTACATAATATCAGTTTAACTTATTATTATTACAAACAAAGAAAGTCATTGGATGTTAATTAACAAAAGTATCATTTCATCAAGAAGATTAGAACATTATAAATGAACCAACCAGGGGTACAGAAACGTGTGAAGCAACCACAGCAGTATTTAAGAGAGAAATTGTGGTTTGGCAAGGTTAGTGAAAAGGCAAACCATACAATTAAAACAATGAGAAATACACAACTGAAATAAGAAATTTTTAAAAACTCAATTTATAGTAGAATACTGAAAATGCTACCTAGTAATAAATTTAACCAAGGTGGTAAAAGACTGGTACATTGAAATTACAAAATGCTACTGAAAGAAGTTAAAGAAGATCTAAGAACATGGAAAGATGGCCAATGTTCATAGATTAAAAAATTTAATACTGTTAAGGTGCCAGCTCCCTTTATAGATTAAATGTAACCACTATTAAAATTACAAAATTTATTTCAGAATGAACAAGTCAATTGTTTAATTCTTACGGGTACCAAGGAACTCAAGATATTCAAAATTATCTCACAGAAGAACAACGTTGTAGGACTCATAACTCCCAATTTCAGAGCTTACACAAATCTGCAATAAGGAACACAGTGTCGGATTGCAACAAGGACAGACATATGAACAGATGAAACAGAGTTAAACCCAACAATCTAAGAGATTTTTATCCAGTATGTCAAGAAGAATTATTAGGAAGAGTCCCTTAAACAAATGGTTAGGACAACTAGGTAACCTCATGCAAAAATCTAATGTTGGACCCCTGACCACAATCTACCCAGAAATCAACTCAAAATGAATCAACTGCTAAATAACCAAGGGTACATAATTATTTGACGATAATGTACCAATTAGTGTTTAAGATCTCAGACTTAGCAGCTAATACTAAATGCATGTCCTGGGCTTTCTCCTGCCATGGTAAACACACTGTGACCAAAACAACTCAGAAAAAACATGGCAGGAACTCAAGGCAGGAACCTAGAGGTAGGAATTCCAGGCAGGAGCTAATGCAGAGACTATGGAGGAAAATAGATTACTGGCTTACTCCCCATGGCTTACTCAGTCTTCTTTCTTATAGAACCCAAGACCATCAGCCCAGGGGAGACACTGCGCAGAGCAAGCTAGGTCTTCCCACATCAATCATTAATCCAAAAATGCCTCACAGGCTTACCTACAGACCAGTCGAAAACAGTTCTTTAATTGAGGTTACCTCTTCCTGCAAGACTCTCACCTGTGTAAAGTTGACCAAAAATAATCAGTGCAGTGAACCATTTCTCAAAAAAACATCAGAACTCTCCTCAACAACTCTAAAAAGCATGCAAGCATGGAATGTGTGTGTGTGTGTGTGTGTGTGTGTGTGTGTGTGTCTGTGTGTGTTGAGCCCTGAATATAAATTAGTCAACCATGGTTGTTTTATCAAGCAAAGTTATCTTTTAGAATTGATGAAAACACAAAGTCATGTCAATAGAAGTACAAACTAAGGCAGTTCCTGACCACCAAGCCTACGCAGCAGTAACCAGAAGCTACTTAAAAGGATGCTGTACAGAGGAAGGGGCAGTGCTAATCCCATGGATCCAGGGAAGGAGAGGAATAGGTGGACAAAGAGAGCATGGTGCAGTTACTCTGCCTCTCAATAAATGTTCCTCACTCACCCTGAAAAACAAGGGAAGGACAGATAGGACTCCATCAAGTCCAACAAACCCCCATTAATAGAAAAGAAATAAGGAACAAACAATAATCTAATAAGGAAGCAAGCAAACACTGCAGTAATCAACAAGCATCTCTCAATAATAAATGTAAATGGCCTGAAGTCACCAGGAAAAATAAGCAGATTGGCGACTAGATTTAAAAAAAAAAAAAAACTAAATCCAACTATCTGTTGTCTCCAAGAAACAGATCTCACTGATCCGGAAACTCAGTGGCTGAGAGCCGAAGGATGGAAAGCAATCTTCGGGTGAGTAGTAGCTGAAAACCAGTTTGCATGGCTATTCCGACATCTGATAAAACAATCTCAAACCAAAACGAGTCACAAGAGATTAAGAAGGACCACTCTACGATAAGGAGGTGAACAGTTCACCGAGAAGTCATCACAGCTGCAAGTGCATATGCAGCAAATTTCAAATCTCACTTTCATAAGCAAACACTGATGGACGCAAGATGTCAGGGTGGTCCTGGTATCCAGTGACGGAGGATTTCAATAGGCTGCTCTCATTTCCAAATCAGTCATCAAAACTAAGACCAACCAAGAGACCTCGAGCTACATTGTACCGGCGGACATAAAGACAGTGTTTCACCCAGCACAAATGGAACAGGCATTCTTCCCAGCACCCTCTGGAACTTTCTCTATTGTAGACCGTATTCTATGCTGCAAACCACAAATTGTAAAATTCTATGACCAAATACAAAGGATCAAAATAATCCTTTGCTTCTCATAGCCTTTTCCCTGTTTATCTTTTGACCCAAAGCCCAACCAGCATCAGGCAGAACACACGTGTAAAGAAGCTTGGCTTTGCCCAGCCCAAGCACATGAATCATGTATCAATTAAGCTGCCATGTTTGCCTGACTCTCAGGTATAAGAGACTGTTTCAGAAATGGCTGTAGAATACAATAGAGACACCTGAAGCTCAAAGAGAAGAACCTTGCCAGAGTTTTGGAGACTCTGTTCCAGGATGTTCTTACCCATGTGTGGTGCTTTGCAATGTTGCAGGTGCCCTCCGAGGTGGTACAACTATCACACAGAAGGGGGCAAGGCAGAGGTGAGCGGTACTCACACTCTTGGGTGAAAACTCTTGTCTGACTGAGATAACTACCTCCGGTGCTTCCTGCCTCTGGCCTCGCTGTGAAGTGAGACGACAGCCAGGCTTGTTACATTGTTAACCTGGTTTTTGCTTTGTGAAAATCATCCATAATGAATCCACAGAAGAGGTAGTCTTCCTACCTCCAAAGGCCATATTTTCACTCGGCTTTAATTTTATCATCTCTTCCCATCACAAAGCTTTTGCTCCTGCTGTTTTTTTGCTCTGAAACAACCAAATCCACTCTCCATCTTCGGCGTTATCCTCTCTAGAAGATTCTGTTCAGCATATGAAATTATAATAATTCCCACAAATAAACAATCTCATTGAACGCTCCCTTCAATTATTCCATTTCTTGTCCACTCAAACTTCTTGAAACAAGCTTCATTCATATTGCCCTTACAATCACATTCCCTTTCTCAAGAGACACCGAACTGATTTATACTACTGGAGTGTCAGGTGTCAACTACAAACTCAATAGGAACTAATGTATCTTCTTTCTTTCTGTTTATACGTCATAGAGCGGGGCCTGTGCTGGCCTCATCGTTTCCCAGTGGAAACAAGCTGTCTTTACACAGCAGGGATGCTACCCATAGACTCAGTAGCAACACTATTCATGTTCCAGGAAAAATTGAAAAAGGCATCTTTTGGCATCTCCTTGGCATCTTAAGTCATCTTTTCTCTACTCGATTAGTCTTTATGGTCAAGAAGATGTGCTGTCATCATGAATTGCACCCAAGTCAGGTGTTCTAAGGTTGTTTCTTCTAAGCCATGAACACCGTGATTCATAGTCATAGGTCACTATGAGACTGGAGTCAGAAAGTGGCAGAGGCACAATCTTAACTTTATGCCCACATGCACACCTACACACTCCCTTCCCTCCTTTTCTACTGCTGGGATGAGACGCCATGATTAAGGCCACTCATAGAAGAGAGTTTAATGGGGTTTACAGTTCTAGAGTTCAGTCCATGAGAATCATGTCAGGGATTATGGCAGCAGGCAGGCATGGTGCTGAAATAGTTAACTGAGAGCTGATAGCCTGATCCACAAGCAGGAGGCTATTCAGAGAGAGACCCTGTGAATGGTGTGGGTTTTTGAAAACTAAAAGTGACATACCTCCTCCTACACAAGACCACACCTCCCAATCATTTCTAAGCAGTTCATTTAGTTGTTGATCAAGTATTCAAACATATTAGCCCTTAGAATCCATTCTTATTCAAACATACACACAGGTTTGCATATATATACATATATATATGTATATATGTGTGTGTGTCTGTCTGTGCATATGTGTGCACGCATATTGCCCAAGATGTTCCCAC
This sequence comes from Microtus oregoni, assembly GCF_018167655.1. NCBI lineage: Eukaryota > Metazoa > Chordata > Mammalia > Rodentia > Cricetidae > Microtus > Microtus oregoni. The sequence continues at coordinate 7,305,999 of NW_024543976.1, forward strand.
GTAATATGATGCATATTACAAAATGCACCCACCCTCCCCCAAAGGAGGCAGGACAAAATCATACCAACTTACTTCAAGCTTCACAATCAAATCTCCAAGCTACTTTCAATCCCCATGGAATCATAGTCACATGAGAATCCTCAAGATATGGCATTTCAAAACCAATTGCAAAATGTAGCATTCCTAATGTGCCCAATATACAGAAGAAGATAGGGCACCCTGAGCAAGGGTAAAGAATCTGTAGTGGTCACCAGCCATTGCAATCGCTGCATTCTACCCCTGGTATGTGAAAAGGCTTCACATGTACTATCCTGGCAGTGCAATGAGTGGAGGTGGAAAAACTACTTGGCTCTGCTCTAATTGACCACTGGAAACTCCCCCTTCTCCTCTTCCTTATGGCATATCCAAGAAAAGAACTGGGGGATTCCCTCAAAAAAGTGATGCACTAAGTTCCAGCCTCAGCCGTACCACTGATTTCCCTAGACTGCTTTATCTGCAACAGAGACTCAAAGCAAAGTGGCTTTAATATTAGCTGGCTCCTTTCACCAGGAAGTAGAGGCACTCCTGGACACAGAGTCGTACATTAGATTTTCAGAGACTTCTCCGTCTGCTGTCATTGGCTCCCCGGAACTCCTTTTACTCTCCTCTCCTTCCCCTCCCTCTCTCTCGCCCTCCCTTCTTCCTTGCTTACAGACATACATATCACTATGGAAAATTTTTTTCAGTCCTTGGTAAGAGAGCAACCAACCACCTCAATTCCACGTCTCTTTCAGCCTGGCTTCTGCCCACCTCTGCTTTGCTGGTACTTAGAGTGTCAAGGTTCCACCATTCTCACCTCAGCAAACACAATGCGCCCTTTCTGGGCATTGCATTCAACCTCACAGTAAATTATTACATATCCGGGAACTCCATGCCTCTTAAAACACTCTCCTCTTTCTGCCTCAGGGCATTTTCTAGATTTCTCCTATGGCTTTGGCTAGGCTTTTTCTGGCCTTCCAGTCTTCTGATAGTAGAAATCTAAGGGCTTGGTCTTGGGCCCTGCTCTCTGCTTTACGCAAGGCATATAGTGACCTCTAAGTGATCCTGTTGACAGTTGTGGTTTAAATCCTAGTCACATGCCAGCTCAATATTTATGTATATAGCCATTCATTTTTCACTTATGCATAAACACACATGCTGAGAAATTTGCTTAATATGTTAGTTGCTTATATACTAGACATGTTAGAATTACTAAGCTCAAAGTGAATCTACTTATAATCAGTGCGTTTCCCTCTCTCAGCAAATAGAGTTGAAGCCACAGAGCAATTTAAAACTGGACATTCATCCAGCCATCAAGTGCAATTATTAAAACCACCCTATTAAGTAATGTGGAATTACGGGTTCTTTTATCTCTTCTTGTCTGCATTCCTAAATTTTCTGCTCCACCACCTACAAATTGCAGCAAGTAATTGTCTAAGCTAATTATCTCAGCTAGATTTTCACAAAATTGCTCAAAACCAAACTCTAGCCAAGCCTTGCAGAGTTCTGTATAGAGAAAAGCGTTTTTGAAAACAAAGTCTTCCCAAGTGATAAGTGCTTTATGTGCTGGTCTGGACTATTCTGACACATTCTGAGTCTCTGAAGCAATAAATAAGACATGCAAAAACCTTAATAAGTATTATCTTACCTGGGTGGGGGACCTAGTGCCTAAAGATCCATTTTTACTCACAAAAGTGATTTTATCCAACTTAAAACTTACTTTCAATGAAATAACAAATTCCCCATTTTGCCCCTTTATCTTATACCATTGCAAACCGTGCAGTGGATTAGATTTTTTAACAAGCTATTTCCAGGCACTTCTATGTTCATACACATTTAAAATAATATTTTAAGGCACAGATCAAAATTAGAGTTATTTCTGTGTTAGGCTGCCAGGACTGCTCCAAAGAGGGCCCCACATTGGGTGGCATGAACATCAGAGATCTATTGTCTTTTGTTTATATAGCCTGAGTTGTACCTAGGCATGAGCTGAATTGATTCCTCCTTTAGCCTATGAGGAAGGCTTGATTCTGTGTTCTTGCTGGTGGTTTGTTGTCAATTTCTGTGGCTCTTGAGCTGACAGAATCATCATTTGGTGTCTGCCTTCATCTTTGTGTAGCTTCCTCCCAGCATGGGTGTCTATATCGACCGTTTCCATTTGTAATTCGGATCCCATCATCTTGGAAAGGGAGCTTACTCACCCCACTAAAGCACAACCTTGCCTCAACTGATTATAACAATAGTGAGACCATTTCCAAGTAGTCACGTGTTCAGCTACACAGAGTGAGAATGCCAGCAGAAGATGAATTTTAGGGGTGCACAATGAAACCCATAGCACACCCAAATTATTTGAGAGGGGAATCCCTGCACAACACAGGAAAGCTTAAGACCTAGGTGAAAACATAATGAAATCGTCACTTAAAGGCCAATTATTAATTAAAATATAGAGGTTCAGGAACAGAGTTTCCAAGTTTTCATTTAATGTGTGTGCACATGCACATACATACAGGCATGTTCGTGTGTGCAAATAATACTAGACAGAAATGAAGAGATGCAGGAAAAGGTGAGGAGATTAATCATCAGATTGGCTATGAAGGTCAGTACTTGGGGCAAAAGTTAAAAAAAAGTGGCATTGAGTTGTAGGACACTGAAGTCAGCATGATATTATACATGGCATAATTCAAAAGAACAACAAAACAACAGCCCAGAGCTACTCTTGCCGGGGAGAAAGTGCCCAATACACCAACTGGAATGGACTAGAAATAATATTTTTCCTCTGTGAACTTTACTATTTATTTCAACCCACAGATTCTCACCCTTGGGCAAATAATAATTCTTAAGATCCTCTGTTGAGAACTGGGTGTGCCCTACCTATAACTCCGTACTGTAATACAGTGATTTGTCCGTAGGCTCTGTCTTGCCCACAGGGACTCCATTTTGAGAACAGAGGATGGCTCTGTACCTGGGTGGACATGCAAACAGCAATCACTACATGTCTGGCATCACCCACGCAGTACAGAATGATACATAACTTAGTCTGAAAAGTAGGAGACCCTACCCTATAAACTGATCAAAGAAAACTGGAACTGTAGGAGCACATGAGCATATTAAAATCTTATCGGGAAAATCAGGCCAACTAAATTATCAGACATACAAGATTAAGGAAAGAGAATGACATCCTCACTTGGACCCCATAAAGAAGGGGAACCTCTTACTAAGATGGTGACACTTCCACTGACCAATCTCTGACCACCTCATAAAAACTGCTCAGCTTGATTCACTGCCATGGCTTATTCAACCACCATCCATCCAACTACCTACCTGTTTATCTGTTTGGACCTGCCATTCTCCTGTCTGCCTAACCGATCATCTGGACCTGGACCCACCATTTGCCTCTACAGTTTCCTCCACACCATGAGTCTGCAACTTAGCTCTGATGCTGTGCTTTCCAACTCTTAGACAGCAAAGAAAAGCCCAGACTCGGCTTGTTATCCTGGCCCTGAAGAGACTGCCTTTGCATCTCTACAAGCTTCTGCCTCTCAGGCTTCTTTGAAACTCCTTGAACTCTACTGTAGCCTCTTTAACCCCCTTGTAACCATCCTGTAACATAGATAGAGGATAGATGATAGATAGATAGATAGATAGATAGATAGATAGATAGATAGATGAAAGATTACATAGGTGATAGGTAGATACATGGATAGATGATAAGTAGGTAGATGAGATAGATAGATAGATAGATAGATAGATAGATAGATAGATAGATGAAAGATTACATAGGTGATAGGTAGATAAATGGATAGATGATAAGTAGATAGATAGATAGATAGATAGATAGATAGATAGATAGATACAAGTAGATAGATGGATAGATGATAAACAGGTAGATAGATGATGAAAAAGATGATAGATGGATAGATGACAGGTGATATATATAGAGAGAAAGATAGATAAAATCAGTGTGTGCTATATATTATGTGATCTGAGAATTAATACTAACAATTAAGACTGGAATAAACCTGTGTTTGTTGTGGCCAAATATGAAACTAGGGCTACTTGGCATATCACCACCAATGAAAATTCCATACCTTGTAAACTTGTTATTCAATAGACTCAGACACTGTGGAAAGACACAAATATATGTATATTTCTGACATTCGTATGTCTGTATTTATTCCCTAGGGACATCCACCACCTCCAGGACTAGTCATTCATCTGGCAGCTAGCAAAACTTCAAGGCATTGGAGAAGGAAGACACTCAGGCCATGCCCTGGTCATGACTCAGAAACCTCCTGTCCCCAAGCCTAGACACCGCCAATGAACTGATTGCAGATTCACTGCAGGGACCAAAAGCCCATTTCTAGGGCACAGAGAGTCTCCCTAAACTGGACACATTCTCAAAGCCATTTCATGGAGCATAAAGCAGCAGGCATTCCCTGACGATGGTGCTCATGGATTTGGCTCCCTGATCTCCAGATTGAGAAAAATGTCTTTTGCTGTCTCTGATGTGTGTCCTGTCCCCTCCCCAAGTGGAGCAGTCCCTGCTCTAAAGTCCGTTAGCCGACTTGAGTGATTTAAATAAAAGTTATGTAATTTCAAAAATATCTTCCCAGGGCAAGAAATACAGAGTGGGTTTCTTTGAATGAAGAAGGTAACTGTCCTGGGTGAGTTTTAAAGCTGGGAGTGGCTGTTTCCCCTGGAATGGACTTCAAGTTCAACTCACTGCTTCCTCAGAGTCTGTGAGAATCTAAGAAAAGAGAACAACCAGGATTGACTAATAAAAGGCGGGGAATGAGGTAGGGAAGCCTCTGTATAGTTTTAGGATGATGCAGGCTTTTTGTTACCAGGGGTAATACATGCTTAAGAGGAGACAAAGTCGGGAAAGGACAGTCTGTGGGGCTTGTTCCTTTGTTATTGGATACCAGACACAAACACAGACACAAATAGCAAAGGCACGGAAGCGATGGGAAGACATCCCAACTGGATGACAGAGGACACAGACAATATGGAGCAGACAGAAGTTCCAGGACCCGAAATAAAAGTGCATACCTGACCAACATTTCTGCCTTAGCATGACCAGGCGAAGGTTTTCTGTTGTTTCCTCGTCTCATACTCTGTGTGTACTCTCGGGAATTTTCACCCTTAACTCCTGTGCACAGCAGTCGGCGGTCAGTTATTCTCACCAAGCTCCCCATCTCTTCAGGGGTGCACCAAACTAAGGAACATCTCATGGAGATGGTTATCCTTGAACAGCCTCCCCCACCACCATTGAAACCAAGACTCTGGAAGTTATCTTCAGCTAAATCAGAACAGCCCTGACCTCCTCTTACCTCACACAATTCTGAAAGAAATACAGGTCATCTCTGAATTGAAAATGCTTCCATCAGTTTCAATAGTGCAATATCAACTAAGGGAAGATCTGAGTGGGCCAGGGTTGTGAAAATGTGCTTAAGAAGCTGAAGACAGGCAGTGGGAGAGGAGAATTCTCTGAAGCGGGAGGACAAAACCGCCTTTGGGAAAACTTAGATGCACAAAAACTCGTGGGAAGGAGAGCAGCTTGGGAGAGCATAGTCTCCCAATGTGGGCGGTTCTTTTAAGATGTGTGGTCCATGCACAATGAATAGGAACCTTTTCATTTCTTATTCTCCTCCTAATTGAAGGGGTGTTTCTTGTCCTGTGATATGGTAATCAAGAACCCATGTTTATTAGCAATGGAGGGGATTCAATCCCTTAAGGGTCTGATTAGCATTATTTAGTAAATCAATAAAACCTACTTGAATTTACTTTTCATTTTACATAAAGTGATTTCAATCATGGGTCTTGTTCTTGAACAAGACATGTTCTTAAATTTTATGCTACAGAGTCACAAAACTAGCAGCTTTTAAATGTTTAACCTGAAGATCTTTTTTTGTTTGTTTGTTTGTTTGTTTTATTTTGCAAATCAAGACAACTGCCTGGGGCCAGTAAGGTCATGAATCTTAGAAAAGAACCTATTCCTGTCCCTTTACTAGATCAGTGTATTCCTAACCACATTCTAAAACTTATCATTATACAGCCAAATGTAATTCTCACCCATCATCAAAGACATCTCTCTTCGCCACAGACAAACCATGACAGAAAACCACAACTGGTCAGAATGCAGAGGCAACTGATCAGAAGTTGTTCCGTCCCAGTGACTACATCTTCAACAGACACTTCTGCACTTAATGTTCAGAGAACATCACAGAAGACCTCAAGAAAGATTGTAACAGCCAGGGGACAAGGAAGTCTGCTGCCCTGAGATTGGTTCTCCTAAAAGTGACAGAGAAGCTACACCTATGATACCTAAATAATAGGGCAGCCTAAACAAGACCTCAACCTGTAAGGGGGTGCTGTAGGAATTCCTATAGCCAGTAACCTTTAAGTTACCCACCTTCTTGAGTGTGGCCTCTTATACCTTAATTTAAAAAGGCTTTTACAGCTGGGCATGGTGGCTCGTACCTCTAATCTCATTTCTCAGAGGCAGCAGGCTCACTACAAGTTCAATAGCAATCTGATATACCTAGTGGAGTTTCCTGCCAGCCAGGACTAAGTGGTGAGGTTCTCACTCAAAAACAAACAAAACAACAAAACAAAACAAAACTCAGCATCACCACCAACAAAAAGCAATGTTAAACGAATGGTATCGTTTTCTATTTTACAAATTATAGTATCTTTCTTTGTAGAAGACAGATTTTCAGATGCCCTTCTATATTCAAATGTTGTATAGACACAGGACGCTCGAGTACTCTTAAGAAGATGGCAGTATTAAAAAGTTGATAACTTATTGGTCAATAAGTTAGGTCAGTATTCTCCATTTGAAGATAGCTGCATTTTGGGTCCTTGGAAGCTCATTCTGAAAAGCCTACTCTAGGGTACTGTCCATTTCTGTGCATCCACTTAAATAACCTCAAATGATGGACATTTCTGTAATTCCAGACATAAGCATTGAACAATTCCATGGCTAGGAAATGGGATCTTTACACAGAAAACACAATCATCCAAAATGTTTGCCCTGGAACTCTGGGGGCTGAACATGAGTATAAGAAGAACAGTTTCTAAAAATGGGTTATGGCTACCATGTAACTTCAAAGGTTGAAATTCCTAAGATCTAAGTAAGCCAACTTACAAGCACTGCTGGACAGAAAGCTCTTAGCATGAGTGGTAATAAACCTCCATGGAGCCTTCCTTGGGAAGCACAAAATCTTCAGCATGTAAAAATTCACACCTACAATAGATAACTTCAGATACCGCCATCTGTAACTAGGAGACCAGACTGGAACCATGCTTCTACTTCACCAATTCTTAATCACAACTGCTTAGTACTTCTTGTCTCCACTTTCTTCTCTTTATCACCATCTTAACCATTTTAAAACTAGAGTTTTATAAGTATCCATACATTGACTAGTCCTTCTCAGGAGCCTCACTCTTGTCTCTTGGATACAGATCTGAATTTGTGTAACCACTTTTCTCCTGCACCTCTCCATCGATCCCCAGTCCTGCATGTCCACACCAACTGTTGTGACTGAAAGAAACAGTCAGGGTTGCCTGATACCAATGATCATGTTCTTATCCTGGAAATGAGGGCTTTCTTGAGGCTTTTTTGGATCAGGATTAAGGGTGAGAAAAAACCATAGGAGCAGAGCAGAGAACTTCTAAACAGGACCAAAGGGAAGGAGTATATTAACATTTAATATAATAAAATAATATAATAATACAATAAATTATATTATATAAATCTATATAAATAATATAAATAAATAATAATAAAATAATATAATAAAATAATAAAAAGAACAGTTTATTCTCTTTATTTAAGAAAGTGTAAATGGTGTAATTCCTCAACTCAGCAAACTTGTTGCTTATGAAAAGGACTCAGGTTTGGTTACCAACAGCCACATAGTGGTTCAGAAACATCTGTAGCTCCAGTTCTAGGAGATCTGATGTCCTCTTCTGATGTTTCTGGGCACCAGGCACATACGTTCCACTTACACACATGCAGGCAAAACACTCATACACGTGAAAAGCTAAGACCATAGGAAAAAAAAAGAAAATGCTAAGAATAGTTTGCAGGGAGTGGTGTAAGACCTGGAGAAATGAAAGTGAGGTATGTTAAGAGTTGACTCTGACAGCAGAGGGTGTTAAATTGGGGGTTTTAACCTGAAGAGAAACACGAGGTAAGTGGTGAAAGGTTTTAGTCCAGCTGTAGTATTGGTGAAGCCACTAATCAAGGACCATTATGGGTAAGTCAGGAGTTTCTGCTACACAAGGTGGCCTGAAAAGGGTATTGATGGTAAAACAGAAGGAGGATAGATCCAAAAACCATATGGGAGGCATGTGAACCAGTGATCTTCCAGGCTTGACATGGCCACCTGCTCCCTTCAGCTGTCAGTGGCGAGGATTACCCACAGGTGACCTAAACAAGGTTGGGACCATTCACTGTCTTTCACGCTGGAGGAGGGGCTCCATTCCTTCTACAAGACTGATGGACAGTTAACAGTCTTTTCCTGGCGGAGGGACTTACGAGGCCTCCTTTTATTTATAAAACCTGACAACCCAGCTATTAATCTTCATTCTGGTACTGACTTGTTAGGTAGAAATTGGACAATTTACGGGCAAAAATTCAAGTTCCTAAAGAGGTGGGATTTCTTGCTCTTCGATTCACAACCACCTCCAAGTTACCTATGCTTCTGTAAGGAACCCCTCACTCATTGGTTCACCACGGTACACTGGATGGAATTGTTTCTTTGAGTCTTTTGTTGGTGCCCTGTTTGAGATGAGGAAGGGTTTGCTCACGTCTCCTGAGGAAAAGGTCATTCAGAGAATTTGACTGGACGTGTAGGGTGAGGAAGCAGAACGGAGAGATGACAGAGTCTTCTCATTTCAGTCATGAGGTATCTAGTAGCACTTACCACTAGGGGATGTGGAACAAGGACAGGTCTGTGGTGGGAAGCTGATATACTAGAGAGGTGGCTCTTGAGTTGACTCTGGTAGCCTTGGTGAAGCTGTTTAGCAGGTGTCATGTTTAAGGACAAGAAGAAGATCTGGGACAATGAAGACTTGGACAGTCTCAGCTGCGTGTATCCTGAAGCCAGGTCACCAAGCAAAAGTGGAGAAGAACAGGCAAAAGGCTTGGAAGTCCATTGAGATTCTTGCATTAGCAAAATGGCATATAGCTGTGTAGGACTCTAGACAAGTGCATGAGCTATTCATGGGGATTCTTAGAAGAATGCTAGCTCACAGGTTCAATAAATATATAAATTTATCCCTGAAAGAATAAATAAGTAAATAAAATCATGGACCTAAATGTTACAGTTTAGGTATGATTTGGCCCTGACTGAGCCATGTGCTGGGAGCTCAGACCCCAAAGTGGGTGCTGAGAAATGAGACTGTTCAGGGGTGGGGTCTGGTAGTATAAAGTTGGGGTTTGGGAGCCACATCTCCTGATGGGATAGCATTAACCCTGCCTCACACGAGCGCTTGGGTCCTGCAGAAAAGGAGAATTCCTACCAGAATGTTGTGATAAGCAGACAAAGCATTTGCTCAGAAACCCTCTAGTGTACACGTCACTCACTGCTCTTCCCTGAGTTCTTGCTGTTGTGATAGCATCCACCATGAGTCTCACCAGGGCTAACAGATGTTGATACCAAGCTTCTGATCACCTGAAACTAGGAACCAAATAATCCTTTCTGCATGCAAAGCTCCTCCCCCCCAGTATTTTATTATAGCAGAATAAGATATACACTTCCTATTTTACTTGAAAACACTAAAAAACAGTATAAAGAAAATGCAGATGAAGCCCGTACCAATGACACCCCATCTTATCAACTGATGTGGGATTCCCCTCTGTATGCTATGGATATGTTTCATTACCATTGGTTAATAAAGAAGTTGCTTTGGTCTATGGCAGGGCAGAATATAGGTAGGTGGGAAAACTAAACTGAATGCAAATGAGGAAGAAGGCAGAGTCAGGCAGACACCATGTAACTGCCCAAGAAGCAATTGGTAACAAACCATGAGCCTCGTGGTAAAAATATAAAGTAATAGAAATGGGTTAATTTAAGGTGTAAGAGTTAATTAATGAGACGCCTGAGCTAATAGGCCCAACAGTGTTATAATTAATATAGTTTTGTGTGATTATTTGGGTCTGGGTGGCCAGGAAACGCAAGCATAGGCTCTGTTTACAATCCACAAAGCCACGACTCTTATGGGCACAAGGCCTTTTGCTTTCCCTTGTATAGGAAAATCGCATTAATTAGCACCCAGTCAGCTATTTAAAACTGACCTCAGTTTGATCTTGACATTTACAAGCAAAAGGAAGTCTTCAGTTATGTAACAAGCTAGCAGTCCACTCAGCCAGCCTGCAACAATAACAGAAGCCAGTCTGTCGGTGTGCCTTATTCCATTTAAAACAAAACAAAAAAAAATCTCTTCAGGGACTTGAATTTTTGCCCAGACATTGTCCAAATTCATACCCAACAACCCAGTCACAGAGTGAAGATTAATACCCACCTAGAAAGGAGGGGTCTGGGTTTTGTAATTAAAGAGGGAGCTCTGGTTCTAAAATCAATCAGGACTTTGATTAGCCCAGACTGACCCAACGAGGCTCCATATAACGAGACTTCCTAGTGGCGAAGGAACCCATTCCAAATTAAACTGGCTGCGTGTGCCTTTGTGACATTAAAAGTAGACTTCAAACTAGATCAGAAAACAGAAACTCATTCATAGAACCTCCTGCCTTTCTACTGGCACAGGGAGCATGACTTCTGAGCACTTCCAGAATGAATACTCCTACCATGCTGGCATGGCTTATTTCAAATAAGCTTGCATCAGGGGATCTGCTGTTGTATCTGAACAGTAAAGATGAACTTGGACTATTTTATCTGGGAGTAATCCAGCATGCATCAAGATATTTTTAGCCATCCAATACACATCTCACTGTCTAAAACTCTGCTAGATATCAACCTTCCTTCTATCCCTGAAAGAAAATATAAATCCAACATTGAGGTATAAGGTGAGGAAAAAGGATAGGACGTTATTAAGAGGCTTTGATGTGAAATGCTTAAGTACTTCTTGGCTATTAGTCAAACATGACATGCCTAATCCTTTGGGTTTCTGTTTCTTTATTGTCCAAGCTAAATAACAACATACAAATGCCTGGAGAACCAAGAATAATAATTAGTCAAGTCGATGAAACTCTCCAGAGAGAGTAAACTGTGGGATCCTCCCTGTTCTCCTGCTATCTATTTCCTTCCACTCACAGCCTACACTTGAGCTCCTTTCCCTTGTTTATTGCACACTCCTGTCAAAGGTGTCCTGAAAGAAATGTCCCATCTGCTGTGCTTCGGAAGCCTCACACTGAAGACAAAACCTGAGGCCCCCAACAATGGTCTAAGACGTTAACTTGGCTGTAGCTCTCATTGTTCACACTCTATCATAAGAATAACACACACACACACACACACACACACACACACACAGAGAGAGAGAGAGAGAGAGAGAGAGAGAGAGAGAGAGAGAGACGACAGACATAAACACACAGAGAGAAACAGATACACAGAAAGAGAGACAGACAGACAGACACCAAGACAGCAGAAACACACACAGAGTGAGAAAGAACTACGCTCTCCATTTTCTCAAGGGCAGGAGACTCCTGGTTAATCTCAGCATGTAGGCTTCCCAGGCAGAATTAAGACCCAGCACTGCCCCCTCAGGTTTCTTTAGTGTGGCCCAGCAAATTCCCAAGAGCAGGGGAAGCTCTGTGCTTCAGCGCCTCCCTGCCTGTCTTCTTTGAGTGAGAGAATTTGCCAGTGTGTTCAAAGCGGTGTTTCCACTTTTCAGCAAAGTGCTCAGTAAACATCTGTGAAGTTGAGTGCTATGCAGAAGAGCAGCAAACAGGAAACCCAAAGTGAGTAAGCATGCACACTAGCTAACTAAATTTGTCTGATTTAACTTTAGCATCTTTCAAAGCCATTAGAGCCCATATTGGAATCTTGCAAAAAAATAAAATCAGGGTGAGATCACGGGAAGAAGGAATAAAGAGGCAGCAGGGGAGACACTGGACCTTTTTGCCTTTACCATTTTGCCTCCTCAGGTTACTTTCAACTTTCTTATTCAGTCTAAGAAAACACTGTACTAAGATTGCAGTGAATCTGTGCCTACCTCTTCGCTGTCACACAACACCAACAAGTTGGGTATTCTAGAGTTCAGTTCGTGTCACTCTCTCTCTGCTGGCTGGAGACACAGCGCTCTGTTTTGCTGACATTTCCTCTGAACACTGGCATACAGAGTTCCCAGGACAATATTTTTTCTGGTTATATTCCCTAGGCTTTTCTATGCTTAAGAGACATCCAGTGGCTAACGTGTCTTTGCAGGGCAGTTACTATGTCAGGTATGTGCGCCCAACAGCAAACAGAAAGCTTCACTTGTCTTAGTCTGAGCTGCCGTAGCATAACTCAGCATATCATGTCCCAAATGTTCCTATTCTGTGAACTATCATACTACGTTTCAAATGTGTCTATGCTGTGAGCTATCATATCCCAAATGTGTCTCTGTAGCTATCACAGCGTGTCCCAAAGAGTCTCCACTGTGAGCTATCAGCATGTCCCAAATGTGTCCCCACTGTGAGCTATTGTAGTATATCCTAAACATGACTTTTCTGTGAACTACTATAGCATATCCCAAATATGCCCCAAGAGCATAAATATCTTCTCAGAACAATTTGATGACTAAGACTTCCAGGGAGCAGCACCTGCGTCAAGTCACATAGGTAGCGCCCAAGGGTCAGCATTTAGAGTTCAGGAATTAATCAATACATCTAGGACAACTAGTGATTTTATCAGTGGTGTCAAGATGAGCGAGTGATAAGAGTCCACTCATCAACAAGAGGTGCTGGGAACGCCGCGTCTCTATCCAGAAAAGCACAGAGTCCACCAGGACAAAACTCTGCATATGCACCAGTGCGGTCGACGGGTCAAATACGGAGGCGGAGAGTGCTAATATTCATTTTCCCTTTCTTAATGAAAGAATCCCAGCGATTATGGCGGAGATAATGTATCCAGCTAATCACTTGTGTTTCTCGTCTCTAATGCAAATACAAGCATGATGGATGCCGGATGATTAACAGATGTCTCAAGAACAACCAACCCTGCCTTGCAGTTGCTTCTTCTCCCAGAGCTGCCTGACATGTGGACAGATAGCACAGTTGCAGGGCCTCTTGGTCCTGGAGGACCTGACACCACATTTGTGAATTCAAAGAGAAGATCTCAGGCCTCCAGGCACCTACCGCCACGCTTATTTCACGTGAGGAAAAGCCAACATCCACCTTATCCGGGTTGTCTCTTTGTGTGCTCAAACTGAATCCAAAGCAACAGCGTCAATCCACACAGCTGCAGAGCGCAAGACAACACTGAAGAAAATCCTTTTGAGTTCTGGGTTAGCAGCTGCCTTGAAACTAGATGGGGTCTGGATAGAAATGTAAATGACTAAGGCCTGCACCATATCTAGCAAATCAGAAACCCTGGAGGAAGGGCCTGCCAATCTGGCCTCCAAGTTAGAAACCCCAGCTAAGGAATCAAGAGAAATTCTTCTTATTCAGTGCAGGGTAGAGAACCATCTCAGTGTCATTGGACTGTGTTTACATACTCAAGAACTGGGAGGGTTATTTTCGGCAAAAGGACCTTAGCATCAAGCTCTGGAGGGCAACCAGCAGCCTTGGCAATAGCCCGTGATGGCGTTTTGTTTGTTTGTTTTGTTTTGTTTTTCTTTTCTTTTTGTGGTGGGGTGGGCTTCTGGTCCCCCTTTGGCCAGCAATTCAAGAGAACTGATGTGCACATGAATTCTCAGAGACTACAGCAGCACACACAAGACCTACACAGGTTCAAGTCAGATGGGGCTCATCATTGAATGGGAGATAGATACAGGATCCCACCACCAACCAAGAAACTACTTGCAATCGATACCATCTGGAAAAAGAAAGAGAGTTTTTTCCAATGGGAAAATGAGTTTCTTTAATGGAGCATCACTGGGTATATCAACCACACTCCAGGGCAGACCCCACGCCCAACAGAACACTAACTCTGTGGTATTCTGTGTGTGTGGAAGAGTAAAGATTGTTTTGTTTTGATATTTTTTTGTCTTATTGATTTTTATTGGTCTTGATTTCAGTTTTTCCTTGCTTTATGGAAGCCATTGTAGGCCCCTGACTGTGTCTTGTCTATGCCTCATCTCTACTGGACAGAAGCAATAACTGGGAAAAGTTGAGCCATCCGCTTGCCGCTTGCCTTCCTCTGAGCTAACTGCCGCGTGGGATCATGACTGTTCTTCCACAGCCAATGTGTATGGCACACTTAATTACCGTAACTCCCATGTTTCAAGTTACAGTACCTAAAAGCCACCCCAAACTAATTCCAACTTCAACTAGGTCATTACTAAATTCAGCTAACTACAGCTCTTTCTTTTTTCAAAGATAAAGTTAGAGCAGAAAGCCAAAAATCTCAGATTAAACCCTTTGAGAGCCGTGTTTATATTTGATCGATCTGTTTCAACAGCAGTGGCAGAGGCAGCCAGATGCAATAAAAATGTTCAACTTAATTAAAAATGTAATATTGCAAATCCCTGTACTGTGTTTTACACATCATTCTTTCCTTTCCTCACAGTGTTGCCAGACTCCAGCTAAGTCTACTTTGTCATACAAGTCTAAAATGTCAAGAGCTATGTTAGGACAGCAACAGTTAATGCTGCCCTGCATCTCACCCGGAGTCCTAAGAGGACCCATTTCCCCTCACTACCTGTCCACTGATTCTATTTTCTGTGAGCTACTTCGGAACCAGGAACACATTTCTTCTCCAAGCAGCTCACTAGCCTCTTACTGAATAGGAAAAAAGAATTTAGATGAAATCATGTCCATTTTAGCTTCCATTTAATTTTCTAGATGCTGAAAAACTACAGCTAATTATTTGGTGTTGTATCAAGGGAATGTTTCAGTTGCCAGCTCAAGCATTAGGAGTCATTTTTGTCCAATAAAAATACTTTATAAAACACATTTTATTCATCAATCAAATCTCACTTATTTTAATAATAAAAAAGCAGAGATGAGTGTGTTGAGACACACTTTTAATCCCAGGATTCAGGAGACTGAGACAGAAGGATTACCATGAACTTGAGGTCAGCCTTGGATAAATTGTGAGTTTGAGGCCACTTGGACTATACAGCAGCAACTTGTCTCGGAGAGTACAGGGAGCTGGTCATAGAAAGCAAATGATTGTAAAATACACATACATCTTAGTGCAGGGAATTCTTCATTAGTTACTCATTCAAAACTTCTCTGGAATCCTGGTCTTCCTTGGGGAGGAGTTAGAAATAGTCTTTCATGCCCGTCATTACTATGTATATAATTCATAACTTTGCTGTTGTTTGAGGTTTGTTTTAGGGAAACAGCAGTTGACAAGGCGTGGATCTGTGATGGACACTTTCCCTAAAGAGCACCACAGTTCCACTCCTGACTGACCAAAGTCCTGTAAGAACCGTAGCTTCGACCACATTGAGTCACTGCTCCCTGAGCAGCCCCTACGTTTGCTTTGAAGGATGAGAAGAAATGACACACACGCTCCCTTCCTACAAGCCCCTGGAAACATTCCAGTAAGACTCAGATGTGTAAGTACCTGTGTTAACCTAGAAGCCTCATGAAATAACGTCTCCCCAAGACTATTGAAATCCATCAAGCCATGAGAATTAATACAGATTTCCAACCTCCAGGGTCCCCTGTCCTTTTCTCTCCAGTCACTTGTGCCAAGTGGGGAGACCCAGCTCTGGGAAGATTTGCACTCTAAGTTCACGACAACAAACATTACATTGTTTATTTATTTGTTTGTTTGTTTTCAAAATGTGATATATTAGGAAATGGTACCTGCTCTGAACTGAGAATTTATGATAGCCACATCCACTGTCCCTAAAATCAAGGCCTGCCATATACAGGGAACACCTGCTCTACAATGTCCAGTCAACATAAGCTAAACACCACGTATGACCTGCTTTGCTTAATTCTACAAAACCCAAGAGGGAAGCCATTATCTGAAGACCTCTCTCTAGAGCAAATTTTCCTAGAACGATTCAAGAAAAATGTGTGGTTCTGCTAGGTTTTCATTCACCTCTGAGTTTATCTATTTATAATGTGAATATCCATTACTTATTCAGGAAAACCACTTACTTAAGAAAGGCCCACCCAACTCCCAGAGGGGCTTGCAGTGAGTGAAAAACCAAATAAAGCACAAAAGTGCAGAAAATGAAAAGGCTTTAGAGGCTGAAAAAGCTCTCTACAAATTAAAGGACGTATTGTTAGACTAAAACAAAGGAGATATGTGTGTGTGTGTGTGTGTGTGTGTGTGGTGTCTGTGTGTGTGCGTGCGTGTCTGTGTGTGTGCACGTGTCTGTGTGTGACTGCATTTGTATGTATGTATTTGCCTGTGTGTGTATGTATGTGTGTAGATGTATATATGTATGTGTGTGTGTGTGTATGTGTGTGTGTGTATGCACTTGTGTTGGGTCAATGGGACAGAGGCTAAAGCATTTAACTTGCTGTCCAGCAGCCCAAGCAGCAGATCTTTCCAGTCCCCATGACAGGTATTACCTGTTCCAATAGAGCATTAGCCTTCTCTTCTGCTTCCTTCAGGCAAGTCTCCAAGTGTTCCAGTTGTTCCAAGGTAAACGCCGCCTGTCTATTGACTGGTAAGTCTTCCTTCAAAACAAGAAGCAAGAAGCAAGGTTTTTGTTTTGTTTTGTTTTTGTTTTTGGTAGGAATAATTTCCTGAGAATGTTTTAAACAATTTTCTGAACTAAGGACAAGTTTTGTTTGTAGACGCACACCAATCCTTTCTTATTACTAACAAAGTACAGATTGTTATCAGCAACAACTCATTCTAAAGGGAAGGCAAAAAAATAAGGAACAAGGAACAACTTCAGAGCGTGGGAATAAAACTGCCCGTGGTAGAATTTGGTTCATTTGCAACTTTCGTTCTCCAAGAGGTTGGGATCAAAGTTTCACATCTGATAGGAAGTGTCACCTAAATACTGTGTATTGTCACATCTGATGGGAAGCACCACCTACATGCTGTGTGTTGAACACTCATCTTTCGGGAAGGTCATTTGAACTCAGGGATATGCATGCCCTTTGATTTTTGCCTGTCTGTTCCAAGAGGCACGAGCAAGGGCTATCACGGTTGAGAATGAGCTCTCTCTTCCCACACACAGCCTAGCTAATAAGATTCAAACCAGCAGATACAAACCTTTCCAAAATCACTCCAAAGTTTCTACCAGCTATGAGATGAGTAGAGAGTTGGTATAGAATCAGTTATAGCCCGGACACCAAGCCTTGAGAAATGTCCTAACCATTTTCTAGCTAATGCGGCAACGCTATTCACAGGTCAATTTGAAAACTTAGAACAGAAAGCACAATGGGAGCAAGCACTCTGACCTCTCAGGGTCTGTGTTGTTTTCCTTGCTGATGCTCTGGCTGCACAGCTGTTTCGGATCAAGCTTACAAAGGGTAAACTGTGGTCCTATACACTCTAAAGATAGCTGCTTTGTTTTTCCCCGCGGGTTGATGACGCCATTGGTTTAACATGTGTGCATTTCCTGGTAATACTATAGTGCCATCTGGTGGCAAATGGAACCAGTCATTTAAGACAAAACCACCCTGTTTGGATATAGAGTCTTGAGGCTCTGCCGCTGGCCTAGTGAAATCAAGGGACCACCATAGGGTACAAGGACAAGGAAATGTTTCCAGGATACAACAGCTCTGTCTTCTAGACTAAAGTCTGCTGTGCACAGCTGCATAGCTCTCTCCAACATTTGCCTGTAGGGGGGACCATCTTAGGCTAGCACAGTTATAGTGTAGGCCATCTGAGTCACCAGGCCCTCTTACACCAGGGTGATTCCGTTATTTTCAAGAGTGGGTTCATGAATGGTCAAAATACAGAGAAGAACTGATTGTGTAGGGCCTAGTCCTAGTGGATGCATTTTACTATATCCCCACCTATGTCTCAGGAAAGAAACTCAGGGAGATGGGGGGGGGGGGGGAGAGGAGAGGAGAGGAGAGGAGAGAGAGAGGGAGGGACGGGACGGGGAGGGAGGGGGGAGGGAGGGAGTTTAAGAGTTAGAGGGTTGATATTGTGTCTTCTATAAATGACAGGGAAGCTGTTGAAATTGCAACAATGTGGTTGCCTAAGTAAGACCCGAAACAATGACAGCACCAACGGACATGTCAGAGTAAATGAGGGATTCTCCAAAGCTTCTTTCTACAGAAGAACTGCAGCAACTAATGCCTGCTGTGATGAAAATCAGTCTTCAAGGACAAGACCCCTGAAAGGTTCTCCACTCTCAGGAGATCAGCCCTAAGCACATAGGAGCAATATCAAGTGATCTCCAGTTGGATGTGTTTATAAATGTATGTACATATATAATGTAACAATGATTTTTTGTTTGTTTTTTGAGGCACGGTTTCCTACAGCTTTGAAGCCTGTCCTGGAACTCATTCTGAAGACCAGGCTGGCCTTGAACTCACAGAGATCCACCTGCCTCTGACTCCCCAGTGCTGGGATTAAAGGTGTGTGCCACTACCACCCGCCTAACAATGATATATTTTTTTTAATGGGTTCAGATTCTCTCAAAAAAAGCAGCTTCAAAACCAAGCTTCTTGGATATTTATACCCAGAGATAAACACAAGCCGTCTAGCATTTTAGGCAGAAAGGGAAAATCATCAAGAGGTCCGATGATCACACAACACTGTGGGAAACCCTGCTCTAGATTTCTGTCATCAAGAACCCTTTTGTCTAAAGTTTGATCTCAGGAGAAAAATTTTAAAATTTGTGTCAAGATCAGTGAGTCCATTTCTTTGTCCTTTTTCTCCAGGCATTCCAAACTTCTCCAACAACAAATGCAGCCACACGGGTAAGAGAGAAGCTCCACAAAGTCAAAACTAAGCAGAATCAAGTGTTATTAAAGATTCAATAACAGAGGGCTTTCATATAAACAATTTTAGGAATTCATCGTGTATTCCAGAGTTCAGCACAGCCTCAGCGAACCATAAAATACAGTTTGTCTCCTCGTCTGCACCCAGGCCCGAGCTTCCCTTCTAAACTTCCTGAAGCATCCCAAGTGTCCCCCTCACTGTCTTACAAGAAAAAGCTTATACAATGGCAAGCTCTTCTCAAAAAGAAGCAACGCCATTAGTGAAATAAAAAACAAAAATCAAGTTAAGAATAGGCAAAACATGAAGTTATGAGATTTGACTGGAGGGGCACTCTTGAGTTTCAGAAGCCCTGCAAAGGTAAGATGCAGTTAGTCACTGTTCATTTCGTAGGTTAGGAAGGCAGAAAAGCAGAAATGGGCTTAAGTTACGAGGATAATACCTTGTAAACACTATACATCTGAACTGCTCATAAAACCAACAGGTGAATGGTACTAATTATCAATCTATTTCATGAAAACAAAAGACTGACAAAAATGCAGTAAAGGGGGACATTTAGACCATGCTAGTAGAAATGGGAATTAGCCCAGACACTGTGAAAGTCAGCATGGAGGGTCCTCAAAACAAAATTAGAACTATCACATCATCCAGCTTGGGTATATACCCAGAGTCCAAGTCAGCATACCGCAGAGAGACCTGCATATCCATGTTCATTGCAATGATGGTCATAACACCCACGCTACAAAATCAGCTTAGACGTCATCAATGAACGAGCTACTAAAGAAAATGTGGCATATATACACAGTGGAGCTTTATTTTCCCATAAAGGAGAATGAAATTATGCCATCGATAGAAAATTAATGGAATAGAAGATCATTTTGTTATGTCACATAAGGCCTTCTCAAAGTGTGACACATTTTCTCTCATGTGTGGAGGAAGGAGGGGAGACTTGAAAGTAAAGGGGACATTAGGGCTGTGAAGGGGGAAAGGAGGAATAAGAAAAGGTAACAGGACGAATGTGATCAAAGCATGTTATAAATAAGCATGGGAATGACAATTAAAAAGGAGATGACTGTATGACACCACACTACAAAACTGCAAGTTATAACACTGTGTTTACATAAGACGGTGCGGTTTCCTAATGGAGAAGTTCCAACAACTCAATAGTTCCTATTTCTAATTTTAGGTCTTAAATATCTCTACATAAATGCCATGTCACTCTAAACACATATAGTTATGCCTAAACTAAAATACTGGTAAATAATTTTCATCATCAAACATGTTCTTTGATTACAGTAAGGTGCCAAGCAATTACACAAGTAAGTGTGTATTTGGATTGATAAGTTTAATGGAACAAACATACAGAAACTGCGTAGAGACTTGGTTTTGGTTGTAGAAGTTTCTCACTTGAGTTTAGAGGAAAATCTATATTTCTCTCCCTGTCTGTCCTTGTTTTCTCTAATCTATCTGGGTACTTTCTATTCTCTCACTAGTTCTTACTGACTTTATTTCTGTGTCCTCAGATGACTTTAACTCTTCTGTGTCATCCATCAAACTTCTTCAAACCTTGAGAGCTGGTTCAAGGTCCCAATGGACACAACTTGAGGTTTTTCTACTCCTAGCCTGGCTGTGTGTGCAGAGGTCACATAGGACTTTGCTGAGCCCTTAACCGAAGCCAAATAAATAACTGTTGATTGAACAGAGGCTCAGCGGCTCAAAGAAGGCTGTACCAGAGCAAGCTGTCCTTCACGCTGAGTGTTGACAATGGCTTCTTTTAGCAATACTTTCCACGTATGCTGCCTCTGACTCTAACAGAGTTCACGGCCCCAGGAAGTTCTGCTTGCCAGGGTCAGGGGTGAGAGGAGGTAGCAGAGGGCAAGATTACAGCCTTGGGGGTTAGGTGATGGTGGGGCTGTTAGAAAGAAAAAGCTCTAATCAAGTAAAATAGGCAAGCACTTCAACAGATGACACCTTCAATAAATATTAATAATTTCATTAAACCAACTTAAAGGAATAGTTTGGCACTCTCTCCTCCACTGCTCAGGGTCCTAGCTGGGGTCTTCCCCTTGGACTCCTGGGAACCCCTCCAGAGCCAAGCCTCTTGCCAACCCCAAAATGGCTCCC
Source organism: Microtus oregoni (assembly GCF_018167655.1). NCBI lineage: Eukaryota > Metazoa > Chordata > Mammalia > Rodentia > Cricetidae > Microtus > Microtus oregoni. The sequence goes on from NW_024543976.1 coordinate 7,327,124, forward strand.
TCAATTAAGATATCTCCTTCCCTGCTCTCATATCCATCCTTCCTCCATCTCAACCATCCTTGTAATCAGACTGATGACAATCTTGAATATCACCATAGAACCCTTGTCGGACGACAGATGGAGGAAGAGACAGAGACCCACATCGGAGCACTGAACTGAGCTCCAAAGGTCCAGTTGAAGAGCAGAAGGAGGGAAAATATGAGCAAGGAAATCAGGACCACGAGGGGTTGGTCCACCCACTGAGACAGTGTGCCTGAGCTAATAATGGGAGCTCACCAGCTCCAACTGGATTGGGAATGAACGAGCCTGGGATCAAACTGGACCCTCTAAATGTGGTTGACAGTTGTCACAGACTGAGGGGCCAATGACATGGCACTGGGATTTGTCTCTACTGCATGTACTGACTTTTTGGGATCCTATTCTATTTGGACGCATACCATGCTCAGCCTGATGTAGTGGGGAGGGTTTTGGACTTCCCAGAGGGCAGGGTGCCTTGCCCTCTCTTAGGACTGGAGGGGAGAGGGTGTAGGGGGGGAGCAGGAGGGAAGTAGGAGGAGGGAAGGAAGTGGGAATTTTGATAGGTGTTATTTTTAAAGTAATAAAAAATAAAATAAAAATAAAGAAAAAAGAACACTTTGGTATTAAAACTTGATTTAAAAGAAAAACATTAAAAAAGAATTCTCACCAGTACATTTTGTGCTATTACAAGAGCGGTGGAAAATTCTGTCAGGTATGGGATTAAGCTGTCTAGTGCAGCCAACACATGCATGCGCATTCCTTGAAAAGAAAGTGGTCATAGAGTCCACCTCCGTAGAGAAGCATTCTGACATAGGTCAGTTTTAGAGACAGTATCCCTAAGATCTGAGACATCTAACAGGCCAGGAGCCCAGCAGGGCTCCTGCTTAGAGGTACAGCCACTTCCTTCCATATTAGAAACTCTTTTCAGCCAAGTTTGCAGGGCTTGAGCCTCCAGTCTGGCATCTCATCTCTTCATTGATAACATCGGTTCTTTTTCTCTCTACCTGGTAGACACCCTGGGCTTCTATGTCTTCACCGATCTGCCATCTGCTCAGATTCCTGCAGGCTCAGTATACCCTGGTGACATCGCCTTCCTGATTTGCCCCTCTTTCTGAGCCCTGTATTACACTTATCAATCATTCTTTCACTCTCATTTTTCATGATCAGGATTCCCTCACAGTGGAAATTTCATCACTGTCTCCCGTGAAACACTGTTCATCTGTTGGGGTTGCCTTATAACCACCCAATAAGATATTAAAGTTCAAACCCAGAGGGAACACAACTGGAGGCTGCATGAAGCTTCATCAACATGACTGAGCATGAGGTGCTGGGGTGGGCTAGGGAGCAGCTAGGAGGGCACTGCCTAGCGGGCGCTCTTCTCATCTGGGAGGTCCTGTCCTCTCTCTGGATTGTGTCACTTGACTTGTCTGTGCCTGAATCTCCATCCTTCAACTAAGCAAGTATGTCCTAGCAGTTGGCTGTTCCAAAGGAGGAACTGGGGAAAACGAATTGAAGGAACTGTTTAAAGGTGTGGACATTGCTCAAGAGAGGGCGAGAGGGCGGGAGGCAAGGGTGAGACGTGCTGGCAGCCTTAGGCTAAACAGTACCTGTAAAGGGCAGTTAGGGAAGGAAGTGGTGAGCACAGGTGAATCTAGACAGGAGCTGGAGGTAAGGAATACAGCCTCTGCTCAGTTTGGAGACAGTGGCACAGAGAGCCTGACCTCTGACCTCACGTCTTTTTTTCTATTTTCCTGTTTCCCCACCTGGTAAGGAGCCTAAGGACGAGAGAACCTGAAGGATAGGTGCAGAGCCAATGCCTCTCCTGGAAAAGAGTAAAGGGAAGGAAGCAGGGAAAGGGGACAGGGGTGGGAAGCGCTAGATAAAAAGGGAAGACTAAGTCAGGTCAGAATGAATTGAATTCCACTCCTGCTTCTGAGGCCAGCCTGGGGTCTGGACCTGTGACTGCAACATCAACTGTCAACAACAAAAAGGGCAGGAGCAAAGACTTTGCTCAGGAAGCCTTAGCTCTTCAGGATAGAGGAGGCTCTTTGACTCAGATCATAATCTTTCTTTCTTCTCTCTCTCCCCCATGCTGCTTCACGAACATTGTCTTTCATCTTTAACAAAATTAAGATCCGATATGCAGGAATTGCTACATGTTGGTGGCTTTCTTGGTGGGGGGAGGATGAAAATTTGCAACCCTGAGAGAACTCACCCTAATTATTTTGAGGTAAACACTCTCACTGCTTGATGAAACATGCATGTGGCCCCCTCCCCACATTTATCTGATGGGTATAGACCATGAAATGAATGCTTTGGTTGGTAGCTTTCCCAGAATTATGGCCTCTCAAGCTCCTGGACCAGTTCCAAGTGGATCTTACCATCCACCAAGTCATCTGTCTGACAGAGAGTGTGGGATGCTTGGTTTCTCATAAACCAAACCAAACCCATTTCTAAAGATTAATTAGCCTTGCGTTCTGTACCAGGTTTGACTGTGGTTCTAGTCTACAGCATCACCAACAGAGGAGAGTGATGTCATAAGGGAATTGTGGACTCATGTTTCAATTTAAAAGAAGATTGTTACCATGGAAGATGGCGTCATTTGGAAGCCTCATTAGTAACTTTTAAATAATGACTGTCTCAGAGTGTCTATTGCTGCAATGAAACACCATGACCAACAAGCAAGTTGGAAAGGAAAGGGTTAACTTGGCTTACACTTCAGCATTACTGTTTATCAGGGAGGGAAGTCAGGACAGGAATTCAAACAGGGCAGGAGCTGTTGTAGAGGCCATGCAGGGGTGTTTCTTACTGGCTTGCTTCCCATGCTCAGCCTGCTTTGTTATAGAACCCAGAATCATCAGTCCAAGGATGGCACCACCCACCTGGACTGGTTCCTCCCCCCCCCCCCCCCAGTGCTCACTAATTGAGAACATGCCTTCCAGTTGGATCTCATGTAGGCATTTTCTCAGCTGAGGCTCCCCTCGTCAACTTGACACACAAGTACAACACTATTAAGCCACAACTGTTCCATTCTTATTCATCCCCAAGATTTTAAATCACTTTAAAGGTACCACAGCCTTTACAAATTCAAACACATTAAAATTCCAGTTCCTTAAAAACAAAAATAAAGCCAATCTCTAAAAATCCAAAGTCTTAGCCAGGTGGTGGTGGCTCACACCTTTATTCCCAGCACTCAGGAGGCAGAGGCAGGTGAATCTTTGTGAGTTCGAGGCCAGCCTGGTCTACAAGAGCTAGTTCCAGTACAGGCTCCAAAACTACATAAAAACCCATTCTCAAAAAAACAAACAAAATCCAAAGTCTTTAATAAAATCCAGGTCTCTCCACTGTGGGCTCCAGTAAAATACTTTCTTTAAGAGGAAACAATCAGGGCACAGTCACGATCAAACCAAAGCAAAACAAAATTCCAGCCGTCCAATGTCTGGGATCCTCTCACCATCTTCTGGGTCCTCCAAAGGGCTTGGATCACTTCTCCTGCTCTGCTCTCCTCGGCATACACAGCTCATCTTCTAGACTCCAGCTGGCTCCACTCCGCCACTGCTGTTGATCATGGTGGTCACCCCATGGTGCTGGCATCTCCAAAATGCTGGGTTCTTCTGCTGTAACTGGGCTGTGCTTTCACCAAAAGCCTCTCATAGGCTCTTTTCATGGTGCCAAGCCTCAACTTCTTTCTATGACCTGGGCCTTCAACTTCCACTGAAGCTGCGTCTTCACCAATGGCCTCTCCTGACCTCTCACAGTGCCAAGCTTCAGCTGCTCTCCATGACCCCTTCATGCCTTCAGAACCAGTACTACCTGCATGATTCCTACACATTCTCAAGTCCAGCTGCCAGCATGAGGGGCAACCTTGGTCACCTCTGGAACACAGCTTCTCTGTGCTCTGGGGAAGCACTTCTCAGAAGATTTCACCTCAGTGATGCTGGTCTCTTCTTAATCACCACCAATTTCTTAGCTCCAGCTGAGCAGCATCCAGTGTCCCAGTAAAACAAATTTTTGCTTTAGTAGATATGATACTTGTCATGCACAGCTGATTCTTCAGCCTCAGCTGACCAGAACCACAGACTCTTAATTCAAAATAACAAATGGCACTGATAGACTCTCTAAACTTCCCTCTGAAACTTCCCAAGCCAGGAATCCATCTTCTGCACTGCTCTCAATGTTCTTATCCCCCAAGTGCCCATGGAGCACCCCACAGAGCTCTTAATGCTCGCTGGCTTTTCTAGCCCAAAGTCCTTCCACAGTCTCCCAAAGACATGGTCAGGTCGGTCACAGCAACATCCCCACTACACTGGTACCAATTTGTCTTAGGGTTTCTATTGCTGCAACAAAACACCATTACCAAAATCAAGTTAAGGAGAAAAGGGTCAGCACCACTGAAGGAATTCAGGACAGGAACTCAGCCCTGGCAGAAACCTGGAGGCAGGAGCTGATGCAGAGGCCATGGAACGGTGCTGCTTACTGGCTTGCTTCACATGGCTTGCTCAGCCTGCTTTTTTATAAAACCCAGAACCATCAGCCCAGGGATGGTACCACCCACTGTGGACTGGACCCTCCCCCGCTGAGGAATGGGGAAAACTGAGAAAATGCCTTCCATTTGGATCTCATGGTGGTATTTCCTCAGCTGAGGCTCCTTCATCTCTGATAACTCTAGCTTGTGTCAAGTTGGCGCACAAAACCAGCCAGTACAATGGCCTACACCAAGTTCTTGGTATGCTCATTCTTATTTCAATTCTGCTCAAAAACAAATTTAGTTTAGATTACATATTGAGCGGTTGGGAAATTGCCAAGTCAGGCATGGTTGATACTCACAACGAACTTGTACTTTGGAAGTTCTGTCCAAACATAAATTCTGGGCTTTGGTTGTACATAAAAATAAGAAAAAGTTAGTAGTTACTTGAACACTTTTATGTTGATTCATAATATATCATTCTGTACCTTTGGGCTATTTTTTTCTTCTCTTTGATTAAGACTTGGTTTTCCCAGGGAAGAGCACACCAATTGGTTATCCAATACTAAATCACCCACCTTGGAAACGTACATACAAGTAACACCATACGGACTGAGCAGGGGTTCTGTGTAGGAACATACTTGAATACGCAGACACATACATACACACAGTAACAACTAACGAAAGACGAGACTATGAATTTGAAGGCGATCAGTGAGAGTACTATAGGAAAATTTTAAGAGGAGAAAGAGAAGGGAGAAATATAGTCGTAAGCTCAAAAACTTTTTGAAAAGTTATAAAAATTTAAATCAGTAAGCGGCCACCCTAACCTGTTCCTGTTTGCTCTCAAATAACGTTGACCTCAAACAAAAGCAGGAGGGATTGTATAAAGTCCCTACCTCCCATGCTTTACGTTGCTACAAACAGGGTCTGGCCGCAAGGACACCTGGATTCACACTGCGTTTCATTAGGTCTATCTCAAGGTTACATCTGTGGTCTAACACAGTACTCTGCCATTTTGATGTAGGACACTGACAAACTTCTTTAAGTGTTTGATGAACCTCAAGGTTCCACCCACTTGAATCACATGTATGCCCACTTTTGCATATACTTTTAGGATGAGTTCCATTACAGTGTCAGAGCTAATTGTAAATCCTTTGTTCGAAAGGAATATTATATTTTATATGCTTTGAATTTTTATGTAAAACAAACACAGTTCTGGACAAACATATCAATATGATTTGGGTAATATAATCATAAATTATGCAGGTGAGTAAACAAGCAATCTTTTCTTCTGCAGGAAATGGTCCACACGCAAAAGAAGAAAATAATTTTCTCTTTCTGCTCAGTAAACAGCACACCTTCCAAACCACGCTTGGTTTTTAAAACGAAAACTGGCCAATCACCCATGTCAACCTTATTGCCCACAGACTGAAGACTTTCCTAGTGAGGCTGTGTTCTCTTCACAATGAGGCGAGGAATGAAACAGAGCAAAATATACTGCTACTGAAAACTTCATTTATTTAAAATATAAAGGACACAGAGACAAGTAGGTAGCTATTAAATGAGTGTGGAGTTTCTACTTCCGAGGCAGGGTTTCTCTATGTAGCCCTGGCTGTCCTGGAACTCACTGCTTAGACCAGGCTAGCCTCGAACTCTCAGATTCACCTCCCTCTGCCTCCCAAGTGCTGGGATTAAAGGTGTGTGCCATCACCTCCTGACTCTGGAGTTTTGACTTTATATGATGAGAAATTTCAGGGTACTTGCGACAGTGACAGTTTTGATTAACACTGGTGAGCTAGTCAATTCAAAGCTAATCCCAGTGATAACATCTGTACGTATTTAACAAAATTCAGGAAGAAAATGAAAGCAGACCTCTAACACCAGCCCACAAAACATGAGAAGTCTGTTTTAAAATAAATTCAACTGTCCTATACCTACTTCAAAAGACGGCTGTCAGAATCGAGAGAGAAAAAGAAGATGCAACCCGATAAAAACTACACAAGATTAAAAGGAAAAAAACTCAAATATTTTTGGGGTCAAGGGGATTTGATTTCTCTAATTAAAATTATCCAAAACACATCATTCGCCTTGAATGGTTAAGATATTTGGGAGACGGAATCTTTTTCACACATCACACAAAAGCTTACATTTTGAGTACATGGGCATATTAACCAGCAATTCATTCCCCTACTAAATGTCACTGTTTGAGGAAATAGACATGACTATAGAAAGGACAGTCGTCAGGTCACTGTGCAGGTGAGGTCATACAACTGTGTGCCCAAGATGTCTGTAATTTTCCAGTTGGTTTTGTTGTATAAATTATCACTATATTCTGTATACTGACAGTGTTCAGAGGGTGACAAATGATTTTCTGCCAATGGTGTTTAGATTATAAATATATAAACATTTTTAAAATGTTCAAGAAAGTGAACTGCACTGATAACAATGTCCATACTCCAACGATGCTGTTCCCCAAATCCAGCAAGGAAATCCTTAGTTGAACTTGGTGAATAATGAGAAAGTTTTTTTCCCCCAAGCCTGGCATCTGAACAGACTCTCTCTCTCCTTTTCAAAACCGAGATCAGAAGGAGAAATGGGTTATGCACCCTTTTGTATCAGATAAAAGCTCAGCAACAATTTCCATAGAGCATTCCAGGCTGATAAGGCAGGCAGAGGACAGGCACAAAAGCTCATTTTTTTTTTTTGCTGTAAATTTCCACTTCTATCAAAGTCTCCCAGTCCACTACTTCTAAGAGGCAGGCAGAAGAATACTAACAGGAAATACAGCTCACACAAATGTAGCTTCTGGTGAGCCTCAGTTTCCTCGCTTGAGGAATGAAGCTCTAGCATCCCTTCACCTTCAGCCCAGGGCGGCCATCCCCCATACTGCTTGACCACTTTTTGTCTCCCCATGTATTTGGAGAGTTTCTCATCTGACTAATTCTAGGTCTCTGAAGGAGAAGCTAAGGTCTCTCAAGTTTCCTTTGCAGCAAGGTTTAGCAGGGTGACACTGATCCACGCTGTCAGACACATCCTCTTGAGACTCCGGTGGGGCCGGGTTGTTGAGAAAAGATGGCAAGCAGATTAGAAGATGGTCAGCGAGGCAGGGGCAGGCTGCTTCCAGAGGTGGCAGCGACATCAACATTGGGGGTATATTCTATACTCAGGCAAAGTGACAAGCAATGCTGGGGCCCTGCCTAGAGGCAGAAGTCCCAGGCTTGTCATGAGACTGCAGAGTCATGGACACAATTCCCAGGCTGGATTTTCTGACTTTCCTGACGAACCTTCAGAACACCGGATGATCTTCAATAACCCATTTCCTCTTGATTATAAGCAAAAAGGAGCCTGTTGTTATAGAGGATAAATGTGACTGGTGTGAGGTCTTTGAAATAAGTGTCACTCATTTGTGTGACTTCACATCACTGATTGTTTTGAACTCCCATTTCTCATCTGTGAAAACAGAGGCAATACCTCCAGGCCAGGACTTCCATGGTGACCCACAGTGGTAAGCAAGATGGCAACCATTAATAATGAAAGCTCTGAAGCTGGCGTTTCTGGGACGTAGCTTCTGGAGTTCACAGCTTCAGCAGAAGCTAGGGGATGGTTATAAGGACACAAGGCTTGCAGAATGTGGTGATTATGGTACCATGGACCTGTGTGATCTGACCTTCCCCAGACAGCACAAGCAAAGCACCACGAATGAGCAAATGTTTAGAACTGCAGCTGGGGGGGGGGGGTGTTGGGTAGGACCTGATGTACACACAGCCTGTCTCTTCTCCCGTCACCCAGTAGCCTCAACCCATTTCTTCATTGATTGATTGATTGACATGTTCTCTGGGCCAACTAAGGAAATGGGGGAGGTAGAGAGAAGAGACTGAACAGTGGGCCTGGGCCAAAGAATCAGGTTTTCAGGAAATTGTGCAGAGACAACTTGGGGTAAGCGATCCTGAGAGATGGAAATGTGTGCTCAAGGAAGACAGGAAGAAATATTAAAGAAGCTTTCGCACCACCCCCTTCGCTGTTTAATGCCTATGACCCCAGCTTTCATGTGTCAAAGAGTTCAATGGACCCAATTAGAACATTGTTTCTTTTCTGAACAGTTACATTTGTAAAAATTGATACTTCATGACTTGGCAGTATCACAAAGAACAAAGCTTCAATATATTTGTTTAGAAAAATTAAACAAACTTAATTCTGTCTTGCAGGGTTTTTTGTTTTTGTTTTACATCAGGCTCTTTGGTTCCTTTTAAAATTTTAAGACAAAGTTGGAATCTTAGTGGCCTTACTTTTCCTGTGTTGGAAACATTTCTCTGGTGATTCTGTCAATTATTTTATATCATTGTTAATTATTTCCAGCCATATTTTAAAAAATAAAAGGAAGAATTTCCACCCAGCGCTCTGGAATGCACAGGGGCAGGTGGATGCAGGTAGGACAGACCTGAATAGGGCGATATCATAGGGGGAGGGAACATGGCTGTGGTGGCTGAAGAAGTGGATGGACCTGCGAAAGCTGCCCTGCAATCTAAGTCAGTTTTTAGACGCACATAAAGGATGAAGAGGAGTAAGCCTAGGGTGGATGTGAGGGTCTTGGTGTCATGTTTGGCAGACTGATGTCTTCTGTGGTCATGAATTTATTATGAAAAGGATAGTGGACAATAACCACTGGGAACAATAAAAGTGACCCTGAGGAGGCCAGGTCAGTTTACTGAGAACAAAACCAAGGTCACTTTAGATCCCTCTGTGTGTGTGCTAGCCCAAAACTGCCTGTGTTTTCCCAGCACACTGAAGAAGAGCTCTACCCGATTCCTGCTATCTATCCCAACTGCTGCTGAAATTGCCTTCGAACTGTTGAGGGCTCCCAATTCCCAATATAAGACAAACTGTAGCAAACTGTTTCTTTTCCAGCACTTCAGACTTCAAGCTCAGTCAGACGTTTTTCAGAAGCAGAGTGTAGCCTGTATGAAGTTGAGCTGTGATGTGAATTGCAGAGCAGATTATCTTCTATGCAACATCAACAAATGAAGGGCATTTCACAAGTTGAAAAAAAAAAATAAATGGTCATGCCAAATTGTCTGGGTTTTGCTACATCCTTTGGATGTGATTTTTAAAATTGTAAGTGATGCAGCAACTACTGAACTGCAAGCAAAAATGAACACAGTCTACAGGGAAAGACAAGCAGAAATATTTCTGTGCTTTTCGTGTTTCTAAAGAATTAGTTTGGGGCTGGAGAAACACTTGCTGTTCCTGCAGAGAACTGGTATTTAGTCACAAGCACCACATGGTGGCTCACAACCACCCAAAACTCCACTTTAGGGGAACTAATCCTCTTCTGCCTCCGCAGGCACCGAACACACAGGTGGTGCACATATACACACAGATGCAAACCACCCATACACATGAAATAAAATAGAACTAAAGTTGTTTTTTTTTAAAAAAAGCACCAGTTCTGATCCTACAGCCACTAAATTGCATTACTAAAGTTGTGTAAATAATTACATGAAAAACATGTTGATAATGTAGCAAAAACATGTGTTCTTATAAGGCAAGGAATAAGAGTTGAAATTTCTTAATGTGTTTTTGATAAACTATGGTATTATTTAAGTGTTTAAGTACACCTTCTGTATTGTTTATTCCTACAGTTTAAGAATTCTATTTAAAAGCAATTTTGGAAGATTACCAGGTGAAATTTTTAAGAAAGTAACTTTTTGAACTATAGCCAGATGCTCAACAAGTAAACGATATGACTTTTAAAATATACCAGGAAGAAAACAGAAATGTAAATGATAGAGAAGTCTAGACAGGCAGTTCATAGAGATGGGTTTCAAACCATCTTCATCTTCAGCTCCTCTCTACTGTCAACAGTGTGTGGCATCTCCCGGAAGGCATTAACAGGGAGCCACCACCCTATTGATCTGCTTCAGATTCTGTTGAAGTCAGTTCAGTTTTTTTATAAAAAAAAAATCCAGAACTTTCCCAAAAGTTGTGCACAAAAGAAGAACGCTGACCCAGAGGAAACATCTCCAAAGTTTTAGAAAAACCAGAAGATGCATGTAGAAGCGGAGGTCACCTGACACCAGCCACCATTTCCCGAAAGATGCCCTGACCAACGCAGCTCTCCAATTCTTGAAACTGCTTGTTTCTTTTTTCTTTTTTTTCTTTTCTTCTTCTTCTTCTTCTTTTTTTTTGTTTTTTGTTTTTTGTTTTCTGAGATGTGTTTTAAGTAGAAAATATTCTCCAGGTTCTGGCAACTTAGTCCATCACACAAGAATGCATGTATCTTGTTAATATTTTTTTTTATTGATTATGTGTCGAAGTGAAGGGAATTTGGCTATATTAGGCTAAATAAAATGAATCATGTATTGAAACTAAACTTTTAAGAAATTGGTTAACAGGAAATTTAAACTAGAAGAGTTTGAATTTCGTGAACAGCTTACAGTTTGTTTCTCTTGGATGGTGGTAAGCTTAGAAAACAATGCCAAGAGTGGAATTACCTATATACATAGAATAGACATCGAGTCTCCAGATCACAGTTCTCTATGGATGTTCTCAACTCATGAATCCAAACAAAAGCAATAAAGAAAGACACTCTCACACAGAGTAAGTGATGTCACATGCTGTTTGGGGACAAGAATGTAGACTTTTCTGTTTTGTCAAGAGGGTGTGTAACAGAGTTTCCCCATCTTTGATAATGAATGGACGCCAAAATTTTCACTTGACACAGAGATGTTCTAAGTTTAAATTTTACTTTATCAAAGTATCTATTTTTTCCCCTAGATTCCCCTGGAAATGACTGAATAACAAGGAAGAGGAGAAGGAGGAGGAGGAAGAAGAAAAAGAAGGAGGAGGAGGAGGATTGATGTGATTTAGGTAGACTGATGGTGGCGTCACAGCTCTCTGGATAAAGAACTTAAGTGGTTTGAAAACCTGCATGCATTCCACAGTTTGCTTTCTTCATTTGCTCTGAATCACAAACCAGTTCTACCACTTGGACCTTTGAGATCTCAGGACACATGGCACTTTAACAAGGAAAATTACTGTGGATAACTTTCTTTCTACAGTCTTTTTTAACAGGAAAGGACAGCCAGAACACCCGTGGAAGTCAACCCACTCTCCACAGAAGAGGAGACCCACTGGGGTTCAGGTCATGGTCCACAGGGACCTACTGCAAGATGATTGATTATAAGTAGTTCTGGCCCCTACAGGAAGAAGGCTGTTACAGAGTCACAGCATTTGAGGCAAGTAAAAGTAACCAAGCAACAAAGAGCAAACAGGACTTAATTCCATTAATGTTTTAATCCCAAAAATGTTTTCGGATCACATTTAATTTAAAAATGCCTTACAGTTTAATTTCCCTTTGTATGAAGTTATGACTCAATAAAAATTTTCTTTTTTTTTTTTTTCTAACTGAAGAGAATGAAGGATGCAGGTACGGAATGACATACTCAGAAGAATAATTCAGGAATTTATCAAGTGTATTTAGTTTATAAGGCCTAGAACAAAGTCCCAGAGGCTAAAAATGAACTAACAATTTCCCACAGCATGGTGGAAGTTGACAATGGGAGTCTAGACTCTTAGAGGTCAGTACCATGAGGATGGGAGAGGCAGAAAGAGAGCACACTCTTGGTATCATTTCTCTGTGGATCCCCTGGAGCTGAAGGTACAAGGAACCACCTCACCTGGGTGCTGGGAACCCAACCCGATCCTCTGCAAGAGCAGCAATTGCACCTAAGCATTATGCCATCTCTCTAGCCCTGTATATAAAAACTTCAGATTTAAAGATATTATGTTGCAATACATAGCACAAATAATGTTTCTGTCACTTATTTTGAATATTTCTAACTGCTCCATAAATAGATTGAAGGAGTGGAAGGTGATGAGGGAATTTCCAGAAACTAACTTATCTTGTCATCATATGTGTTTATTCGTGCACAGCTTTGAGAAGTCAGCTCTTTGAAGCCACCAACTAGACAACCTTGGAGAATCCTTTGGTTTCTTTAGCCCTCACTGAGTAGAGATAACGGCTCACTAATCAGAATTATTAAAGATGCTTTAAATTAGCCAATTTTCTCTGTTAGCCGATTGAACATAAACACCTCAGCTCTCATTGAGAGGTCTTGGCTCTTATCACCAGCAGCTAGTTTCAATTTAACTAACTTATTAAGATAAATTAGGCCGATGCGCTCCCATCCGCCTGCAGAGGCTGAGGGCGACCCTGTCTATGACTTCCCTTGAAGTCTCTTATCCTTAACCGTCTACCTCAGGGCTCCCCAGCTCTCTCACAACCTCTCATCAAGATTGCAGCGCTCCTCACCAAAGGCCACTCGTCCCCTTCGGGAGGGCAGGGTTGGATAACATCCTAATGCTTCTACTTGGGGAGGATTGGCTCTCTTGAGAAAATCTTTGCCAACTTTCAATTTTCTTCAGCAACAGAAGTGTGTTCTCAAATCAGGTTGACTGATTCTGCCGTCCTCAGAGACACTTCCCCTTACTCCACCTGCTTCAGAAGAGGAGCAAGTTAGATGTGGAGTTGGGTCTTATCTAAAGCATTAACACAGAGGGACCCTGAGTCTCCCAGAAGCAACTTCTCTCCTGCTTCTGTCCGTACAACTGTCTCAACACTGCCGCTTTCACAGAAAATAACACCTCTGCACTTCGCAACACTAGTGTCCTTCACCCCCAAATAATACCAGTTATTTAGAACGTTTTGTCATTTGAAGGAAGCAAATGATGGAAAAATATGGCCTGGGCACCTGACGGAACCACTTCGCAGACAATCCACTGCTGCCGTTTGTAAAGGTCCTTTGCTCCACTGAACCCTCCTGGGGGAACTCTGAAAAACATTCTGTGTGCAAACAATCTGTTCCAAAGACACATGTTTTCTAAATTTCTTTGCTTGTTGACATTTAAAAAAAATGAAAACATATTTGCATGAAGACAGAACCTTCTGGTTCTTATACATTTACTCTACCAAAGAAATAAACAATGAAATAGGTCATCTCCAAAGGCCTAGGAAGGAGCATTTCCTTTCCAGTTCTTTGTCCGCCTTCATTTTAAACTCTTTTTCACAACCATGATTCCCAAATTAAACAGAACTGATTATTAAGATGAGATGATAATGCTTTCCATTTTCTTTTCTTCCTTCCTTCTTTCCTTTGCCTCTCAACAGTATTTCTTTTCTCAGGTTGAATTCTGGTCCTAAAAATCTATCTTGGTTTTGAGTTGAAGTTCCTGTCCATCTAAACATGGCTGAAATGTCTCTCAGGCTCTTCACGTGATTTCAGGTCTTCACCCTGTGATGTAGTTTTGGACCACGTGATTTCATTCTCCAGCCCAGTGGCAGAAGCAATGCTGACTGCTGGATGAAGCACTTCTCGTGGACAATCTGTCCCCTCTTTTCTGTGGCTCAGCTGAATCATCGGCCCAGGGGGCCTTTAGCGCTCTTCTGAACCCCTCTGTCCAGGACTTTGGATGGGTTTTGTGGTGAGGAAATACCATTACTTAGATAAACAAAATACTAAAACATCAATCATTTGCAATAGATAACTTTCAAAACTTTAATCTTAAATTAAATGAAAACAAACTGGCATTTCAATCTTGCTTCATAGTAACTCAAAGATGAAGCTACCAATTCGAAAGATACCGTCATGCTTGCTTTTCTACGCACTACTGAATTCAAAATTGCTGTATAGTGCATTCTGTGCAGAATCCAGGTTAGAGAATCTAGTCCCAGTGAACTGAGACGAGTGTGGGGGCAGAGCTGTAGCTAGGGATAGGAGAGAACGTTGTGAACCAGCTGCTTCCAGATGACAAGAGCTCAGTGGGCAAGCCACTATGCAGAAGACGGAACAATGACTGGAAACTAACTAACATCCTACTTCCAGGATCTGGGGAAGAAATAACACTTGTCTACTCCAATTGTCTCTCGCAATATAAGTTGGGTTTTATGTGCTGTTTGTTGATTTTAAAGAATTCTTTGAAAGTTTTCCTTGTATCTATTTATTGCACACAGTTGCATATTATGTAGGAGTACTGTTCTACATGGATACAGCATCCATGTCAAGCATTCCCCACCATGCTTCTTAACCCTCTGCCTGCTTGCTTTTCTGTTGCTGTGAGCAGAAGCCACCTGGCTGTCATGTCCCAACCATAGTCTCTCGGTGAAGGATGCCAGGAAATGAGTATGTGCAAGCAGGAACCTAGGAGGAAGAACTCAAGCACAGACATGGAGGAACACTGTTTACTCGTTTCCTTGGCTACCCCTCTAGGATAACACAGGACCAGCTCCTGCTCAGGCTGACTCTGCTCAAGGTGAGTTGGGCCCTCCCATCAATCATTATTCTGGCCAATCCGATGGAGGCAACCCCTCAACTGAGGCTCCCTCGTTTCAGGTAACTCTAGCTTGTGTCTTTTGACAAAATCTAACTAATACACCTCTCCTTTTTCACACCCCTGCGTATTTGTGATCTTTTGTGGGAAAATGTTTTAGATCAAATATAGGTTAATCACCATGACTTGTTTAATGAAATATCTCATTTGCTTCAAGTTTACAAAGGTATTCACTAAAATGTCAAAAAAGACTTCTCTGAGTGGTTAACAAGAGTTCGTTCCTCTTCCTGATTTCCCTCTTGCCCACAATCTAGAAACAATCCAAATGCCTCTTGAGGGAAAAATGGATAAAGAAAATGTGGTACATTTACACAGCAGAAAACTATTTGGTGGCAAAAAAAACAATGGCATCTTTAAATTTGCAAACAAATGGATGGAACCAGAAAAAAAAAAATCCCAAGTGAGGTAACCCAGACCAGAAAAGACAACTATAGTATGTTGTAAGTGGAAACTAGACACACACACCTAGACAAGGATAACCAGCCTACAGTCCACGACCCCAGAAAAGCTAGAACCCTCTTCCAGAAACAGATGGAAGCAGATGCAGAGATCCACAACTAACCACCAGGCCGAGCTCCAGGCAGAGAGGGACGGGCGATAGTATGAACAAAGGAGTCAAGACAAGACCATGAGACCATGATGAGGAAACCCGCAGGATCAGCTGACCCAAACCTGTAGAAGATCACTGACTCCTGACTGACAACTGGGAAGCCTGCATAGAACCGAACTAGGCCCCCTGAGTACAGGTGACAGTGGTGTAGCTTGAGCAGTGTATGGGGCCATTGGCAGTGGGACCAGGATCTAACTCTACTGCATGAACTGACTTCATGGAGCCTGTTCTCTATGGAGAGATACCTTGCTCAGCCTAGGCATGGGGGGACCACAGACTTGGTCCTGCTTCAACAAGGTGATGGGACAGACTTAGTTGACTCCCAGGGGAGGTCTTAACCTCTCTGAGGAACAGATAGGGGTAGGGTGGGGGGAAAGGGGAGGAGCAGGAGGAGAGGAAGGAGGAACTGGGGTTGGTATGTAAAAATAAATAAAGTTTAAAAAGACATTAACTCTTCTTATGAATTTTCACTTACAAAATCTCCCTCATTAGCTGACCAGTAACTTTGATTTTGTGACCTTGTTAAGTTAGGGTCAAAATAAACTGAGTTAGAGAGAGAGAGAGAGAGAGAGAGAGAGAGAGAGAGAGAGAGATCTGTCCACAGAGGTCTGATAGAAGATGGCGCTGAAGGAAGGAAGGCAATGGAGCCCCAGCTCATTTCAAGGGGCAGCTTGGCAAGTCGGCCATCACGACTGAATGGTTCAAGCCACAGCTCAGAAGCCCCGCATCAAGTTGTCATGGAAAATCTGTCTCTGAACTTGAGGCAACTGCTTCCAACGGAAGGGAATTCCTGAAGAGAAACTCAGCTATCAGACAAATGAACTCATAATGGATCTTAGACCTAATTATAAAACCCCAAACTATGAAACCCTTAGACATAATCTTGGGAACAAATAGCTGTGCCTTTGGGCAGATTCCTTAGATGAGATACCAAAAGCATGAACCATGAAAGTAGCCATTATTAAATTAGAATTCACCAAATTGAAAACTTCTGCTCTTCTGAAAACACTGTTAATTGAACAAAGAGAACGAGCCAAGACTGGAGAAAGATGTGTCAGAATGACAAAATAAAGAATTCTCAATACCAAATGATGAGAAGCAAGCGATACAACATACAAGTGAACAAAATGTTTAAATGCCAGATAGAAAGATGATATGTAAAACGATTAACATCACTTGTTACTTAAGGAGATGCAGTATAATTTCAATATCTAAAAAACAAAAATTAAAAGGGCTAACTTTACTGGGTTTGGAAACAATGTACCGGCATAGAAATTTCTCATGCCTCTGGTGAAGGTGCAAAAATGCCAGCAACTGCTTTGCAAAACAATTGAGCAGCTAAGCAAAATAAGCCAGAGCTACATCATCTGATTCAACTATTCCATTCCTAGGTATTTGCCCGAGAGGGGGGCGGGGAATCATTTCCATACAAAGACTGGAATGCTCACCATGTGATTCAACCATTCCTGTCCTAGGAGTTCACCCAAAAGTAATGAAACCATATGTGCTTACAAAGAACCAGCCATGACCATCCCTAGCGTCATTTGCAAGAACCCAAACCTAGAAATAACCCAAACATCAGTCGACAGGCAAAAAGATAAACACAGATGCACATCTCACACAAAGGAATCTGAGTCCACAGTAAGAATGTCCTGTTGACATATTGAAACACTAATGGACCACAAGGTAACTTTTTTTTTTTTTCTGAGCCAAAGAGTGTGATGGAAAGGGTACCTACTGAGCAGCTTCCTGTATATGAAGCTCGGGGAAATGCTGGGGGTGGAGGGGGCGTTCACTAGACACAGAGTTTTAGGGTTGGTGGATAGCTCTATGATCCTAGTTGAGAGGACGACCTCACATGGCCAACTGTCCACCAAAACCTGTGCTCTTTACATTTCTCTGTTATGACTCTGGAAGAGAAACTGGAAGGGAGAAAGAAAGGGAAGAAGGAGGCAGGCAGAGCAAATGTCCTGAGTTATTACTTTTTCCTTATTAAAGTGGCAAACTTTGAAATCTAGCTCATTTTCTAGAATCCTGGCAAATCTTTCTATTTTAATATACATAGAACTACAGGTCTGTGTTGCTCTCATTTGAAGAATGAAAGGGCCTTGAAATCCCTTGAACAATGTTCCTTCAAAGTGCAGGGGCCTGTTGGTACCTTGATTCGTTAATGATTTGAACTTCTGCTCATCAAAGGGAGGGATCTTATAAAAGCCCATTGTAGAAAGTGAAATTTTGGAGGAAGTGGGAAACTGGCTGCTGCCTCTCTCAGACCAACTGTTACAGGAAGCCCAGAGCCAACGACTTGACATGAGTTAGAATGTCTCTTCCTGTCTTCACTCAATGCAGGTTCCTTTAGATAACTTCAGGTCATCTTGTAAACCCAACCATAGAAATTAAAAACCCCAAAGATCTTTTGTGTCTTTGACACTAAACTAATGATTCTTTAATGAAGTTGTCACTAAATTACAGCTGGGAAGTGAAAAGCTTTGTGATAATCTTAGTGTGCCTAAACCCACAGTCATATTCTGGCTTCTGGGTGTGCCTCTCTGTTAGTATTCCCCACTGCCAGGATTCTCAAGACTAACTGGAGGAGAACAATCCCAAACATTTTTAGGCCAACCTTCTGTACGATAAAATTCTTATTTCCTAAACAGCTTGAAACAAGATAATTTACATCCTCCAGTGTTTTCTGTCAGGTGATAAAATGGAGCAAAGACATTTTTACTTCTCTTCTCTTGCTTTTCTATAACATCTTGATTGTTTAACTGGCTCAAAGGAATAGTTTGAGATACATGGTGGCCTCCTGGTAGCCTAGAAGTGAATCAACCTCCCATTAGATGGTCCTGTAATGTCCCTATCAAATGCGAACACATTCTACTTTACCATTCACACCTGTAAGCTCCTTGAGCCTCCCCGAATCACCATTTCTTAATAGTTAAGAACTATTAATGGTGATGGTTGTGGACTCCATTCATGTCCTGCTGTAGCAGTATGAGGGGCACACCCAGCTCTAGGTCTGCGCCTTAGCTCTTAATTGTTATTTCAAATGATAATTGACAGAGTTGTCATTTAGATGTCTGAAATTAGGTTACAGATTTGAGGAGACTAATAAATAAAGTCCATGTTTTTCTGAATTCACAGCTCACCAAAGGATGCGGAACTTAAAATCTTTAAAAGGACAGTCCCCCTAAAAGCAAAGAAGAGCCACATGTCCATGTCAGTGTGACCGACAGGTAGAGTATGTGTCGATATGCCTACATGGACCTCACACGACTGAAAGATTTCATCCTTCTTATCACCTTCTTCTTGACATAATAGATGCATCTGAATGCCACCCGTGTTTTTTGTGCCTCATGCTACATATGTGTTCTGAGGTATTCTGTCCTAAACTTTCCATGACTTAACAGAACTGTGCGGTAGAGGGGGCAGCAGTAACGATGGATATGCCATGGCCTCTGTGGTCTCTGAGCCCAACTTCCTCCAGCTAAAGGTGTAACCTTCTAGAGATGTAAAAAGACAGGAAGAAAAGCAGAGCTGGCTCCTCCAAGTCCTAGACATCCCAATCACGTCAACTTTAAATTGGAAAGGGATAGATTCTGAACTCTGGGAAGCTAATTGGGAGCCCCAGGCAGAATTCTAATGTGGTCATTGTCCTTATTAGTGTGGATGCTACCAAGGAGATACTGATGTATATCAGTATCACACAGCTAGAGGGAAGGGCAGTGTTCACAGACATTGGGGTTATGAAGTATCCCATTGCTCAGACTCAGAGGTTGCCTTCAAACAGAAAGGCAATAGGGGAAACATTTTTGGCCATATATTCATAAACTGTTGCATTAACTAAAATCAAAATTCATTATTAGGTTTCTTCTACCTAGCTGAAAAAGACAATGTAGAGAGACTATATTTTTAATTAAAACCATTTAATGAACTGAGTTGGATTTTCACTTAACATTTTTTTTCCTAACAACATTCTTCCTTCTGAAAATGGTTTATAGATTTGAGAGCTAGGCTCAGTTTGTCTAGGACTATAACACTAGAGAATAGAGATGTGTTAATTCTGTTTTTGTAAAGATACATTTACTATTATTTCATGTGTATGAGTGCAGAGTCTATATGCATGTCTGTGTACCATGTACATTCCTGGTACCTATATAGTCCAGAAAAGAACATCAGATTCTTTGGAACTGGAGTTGCAGATGATTGTGAGCCACCATGTGGGTGCTGGAAACTGAACCAGAGTCCTCTACAATAGTAAAAAGTGTTCTTAACCACTGAATCATCCCTCCAGGCCCAGAGGTTAGTATTTTATGAACTTCACCACTTGTGCAAAGGTGATGTCCTGGATGTGGATCCCTCAAGGGAATTGTCTGTTCTAAGGCATGGTGCTAGGGAGAGGGCAGGACCACAGGGAGAATCTTGAGAGCACAGATTGTAGGAAGGAGGCAGACTCCGGATCTGCACTGCAGCATGCTGAGTGCTGTTAGTTCAGCAGAATCCTTGTGTGTTGGGGCGTCAGGTGATGACGTAAGGCACAAAACAATCATACATCAGTTCAGAATTATGTATAATAAAGGGGTTATTTACTTAAGGGGAAAACTTACAGATCACTGTCCTCTGTGCGAACAGAAACAGAGTCTAGCAGCCAGAAGCGGGAGCCAGAAGCAAGAGAGAGCAAGAGCGTTTACAGCTGCTTTTACAGTATAAGAGACCATGCCCAAGTGGTCTGGTATCTAAAGGCTATTGGCTGAAGGAGCAGAAGGCGCTCCCACAGCATCCTGGTTTTCTAGGTCCTTGCCGAGCTGCTTTCATATCCCGCCCTTCTCACCAGAAGTTGACTACTCAAGCCAAGCTATCGTCAGTGCTGTAGGTGAAAGGTAAAGCTCACAGAGATGAAAGGAACTGGCTACAGTCATACAGCTTAGAGGTGAAAACTAAACCTGGATCTGTGTTTTGAATCCCAAACTTTTACAATATGCCACCCTCTCTAACTCAGAGCTCAGATAGTTTGAGGAAGGCCTTTGAGTAGAGTCTGGAAAGTTCTAAAACTGAACCAGGAGAGGCTGAGGGAAATTTCAGGAAAACTCTTACACTTGCATAAAAATAGCATCATCCTATCCTCCAACCCCAAGCCTCACCCAGTTTCCACTTCTCAATGACCACCTAGATTTAACCAAAGACCAGAGAATGACATGATGGGGTTGGGAAAGAAAGGGCCAGTGTACCCAGTATATGACAGAACCATGGAAGACCTCAAAGGCCAGAAACAGCGATTTCAATAGCTTCGAACGAGACCCAAACTGGAATTGAATGCGTTTTAAACCCAAGCTTAACTAAACCAAATAATATGCTCGGTTGAATTTATCTCATGTCTCAACTCAGGACTTCCTCATATATAAACACATGCTTGAAATAGCTCAGGACATTTAAGCTATCATAGAGCCACAAAGACAATGTGACATCAACGACGCGTTAAAATGGGAAAGGCCATACCGTATCCCTTTTAGCTGCCATCTCTCCTCCCATCTTCTTCCCCAGAAATGTCCTATTCCCTTTCCTTCAGTATCCCATTTGGGAAAGACCATTCTATTATTTGTTTAAAAATATTTACTAATAAGATATGAAAACTGAACTTTATCAAGAAAACTTCAATATTAAATTACTTTTTTTTTTTTTTAACAGAAAAGAAACCAGGCAAGGTTTATTTCTTACCGATGTTCTGGTTTGTGGCCGTATGTCTGACTGACAACTTCCAAACATCGGCCTACACACCGACCTAGATGACATGCTGAAAGAGAGTAGGAGTTTAGAATTCCAAAATTTTATTTTGGGCAGCTACACACACACACACACACACAGAGAGAGAGAGAGAGAGAGAGAGAGAGAGAGAGAGAGAGAGAGAGATATCACACTGACTAGGTCTTTACACTGTAACATGTAAAATAAAAAATATAGAGTATTTTCCCCTGAATGTTCTGGCCATTTCAGAAGGAAGTAAAAGTAGCAAAATGTAAACTTTACTTGTAAGATAAAACAGCCTTTAAAGGCTCCCTTGAGAATAAGCAGACTGAACAGCAGTACAATCTGTTCTGAAAACCTGCAAATCTCCTATTTCGACTAAAAAAAGAAAAGGGAGGAAGGCGCATTCTCCCTGTGGGAAAGCAGGCAGGGTGGTCGCCCCTCCCTTCCTCTCCTCTCTTCCTTTCTCTCATCTCCTCTCTCTTGCCCATCTGACACTGGGCTTACAAAAAATAACTTGCTTTAGCTTGAGCCTTGACTTTCTACTCGATACTTCTAACCTTTTTTTGTTTGTTTGTTTTTTTTTTGATTTTCGAGACAGGGTTTCTCCGTAGCTTTTGGTTCCTGTCCTGGAACTGGCTGGAACTAGACCAGGCTGGCCTCGAACTCACAGAGATCCACCTGCCTCTGCCTCCCGAGTGCTGGGATTAAAGGCGTGCGCCACCACCGCCTGGCTTACTTCTAACCTTCTTCAATGCAAATATTCTTTTTCTATTGCCCCAATTCCTTTCTTCGTATTCTTTAGCTAAAGCCACTTCTATCAGGTTTTTCCTAGCACCAATCATGGTAACGTGGCATTGTCCCCAGAGTTGCCCTCGTTGCTATCTACCCTGGTCCTGCGGCAAATCACCTTAACAGCTTTTCACGCGACTCATCGCCTCTTCTTAGAAACATTTTCTTCGCCTGGCTCCCAAGGCATCCCTCACCCTTCAAAAAACACTCAGATCCATGTGCCTTATAGCCCTTTCCTTCCTGTCTCTGCCCAAATACCATCTTCTCCCTGGACCAGCCATGTGCATCCGATTTACAAAGTCTCACCTCACTGCACTCGACTGTCCTCCTGCTGATGTCACCACTTCCGGACATTGTACTTGGCTTACTTCCTTATTATGTGTCTTACATAATAACAGACCGGGTACATTCCTTAAACATATAGGATACCATTTCCTCTTATCTTTGTTATTCTGTCCTTGGCAACTTCTCCACGTGTTGGGGGATCAAATTTAGCGTCTTGCACATGCTAATCAATTGATGAGCCACGGAGACTGAAAGGCTGGTTAACACGGATGGGAAGAATCAATGGGCAGATGAGCACTTCAGCAGGCTTTGGCAGTTAGCACATTGCCAGCTGGCGAGCCTTCCTCTAGAACGCCAGCCTACTCAGTTTCTACCTTAAGAAGTAAATCTACTTTTTCCATTTTCACCTTTGTGTGAGTGTTTCCTGCTTGCTTGTCTAACATTTCAAAGATATTAGCACCATTTTAAAAAGGTCCACAAAGCAATCAGTGCCACCTAACGGGAGAAGACGTGAGTTCTGCGAAAAGTAATTGCTTCTCTTGAATGATGCGAACACCAGTAAAGCATGGTATTTGGGTGCTTCCTATCTGGCAGAGTGGAGAGTAGCCTCTTCTTTACAGCTGTTGGGAACATCAACACGCAGCATTGCATGAACTTAAGGATCTAGGCATTTTCACTTTTCGTCTCTCCTCATCTTCGAGCAGTGTGCCTCACCCAGCTGAGGGGCCTGGGAACTGTATCACATGATTCCAGAGTACGAGCTTCCACCATTTCTTCTTAAGAGATGTTTGAGTTCTCTTGTCTTGCTGAAGGATGTCACTTCTTTACACCACACTCAACACTCCCTCTTCCAGGAGCCTCTTGGACCCTTCGTGTTCCACAAGCAGTATTTAGATAGCTCTCTTATAGCCCTTGTTACATTTAAAGATGGATATAATTGTGTGCCCGTGTTTTCTTAATTTCTCAGTGACACCTTTATAGGAAGCAAGTACCGAGCTCTATTTACCCAACAGCATGCTAAGCTTTTTTGAGCAGAACATACTCAGTGGGTTTACTCTGATGAGCCATGCATGTACAACAAAACCCACCCTATTTTCATAAAGCATGAAACCAGACTACTGACTTCAAAACAAGAGAGCCTTGGCCACCTGACAATAACATTTAAAGGTCATGAGTCATAGCCTCGGAGTAACCATAGTAACTCAGCATACACACCGGAGACATGTATAATAATTAAACAAAGCTCCAGCAAGTCTATTAGTCTTGAGATAAAAACAAGGTGGAATTAACAAATATATTTCTGAGTTCGTTCTTGTCTCCATTTTTTCTTGTTTCAGGATTCACAAGAAAACTGAAAAGCTTCATTAAATATGTGTGGCATGGAGTCTAGTGATAGCACGCGAGGCTGGAAGTAGTTCATTTTTTCTCAATACCTTACCGGAACATAGATATCTCTTTCCATTTAATACAATGTGTCTGATTGCTAGGCTTTTCCTCCATGCTTTTTACATTGGAGCAGTAATTGGTGGCTATGTGAATCCATGGTTTCAGCACAATTGGTTTATCAGGACAGCAGGCAATCACCCCGTTCTCACAGGAAGTCCTCAGAAGATGCTTTTCTGGTCCTTGGATTTGTAGGCACCCAGGGTCTCACCCTCCTTTGTTTAGAGAAGTTAGAATCAAGTTTCCATTTGGTTTGAAAAAATGTGGAAGAGGGTCTGTCTCAAGGGAATGGGATGAGGGAAAAGGAGAATGGCAGGCAAAATCAGGAGACCAGTTCGTACCAGCTCAGAAGAGAAACTGTTAAACTGAACCCACCTGAGTGAGGATCGAGGATGGCAGCAGAACACTTCCCTGTCTTCACCCCAGAAGCCCTGATGGTCCGGGCACACCACAGTTGGCTCTGTATATGAGAACAAGAGCCCACAGGACACCTGGCAATGAAAGCAGCGTCCTGCTCTGCCCTGGGCATCACTGTTGCTTCACACTGGCTTGTTCGTGTCACAGTTGATAACCACTGGACATGTTGTCCACCTTCCTAATTGTCTGCACCTCAAAATATCAATCCATTAGGCGATTTCTTCAGGGAAATGAAGAGAAATTGCTAAGTTTCATTGTTTCAAAGTGGAAAATAAAATGAGGAGGTGTATCTTTGGAGGTTTGTAGATTACACATTGAAACAAGACTTTTTACATAAAAATACAAGAATATAGTGAGTTCTCCATTCTAGTCAGGAACCTCAGGTCTAAAGTGAAAAGCAAAGCTCACTTTTCACAGTCACTAAAAGGAAGACACAGTCTAAAGCCAAACGAGGGAGAAACCAAGGCTATAGTTGCACACCCCACACAAGAAACTACCCTTCAGGAGACAACTTCCACAAAAAGGGTACAATTATCTCGTTCAAGATTTGAAAGACAAAGCTGGACAGTGGTGGCACACGCCTTTAATCCCAGCACTTGCGAGGCAGAGGCAGGCAGATCTCTGTGAGTTCAAGCTAGGCCAGCCTGGTCTACAGAGTGAGCTCCAGGCCTGACTCCAAAGCTACACAGAGAAACCCTGTCTCGAAAAATAAAAAAGACAATTCTAAACAGAAGCTATTTCTATATTTGAAGGGGAAATGCGTAGAGAGCCCATATGTAAATTTTCCAGTGATTGACTGCAGATCAGTGAAAGAGGCCATCTCTATGTCCATTCCTGTGTTCAAAGTTGGTTGCTAATTTCTACTTAGGAAACAGGTTGAGAAGGAGCGCCCAGGCATATCTGTGAGCATCCTAGCTGGCGCACGGGGAGAGTTCTGCTGTTTCTTTAGGTTTCTGAAAAACAGGCTGGATGCTTCAGTACCCTAGGGACGGGAGAGTTTTAATTCTGACAAACACACCTGAATAACGTTTTTACTCATTTGACAAGAGCACTTATTGAAACACATCCTACATTGGGCTTTGCTCTGGGATCTGGGAAGACAGACTTGGCCATAGAAAAAGGTCATTCATCAGAAAAGGAAAAAAAAAAAGTTTCTTTGATGTTTTCCCCCAGACTTTAAAGAAAGGTTATCTTTGAAGTCTGGAGTGAAGGTTACTTCATCCAGAAATTTCCATGGATTATTTTTGGACAGAAGGAACTGAAGACTCACCTGCATCTCCCCGGGGTTTCAAAGTCTGGGATTACAACTTTCTTACTGTGACATCCTCCCATCTTAAGCCAAGCCCATTGGGATCCTCTGTCCATGGACAGACACCAACCAACCTCATTCCTTAGAGATTTGGAATCCCTGGCACGGCTTTGCTGCCCATTGTTGCTAGGCAACCACAATGGCTGCGGTAAGGACAGTTAACTGCCCAAAACGAAGAAGGAGGAGGAGGAGGAGAAGGAGGAGGAGGAGAAGGGGGAGGAAGAAGAAGAAGAAGAAGAAGAAGAAGAAGAAGAAGAAGAAGAAGAAGAAGAAGAAGAAGAAGAATTTGAAAAAAAAACAACAGTTACAAAGTCACTAACTTCCCTGTACACTTCCCACAAACCATCCAGGCATGAGAACAGATGGAGGACCATCACAGAATCACCATTTCTGCAAACCTACCCTAACCAGGAGAGGAGCACTGGGTTAATATTCAAAGCGGAGGCTGTGTAATGCCAAGGACGCGGTTGTCACTCTGCTGTCTGGCAGAGGCACACACTCAGAAACAGACTGGCTTAAGCCATGCTGTCCTGCTATCCCCGCTGTCCTGCTATCCCCGTGCCTCCCCACAGGGAGTCCCATCTGGCTGAGGGGCATCTTCACAGTCCTTTCCTATCACAGGCTGAAGCAGGTAGCAAGTTCCACTACGTCCTCTACATCCGGCCACTGTCACAGCGTATCTGCAGTTCCCTCTGCTTCTCAGACGTCAGCAGTCACTTTCACCCAGCCAATTGCTGCACCTTCCCACCAAGGAGATTGCAGCCCCCACCTCCTGCTTTGATAGATTCCACAAAAGAGCCCTGAGGTCTTGATCCATATGTTCTGCATGGAAACTACTCACACAACTCATACCAAAACATACCAGGTTAATAGAAAAACAGTTTTTCTAACGGTATGAATAAAGTTAAAATGAGTTGAGTACTTGGTGGGCCTGGCTAAGAAGTCAAGTCAACTTGTATGTGTATATGTGTGTCGAGGACATACAGCTGGTTCACAGCCTTTGGGGAATCAGAAATACATCACCTTCCTCCATATTTTGACTTTCTTCTTTTTAAAGGGACCATGTGAACTGTTTGGGTGTTTTCCAGAGCTAACAACCTGCTGTTCCCTTCTCCCACAGAGTGGGTTGTATTTCCATGCACTGTAGACATGGGCAGATGCTTATATGTAGATAGTCCCTAATAGTTTATGAAAGGGAGGTCAACTCAGAGTGGCTAGTGAGAGGCACTGTGAGCATTAATTATTTGTAATGCTTCTTAATCTCAATGTATCTATCTCACTGATCAAAAAGAAAGGCAGAAAAATGTGGACAATGCAAAGCAAGTTTAAAAGTCTTTGACAAGAAACCTGAGTTTTATGTTCTTGCTCCTCCAAAGAACACTATATGGGAAGGCCATGGCAAGATGGTTAAGAAGTGCTCAAGTTCACTGAAGACATTTATACACAGAATTCTAGACTAACCAGGCTAATAGGATCAATCATAGTCCCTGTCATAGTTAAGTTAAAATCATACAAATACTTCTATTTTGAAAGTCTGAACTACATTTCAAGGAAATCCACATTTTCTCTAAGTCTAAAGACATAACCCATATCTATTGTCATCATTAACATTGCTTCAAGCCACAATCAATGTACGCTCAGAACAGCTGTTAAAGACTGATATATATATATATATATATATATATATATATATATATATAAAATCTTACCTCATAGCCTGTCAAATACCTATCCTTTCTTTTGTTTTTTAAAAAAATATTTTTAAGTTGTGGGAGAAGAATGAGCACATGCCCTGGTTGGGAGGGCAGAGGACAACTTGCAAGACTCAGTTCTCTCCTTCTACCATCAGGGGCTCAGGGGATCAAACCCAGGAAGTCAGAGTTGGTGGCAAGTACCTTTAACCACTGGACCATCTTGCTGGCCCTCAAATATGTATCTTTTCTGGCAATCAGAAATCACATATGCGCACACATGTGCTTGTGGTGCACATATGATTCCTATATGCTGCTGCCAATTAGAGTTAAATGAGTCGGTTTTAATAGGGCCAGAAAAGACAGGCGAGAAGGAACAAAGTAATGGATGAGAAAATAGCAAGGCAGAGCAAGAATAAATTTTGGTGAGGTGATATTGGCACTCTATTTTATAATAGGAATATTACAGTAGCAGTCTTTGGAGTCTGCTACACTCATATGTCCATTCATCTTTTATTTGTTTACTTGTTATTTACCAAATATTTACTGAAAGCCCTGTGTGCTATATATAGCGGTACTGTGAACAAAATCAGGCCTGCCCTAGCTCTCAGTCAGCTAGCAACAACCGGCTTATTATAACATGAATAAATAAAGTGGGTTTGGGATTCCAGGTATGTTCTTCTCACTCAGCAGAGGTAGGAGTAACTAGGAAAGGCGCAAACTGAAGTTGTTCGAGGGGTACCTCCTGTGGAGGTACAATCCTGCAGAGTGGTCCCGTTTCTAGAGACAGTTCTAGAGATGTTCGCTGAGCTCTCCTTGTGATGTTCACAGCATGTCTAGAGATTAGAGGCTGCATTCAGGTCCGTGTATTTGTGTCTGGGGAGGATGAGGGAAGAGGGAAATATGATAGAGAAACCAGAGTGACAGCCCATAAAGAGGACCGGATGAGTGCCAGCACAATGGAGACATTGCCCACTGACTAAAAGGCTTGCTGTCTGTCCCGGTGAGAGCTGGCTCCCTTGTCAGCATTGTTTGGCCCTCTTCCCCATGAAGCTGATTGCTTGACACAGTGGGTCTAATTACCTCCAGGCTCCCATCTGTTTTCATAGAGAGGAATGTTTATCTGTGTGAGAAGAGACTTTTCTCTACCCATTTTGTTCCTAAACTCTTTGCCTGGAGAAAACAGCAATAAACATAAAAGCCTTTATTATGGAACAAAGTTGTAAACCTTCCCTGTGTGGTTTGTTTGTGGCAGAGAAGGCGAGTTCATCCACCCCTGCCCCTCCACTGAAGTGAGCATTGGTTGTTAGAAGCCCCTAGCAATAATGTTTTTCTCATGCCCTATGCTGTAGCTTTACAGGGATAATAAGTTCAGGTACCTGGTCCTCATCACACAAGCTAAGAGAAAACAGGGGAAGATGACCACACACACTCATGCGAACCACGGCGCTCATCGCTGAATCCAAGGACGGGATCTGAAGCCTCCAAACCCTTGAAGTCCTAGATT
Organism: Microtus oregoni; assembly: GCF_018167655.1. Lineage (NCBI taxonomy): Eukaryota > Metazoa > Chordata > Mammalia > Rodentia > Cricetidae > Microtus > Microtus oregoni. The sequence continues at coordinate 7,355,792 of NW_024543976.1, forward strand.
AACAGTGATTTGTTCTCTTTTTTGTTTTAAAGTCCAGAGGCCCTGGGTGGGACTGGCGCTGATTTGTGGATCTGGGCTAGTGTTCTATAGTGGTTTATGCAAGACAAAGTTGCTGCCATCCAAGAAGTCCTTACTTTCTTGGTAGAGGCAAATGCATACCTACAGACTACAGAGAGTCATTCAGAAAGGGACAAGCACTAGAAAGATCATAAAATAATGGGTGAAAGCTGGGCGGTGGTGGCGCACGCCTTTAATCCCAGCACTCGGGAGGCAGAGGCAGGCGGATCTCTGTGAGTTCGAGACCAGCCTGGTCTACAGAGCTAGTTCCAGGACAGGCTCCAAAGCCACAGAGAAACCCTGTCTCGAAAAACCAAATAATAATAATAATAATAATAATAATAATAATAGGTGAAGAACAAGACCAGGAGGTGACATGATCTAGAGAATGGAGTAGGGAAGGTGAACAGACATGGAACACTTGCGGGCCAGAGCCTCCAGCAGTCCCAGCATCAGGGGCACAGGCATGCACTACTCTCTTGACCTCATATCTTCTTGTGTTAATTAATTCAAAATCTGTATAAAAGAAGAGTTCATCTTGCAGGTTTCTCCTGCTCCACAGAGACCACTAGCATGCCCTTTGTCAACTCCTCACCCACCCTCATCATGGTTCTGTGGATCTCCGAACCCTCATTTAGCCTTCTGTTGGGTTTAGGTTGGAGAGGAGCAGGAGACACGGAGTACCCTGCCCCCCACACCGACACCTGCTTGTCAGAGTCTGTTGGCTATTCTTTTGTTTAATCGAACCAAAAGTTTATCCCAGAATGCGAGAGGCAGTGCGTTATGTAACAAAGTGTTCATGACGAAAAGGGGTGGGGTGGAAAAAAAAGCAAGGAACAAACAGGAAAGACTGTACCTCCCTAAAGAGCTAGCCAATGACAAACGGGGGGGGGGGGGTGTGAAGACTTATGATTCTGATGTCATTGTTTTAGCCTAATGGGCCACTCTGTCTGAGCTGGTGTCCAACCTTGCAAGACTGACCTACCTACACACACACACACAAGAAGAAAACAAACAAACAAAAATCCCCCCAAACAAAACCTTCGTGAGTCTGAAAGGTACTTGGAAACACTTTATGAAGACATCCTCCAGGTTGTTCCTGCTGCGATACTGTTTAAATCTCCACGTCTTTCCAATGCTTTGCTACTTCAGTCTCTGTAGAAACCTTATTCCCTAATTACGCCTTTAATAAGTGTCTCAGAGATTCATTAGCTGAAAAATTCAATGTTAATATCTCCAAATAGTGCACTTTGGTGTCTTTGATAATTTCCATGGACTTTCAGTAGAGAATCTAGTGTCGGATAAGTAAAGACAAACTCGTTAACAGCAGGGAAACCCAAGAAGCCTCAGAAAAGTCATCTTTCCTTCTAGAGTTTTCTCACGGCTCACAGCCAGATGGACAAAGATGCTGTAATGGACTTGTGCTCCATGAAAGATGCTTGTAATTCACAAATAATAGAAAAGACAACTAATGGTAATTAACTCACAAAGAAATTTGCCTAATCACATAGCTGGAAGGCTCAGGCATTAAAAATGCTTAGCTTTCCTAGGCCTTGTTGAAGTTATGATCAAGCAGCATTGTTCCATGCTGCTGTTCTGAGAACAGTGTCTTATTCTGAAGGCTTGAGTTCCTCAGGGCTAGTAGCTAGCTTCTAACAGTGTCTAGGACTACAAATGATTTTGCTCATAGCCCAAGATGGAGAGAGGATTGTCTCCCATAATCTTAGAACTGAAGCCCTATATTGTATTCTAATTTGGCAATCTGAAATAGCTAGAACCCTACCACTGGGTCAGTGTTCATTGTCTTTAACCTGAAATATATGCCCACCCCAAACCAATAATTATATAGGTGGGGGAAAGACCCACAGAATTCATCTTTGGAATTATCACTAAGATCAATTTCACTCAAGTTATGTGGCCAACATTCAGTGGGGAAGGCTGAAATACATTGAGGAAGATCTAACCACAGTCCAGCAAAGGATACCATTTTCACAGAATCTGTATATAATTTATATAGTTTTTTTCAGTTGCTTATATAGTCAGGGACTATATAGTATAATCATGACTATATAATATAATGGAGTATTGACACATATATATTCTTTATGTTACACCAATACTTTAAAAACATAAATACTCAACATGATGCATTCAAATGCTTACTAAGGGAAACTGGGTATGTTCAGGGTGGACAGGGAAACAAATACTTTCCAAAGTAACCAGTTTTAAAGGCCTTTCCATCTGGGTAATGATAAACACAATAAGGATAGATATGCTAGTTCATCATAGTTGACACATCTTTTAGTCAACAGCATGTTATTAAATGATAGGGAACATTTAATATAATCATTTCTACATAACTAGGCAATACATTTCTAAAGACAGATTTTCCAGCCCCTATCTTTTATACCCACTTCAACAGTCTGTCTATAAAAAAAGTTAAAACCAGTGACTTGCTTCAAGAACTCAGTGCTAAAGGCACAATGTCAAAGCCTGCAGTTAGTCTGTTAAGAGCATTGATACAAAATTCTAATATCCCCAATGGAGCACAGGGCAGGTTGTGATTGTCTATGGGGTAGCAGTGAACAGTGTTTTCAAACCGTCTCTGCTGGCTTGCTGACTTGTGGCATCTACATAAAGCAAACGTCTTTGGTTATGAACTAGGACACGCCTGCCAGCTGTAAGGACAATATTCACAGCAATAGGTAGCAGCAGCTGAGGAAGCCATGATGCTCAGAAATGATGTAATTTAGTACTTGGTATCATAAACTGTAGCATGAATAATAAAAACCTAGAGACAGACGTTGGGGTTCAAGGTAAAGATCAGAAAAGCAAAGCAGCCAACTACTAAGGAGACTTTTTTTACCTCTACCAAATCTTCAGACTGAATGGGCGAGATCCTGTCTGCTGGGCATACCATGAAGACTATGTCTGAAGTTCAGGGAGAGCAGTGATGTTAGAAAGATGCTCACACCAGCCGACTGAGCAGTGGGAAGAGAGCTCAGCTTGAAGCTCTGGAGTCTGAAGACAGCTGACAAGTCACGTCTTCAACATGGAGGTCACACCCTACATCCTTAACTTGGGACAGTGGGTTCTCAACTTTCCCAATGCTGCAATCCTTTAATACTCATGTTGTGATGATTCCCAGCCATAAAAATTATTTTCATTTTCATTGCTACTTCATAACTGTAATTTTGCTAATGTCATGGATCATAATGTAAATATCAGTGTTTTCTGACGGCTTCAGGCGACTCCTGTGAAAGGCTTGTTCACCCCAATGGGTCGTGACCTGCAGGATGAGAACCCTTGGCCTAGGTGATACCACTTCAGGACTTAAAGTGAATCTAAGCTAAGAGAGGTAGAAAAGATGACTGGCCGGCATCTCTCACTACAGAGAACGTTCCAGAGCTCTGAAAGTGTTAGCCGTGTTGAGCGACAGTGAGCTCACTGGCACATAGTTCAGAGAAGCAGTCTCTCTCAGCATCTGCTCATCTCAGCCTTCTAAGCCAATTCATGGAAACTATTGGAATAACTTTGTTCTAAACAACTGCAAGGTGCAAAGAAATATTATTCCGGTAGCTTTAATTTAGAAATATTATTTCGGTAGTTGTTTTAATTTAGGGAAGGAAATGAATTAGTACCCACAATTTAACCAAAAGAAATGAAATCTGATCTCAGAAAGGTTTAGTGTGTGCCAGACAAGAAAGAAGAAAAAAAGATTTTCATTTAAAAACTTTTTATTATTTATTTTACTTTATTTTTATTTTATAACAAATACTAAAATGTCCACAAATATTTATTAAAATATGATTTTATTATTTTTATTTTTTAAAGTTTATTGCTTTTTAGATAGTTCACTCAAAGAGATAGCAACTGTTGGAGACCTTGGTGTTCATTAGGTGTGTTCAACCTACAACACACTGGGGAAAGCTGCCCACAGCCTCCCCAGCATGGCTGGACCCGTGAGTCATTACTCACCCTTGCAAGCCAACGACCACTATTTTTATCATTTAATAGTTCTATGATTACTATTGATCTTGATTTTATTATTCCACAAGGTTAGTGAGATGCTTACTGAATCCAAAAGCAACACAGGTGTGAAGCCCTGGGAAGTAGGACGATAGAGGCAGCATTGACTTTCGATATATCACCGCTGTCATCTGTCACCCCAGATGACTGTCCCGACCATCCTCACTCTCATTAGCAAAGCAAGTTATGAGAGCGGCAAACCCTAGTCCTGAACGGAAATTACACCAAAGGAAAGAGCATAATTCAAGGGAAGAAAAACCACAGATCAGGATACTATGTCCTAACAAATGTCACGCATGATTGATAATAACAGTTGATAGGGTGTTGTTTGCTGCCACCTAAATATTCTGGATATCAACACACAATGACATTGGAGCTTAAGTTTTAAGTTTCCGTTATTGAAAACATTTAGTGAGCTAGGTTACAAGTACCAAAAATACAGATCATAAAACATGAAGGATGTAAGTGACATATTAGGTACAGTGCCGGAGCTCCTTCCGAAGCCTGTTGTCTATGTGACGGGAGAGCCTTGTGGACCATTGTGAACAGTGCTGTAGGCAGTTTCCCTGCAAAGTAGCCAGGCTTCAAGGACCATCTCTCAACGTGTGCTGCACAAAACAGATGATCAGCGAGTGCTTAGCAATAAAACACCTTCCTGGCAGTAAGAGAGATATTGACAATAATAAAGGCAGCTTCGCATTCTCTATGTATCCGTATCAGCTGTCCCTTTAATCAAGAGAAAGTTCAATAAAAGGCTCTCTGAGGATGTTCCAAGAACACACACATCCTCATGTCAGAACGTTCCCAAAATAAGCCATCTCATTTGGCTTCTCGCTGGGAGGATATTGAATTTCCTCAATGATCCCCGCTGTCATTTTGCACATAGCAGATGCATCAGCATGGCAACCAAACAGCCAGCGCAGACTCTTTCTCGCTTCCATTATAAGAACAGTTTCCTTTTGACTGCTGCTTCACCTCATGGCATTAAAGCCAACAGCAGACATCTGCCTCATACGGAGAGATCACGGGAAATGGATTCTTACAATCCCACCGCTTGAAAGGGGGGACTCAAAGAAGCAGTCTCAATTAGTTGAACGTTGATGACCACAGATGAAAGTCACAACTGAAATGGTGGCGCACTTTTCTCCAGGTCGTCTGCTTTCCCTTGAAGCAGCTACTTCCCCGAACAATTTATAGTTTTAATTAAATGCTAAAGCTGTCATTGCCTTTAGACTTTTCATGCCTTTAGAAACTTTAAATATATATGTAAAAGGCAGCGTGATTTATTTTTATTAGCACAAATATCAAACTTGGCCAGCAGGGAAACCTTTGGAGTCTATTAGCCATTTGTTATTCTAAAATACACACTATTACAGTCCATCTACTTGAATACACAGTAGCACATACAGGGATGAGACTGAACACCCAATGGCAAACATACTACCCTACTGGCTCATTTTAAGATGTAAATGTCTATTTACTTCCAGTAGATCTTGATGAGAAATTAAGTACTTTGTAGAAATGGCCAAAAGATGGTTATGAGAAGTTGGGATTTGAAAGAGTTGTGTTTGATGGTTCTTTGGTGCAGAAAAAGCGTAAACTAATTAGTCAGATGGTGTGATTAGATGTTACGGTCTAGCACCAGTGTTCGTGGGACGCCAGTGACAGTTTGCTCTTTGGATCTACAACTGTGAGAGACGTCAGAGTTCATAAGTTTAGGCTAAAAATAATTGTAATAGAAAACCCTGTGTCATATGAATGTATCAGATTGCATGAAATATCAAATCCTATATAGAATCTGGCATTAAAATCCACTACATATAAATCCAAATATGTGTTAAAGGCAATGATTGGATTACCTTTCCATATTAAAAATTTATTCATTTCATTATTAAAAACATTTTAAAACTGATGATCTCTTTTAGAAATGAAGTTTGGAACATGTAAAGATTGTATATTTGGACAGAAGATAAATATCTTTCATCAGCTTGTTAAGCAAAATACATCCTGCAAAACACTGAAACATTATTCTACTAGAAGAATTCTCATTTCTCAAGAATAATACCCACGACTCCCTATCTAATAGGATTTGAAGTCCTAAGACTGCTTAATTTGTCAGAAAATGTTGGAAATCAAAGGAAAGAGTTAGAAAAGATAACCATGGAAGCAGAAAAACATAGATGCAATGAGTGTGAGGAAGAATGGATGTGGAGCCTGAGAAACACCGTGAGGGATGTAGCTGCATCCACTTCATCTAATATATATAATATATATATATTATATATATAATATATCATATCTCAGCCTTCTCTTTCTGAGCTTTCAGAGTGACCAGGTGTATTGTGTTGCTCCATGAAGAGAGGACACAGATAATTTGTAATCCGAACCCTTGGACGTCAGCCAGATCTGACACCTGTGTGAGCGGCAGTTACATATATATATATATATATATATATATATATATATATATATATACTCATGGAAAACAGAGACACAGACAGAGCTCTGATCTCCTGAGAGCCAAGTAACGCCAGCCTTGGTGTGCTGTCCATATTGTTTTGTTTAACTCATAACTCTGACAACTGTTCTTCATTGCTACCTCCTCTGACGACATCAGGCAAACCATTTTCATGTGATCATACAGCTAGGAAGTAGTAGTAGTCCAATAATCAGATACATGTCCTTTGGAAACTAAAACCCATACTTTTTACTACTGGGCTACATCTGTTCCCTATATCTCATCATCACCCAAAATAGTATTTGATTTTCTCAAGCCATAGAACTCAGGTTCACCCCCCAGGATCAAAGGGCAGAATCTGTCCTTCTGGAAAGTGTGCCTTCCATCCCAGGCTTTCCATCCTCCTTTCTTTCCAGAACAGGCATCAGCAGTGGCCATTCCAACTTCACTGTGGTTCATCTTGCACTGTCTGTCAGAGGAATGAGAAAGGGGTAGCTACTTCATCTACAATTAAGATTCAAGAATAGGTTTCTCTTTCTGTTATTAAACTGTCACTTATGTCGCAAGACTGGCCAAATATTTTACTGTGGGTAAATGCATGTATCTTTTTTTTTAAGTTGAAGTCTACAATTTAACTAATCTCAAGAACCAAAAGAAAACAGAAAACTTTATGCCAATGAAAAGCAACTCTCCACTGACACTCTGGACATAGAGACATACCTTTGATGTGCCCTTAAAGGGATGGAATGAAGAGACAGCTCCTAGTGGTACTTCTCAGTCACAGAGCTACATTTCCGTCCAAGCATCTGTGTTTGGGCAATTATGTCATGCTGCCTCTCTCAAAATGTTCTGAAATTTACACACACATATGGCAATAAAAATCTCAAGTGTAGTGTGGCAAGACATAGTTTACACTTTTGATCGCAGAGGATTTCAAACAGCCTCATGAGAATGTTACAAGGAAAGCCAGGTTGAAACAGGTGTAACTAGCTGGCGCTCACACAGGTGTCGGATCTGGCTGACGTCCAAGGGTTCGGATTACAAATTATCTGTGTCCTCCCTTCAGGGTGCAACACAATACCCCTGGTCACTCTGAAAGCTCAGAAAGAGAAGGCTGAGGTAAAATCCTAAACTGTCCCTTCTTGAGCTTTACCTTCCACTCAGGGACCATCCCGGAAGGTGGTCTGACATTGAATTTCCTATTGCCACTCTGCGCATGTGGTGTGCAGCTTCTCTAAGTAGGACAGCCGGCATCTTCCTGGAGTGCAGATGGTTAGTCTTTGTTGGAGACAGTGTTCCTCTTCATAGTCACAGAAGGGGGTTAGTCTGGAGTAGACTGGCCCCCACAGAAGGCATCTTATGCTTGATTTTGTTGGAATTGTTCAAGCTGGGAATTTCTTGACCTTTACTACTGACATTGAGACTTCTCTTAATGAAAAGGCGACAGTAAAAGTTTGTAACAGCAATGCGATAATGTTTCAAATGTCTTAGAGTTTCTCATTAACATGTACTAAGCACACATATTGATGGTGTTCAGTGTGACACTGCAATGCATGCACATGGGATGCACCAATCAAATCCAGTCTGACCGTATCTACGCAGGCTCTCTTAGTCACTATTTTATATCCAGGATTGTGCTATGTGTCTGGCTTGGTCCTGGAAGCCTGACTCAGGAGACCAGAGAATGAAGAAAGGGCACACACAAGGGCAGGAAAATCTGGGATTGGGCAGGTTGTGCTTATTTGATGGAGGGCACCAGCTATGCAAATCGAGAAACTTAGTGCATTTATTCATCTCAATTAACAGGCCAGTTTCTAGTGTAGCAGCAAGGAGGTGGGTTTAGTTGCTATCTCTCAGCAGAGGGTCACTGCAGGGGAATTGCCTCAAGCTGCAGTCTTCCTGGAGGAGGAAGCTGTGTTTCTTAGCCTGTGCATGCACTGGTCAACTGTTTGCAAACACCAATACTTGAACTAGAAGAAGGATTTGCCCTCTCTCTCGACCTCATGGTGACGGAGGGTTTACCCTAGCATGGGTACGAGGCATTGGGGATTTGACATAAGCATTGGGGTATTTGACATGGCCATGCCCATGCCAATAGTACACAGTCCTTCAGTACTTCATCTACTCCACATAACAGGTGGAATTTTCTTTCCTTTTTTAAGTTTCCATACATAAGAAGAAAACATGAATTACTTACCTTTCCATGTCTGGTTTATTTCGGTGAATATAATTCTCAGCATTTCCATCCACCTTTCTACAAATGACAGAATTCTATTCTTCTTCATGGCCAAATAATATTCCATCATATATAAGTATTTCATTTTCTCCTGAGGTGGTGCTTAACTCAGGAGGGGCAGGAGCCCAAGAGTTAAAACAGTAGAAGGGTTGTGGAAGGGAGGAAAGGGCTCTTTTTTCTTCCCAAATTATAATTTTAGATCCTTGATCATATCAAAGGAGGAGTCAAACCAGACATGCATGACTTCCTTATATTAGTAAGACAATTTAAGTCTTTATTTACACAGAATATTTAAAGACAAATATTTTTATTCTAGAGTAGACAGCTCCTTTCTCTGCAGGATGAAAAAGAAAATAATGTCTATAAGCCATTTTAATGAACTCATCTTCAAAGAGATTTTAAAATTCAGAGACATAAAGATGCATAATACTATATAAAATATATGCAAATAAAGCAGTATACATTTAATGTATTTGGAACATATAAAGTATTCAATTCATTATTTGTTATCAATATGTAAATACATGCTTTATTATCATGGGGTTAGACATTTCTGAATGCAACCTGGCAATATCAAAATTTCTTACCCTTTGATATCCGTAATACTGCTAGATATTTATTTGAAGAAATATTCAGGGCAGCATTCAAAGGCTGATGTAGCAGGATGCTGGCCAACATGATGCGTGTCCCGCAAGAGTGACTGGGAATTATTCAGTAGCAGTTCCCCAGGAAAGACTGCCTGTACAAAATACCTTGTGAACAACACGGTAGAAGGCACCATGCAGCTCCGTGAATGGTAATTTCTATTTACATTTATTGGTATGAAAAAGATGCCTGTGATGTGGTTTGAAATAAAGCAGGGAAGACACAGAACCGTGTGTTGTCTACATAGAGCTGTTTGTGCAAGGACTGGTGTGTCACCAGTTGAGGTGACAGACGCTAAATGCACAGACATCTTTCAGAATATCACTTTCAATTTATAGGATCACGGACGGCCTTTTGTTTTCTAATGAAGGCTTCATTAAAAAAAAAAGAACCAAACTTGTCATTGTCGTAGTTTTCTGCCAACCTGATACAAATCTAGATATACCAAAGAAGAAGGAATCTCAATTAAGTACCTGTCTCCATCAGAGTGGCCTGTGGGCATGGCTGTGGACTGTTTTCTTGGTTGCTGGTTGATATGAGAGGGCTCAGTCCTCTGTCGGTGGTGCCTTCCTTACACAGGGAGTGAGGCTTGTATTCTACCAGGGAGGTATCTTGACAAGCCAGAGAAGAAACCAGGAAGCAATGTTCCTCCACGATTTCTGCTCCACGCCCCTACCTGGCGTTTCTGTCTTGGCTTCCCTGGATGATGAGCTATAACCTATGAGCCCATTAAACTCTTTCCCTTGAGTTGCTGTTAGCCTGGGTGCTTATCACAGCAACACACACAAACCAGAAAGGGCAGATTCTAATTTTATCGTAGAAAGCAACAAACAGAGCTACTGATAGAATGATTTTCAAAACATTCCCTCCTCTTGCAGACACCTCTTTAGGCTCATCATAATCTGCTAACTGTAGCAGCAGCAGACCCCTGTAAAATATTTTGTGATAAACATATTAACCGCCTCTGCTGATAAATGGCTCTTTTCTAAGCCGTCTTGGCAAATTATGCCCTAAAATTGTGCTTCTGGGTTCTATAAATATAGTAATATCATTAATCAAAAGGGAACTGGAAATTAACTGTCAGTTTTCTACCCTAACCCGCCTTATTCTAGGAGAATGACTCAGAGAGACCAGCCCTGGGATTCTGATTACTTGACTGAGAAATAAGCCTTTGGCTGCTGTATGTAATCAGTTACTGGCTACTCATTGCCCACGCCTTCTCTTTTGAGCTTCACAGTGTGACAGGCTCTGCAGTAGAGATGCGGAGTAAGCCAGAAGCTCTCTGATTGTGCCTGTAGCTTAGTAGAGGTAAGCCAGGGTCAGTCACTATTGGAGGTCTCAAACCAAAACTGCAAATGCCTAAACTTCTAGATCAGGGATCTAAGAGACAGACTGTCATGATTTGTCACCTGCATTGTTTAACTGTGGACTCCAAATCACCTCTCCTGTCTGTCTGTGGTAGGGACATTTCTGAGCCGGTCTCACTACCTTTGCCAGGCATGACTTCCAGATCATATTCTATGACGAGGGCAGGAGGACTGGGGGGAGTTGCAATGCAGTTAAGATTACTAATCAAGTTCATCTTTACAGTAAGGGGATTTGGGCCGGAAATAGTATTCATTGGTAGAATGCTTGCCTGACAGGAGGCCTGGGGTCAATCTCCAGTAATGACAGAATGCAGGCATTTTGGGGATGGCCTTACCTTAACCAATTACCTCACATAAAAGGTAGAGGTTTCTGTAGATGTTATCAGACGAGAAAGACTCAAAGCATGAGGATTCGACGTGAAGGAAGTCTCTGTACTGTGATGGAGGCACTATGGGGAAGACTATCTCTGGCCAAGACCAGAGAGGCTAGAATGGCTATGGTCCTGAGTTACACAGAACTGAACTCCGCCTCCGGCAGGAGTGAGCTTGAGGAGGACTCTGGATTATAGAGTAGAACACGGCGAGCTGACATTCCAGCCTTCTTCAGAGAACTCGCTCACACAGTCTCCAACCTCCAGTCTAGATATTGCAAGATGACAATTTGTGGTATTTCACCTAACAATTTTTTAGTCCTCTATTACACAGCCATGAAAATTAACTTTATTCTCTGTCATTTGTATATCATTCCCAAGGACTATTATCACACGAAATTCTAACTGGGGCACAGCTGCTCAGTCCTTCTCATTCAGGCGGGGAAATCCAAGTTTTTAGTCCTATTAGCCCTTTGATCTATTTTTTCTTAAGGATATAATTTATTTGCACTGTATGTGTGCATTGATGGAGGAGCCTGCATGCACACAGAAGTCAGCAGAGAGGCCCAGATTATCCACATTAGAGTCAGAGGCCTTTGCAGGACTTCAGGCTTGTTAACTGGGTGTTGGACTCTGGCTCCCAGCCTGCATGATTGTGCAGCAAACACTCTTAATGCGGAGTCGCCTGTCCAGCCCCACTTCTCGTTTTAAAACTACTGGATTTATTGACCATTTTAAAAAGATTCTTGAATTTGTTTTAAATTTTTTTGGAAATATAGCACAGGGACAATTTTTGTCAGACTCACTTGGGTATGCATCTTATGGGTGCAATCACCATTATCCTCAAATACTCGAGAGGGTTTGTTTTAAATCAGAGCATTCCCTGACAGGCATAGACTACAGCCATCATATGAAGGAACTTCACATCAATTCATCACTCAGACTCCATTCAAGTTTTATAAAACATATCCAATATAATGTTTGTTGCAATCCAAGAGCCTAGCAGAGCCCTGTCTTCAGTGACTGTGCCTATTTAGTCTCCTTTGGCCTGGAACAAGCTTTTCATTTTTCTGCTGGCTTTTATAATCTTAAACTTTCATGATCATAGGCCAGTTACTGTGGAGAATGTGTCTCAGTTTCTATGGTCCTGAGTTCTCATGACGCCTATGCACTTTGGTAGGCTAGGTAAAGAAAATGGCCCTCTGTTCTCATTGACTGCTCTAATACGCATGATTTCAGGGTGTATTAACTACACCAATCACCTAACATTGATCACTGAAGGTAGAGTCTTCACAGGATCTATGAACAACTACACCATTTGTCTTTTTAATCAATAGCTACTTTGTAGGAAGATAATTTAAAATCACATGAAGATCATCTCATTGGCCACCAAACTTTAAATGTATTCATGTATAATAATTAAATATTTATGCACTAATGGTTTCTTATTTTATTTGATGTATTATTATGTCATTATCACCTCTTTTCACACTCAAATTGTCAGAAATTTGGCTAAAAGTAACTCCCTCCAGCTGGGTAGCATTTCGTTTTGACACACCTCAAGTCTCTTCTAGAGAATTCAGCCTTTCCTGCAAAGATCTCTGCTCTGTTTGAAGCTGAGATCTGGACACTGGTTTGTTTCCTCGGCGCTTTTGGAGGGGTGTTGCTCTTGTCCACACTAACCTTGTTTCCTAACATCCCCAAACATCCTGCTGTCTGCAGCCTGGCGACTTCTGTGTATTCTTTTCCTTTAACCCAGAATGTTTTTCCCTACTCCTCAGATACAAGACAGGGTTCCTCTGTAGCTTTGAAGCCTGTCCTGGAACTAGCTCTTGTAGACCAGACTGGCCTCTAACTCACAGAGATCCGCCTGCCTCTGCCTCCCAAGTGCTGGGATTTAAGGCGTGCACCACCACCGCCCAGCATAGCAAGCATTTTCTACTCATCTTCTAGACTTCAGCTTAAATTTGCTCAGCCAAGGAAATTCCTCTAGGGGCCTAGACTATTATTCTGACCATACTGCTTTGTGCACCTTTGCAGTGTGTCCTCTCCCTTACCAATAAACATGTCTGCTTTGGGTCAACCTTGCTCTGTGGTGCCACACACAGTCCTAGAACACAGTATGCACCGCGTTTGTGGAAAGCCTGAGTAATTGAATGAGTGAAGGGTTGGATAACTAAGACCAGAACTAGAAGCCAGGGCTTTCTGAGCTCTTGCAAAGTAGACCCTTGAAACCTGTGACAGTAATGGGCTCACTGAAGTAGTGTTTGCTGGGTTAGCAAACACCAGCAAGAATCGATCCTCGAAAGAACTCCAAATTTTGTTCCACTTTTAAAAAAAGAATTCTTAAACTGTCCTAGAATACAGTATGTAGCTCAGGCTGAACTGAACTTGAAATCTTCCTGCCTCGGTCTCCCAAGGGTGGGGATTACAGGCATGTACTACCAACTCTGGGCTCTTCTTCCTCCCACTTTGAGACAGGGTATGACTATGTAGTCCTGGCTGTCCAGGAGCTTGCCATGTAGACCAGGCTGACAAAGAATTCAGGGAGATCCATCTGCTTCTGCCACCTGAATGCCACCACACTCAGCCCCCTCTGTGTTATTTTTGAAGTTCGTTGTACTTGAAATGGATTCAGAAAACAACAGAAACGCGGGTGCCCTCTGCAAAGGTCATAGACTTAGACTTTGCCACCCTTGATTTAATCACTTGGGTTTATTCTCCATTAGATTTGTTCCCAAGTAACTTTGGTAATTTGTTAAGAAAACAAAACACTGCAGAAGAATATTTCATTTGATTGCATAACGCCAAATCCTCACCACCTCCTGGGTCCTTAATTAAATCTTGTTTTTACACAGCGCCTTGTCCTTGAATACGAGTTTCTCTCAAAGTTTCAGGAGGGGAATTTACGACAGAGAAATGAGAAAGTAGCTTGAAATGCTCTGGACATCTACTAGTCCCACCAGCGTCTCTACAAACTAGACATCACAACTGTCTTCTGAACTTGATGCTTTCCCAGATTTCCTCTGGCATTAAGCTAGACTGACACTCAGCAGAGACAGGCTTGGTGTTGGCCTCTCCTTCTCTGTAACTGCGGCCCCTGTGCCTGGGAGCGCTGGCTCTTTCGGCATCATTTGAAACAGCTGATTATTGAACTTTGACTTGTTACAAAGTAGTTGAAATGATTTGAGGTATTGGAAGAGCTTTCCAAAAACTTTGCCTTGCTTACAATTTCTGACAAACTTGTAATCTTCTCATTGTTATATATGTCATAGCAATTTATATGTAAAAAAAATGTTATTCAAAAATTCTTCTTCCCCTGAACTTGCAGAGCACTCTTCTTTTGTTCTCAGATATCTCACAAAAGAGAAGACGAGGCTGAAGGAAAACTAAAATACTTCCTTAGCAATAAGCTGAGGAGGGTAAATCAGGATGGCATGCTAATTAGGTGTTGAGTAGCAGCTGCCTCAGTTGGGATTGGGTACCCACAGTCTCTTATTCTCTGCATCGCTCAGTTGTAGATCTCTGTAATGGTCTCCATTTGGTGCAAAAAGAAGCTTCCTTGATGAGGGGGTGAGAGCTATCCTTACCTGTGGGTACAAAGAGTATTTAGACCAACCACAGTTAGAAATTATATTGGTTTGGAAAAATGGGAGTGCTAGGTACAATGGAGTGGCATTTCATTTGTATTTTCATAAATAAAACTTGCCTGAGGACCAGAAAAGTAAAACAGTCACACTGGCCAGCCTTTCAGACCAGGCAGTGGTGACCACCACTTTAATCCCAGTAGCCACACTAGCTTGCCACAGAAACCAAACGGTAGTAGTGCATGCCCTTATTCCCAGAACTAGAGAGGAATATAAGACAGGAGGAGACAGTTCACAGTCTCAGTCTCCTTCTGAAACTCCTGGAGGCAGGATCGCCATTTTGCCCTGAGGTAGAGGTAAGAGCCAGTGACTGGCTGCTTTGCTTTTCTGACCTTCAGGTTGAACCTCAATTTCTGTCTCTGAGTTTTTATTAATCATGCTTCAGTACCAGGCACAAATTCTACTGAATTTTGTGTCAAATTAGAGAACTATTGGTTACCTCTAAAATAAAAGTCCCACTATTGCAGCATTGAGTAGAACTTGCTGTTCCTGGGTCATTGCTATGGTTTATTGGCTCTACAGCTTGGTAGGACTATTGATTGCTCCTCTCCATTGTTCATTGGCAGATTTCTGGGACCTTGGTATGCTATGAGGGTCAGTCCTCAGGGTGGAGGCTTTCAGGTCAGTTCCATTTTGATTCCTCCAAGTTCTAGCTCTAAAATGTGCATTGTCTTCAGCAGTAGGGTCTTACCTGCATGTTCTGGAAGGCTACCAATGTAATGGTAACTAACCATATTGGTTTTGGAGACAAGATCAGGGAGGAGAGGGCAGAGAGGTTGTAAGAGCCAGAGGCCCAGGATGCTTGCCACTAGATAGTATCTCCTAGGTATGACAGGGAAAATGTATCCGTGAAATCTCAACGATATAAGTTGCTTGAATAAGACTAGCCTAACGACAACACCAGCTGCCACACCAACATGGAAAGTGGTAATTTCACAGGGTCCCATCCTGGATAAAGAACTCCGGGGATCAATGGCTTCTGAGAGAGGAAAAATTAAATTCTTCCAGGAATGAGTTCTTGCATAGGATGTCCAATTCCAAGTGGGCAGCTCCGGACATGTGCACATATGAGCATTGATAAACAGACTTTGTTGGTTGTATAAATGTGTGTGTGTGTATTTGTGAGTGCGTGTGTGTGTGTGTGTGTGTGTGTGTGTAGAACAATAATAATGAAGAGACCATGAGTTATGAGGGTGAATGGGAAGAGTTGGAGGGGGAAAGGAGGTAATAGGGACTCAGGGAGGAGTCTGGTGAAGGAGCAAGGGGTGGAAGCAATATAGATATATTGTTCATGTACAAAGTTCTCATTTTTATTTAAAAGAGAGAAAATCACCTTTGGAAACCAGAGGCACTGCTCAGCCTGTAAATAGCTGCTGGGCAAACATGAGAACTTGAGTTTGAATGCCCAGTACCTACATTGAAATAAAAGCCTTAAGGGTGTTGCTGCAATCCCAGTGCTATGGACAAGCAGATCCCCAAGGCTCATTGGACACCCCCAGTCCAGTCCCAGCAATGATCTCTGGGCTCAGTAAGACACCTTGTCCCCCTACATAGGAAGCAGAACTCTCTCTAGCCTCCACAGGCACAGGTGCACGCTGTCGTGTTTCAGTATCCTCTGAATTGAGATTTCTATGTCTTCTTATTTTCTAAGAACTCAGCAAAACTCCTCAGGAAATGACGGCTTGTGAGACTCCACAGTCTTATGTCTGGGAAAGTGAACGCATACAAGTCTCCCTAGGGCCCTTCCACAGATTTACAGACATATTAAACAGCTGCTGGGGAAAGAGGCTTACCAGCCAAGCTTCTGAGAGGAGATTCGTAGGCCTGTCGAGCTGACTTCAAGTTCCAGCTGCCACCCAGATACGGGTGGAGTTTTGGTGACACAGCAGCTTGTGAGTTATCCTTATTCCTGTAAGTAGCCCCTTACCCGTATCGGAGTTACCTGTTAGTAACTCCAATAAAACTCACTGGTTCATCAGAAGTTCAGTGCAATGCTTACTTAGATCTGCATGTGTTCCTGTCTGGGGCAAGTAGAGTTGTGCAAATGTTGCTTCTCCCCAGGAAAAGCCCCTAACCCTACACAAACATGTGTGTACACACACATGAACAAGTACTCGATACACACAAGCATCATGCTTGCTTAGTTCTTGAGATTTCAGTGAATGATTCTTAGATGTCGTAGCCACACTGATACGCTCGTAGTTTGATAGCTTAGAACTCCCCAAGAAACAACCTAGTAAGTGATTATCAATTCAAGAAAACCCTCAGCCTCCATCCGGCAGCGTGTATTCACTGAAGTGAGCTTTGTTGAAAGTGGTTTAGCATTCGGGTCTGGTGCCTTTCATGTAATTTTAAAGTGAGGATTTGCTATTTTATCACATCTCAAAAATAATTGAAATGGATGTGTTTCCTGGCTGCAGTTAATTAGCTAGGACATTTTCTCTGCAGCAGGAAAAGGATAACGTGGGCTTTACTGAACAAGCTAAACTATCCTGACCAGGCCTTACAGAGTAAAAAAGACCAAAGGCAATTTTGTAATGAAAAATTGCTGAGACATGAAGGTCTCTTGCCTTCAGAAAAAAAAAAGAGATATTTTAATTGTTGGGTCGTTTCTGGATTTGAGGATTCTGGCTGCGCATTTACACTCTGTCGCTAGCAAGGGAAGGGGGCGGTGACTGCTTCTGCGTGCGACGTCTTCAGGAACACTTGCGAGGTGGAGCTCACAGGCCTACTCTTTCCTCCAGGACTGTAACTCATTTGTCAAAGTGAACACCGGCTATCAAGTCACCCCTAACATGGACTAACTTTATCCCAGTTCAGCACAGCGGTACTCTGCGGCTACCATTTCCAGAGTAGAGCATGCTGGCAAGATCCAAGGTGCTGGCCGCACTTCAGCCTCCTCAAATGAAGGTCTGACATCAGAGAACTCTGGGTGTGGCCTTGTCAGGTTAGCCAAGGAAGGATTACTATGTGGTGTATTTGTCTGCACAGAGATTCTCTTTAATATCTTTCTGAAAGATGCTAAAAACTAATAGACTATCCTACAAGCTGTATTCCAGGGAGGAATCTAACATTTCTTCTTGCCTAGCAGAGCAGCCTGATAGGGCAGGGCTGCTGTGGGAACGGGGCATGTTTCTGGAATAAATACTTATTTACCTCCACCTGCCAGCAGCTCAGTGGATGCTCTGGCCTTGCATTTGTGGTCAGATGATATCCAGAAAGGATCACTTCCCTTGGAGGCCGCTGTGTTTATCTGTCTTCTAAGTACTGCTATTAAAATGCAGCTCTCAAGTCGGGCTCTGTGAGTCCTACGTTCTTCAGCTCTGCCCTCCTCTTGCAGAGCCTGGCATGGGGCAGTCACCTCTGCAGGTGCCAATCACTCAGCTCCTTCTTTCAATATAAACCACAAGTACCTCCTCAACCCCAAGGGAAAAGGCAAAGAGGAATTTAAAGCTCAAATAAATTTCTCAGATGTTCAGAAAATCCAATTCCCTTTAAAAAATTTTCAAACGTGTTTATGGGAAAAAAATGATTTTTGAAAATGTTTATAAAATAGAGTCACTTTAGGGGGCTTCTGAGTTGCCCCAAAATGTTCTTACTTGATTTGACAGTATCTGCTTATAAGGAAATCAAATCCTAACTAGAAATAGAAACTCAGGTGTCTTAGATTTTTTTAATTGTTTTTGCTTGTTTCACATACGTGTACGTGCGACGTGTGAATGTCAGTTCTCTCTTCCACCATGTGGGCTCCAGGGACTGAATCCACCCTGCCAGGCTTGGTGGCGAACACATTCACTCACTGAGTCATCCAGACAGCCCCAAAGGTGTGGCTCTTGGAGATGATGATGGGGGCCACTGGCGTCTCACTACCTACCTAGGGCATGCTAAGTGGCTCGTAAACGTTTGCTGGATACATGAATGGTGGGCAGAAAAGAACAAATCAAGGTCTTGTTGGTTGGCTAAAAAAAATAAAACAACGGAATAATAAGAAAGCCAGAGAACTCTTTAATTCTACATCAGCAGATGAAGGTAATTTTGTTTTATCCAGTGAAAGGCTTGGAACATTTATCTCCATCCACTCACATGAGTCTGGTAAATAATTATTTTTATGGTTGGTAGCTATAGTAAATGGCCCCATTCCTCTGATTTCCGTATTCATATTGTACTCTTGATTTCCTTGTTGTCGTTAGTGGGGTTGGTGGTATTGGTAATATTGATGGTGTGTGTGTGTGTGTGTGTGTGTGTGTGTGTGTGTGTGTGCGTGCGTGTGTGTGCGCACACACACCCTTCTGAGTGCCTGTGTCCATGTGGAAAATGCAGCAATCAGGCTCCTCCCTTTGCCTTATTCCCTGAAGACAGGATCACTCACTGAACCCACTTTTCACCACTTCTGCCAGTTCCTGGGATCCACGTGTCTCCACTTACCAATGCTGGGGTCACAGGCTTGTGCGTCTATGCCTACACGTTTACTAAGCTAGAAATTCACTATTAGGCCTTCGTCAAGCTTGGCCACATGCTACCCGCTGAACCATTTCTCCAGGCTCGTGGGCTCCTATTCACGAATTCCTTTGTTTCTTAATTAAAGTTTTACACTTGTGTCATCCGAAGGGAACCGGAAGAGGAAGAACAACTGACTCTGAAATGGTCCGTCCCCCTGGGAAGCAGGCGTGGCAGATGCACAGAGGAAGCCCTGCATTTACTTGGCACTCCTATTAGTTCCTCATGTTCATGACCAGTATTCCATTATAAATCATGTTATACAAAATTAGAAAGATCAACTTCATTTTTCCTTTGTTTCTCAGAATCCTTTCATGCCTCAAAACTGTTATAAATCTTAGAAAGTAATTTACAACTGTGCTTGAATTTTTGTGTTTTTATACCGATGTAGAATACTTATGAACCACTATTAAATATCTACCATATATTAAGCACCCATACAGATTCTGTTATGACCACTACGTTCAAGTGTTATGGTTTTCTAACAGGGAAAAGTATAACCAGCAATTGTGAGATAATTACTTAATAACTCAAAACAGAAAGTATTGAGTGCTGGTTATTTAGGAAGAAAAAGATGCTTGGGAATGACATTCTGGAGAGACTAACTTTATATTCTATGGGGGGGGGGTCCCGGAGAAGAAGGGAAGGAGGGGTACATGTAATGCGGTAGAATAGAGAGTGGAGTGCAGGTGGCATGAATCA
Source organism: Microtus oregoni (assembly GCF_018167655.1). Taxonomy (NCBI): domain Eukaryota; kingdom Metazoa; phylum Chordata; class Mammalia; order Rodentia; family Cricetidae; genus Microtus; species Microtus oregoni. The sequence continues at coordinate 7,375,801 of NW_024543976.1, forward strand.
CTGATTCCTCAACAACAGACGGTGCTTGGCTAGTGTGTACCTGACCCCATATTCCTTTATAAAAGGGCACCCCTGGGTACTTCTAGTAGGACTTTGAGTGGGCAGATTGTCATTAGAAGTACATTAGATATAAAAGATGTTCAATTATCAGGGGATTGAGCTGAGGTACCCGTTTGCCCTTTCGGCTTCCCATACCTACTCCACAGTGCACCTTGAGATGAAGGCCTCATCCTCCTTGGTGCAGCTTAGAAGAAGAATTGCTGTTCAGTTAAGGGACCACTTTCTTCAATGGGCCTGGAGATTAATGGCTCAAAATTCTTGGCATTTAATTTCAAGACCATTGATGCTTCTGTACTGTATGATCAGAGATATTTGAAAGAAGCAGTCTGGTGAAGCAAGCCCTGTCTACTCTTGCCCCTTGTCCCTCCCCCACAGTGGTCCCACATCTGAAGGTTGGGAAGGAAACAATGAGATTCTCACTTTGTTTGTCTTCTGATGTATTTTTTAGTGCTAGGTGAGAGTTAATAAATGAGTGGCCTGCACAGAGGAGTCCCTGATGCTATCATGACCAAAGAAGCTTGGTGAACACCTCTGTGGTCCAGCGTGAACTGTGCCTACTTAGCTCCTGTGCCAATGTCCTTCCGGAAAAGGGTTCACGGGTGAAATATTCAGAGGTGGCAAGGATGGAGTGGCAGGACTATTGCAAGCTTCCCTGAATCTGAATGCCAAAGGGGAAGGACAGAGGACACGAAGAAGGCCAAAAGAAGCCTAGAGGTTGGACAAAAGACAATGTAGAGCGACAGCTAGAGGCTGTGGTGATGTCACTTTAGAGTGACTGCAAGGCTGTTGTGTCATGGCAAGCTTGTAAGCAGATAAGCCCAGGATGGAGGCTGATGCCAGCAGACCCTGTGGGGTTCTGCGTTTGTCCTGGTTAAACAACAACAACAACATGAAAATGTGTTTAAAAATTAAATGAAATTACTTAAAGCTCAAAGAATGTCAGCATAGGTTGAAATGGCATTAAAACCTGAAAACAAATGTTTCCACTCCCAGCAGGACTGAACCTTTATCCCTTACCCCATTCCTCCTACAGACTTAACATCCATGCACGGGAGAAGGGAGGAAGGACAAGCCAGTGAGGAAGCTTTCTGCCCAATGCCTGGATTAGAAATGAGCACTGTCTGAGAAATCATTGTACTGTAACTGTTTATACCTAATAAAACATGCTGTGCATGAACAAAAGACTCAAGGTCATAAATGTATTTTTCTTACAGAAAATAGTCCTACATGTCCATATCCTTGACAAGAAATCCTGATACATTTATCTTCTTGGGGCCATGACTCAGATTGGTTTGACCGAGAACACCGGCAGATGCTGATGCTGAGGGACATCACCATAACCAAATGAGCTTTGTACCCAGAACTCCAGCAGATGCTGATGCTGAGGGATGTCACCATAACCAAATGAGCTTCACACCCTGAACTCCAGCAGATGCTGATGCTGAGGGACGTCACCATAACCAAATGAGCTTTGTACCCAGAACCTGAACACCAGTAGATGCTGATGCTGAGGGATGTCACCATAACCAAATGAGCTTTGTACCTAGAACTCCAGCAGATGCTGATGCTGAGGGACATCACCATAAAAAAATGAGCTTTTTATCCAGAACTCCAGCAGATGCTGATGCTGAGGGGCGTCACCATAATCAAATGAGCTTTGTACCCAGAACCTGAACACCAGTAGATGCTGATGCTGAGGGACATCACCATAACCAAATGAGCTTCACACCCTGAACTCCAGCAGATGCTGATGCTGAGGGATGTCACCATAAAAAAATGAGCTTTGTACCCAGAACCTGAACACCAGTAGATGCTGATGCTGAGGGACGTCACCATAAAAAAAAATGAGCTTTGTATCCAGAACTCCAGCAGATGCTGATGCTGAGGGACATCACCATAACCAAATGAGCTTTATTTCTTGAGCTGTAAAATAAACATGCTGGGTCCACTAACACCATGGGGAGAATCGAATTAATATTTCCAGGTTTGGCCAAGGCTTCAGTGTCCAAGTGGAACTCTGAAATGTCTAAGGGCCAACAAACATCTAGATGCTCATTCATCCAAGAAATGTTGACAAATTGCCCCAACTCTTCTTCCAACTTAAGAAAAAGTCTGCTTTACTATAGTGCCTTGTGAAACAAGTTTGTCCAAATTACCATTCTGTCTGGAGAGAGTCTAACATGGTCGCCGCCATGCTCTTGATGGAAAAAAAGCTGGTATGACCTTACATACACTTCTTTATTTAGTCTACATGACAGCCCTGTCTGGTGGGTTTTTCTATACTGAAACTAATTATCAGCAGTAGTAATCTTCCTGAAGAAAACATTATGGACAAGGGGCTAATGTGGAATTCCTCTCTGTATGCTATGAATATGTTTTATTACCATTGGCTAATAAAGAAGCTGCTTTGGCCTATGGCAGGGCAGAATGAATCTAGGAAGGGAAAACTAAACTGAGTGCAGGGAGGAAGAAGGCAGTGTCAAGAAGATGCCATGTAGCTGCCACAGGAGAAAGATACTGGAAACTTACCAGTAGGCCACGGCCTTGTGGTAATACACAGATTAATAGAAATGGGTTAATTTAAGATGTAAGAGTTAGTTAATAAGAAGCCTGAGCTAATAGAGCAAACAGTGTTGTAATTAATATGGTTTTTGTGTGATTATTAGGGTCTGGACAGCTGGGAAATGATTGTGCCATCTCCTTTTACAAGGGCCAGTCCCAGCTGATGACCAGGGATGTACTCTTGACTGTTAGGTATAACGTGCATGTGCTTCGTTCTTCAAAAGTTCATGTGTTAAAGGCTTGGCCCTCAGAGTGATGGGGCTTAGGTAACGGAAACTTTAAGAGGTGGGCCCTACAGTAATACAATATGTCATGAAAGCACTACTCTAGGACAAGATTAATGCTGGTCGCATAGGAGGAGCAAGTTCCCTCAAAAGTGAGTTGCTATAAAGCAAGGGTACCTGGTGAACGATGTCCTTTCTGACCACAGCCTTTTTCCGTTCTCAGTCTCTACTATGTGATTCAGCCAAGGCATTGGGTCTTCCCTAGAGGCCAAGAGGATGGGGCCCCTCCCTCTACAAAACTGTGAGCTAAATTAACTTGCAAATTAGTGAGCTGGGTATTTTGTTACAACAGAAAATGAACTGATGTAGTATGCTGTATTCTACTAGCCTTGCTTTTTTCTTTTCGTTTTTCAATTGCTTGTCTCCAGGAATAAATACAGTCCATGCCCCGTGCCCTCTTGACTAGCTAAATTCATTGCCTAACTGGATGGCACACATTGCTCTAAATCCTCTGCTATATTTCCAGTTTTCAATCTGCATTGTTCAGAAATACTTGGGTATTTGCGGACTTAACAGGATAGAAGACAAATGCATTCTCAGATATCAATCCAAACCCCAGCTACACTCCTGCTTAAACATTCCCTTGACAATTTAAATTGGAGAATTCCCATTCTTATCTCCAAACCACACTTTGCAAGGGCTTTTGCTCTCTGTACTCTGACTTAAACCTGGATTACAACTTCTGTTACCAGATATACCCATACTTTAAAGTTTTATCTCACTTCACAGAATACCATGGTGTTGGTACTCTGCTTATACATCAGCATTCCAGTGTTCAAGCTCACAGGGATAACCTTTAGCCCTGTTATTACAGCATTTGGGGCTATGAAAGGCTGCATAGTTACCAGCTTCTTACTTAAAAATAATAAAACCAAGGGGTCTATAAGTGACTAATTTTCCCAAACTTCTGGGAATATTCAATTTGTATCTAACTGAAAAGAGGTACCTTTTACAATATTTATTTTTACGTGTATGGGAATTTTTCCTGTATGCATAATGGCGTCCCTTGTATGTACAGTATCTGTGGGAGCCAGAAATGAGTGTTGGACCCCCTGGGATCAGAGTTATAGATGACTGTGAGCTACTATGTGGGTGTTGGGTCCTTAGGAAAAGTGCTCTTAAATGCTGAGTCATCGTTCCAGCCTTGAGATACCTACTTTTTATCTTTATATTTCTACCTAGAAAAATAAAGAAAATGAGAAAGTCAGCGTGGATGATCAATGCACAACATGAACTGTGTTTTACTAATCACGATAACTATAACATGGAGACCCAGTGTTGAGACAGAAGGCATTGGCTGTGCAGCATGTTCTGTTACTTTGAGCTTTTCATGATTCTTCTGCCATTGCCTTCCCTCTGATCCAGGCTCTTCAGCTTCACACATACTGTCGTGTGGCAAATTATTTAAGCCTTTAAGACATTTTAAATATTCACCCAGTTATAAAAAGTTATAAAAAAGCAGCATCATGGTATAGCTGCATATCTTTCCCCAAACTTCTCCCAAATTACTCCAATTACTATACTATTAAGCATTCTATATATTTTATTCAAGTTTGCCAGCATTTCCCAAATGCAGGCTTTCTGACCTATACTCAAACCCATGGCCCCACAGTGTCTTTAGCCATTACATATCCCTTCATCTGGATGGTTCCGAAGACTCCTAGTACTTTGTTATCCACAATGGTGACTCTGCAAAGTCCTGGCTGGTTTGAAAGAACGTCTCTCACTTCGGGTTTTTCTCATGTTCTCACATGATTAAATTCAGCTGTGGCTTTTCGTTTTGTTCTTCACAAAAATGCCAGAGAGATGATACTGCTATGGTTTGCATATAAAATGTTCCCCACAAACTCACAGGCTTGAGTCCCCAGCACTGGTAATGTTTTAGGAAGCTGTGAAAGCTTGGGAAATAGCACCCATCTAAATATGTGGGTTACCAGGGGTTGTCCTTTAGATTTCTAGCCTGGCCTGGCTACTTCCCCCTTTCTGCTTCCTGGTTCCCTGAGATATGAGCAAGCAGGCTCACACTCCCGCTGCACAGCCAGCAGCAGCTCCTTCTCCTCGACACCCTCCACACCATGATGGGCAGGTCCACTGTTGGGCCAGGTGCTTAAATACATTGTTCCCTTAAGTTGCTGCTTCTCTGGCGTTGAGTTGCTTCAGTGAGAAAAGTCACTAATACCGATACTGTGCCTTTGTTATTGAGTACATTAATATATCTTGCTCCAGGTGAAGCCCAATCTGATCATTTTGCTAGGATGATATATTCTTCAGCCTGGAGCTTCTGCTTTGCACCTTGTAATGAAGGACGTGTGTAAAGAAGCTACTTTGGTTCTTTATAAAACATCCTGATTTGTTTTAATCATGGCTTTCAGTTAGCAGTTCTAATGCCCATTATGGTTCTTGCCAGAATTTAATTGTCACGATATTTAACCAGTCTTTTAAGTATAAGGAAATCATTCTACATGTGTTAATTAGAACTAAACTCTAATATGGTCTTTCCTTTATTTATTTATACATTGACTTGCTGATATTTATTTTATTCTGTGGATTATAGCTCGTTACTACTATGTTTCTAAATTTTCTTTAAAAACCATTCAATATTTGACCAGATCACTTCTGTGCCCTCTTGACATGTCTCCATCAGCGTTTGAACATGACCTTATGGGAGAGGCTTCCTTGTGGAGGCCTTGCTACTTTTTTTTAATTTTTCATATACTTCTTTTTTATTGAAAAAAAATTCCGCCCCCTCCCAGTCTCCCATTTCCCTCCCCCTTCCCCCACTCCTCTCCCCCTCCTTCTCCTGTCCGAAGAGCAGTCAGGGTTCCCTGCCCTGTGGAAAGTCCAAGGTCCTCCCCCCTCCATCCATGTCTAGGAAGGGGAGCATCCAAACTGGCTAGGCTCCCACAAAGCCAGAACATGAAGTAGAATCAAAACCCAGTGCCATTGTCCTTGGCTTCTCACCAGCCCTCATTGTCCGCCATGTTCAGAAAGTCTGGTTTTATACCATGCTTTTTCAGTCCCAGTCCAGCTGGCCTTGGTGAGCTCCCAATAGATCAGCCCCACCGTCTCAGTGGGTGGGTGCACCCCTCACGGTCCTGACTTCCTTGCTCATGTTCTCCCTCCTTCTGTTCCTCATTGGGACCTTGGGAGCTCAGTCCGGTGCTCCAATATGGGTCTCTGTCTCTATCTCCATCCATCGCCAGATGAAGGTTCTATGGTGATATGCAAGAAATTCGTCAGTATTGCTATAGGATAGGGTCATTTCAGGTTCCCTATCCTCTGCTGCCCAAGGAACTAACTGGGGACCTCGCCTTGGGCTCCTGGGAGCCACTCGAGGTTCAAATCTCTACTCTTAAACTTTCCCCAGCCTTGGTTCCTCTTATCAGAGAACTACATCAAAGAAGTAGAACCCAGGTACCATGTGTGCTCATTTAGGTAGCATTACTTCCGTGCCATCTCAGGAAACAGAGCGAAAACATGAGTCTAAGCCTGCAAAGACCATACACACACATGCACACACACACACACACACACACACACACACACACACACACCTGTCTGTGTGTGCTTGCCGGCACACGTCACACACTTATCTCTGATTCTCAGCTGATAACACAGTGTCACACAAATGTCTCACCTGCTTTTCTTACTTGTAATTCTTTCCCCATCAGAGAAGACTCTGGCTCACATTATTTCAAGCAGGTTTGCTCATTTGCTTCAGCCTGTGGTTTACATGAGGTAGTTTTAGAATCTGGAGTGCATATTCCCTGGGAAAGGACTTCACCTGGCCACAATGATTGCGCACAGGGCTTTCTGCCTCTAGGCTACAGCCCACAGTAAAAGGTACCATACTTCAGAGTTACTTGGGTTGGATCTTATTTCTAATCCATCATTTATAACACATTTATAGTCCTTTGTTATAAGCGTTACATTGTTAGTATTGAATATTCAATGTGGGGATATACAAAGTATTACCGTGGCTCTAATTTTGCACCAAGATGGCCTCTCCTTCTAACTTAAAGGTATTTATTGGATATTTCTCCTTTTATCTAGTTATTCCAAACAAGCTGTTCTGACTATCACTTATTCCTGAGGAAGATAGAATCATTGCTGTTCACCCCATTAGTTCCCGAGACTAAGTCAGAATTCCTTCTAGAGGAGATGAACCTTGATTCTGCATCGCTTTATAGTCTGGTCCAGATGAGTCCATATTTACTATTTCTTATGCTGTGGTTAAAGTCATAGTATTCCTCAATTTTGCTCTCCAACAGAAACTGTCTCCTGCTGAGTTCTTTATTATATCAAGAAAACAACAAATCGAGAAGCCACTTTTCTTCTGGGAGCTCTAGAATGTGTCAGCTTGTCTAGATTGAATAGCACGGCCTCAGAATTACCTTTGCTGAGGAGCCCTACAGTCTAGCCAGGTGAGGAGGCTCTAGGCAGGACCCTAGTGGGAGATTCTGAAGGCAAAAAGAAGGCAGCTGGTTTGTAGCTCACACACTGTTGTTACCTGTGCAGCCCATCACGGGGCAAGGCAGTCTTCAGCTTTGCTCATCCTGGCTTGCATGTCTGTGTTTTGCTCTAGGATGAGGAGTCGTGGCTTTTGTAAACCACTCATGCTATCAAGGAAAGTTCCATCTCTGTGTTTATGTACGACCCTACCCAAAGTCCCTTCAGTTCTCATCTCCAACCTGAGGTACAATAAATCCTAGTATTCAATATGAAGACAACAAACCTCACATGGACAAGTGAGTGCTCACAGTTGCACAGGGTCAAACTGTGTGTGCATGGTCATGTGCTCATGCGGTGTGCATGGTCATGTACTCATGCATGTCCCTGTACACGTACATTCATTCTGCCGCCACTATACCCAGTTGAGAATTGTTTTGTGCTTTAAATGAATGCTTCTGTAACAAGTACCTGAAAAGTGGGATAAAAAGAAGTCCCCTTGGAAATGGGACTAGGTAGAAGGTGGATGGATTTTGAGTAAATGCCTTACAGTCCCTAGCTCCAAGGGCAGCCCAATGGAAGGCTGAGACCCCTTCCAAGAAAGAACACATCCACACAAGACCCCGGCCCTTCCTGTGAAACTCTTCTTCCTTTCTCACTTTACAGATGGGGAGCTTGAGCAGCCCACTTTCTGATATTTGGGGAGTCCAGCACCTCTCTCTTCTTTCCTGCCTGTCCTTTTGAACTCCTTTGATCTTAAAGGGCCTCTACTATGACTGAACAGCCCTCTGATGCACCCCTTTGATCTTCCTGAAGATTAAGGACTGATTTGGCAATCCCCACCCCAGATCTGGCCCTTGTTCTTCTGGCGTTGCTGTTAATTTGGCTTTTTGCTTTGTCGTCATTTTCTACCATTTGCCATTCTAAAACCCAACAAGGTCTAGCTCTGCACAGCTCCCCAGACCTCACCTTTGTTGTTTATCTTATGCTTTAATTTTTACTCTTTACAACAGGAAGAAACCAGGAGGCAGCTTAATATTTCGGCCTGAAAATTTCATAGTAGGTTTCTCAGTTTAATAATTACATTCCCTGCATTTCAAGCTATGGCTAGGACTCCCAATTTCAACATTTAACCCCGCACACAAGCGTCCCCGACTCTACCTTCATGTCATATGTCTTCTACTGACCTTCGCCCTCTCATGGGCTCATTTTAGTTTCCTCAGCTCTATACATGCTCCAAATTGAACATAGAAACCTAAAACTTCAAGTTGGGGCCCACATATGCCAGTCACATGGCACAAAGCTTATGTGGGTAACCAACAACTTGTGGGGTGGATTTGAGACCTGCTCCCCGGGAAGGAATTCATGGCTTGCACTATTATCCTAATCAAAATCTCATGGCTTAGGCAACCATCAGCTCTAAAGGGAATCCTACTACTACTGCTATCTTCTAAATGGACACATTGTCAAACTACCTTCAAATAATTACCTCTATACCCATAGATTAGTGCTGCCCTTAGCCTGGCTAAAGAAGTCACGCTCTGAAGTGGCCAGCAGTTAGTGCACGAGACTCATAGCTAACTGGTCAAGTTGCTGAGAATAAGTGCCTATTGATTTTTCAGCCCTACATGAAACATCCACATCAACTATCCTGACCCAAGGATTTAGGGAACATTGGAGAAGAGGTTCTAGGAAGAATGTAAGAGCCAGAGGATGGAGAGGAAGGCTGTGGATCTCTGACTTTCTGGATAGTAAAGGTTCATGAACTTACTGCAACTCTGCTTACTGCCTAAAGACCTGCAGAGAATCAAGCCAACAAATCAGTCAACATTCCAACACAAATCACTGGGTGGGTTATAAAAAAACAAACCAAAAATAGGAGAGGACATGAAGTGAGGGCATGTTGAGGTGTCTGGGTGAGTACAAAGGGGAGACGGGCTACATGTAATCAAGGTGCATTGCATAGGGGGTTGGAGAGTTGGCTCAGCAGTTAGCAGTGCTTGCTGCCCTTTCAGAGAACCTGCTTTCAATTCCAGCACCCATTCCAGTTCCGAAGAACACAGCGCCCTCTTCTGGCCTCTGTGGGCACCCATACACACATGGCATGTACTCATACAGACACACATAAATAAAAATAAAATAAAAAGAAATCTTTAGAATTACATTGTTTACAGATGTGAAATTGTCAAAGAGTACATAAAAGATATTCTATTTCAAAAGGAAAAAGAAAGAGGGCAACCATCTGCAAGTCAGAAGGAAAGGGACTTCCCAATGACACCTTTATCTGGGACCTCTGGCCTCCAGAATTATAAGATAAATTTCTGTCTGTTTTGTAAATGGGCTAGCCTATGGTGTTTCATTCCAGCAGCCTGACCTAGGCAGCTGAAGTCAACGAAGAGGGCCAATCCTGGGAAAATACCAATAAGCCTCCAAAAATAATTAAGAAACATTCAACATTTACAAGCAGGTTTCAGAAGCACTATGGATTAAGTACTTTTTAACCACCCCTCACCTTTCACATTCTTATTCTCTGACAAAAAAAAAATCCCCACCCACACAGTTCTTCTCCTGTGTGCACCATTTTGGGTTGGCACATGAGAAAACATGAACCTGGAACCTGAGTTACCTGGGTGCAAATCTTGAGAGACACTACACACAGACCTGAGCCTTAGGATCTATGCACACCTCACTCAGATGCTGAGATTGTGATCTTGGAACTAATACAATGATGGAATAATATTTGGGGGAACTGTAGCAGGTGATGGACCCACATGGGATGTGGGAGGGAGGGAGATTCCCAGGGCTCAGAGAGCAAATTGTGGTAGGCAGCCAATGCTTTCCTGATGCCAAGAGTCTTAAATCTGTATAACCTTCTCCTTGGATAGCTGGATTTAATGACACATGGCTGATAAACTGCACGAGGACGAACCTGACGTTTACCTGAAATTAAATGACAGGAAGAGCATGGCTTCTGTCTTGAGCTTTTCCCACAGTGGCTCTGAGGTAACCTCTTCCATTGTGTGAAGTCACATAATTGGGAAAAAGCAAGTGGCAGTAACTGATGTCTCTGGTTAATAGCCATTGGGGGTCAGAGTTCTGCCAACCACTACATCAATGGATTTGGAGGCAGACATTCAACTGTTTAAAACTTGAGATGATCTGAACCCCAGCCAACAACTTCATTGCAGCCTCATGAAAAATCTTGATCCAGAAAAATCTACCTGACTTCACATGGATTTTTGACTCATGACTTTGGGATAATGAATGTTTGGTGTGGATGGCCACTGAGCTCTAGTGTCATTTCCTGTGCTCCAAATAATAACTCAGGCATTTGTCGTCACTGTATCTCTTCTTAAAGTACTTCCAATGTGCCCTTAAGTTCTTTTAATTAATATTTACTTCTCTATATTTTAGTCAACTCACCTCTTGTATGAGTCAAAAGTAAATATAGCTATGAATTATACAATTATTAATTGTTTAATATATTATAATCTATATTAGGTATTCCTATACCATACATAGCAAAGAGAAAAATTATCTTATTCCAATGTTTTGGGTGTACACAAACATAGCGTGGAAAATGCATGTGCCCCACGTACCCTTCACTCAACTTTAAATACACATAGTAATACTGATGTAACAACCTTTGGTCAATGCTTCTTCATCTCTACCTCTCTCTACCCTTCCCCAGGTGTGTGTGTGTGTGTGTGTGTGTGTGTGTGTGTTTATTCACCATTGGTGCATCAATACCAAGTGACTTTTAATAGCAAGCTGTCCAACAGTGAAGGTTAGATGACAACAAATGTGCTGTGCATTTTACGTAACTCTCCTTCAGGTCCCCAAGTCCTTCAGAAACCTCTGCTAGAGAGCAAAGAGCTTGAACAACATAAACCACTGTGAAATAGTGCAGAAAAATGGCCTGAAAGATAGGAAGTGAAAGCGGAGAAGAACCTGAGAACTCAACGGCCAAGGATGGGAAGCCAGAATTCATCAAAATGGAAGTGGCATCCTCCCCTCCAACCCCTACCCCCAGCAAGAATAAATGTAGCAACTCAATGCTGAGCTTCCAACAATATGTGAGAAGAGGGGTCAACAGACTGTTTTGCTTTAACAGACAAGGAAAGGTGACTTTAGGAATCAACAGTATGTATGAGATTTGTAAAGGAAAGAATCCCCCAAGCACTGTTTGTTCATACACCCAGATCTACAGACTCAACTCGTATACAGACACACTTGTTGTGATTTGTATGTGGTGGAAGTGTAAAGTTCCTGTGTTGTGTTCTGGGTCCAAAGGGGACAATGTGAAGGCGTGATGGAACTTTAAAGTTAGACTCTAGTGAGGAAGGATTCTTCTGGTAGTTAGGGTTGTGCCCTCAAAGGGATTGGCAGAGTGGTCTTGTGATCTCATCCCACACTCTTGCTACTGGATGTCATCCACCTTGGACCTCACCAGACCAGAGCTGATGCTGGCACCATACCATTAAACTGTGTGCTTTATTTATGCAGCATGTACACTCAATATTTCATTATAGTATCAGAAAGCATATTCATCCACATTTGCTGTGCTAGAAACATGAACAATACAACTACTAATGCCTGTTAGGAATAGCTATAAGATTGTGATGATGTTTGTAGAAAAAAGAAGAGGATTAGGAACTTTAGATCTGGCTTTACTGTATTAGTGAAACTTCAGATATGATGGTGCCTGTTTTATATATCGGCAGAATATAACTGTGCTTATTTATCCATGAGTTGCTTAAGGAGGACTATTAACAATCCAATAATGGACCAAGAATATTGTATTCACTTGGTATAGGAAGGAGAGTGTTGGTCCCAGCTTGTGGATTACAGAAGTTGCCAGCCAAATGAGAGTTGGACTGAAGGAATACACCTTCTGCAAGTTACAAAACCCCATAAGAAATACATCCAACTTACAATGACTCAAATTAATTTTAAAGCCCAGGAACTGTGTTTCTTTTATTTATACAACCAAAGCTGCAGAGAACAATGCTGCTTTATGTACGGGTCTGTAGTGTGGTTTCAGAAACCTGGCTTTTCTCATCACAGCAATCATGATTCACAGCTACACCTTCTGTTTGCAATACTGGGATGTTTCATTTCAATCACTAGCTCACTACACTGAAGGAATACTTTATTTTTTCTTAGATTTTATTGCCAAATGCCGAGGGACAATATTACAGAGCAATTTCCTCTCTGCTTCCCACACCAATGATAAACCAAAAATATGGACAAGCAAGAGGAAGGCAGGATCGATCTACAAAACAGCCAGCGTTACAATCTATAGAGTTCCTTTTTTCTAATAAAAGCAATACGTCTTCATGGAATAAGTATTAACCTATTCTTGGTTTCCAAAATCAGGGTGTTTTAGTGGGTCTTGCCCTAAGTCATCTAATACCTTGTTCTTTAATAAATTCGTAATTGCAGATTAAAAAGTTATGAATCATCAATTCCCAGCTGCCAATCATTTTTTAATCCAACAGAAACAACTTAATATTGATGTAAGATAAACATTATTTGGAAGTAAATCTATGACTATATGCTGTGGGCCATGCCGGAGGAGCAGCGAGTTGCAATTGAGGTTCCGGTGTCAGCCCAGCAGAAGGGGATCCTCAGATGGGCTAATCTCATTTAGGCAAGGCCACAGGACTGCAGACCCCAGGTATGTCTCTTGCTTCTGCTGTGCCTTTACATGTTTGCTGCAGCTCTTTTTCTCTGGGATCTAACATGGTGTGAGTTGATGAGGGGAGATTGCCACCACCTGTAATATAGTGTGTTCATCTTTTGAAAACATCCCATTCTACTTTGAGATGAAAAACCCAAGAAGACAATCTAAAGTTTGAGAAAGACACACAGTTGAATGCGGAGCTCTCTAAGGTCAGGGGACAAGAACAAAGCAGCCCAGTTATTACTGGCTGGTGTGCTCTTCTTGTTAGGTTTGGCTGATGACCAAAGGTGATGATTAATTCCTTATACCCATTTATGTCCTCAATCTCCTAATATACAAAATGATTAAAGAGTGGATATATACCCTAAAGATTTATTGTAGAGTTGACTGATTCTTTTTCACATATAAAGTTTAGGCTTGTGGTTCCTTTAAGATTCCCTATAAGATTACGTTTTAAGATAAGTAATAAAGTAATTGGCCCTTCCTTTGTAACTGCAAAATGCAGCCTGCCAGTAAAAGACCTGACAAACACCTCGCTTGCCACATGGTTAATCTATAGCAAGCTGCTTGGGTATGAATGGATGTGGCTTCTTGGGATGATTTGTTTTTCAGCTGTAATACATAAAATGTTTAATCATGTGAGGGAGATGAAAAACATGTTTTTACCTATAATCATTTACCTGAAAAATGGGATGCAACTGTTTTGACTTTGTACTGCCTGGAAGATTCTGTTGGGGCATGAAAACTGTAAAACAACATGAGGTAGAGGAGAGGGAATAAAGAGAGAGAAGAATAAAAGAGAAGAAATAAAGAAGGAAAACATCAAGAGAGTGTGTGAGTGGGTTTTTTTCCCCTCACCCCCCTCAGATAAAAAAGTTTAGCCTCACCAAGAGCCCTGTGCTGCTGGTCCCCCAAGCAGCAGTAACTATATATCTATATTATACAGTCACAACGTGTGCATGCACACAAAAGTGTAGGATATAGAAACAAGTGTGTGTATAAAGGGAAGAGAAGGACAGAGCAAGAGAGAAGGAAGAGCCAGAGAGAAAGAATGAGGGGCACAGTGGCCAAACAGTGGGTGTTCATCTCCTCCCTGAGCTTCGGGCCATACTCGTCATGGCAATGTTAACTGGACAATCTTCATTTTCCAACTTCTTATCTATTTTCTTCCTAACACTTAAGATCCTTTCTCACTCCTCGCGACTCTGTAAGCCCTCAGCATTCTCCTTGTTCTCTGTGTCCTTCTGGGGTGTAATTTAATGCACCACATGATTTAGCATTTAGCTACCCATTTTTGTTGCTCTCTGAATGTTCCACCTGTCAGTTTCGTCTCCTAACTAAATGATGCAAGGGCAAGGACTCTCAATTATCCTTACGCATCACCGTGTCTTCCTTTGCTCATTCCCTCACGGATGCTAAATTAAAGGTTAACAGGAGATTGAAATAACACAGTGTGGCAGTGTAAATGAGAAGGACCCCCAAAACTAATGGATTTGAATACTGGTCCCCAGTCATTGGAACTGTTTGGAAGGGGAAGATTAAGAAATGTGGCCTTGATGGAAGAAGTCTGTCTCTAGAAGCAAACTGTGAGGTTTCAAAAAACTCATGCCACCCCCCACCCTGCTTTTGTTGCACCAAAATAGGAGCTCTTAGCTGCCCTAACCAGCATGACGGCTGCTGGATGGCTTCCTGATGGACTCTTACCTTTCTGAAACTGTGAGCCCAACCAAGCACTATTTTTCTAAGCTGCCTTGGTCATAGTGTTTTATCACAACAATGGAAAAGCAACTAAGACACAGCATTTTCACTTATATTGTCACTTTAAGAAAAAAATTCTAATTCAGTCCTAAAATGGTTGCCTAAATTCCTTGGGATGTATCTGGGCCTTGCAGACACCCAAGCTCTCCATAGCTTAGCTGTTGACACCACATTCTTTCTGAATTCCAGATGCCCCTTCTCCAGTCATGTGATCTTGAACAGATATCTTCCACCTAGATTTATGATCTAACAAACAAGGACAATTGTGACATCTCACTCAGAGATTCCTGTGATAATTAAGGGGATGGGATTGGTGAATATTATATCCAAAATCTGGCACATAGATCTCAGGCTATAGAGGATGACTATTTTGATATGGATAGAAATCACAGCTTACATGACCAAGGTGCCAACTCACATAGAAAGTTGACTAGTATTGATTTAACGAGATAAAGTTCTTTTAAGATCAGCTTGTAGAAATAGTGTGATCTGTATGAGATAACAGTGAAGCGAGGCCTGAACACAAGGAAACAAGGTTTGCTCTGAACACGAGCAAAGGTGATCAAAGTTAGTTAGCCTAATATGTAATATCAGTTCCAAATCATAGACATTTTTTTCAGATACTTATTGTATAATTTCTTTATATCAGATTAACAAAGTCAAATTGATTATAGGAGCTTTCGCCCTGAAATGGGAACCAGTGTTTTGGAGTTAATTGCCTAATAGCCTAAAGCAGTGTGTTGTTAAGCTGACGGAAATGCAGTTTATACCGGGGAAACACATATAGTAAGCCTATGTGTATACATTTATATACAGTGTGAATTTTGTATATTAAAATAGCCATAAACTTATTGATCTATAAAGGTAATTATCTGCATGTATATTTGAAATTTAGGATAAAAGAATAAAAGCAAAATCTAGGCCAAGTGGATGTAATAATATTTCCTTTTGGAGACAGTGCAGGCTCACACTGCATTGCTCTCCAAGTTTTGACGTCGGGGTGAGCAGACCACACCAGCCTGCTTTGCTGAAATGGAGTGATCATGGAGAGTGGAGTGTAGCCAACACAATATGGATTCTTTTTTTTTTTTTTGGTTTTTCGAGACAGGGTTTCCCTGTGGTTTTGGAGCCTGTCCTGGAACTAGCTCTTGTAGACCAGGCTGGTCTCAAACTCACCTGCCTCTGCCTCCCGAGTGCTGGGATTAAAGGCGTGCGCCACCACCGCCCGGCTACAATATGGATTCTTAAACTCTAAATACATGAGTAGAAATTCCATTTCCTAATAAAGTGTTTTCAGGAACAAGTTCCTTCCGAAGGAATGAGTTTGTTCATCTATTAAGAGGCTTAGGAATCACATGGGCCTGTTTTGAAGTTGAATTCTGCCACTGTGTGAAGCCCTTTAACTTCCACTCAGACAGTCTTCTCTGGAGAAAGAACAGAAAGATTCCTAGGTTTCCATTAGAACCCTGAATTGGAGTTCCAGGACAGAGACCCAGTTATTGTAAAGGGCACGATACCTTTTATTTCCCGTGTTCCTTATTTATCTATTGATCTCTTGAGAGCTTCATTAAGAACCAAGGTATTTATGGCCAGGTTACAAATATGCCTCAGAGCTCTATAGTAATTTAATACTCTATGATAAAATAACCCCTGAGGAATATATTATAAAGGTTACTTAGCATGTATCTGCTATAAGAGCAAGCTTGTATTAACTTCATGTGTTATTAATGCACATATTAACTTCACCTGTTTTAGTCTTACAGTGGCAAAATGAAGACTCAAAGTTAGGAACTCATTTCTCTAAAGCCTGTTTTGTTAATGGCAAAATTAAGCAAACTTGAACCATCCAACTATCCATTTCTGGTTTTTTATGATTAATAGAACAAGAAAGTGGGATTCATTATGACATTTTATACATAGGTTTTATATGTTTCAAGTATGTACCCCCTCCATCACCTTCTCTTGATCTCTTTCTCCTCCTGTTGGAACTCTGTCTCGAATTGGTTCCCATCTGTTTTCAGGTTTTGATTTTTATTTTTCTCTAGATTCTTTATATGTTAGGAGCCAATTTCCTCCTAAAATCATTACAGGAACCATCACCCTGGGGAGTCTGCAGAGAACCCCACACCCTTAATTGTGTTAGGAATCGTTCTATTGACAGAGCCTACCCCACACCCAAATTGGCTGTTTATGGAGAGCTATCTGTTAGCGGAACCCATCCCACATTCCAAACTATCTAGGGAGCTAGGTGTGTCAACTCCATGACTTCTTGGCCTACAGTGACCTGACCGAAGATAACCTCCTGCCTACGTGACCAACTCGGACCATGTGACCAACGTGAACCACGTGGCAAGAGCCCAGGCTCCTGTGCCCACCCCCAACTCCTTACCTTATATAAGCTGTACCCCATCTCTAATAAACGGAGGCTTTGACAAGAACCCCCGCTTAGCCTCCTTCCTCTTTCCTAGCTCATATCTTCCAGATAGTGCCTCTCTGGGACCCTGGAATAACTGACTGCCGGGTGGGTTACAACCCCTAGACTGAGTAGCCAACCCAAAGGTGGTCAACATTTATATAAGATAAAACATGCAATAGTTGTATTTCTGAGTGTGCTTTATTTGAGCATGATAATCTCCAGTTCCATACATTATTCCACAGTCTACATAATTTCATTTTTAATGGCTGAATAATACTCTACCAAGTAATATATATATATATATATATATATATATATATATATTCCACTTAGCTGGTGGCATGCACTTAACATGATGCTATTACTTGGCTACAGTGAACTACCCATTCATTTCCATATTTTCCTTATTATGCTTCTACTTTCCTTCTTTTTTGTGTCTTCTGAATCCTGGGTTGGTAGCAGCTCCGTGGTTTCCCACTTAACACAGCAAGGCCTGGTTCTTTGTCTACTCCCTGACTGTGATGCTCAGCTTCATACTCTAAGGTTGTAGTGTTGTGTTCACCTTTCTCTGCCCTAGTCTCTTGAACTCCTTAAATACTGCCTCCGAACTTTACACCCGAGAAGCATCTCCCAAGGCTGTGCCCCCATTCTCAGTTCTGTCGTGCTAAATTTGACTCTTCCGTGACAACTGCCTGCTACGTATTTCACAATAGGTATTTTACCAGCATCTTTAAGTCAAATGCATGGAATAATTTGCTCACCATTTGAAAGTTTTATTAGAGAGCTTTAAATTTAAAAAGAGAAATCATTTTGGGAACTTCAAATGTAGCTCACTAGCAGAGTACTTGCCTGGCCTACACCGGGCCTGGATTTGATTGTCAGTACTGAAAACATAAATGCTTCCAATCAAACCACTCAACACTCAAAAATAAAACAAATTACTTCTCTAAGCTTATGAAAAATTATGTCCAAACTGCTACAGCCCCTGGTTATTTTCTCCTTTGCATATTACCCATAATGCTTTAAGAAGAGCAAAAAAAAAAAAAAGCAAGATGAAGTTATTTTGGGTGGAAAATCTTTCCTGTTTTTGTGTGTGTACATGTATGTGCAGGTGTGTGGGTGTGTGCACATATGCTTGTGTGTGTGTGTGTGTTTTGAAGGTATCATACTCCAGGCCCCAGTAATTTTTGACTTGATCCAGTCTGGCTCAGAGAAAGTTGTTCTTCACAATGACCTCACAAGCCAAAAGAAAGTATCTTCTGTGCATTTTCAACCCTATGTTCGCCATTGGAACTTGATTTTCTAATCAAAGAGTATGTAAGTCACCATACATACTCTTTCCTGGTGAAAATTCCTGGAGCAACTGGAAATGCAGATGGAAGAGAAACAGCTCCCGCACCCAGCTATTCAGAAGCATTTCCTGAGCTTTGGATAATGTATAGAGCAAACTCAACAGGCTTTGCTCTCCCAACTCAATTCAAATAATATGTTGCTATTAGACCTTGCTAGCCTTGTTAATAGCTCTCATATAATAATTTACAAAACTTGATATGCAGCACCAAATCTTACTATTTCTTTCCATGTGCACTTTACACCCCTTCCCTTTGGTTCCTGTTCACTCTGAGACCATTTCTCCCCCTTCCATGCCTCATCTCAGGCCAGTGTCACTGAATGGAAACACTAGTCTGCTGTAGGACAATGCTCTTGTACACTGTAGAGATCTGTCGCTTGTATTGGTTTAATAAAACACTGATTGACCAGTATTCAGGCAGGAAATATTGGTGGGGCAACCAGACTAAGATAAGAGGAAAGACAGAGAGACACAGTTGTCAGCTAAATGCAGAGGAAGCAAGATGAGAATGCCTCGCTGATTATAGGTACTATGCTGCGTGGCTAACATAGTCAAGAATTATGGGTTAATTTAAGTTGTAAGAGCTAGTTAATGATAAGCCTGAGCTAATAGGCCAAATAGTTTATAATTAATATAAGCCTCTGTGTGTTTCTTTGGGATTGAATGGCTGCAGGACCAGGTGAGACAGAAACTCCTGTCTACATTAGTCACACAGGAACAAAGCTAGGAGAAAACTTGGACACCACCTATCCTGACACCTCCTTATGTAAGAGAGACCCTGAGGTTGGGAGCTTATGAAATAAATTTCTGAGAATGAACAGAATGCAGTTCTACTGTTCTCCACCAAATTCTTGGTTTTTTATTCCCCCCTGATTTTACATATTAAAAACCCCTTCCAGTTTTCAAGATCTAATACAAATAGTACCTGCCTATGATGCCCAAACAGCAATGACTTGTAGCTTAGGCTGGCAGCTTGCCCATGCTCAGGCAGTAACCTGTTGATCAGGCTAAGGGTAACAGAGTTCTAGCAACACTATTCAGAAAATGTCCTTCCCAATAGAAAACCCTCTGCACATCAGTGCGAGGTAACAGACCACACTAAAGGAATGATTAAGCAGTCTGTAGGGAGCAGGTAAAGTCTGAGTGAAATTATTATTATTATTACTATTACTATTATTACTATTATTATTATTATTAACATGAGCATGGCCACACCAAGTACCCCAATGCCTCCAATTCATAGTAACGCCAAGACCTTCACTGCTCAGGCAGAGAGAAAAAGGCAAAGGCTTCTCCAGGATCAGCACAGGTGTTAAATTGGCCTTCAGCTAAAACCAGTGTGTTTAGATTTCTTTTCTCCTCCAAGATGATTGCACTGTGAGCAGAATTCCCTTCAGAGACCTCCTATAGAGATTAACTGGCCCATCCGCTTCTGAGTTTCCTGGATGAAGGTGTGTCTCCATCAGAGCCCTCTAACCACCAAGGCCCAGTTTTTCTGTATATGTTTTTTCATTTCCTGTTGCCCCAGGTAGGCAGATGGCAGCAGCAACCAGAACTCTGCATCATTAAATTCACAATATGTGAAGGCAGCTGCCTATAAGCACTAAAAAAGCACCATCTACGGTACTATGCATTCTGGTTGTGAACAAAATGCCTGTGTTCTAGATTTCAAGATTTGTTCATTTTTGAGATCCATTTCACCTCTCCCTTTGAAGTCTTTCCTTTAAAGACATAGACTTGTTGAGTCATAGGAGACACCAACGAATTAGGGCTTAAGCAACTGAGTTTAGGACCCAATGTATCTCTTTAAAATACAAGCATCCATACAGTAGAGTTCAGAAAGGCTTCTGGCCATGAAGAGCTAGTGAGTTAAACTAAAAAAGAGTTGGCCAGTTTTTGTTAGTGAATGTTTATATGTAAAACAATCCATCACTCCAATTCTTCTGTTTGGGTATGCTTATTAAGTAAATGTTTATTATACTAAATTCCATTTCAAGTTGGAGGGGAAGAAAGGAGAAGGGTATGACTCTGGAAAACCAAGATTTCCACTTATCTTTCATATATGGGATTATGTTAAAAGGGACAAAAGCCTTGCTGTTTTAAGTATAATTACATGTGTATCCAAGGAGGATTAAAAAACAAAATTTACTCCAAAGGAAAGAAAAATTAATCCAAAGAAAATTCCTCTATAGAGAAACACTAGTCATTTTTAAAACAAGAAAGTGTAGGTGAGAAAAAGGAAAAGGACAGTCAAAGGGATCTTCACATATGACTCCAAGGAGTTTTTGCTGAACACATGTGAGTGTGAAGCCCTGAGCTCAAATCCCAACACCATATAAAATGTGGGCACAAGCAAACACACTTGTGGCTCCAGCGCTGTGGGTGGTAACACCAGAAGAGATGGCCTGGGCTTGCTGACTACCAGCCTAGGTGTATGGACAGCGACAGAGAAATTTGACAAAGTGTCCTCCTTTGGTTTTTACACACATGTGCATACTTCACACACACACACACACACACACACACACACACACACACACCTCTATCACACACCCACACATCCCTCTACCTCCCAAAATTTTTTAATTAAAAAAAAAAAGACAGTAATGAGTGTTAGGAATTTTTCCTAACACGAGCTCTCTGCCGACGCAAATTCCCAATCAAGCCAAATGAAAACAAGCCAAATTAAGAAATATCCAGGTTTAATGGGATTCCTGTGCTCTTGGGTGGCCCCACAGGGAACTCGGAGGCCAGGAGGAAGGAAAAGGGACCATGTGATCCTCTTTTGGGAGTTTACTTAAATATTCTATGGGAGGGGTCAGGACCTGTCATCCTGGGACTTGGAGTTCAGACCATTACAATTCTCAGGCCTTGGGACTGGGGGCTGTACTCCCAAATTAACAACGAGCCTCCCATTTTTTTTTTTTATTGAGAAAAGGAAAAAAAACAAGTTTCCGCCTCTTCCCAGTCTCCCATTTTCCTCCCCCATCCCCCACTCCTCTCTCCCTCCCTCTCCAGTCCAAAGAGCAGTCAGGGTTCCCTGCCCTGTGGTAAGTCCTAGGTCCTCCCCTCTCCGTCCATATCTAGGAAGGTGAACATCCAAACTGGCTAGGCTCCCACAAAGCCAGCACATTAAGTAGGATCAAAACCCCGTGCCATTGTCCTTGGCTTCTCATCAGCCCTCATTGTTCGCCATGTTCAGAGAGTCCGGTTTAGCACAAAAGACTCACAACCCAAACGTTTACCACAGCCGGCATTTTGTGGCCTTAGGGATCAGAAGATATCTAGACATCTAACAAAAGCCAGTTTATTAATGTTGTGTAAAATGTAACTATTAAATATTTGACATGTCATCCTAGCTTGAAAATAGAGAGGAGTTCACATTGGTTACAAACAGTTCCTGTCCTCTCCATGAACAGTGCTGATGATGGTTCCTGGTCAGCTCTCTGCACGGGCTCCTCTGCAGGGAGGCCAAGGTCTGAATCTTCACGGCCACTTCCCTTCCATCAGATCACTTCTGAAACGTATTCTTCTAAAATTTTTAGTTTTTTAATTAGATCTAAACGCATGGGTTTTCTTTAAATTCATCTTCAAAACATTACATGAAATGAATAATTCTGGACTCCGGATGCCTTGCTCAAGTTCAACATATTGACATGTTTCAATCACCTTTATTTAACATTACACTTACTATAAAACTAGCCGAACAAAAACTATTTCTCTAGAAGGTCAATTGAACCCCAAGGCAAACTTGAAGGCATCTCAGGTAAAATTTTATCAGAATGTTCACTTCTTCAAAAAGCTATTAGTCACAAATAGCTGGCATTTGAACATCTTTTGCTTCTAACATAAATGCAAACCCCAGGAGAGGAAGAAGTATGTTTATTAATCTTGGTAAAGTTTAAAGGCCCATTATGGTGCCTGGTACTCAACAGGAGTTAATCAGGCATGCTGATGAATGAATGAATGAAGAGGTGGAAGAAAATGCCCTCCCTATAGGGAAACTTCTGTCTGTTAAACACTCTACAAAGTTGGGAGATGACCCAGTAACATAGAATCCAAGAGGGGGAAAAAAAAAACAAGGGAAAAGCACTAAGGGGAAGGTGTGTCATGCTTTGGATCTTAAATGTCCTGTGAAGCTACTGAGAGGAGATGGGACCTTTAAGGGGTGGGACCTACGCGCAAGAGGTTGGCTATCAGAATGCACACGCTCACCTCTCTTATCTGTGTCTTTGCTTTCTGGCTACAGGTCTCCTTTGTCACGTGGACCCACCTCACTGTACTATAATACTGCCCCAACCCTGGAGGAACACAGCCAAACCACCATTGAGTAAAAACTCCAGAATCATGAGCCAAAAGATATACTTTTTCTTTATAAATTATTTCCTCAGGTACTTTATCACAGCATTATTTTCTCAGGTTCTTTATCACAGCAATGGAAAGCTAACCCTGAAGAGCAACAGCCCATAAGGCTACTGCCTTAAAACTCAAGTGATACCTTAAGCGACGTTGCCACTCCTCAGAGGTCCTTCCTGCATGGAAACCTCACCACTAAAAGCTTTGGGCCAATAATTTGACACCGAGAAATCTGTCCAGTGTACCAGGCAGAGCTATCTGATTCCAAAGAGTCAACGGGATTTATGGCCAAAGATTCCTCTGTAAAAGTTAGAGGACATGTCATTCTCGCAGCCTGCCCTCCTTGGTGAGAGGTTTAAATAAACACATAGTTCCAGTCCTGGGCTCTCTGGCTCGGAATTCTTTGAGGCTCCAGTTACAAATCAGTCAGAAGAGTGATGTGACCTCCACGAAAGCTCAGGCTCAGAACTTTTTGGGGAGGGTAATCTCAAGATGAATATTTTCCCCATTTAAAACAGATTTCATCTAAAAATAGCAGCAACCGGCTCTACTTATCCTAAGCTAGAAGCTATAAAGGGCAGGGATTAAACCACTAACGTGCAGTCACCATAGGGCCTGTGGGGTTGCCATGGAAGGTGCAGACTTCAGGGGCAGCATTTGTTACTTGGACAGTATGACTCATTTTAGCAATAAAAGGTGTGATTAGTTTGACTCTTTTGGAGCAACAAACAGACGTCTTCTACTTTCAAGTATTCAGATTCTGGCATTTAATACTTCTGAAAGGCTTAAAGCACTCAAAAAGTCACTGATTCATGTGCTCAAAAGTTCCATTTAGTATTAACATTTTGTAGGGGAAATGAAGGGATTTAATTGACATTACCAAGGTTATCAGCGAAGCAGTGAGGAGCCTCAGAGTGAGTGCATTCTGTTTCCAAGTGTTTGCAAAGTTGGCTCATGTAAGGGAAAAAAAAAGTCTGATGAAAGATAACTTTGGGGACGAAAAAGAGAAGCCTTGTCTTTCAATGCCTAGAGGTTTGCGCAAGCTCCAAAGATGAAGATTTTATTTTAGGCGCAGAGCTTAAAGTATAATCTTCACTTTTTCCTTGTTACATTCTGAACCTGGAGAACTACACGGGGCAATTACAGAAGCACAATTTTATAACATTGACCTGTATGAGTCTAATTTGTTAAAGGGAGCTCTCTGATTTGACAGCATATTTAAATAGCAGTGTTTCTGTGAGGCATATACATTAAGAGGCACCTTCTGCATCATGGCGATGACGGAACCAGCCAATATTTACTGAAAGCTTGTTTGGTTCTAGACTCATCACATTTAATCCTTAGAAATCATGGTAGTGGATTGCTGTTGATATTAGGTTCAGTTTAGTTCATGTGTGTGTGTACGTATGTATGTGGTGTGTGTATGTGGTGTACACACACAAGTCACATGTGTTTGCACACATATGAAAAGGCCTAGAGATGACGCTGAGTGTCCTGCCCTATCATCTTTTGTGTTGAAGTGAGCGGGCCCCTTGTTTGGCCCCTTCCGGCTAGCTTACACTCGAAATAATCACACAGAAATTGTATTAATTAAATCACTGCCTGGCCCATTATCTCTAGCCTCTTGTTGGCTAACTCTTACATCTTGATTTAACCCATTTCTATTAATCTGTGCTCACCATGAGATCGTGGCTGACGGGGAAAGATTTAGCATGTCTGACCTGGCGTTTCCATGGCGGCTCTCTGTATCTGACTTTGCTTTCTTCCTCCCAGAATTCAATTCTGTCTCCCCACCTACCTAAATTCTGTCCTAACACCAGACCCAAAGCAGTTTCTTTATTAACCAATGAAAGCAACACAAATACAGAAGGATCTCCTACACTACCTTTGCCTTGTTCCTTTGAGACAGGCTCTCACTAAACCTGACACCTGTCTGGCATCAGCAAGCCCTAGCAACCTTCCTGCCCTGCTCCCCCAGGCTGGAGCAACAGGTAAACATGAGGCCCATCCTAGCTAATTACTTGAATGTGGTGGAGGTCTCAGGGCCTCCTGTTTGAAGAACAAAGGCTCTTAACCACTGTGGCCTCTGTATAGCCTCTATACAGATGAATATATGAAGAAATTAGATATAAAAATGT
Organism: Microtus oregoni; assembly: GCF_018167655.1. NCBI lineage: Eukaryota > Metazoa > Chordata > Mammalia > Rodentia > Cricetidae > Microtus > Microtus oregoni. Next base: position 7,400,861 of record NW_024543976.1, read on the forward strand.
TAATCAATTTCTCAAGGTCACAAAGAATAGTGAGGGTTAGAAGCTAAATATGAACAAGCTGAGCACTTGTCTAGAACAAGATACAACAGATCCGCATGCAAATCAACCCCATAATCCTTATCAAAGGCTGCTTTCAGGTTCCTACAAAAAATAATCTTTCTCTCAGGTAGTCTATTGAGCATAACAACAATGACAACAGCTTTCACAAAATGATGATTCGACTTGGCGTTAGTTTTGATTTCTTGAGCTTTCCTTATTTCTGTGGCGTCCTCTATTGGCCGTATCTCTGGGGCCACTCTACAGCTCCGAAAACATCTGCAGCAAAGTAAATTCAAATCCTCATGCGACTTCACTCTGGATTTGATAAGGGCATAGGTGTAATTCTTCAAACCTCTTCCCTACCGTATTCAGTAAATGGTCCCCTAAGTCCTCACTATGACTGTCTCACGGAAAGGTAAAAGGAATTTGGAAATGAGCCCAAACGTCTCAATTTACAGCTTATGAAAGTGAGCCTGAGAGGAATTGATTATTTTTCTTCTTCCAGATTGAGCTCAGGGCCTCGCTGAACCACAGGCCCCAGTCCTTAAATGAATTTAGGAAGCCTGCCACCTAGTTCCACGTGGAATGCTGATCAGCCCGGAGAACTCAGGATGCAGGAGTTCCAGGCGTAGCATCAGTCACTGCTCAAGCTGATTCACAATTGATGGATAGCCTTTGCCACCAGATGTTCCCCATGTTTAACCAGAGTCACAGTGAGACACACAGGGAGTGAGGCCAAGCCAATGTGAGCAGAGTCCCCAGCTGTCATTCATGCTGCCTCCCACTGTTCAGTTTGAATCTATAACATCTTATCTGACCTCTGAAAGGTGCATGTGGTAATTTGAATTTAATTGGCCCCCATCATCTTATACAGAGTGGCATTATTAGGAGGTGTGGCTTTGTCCGAGTGGGTATGGCCTTTGTTGGAGGAAACATGCCACTGTGGGGGTGGGTTTTGAGGTTTCCTGTGCTCAGGAGAGTGCCCAAGGAGTCAGTTGACTTCCTCTTGCATGCAAGTGTAAGACACTCAGATCCAGCACCACATCTGCCTGCACATTGCCATGCTCCTTGTCGTGATGATAATGGACTGAACCTCTGGAACCATAAGCAAGCCTTCCCAGTCACATGTTTTCTTTATAAGAGCTGCTGTGGTCATGGTGTCTCTTCACAGTAATAAAAACCGTAAGACAGCACATAAACATCACTTAGGTTGTTTCCTTGTCTTCTGATGCTTGTTGCAAACTTTAAGTTAAGTCTTGGTGCTCCCTGGGATGCCTTTGTGAGCATCTCCTTGGAGTTTCCCACAAAGTTTCCTCTCTCTCTCTCTCTCTCTCTCTCTCTCTCTCTCTCTCTCTCTCTGATACATAAATAAGGGCACAATGAATGAATATACCAGGGCCAACCAGGTTATGATGAGCTCCAGACAATGGAGCAAGAGGGAAATAATTAATTTAGGAAAGAGAACTTTCAACTCTTGGACTGGGATACACAGCTCTGCTGAGGAACAGTATGGAACTATTGAATATTGTGGGGAATTGATATGATCTTGTGTGTTGGGGGCATAAGTGTCTACTTCAGAGAAGGAAAAAATGCTTAAGGTCTTATGGGATTCTATGTAATTCAGCCAATATGTAACTATCCAAAGAACCTTTTTTAAAAAAAAATTGATACAGGGTTTCTCTGTAGCTTTGGTGCTTGTCCTGGAACTAGCTCTTGTAGAAAAGGATGTCCTCCAACTCACAGAGATCCACCTGCCTCTGCCTCCTGAGTGCTGGAATTAAAGGCTTGTGCCCAGAGAATCCTTTTATCTTGGGCAATTGTACAGGTGGTTTTTGGAACTAAAACGGGGGGGGAGGGGGCATAAAGATGGATGAGCATAATCTGAGTGTATTACACTGCATGTGTGTATGAAATTGTTAAAAAAAACAAGTTAATTTTTGAAAATATTTTCACTTTATTGAGAAAGAGACCCAATTCAACTTACCAGAGAAAATAACCCAAAGATTTCAAACTCAAAAGATCCAAACAGAACTGCAATAGAGAAAGACACCAGTGTAACAGCCACTTTTGGAGAAGTTGTCTTTTCCTGTAATATTTTGACTGTGTGGGGTTTTTTGGTTTTTTGTTTGTTTGTTTGGGTTTTTTAGAGGCTTGTTAGAATAGACACCAGATGACATCATCCTCATGAACTATCACTTCTCCAATTAGGGAAATAAAAGCTCGTCTGTTTTGATTCAAGTCATCCTAATTAATTATGTATGGTCTTTTCTTTTCCTGTCTAGATACTAGAGTCTGCGTGAATCTGATGAGTGTCCAAAGTTTGATAAGAACAAGAGATGGTTTCAAAATATTTCATAATGTGAAGTATTATTGAAAAAACTGGGTGTGTTTGTTCTGGGGAACCAGAACCAGAACTTCCAGCAATTACAGACTCCTCGGTCAGCCTGACACAGTTTCATAGATGTGGACATGCTGTCTCTCCTGGGTCAGACACAAAGGACATACAATAGCAGTATCTTCCGGTCCCTTGCTCAGTTCCCACAGGACAACTCCATGACGTTTGGAACCATGCATGCACACACAGTGGGTCGCTGGATCAGAGAGGAATCTTCATTCTGGGAAATACCAGTCTTTTATAATGGGCGGCAGGCAACCCTGCTCAATCATTTTCCTTGGAGGAATAGGTACCATCTAGAAGCAAAGATCTTCCCCAAGAAAGGCATCTTGCCCTTTGCCAGAAAACACCCAGAAATACAGGCCTGAAGGGAGCAGGCTTTCAGAAGTAACTATAGCTTGAGGGCAGTCACATGCAAGCATAAGAGAAATTTCTGTCATTCCAGATGCAGAACAAGATCCGCTGATGAGAAGTTCAGGAAGAGACACGCTAGCTGATGAGGGTGCCCTTTATACAACGTAGAACAAGAAAGAAACACAATGGATGCTCTAAGAAGTTAGGTGAGGTCAGGAAGAAGTCAGCCTGTCCTTTGTCACTGGTTATTAAGGGGAAAAATACATGTAACAGAGAAATTTAATCACTTCATAGGCTTCTTCCTGCATTCAAATTAGCAGAAAAGAGAGCATGTCCAGTAGCACCCCCATATTGAAAAGAGACCCCCCAATAGAAGCTTAAGGCCAACATACACTGAAATTTTTCCTGTGCTTGAATTCTAATTTACAAACTATGGCCATTGAAGGGTCAACAACAGTAGAATAGTTATAATGACATACGACTTTGAAAAAAAAAAACCGATGTGAATGTTATCGCTCTGTTTACTTCTGAATTTTCCAGAACATTTTCAGACTGCAGTTGATCACTTGCCACCCCGCTGCTGAAAGCAAGCTTCAGATGAGGTGGCCGGGGGAGGGACTGCTGTGGCAAAGAAGAAAGGCAGAACAGAGAAGGATAAAATCTGCTTTCAGACTCCAACGACCTCTTGGAGGGTAAGTGTTCTGAAGCTCTGGCTGGGTCCCCAGAGCTCCCAGGCTTGCCTTTGATGACCCAAGAACAGGAGAGTAGCCACAGGCTCTGTGAACACTGTGCGATTCTTCCTTGCCTGTCATGCCCTCTTCTGCTAAGAAAAACAGCTCAGAAGTCTGTTTGGATTAAAGGAACCTTACCCTAGATTGATTAGCCTGCATTTCAAGAAAGAATCTTTGCTAAAGAATCTCTTGCAGTCTCACTGGAAATGATTCTGACACCTAAGCTTCAGGATATTTGAAAATAATACACCGGCTAAAGGGCTTCTTTTTCCAAAACAAGTGTTTTCGTGCTGCGGAAAGAAACTAAAACTGTAACATTTCAAGTTAATCAGCAAATGGATATTTCTATGCATGGCTTTGTTAGCTGGTCCTTTAGTCTAGATGACTCTGGATAACACACAGACTGAGTAATAGCATGCTAAACACTGGAGAAGGACAGAACCAGATCCAGGAGCACAGGTGAAGGAAGCCAAACTGGAGAGAAGGACGCACGTTATTTCCTACACCTCTGCTCCTGACACAGGACCTGTTCCTCTGCCTCTTTATCTGTAAGGTGGGACACCCAGGATGGGCAGCAACCCTCCTTCTTCTTTGTGGTCCTTGAAGTTCCCAAGAACCCATGGAAATTGACTTCCTTCAAAACAGAAATAAGCTGGGCATTCTGGGTCGATGACAGGGCTTGGGGAAATCTCTCTTGAAACACACTTTAAATGAAATTCCCTTTCTCTAAATTGTGTATTTCCAGGACCTCCGGTCTGGATATCGTGAAAGCCTGTGGAGCAGAGAATCACAGAGGATTTTGTGACTCTTTGGGACATGGCACGAGTATTCATTGGTAGCAGAAAACTGGAGCACATTTTTGCTCTATGATAAATCCAACAAGGCCCTCTAATACCAAAAACAAACACACAACAGTAATAAAAAAAAATCACCTTGGACAGGGCCCGAGACTGGCTGGGCCCTGGATCTTCCAGCCAAAGTAACTGTAGGATAGGGTGAGCTCCTGTCTGCCGCATGGATGTTCGCCTGGAAATTTCATCTCTCCTTTTTCAGAAACAAGATGTACAAAGCTTAAACGATTTCTCAAGCAAATAATCCCTTCAGGCACAGACCAGTTTGACCCTGGATTGTGTGTGCCCAGGGCTTTGGGCTCCACTTCTGGGAACTTCATTATAAGTCAACAAAGGAGACATCCACCTCAGACTTTTCACAGTGCTTTGGGGCTTACAGTACTTCTCTGAAATAACCAGGTTTCCTTATGTTTCACCTGTCAGATCTGAAAACTGACATCCTAACACTACAAGGTTCATGCTTTAATTACTTACGGGGAATTTTCTTTGGCATAGCAAATGCATCAATATATTTAAAATCTGAAGGCGTTTGAGTATCACACCATGCAGTGAGGACAATAAAAAGGAAACTTGTATAGATTTATTTTTTTCTACATATATAAATATCTGCAGAATCTAGCTGCTGCCTCCTAAAGTTGTGTATCTTCCTTCATCTCTTTAAGCCTTGAAAATAGCATTCTCCATACCAGTATGCTTACAAATCCAACAGCAGGAGTTGAGTTCATCTCCTTCATACCCTAAGCTAAACATGTTTTATGCCTGTTTATATTTAAACAGGGATCTTGGAGGAAGAGATGTTGATCTAAAACTTGGGGTGTCTTGAAGGACATAAACCATGTACTTGTAATTTAGAGCTCAGACTACAAATGGCGTTGCTATGTTTCTTTCTGAATCAAAAAGCAAATCTGGAGCAACATTGGGAAGCATTTTTTTTCCTATCCTGAGATGCAGATCTACATGATAAAGGTCGACTCATTATTAATATCTTGTAAGATAGGCAATGCTGTCCTGTAACTCCTATAACCAGAAAGCAGGGGGTAGGGGTGGGCGTCTTGCCAGACATTTTTAGAATATGCTTCTTACCCCAAAAAGTTGAGAGTATGTCTCAGGGCAGGGGGTGATGGGGGTCAATTTACTCTGAAGAGCTCAAAGCTTTTTATCACTTGTTGTGGTACTCTTGCTTTGGACAGAGGGTGGGGATGGGGACTCGGTGAGGGCAACAGAATAAGGAGCTGTAATCTAATGAAAAAATAGAACAGGCAATAATAGGAGAAAGCCTGGAAGAGCCGACTTGGGGAGGCCCAGTGTGCTTACAGGCAAGGCCTGGACTCAGAAGCATTAAACAGGGTGGGTGGATATTTCTGTTTATTTCCCTTATATAAATAGAAGTTGGGGTTGCCCCAAGGAAGGAGGCAGAAACTGAAATTATCACCAGGTTCTTCATGTCATTTTCCTTATTATAAATCCACAGTGACTCCCACTATCACCAGTGGGTTTCCAGCCCTACTTTGGTGTCTTTCATGAGGATAGCCCCACTGTCTCCTCCAGCCAGGCCCTCCCAGCCCAAATTCCCCACTCAAACCATCAATTCCTTATCATATTGCCTGCTCTCTTCCCCTTCTTTAAATACATCCATGCCACCCCTCTCCTCCTAGGTCAAGTTCTAGATTCTGTCAAAACAGTAACTTACCGACAGCTCCGATGTGAATGACTGCACAGGAGCAGCCATCTTTTGGAACGCTGTCTACACTGGTGGTTTCAGCTCACACCCATCGCTACCCATGTTTTATCTTCCGAATCATTGTTCAGTAGCTCAAATCTATAGGCTCAAGTCCTAGGATGGAAGACTGAAGTCTATCCCGAGGAGAAACCGAGTAGTTAGGAGAATCTCGGGTAGGATTTTGAGAGTTACTGTTTGTTTATTTCATATAGGGTATCATGTAGTCCAGACTGGCTTCAAACTTACTGCGCACCCGAGACTGCTATTACTTCTTACGTTCTTCCATATTGTTAGACAGATTCTTACCATGGCCATGTGAGACATTTATGAGACAAGTCAGAATACATATAGAGCTCCCCAGATGATTCTGAGGTGTCATTTCAACAGTGGGTCATAGGCTTTTCCCACTTAACTCTCTCTCCAGGCTTGTGACTGTTCACGCATGCACACCGATAGAATCCATCTCCCTCTCTTGGACCCCCTGCCCTTTCCTGGATAACCTTCCTTTCTCCTAACCCTCCTTAGAATAGGCTGCACTGTGTTGTAGGCACCCTTCATGAAGTGGGGGAGGCGTGAATGGGATGACTTTTCCTTTTCTCCTCTTTCGGGATGATGTTAACCCATTTACTACCACACACCACCAGCATTTATTTCAGCAAAATGAGAGGCTCTATTGCCGCATTTTGAAATTTTTTTATTTGATAACTATATACAGATATAAACACATAATCCTCTTATAACCACAGTCTTCTTGCTAAGCAGTGAACTTCCTTTTAAAACGAAGCCCTGAAGCTACACTTGTAATCCATGAGTTCTATCAGAAATGTAAAGACAATGAATTCAGATTATACATCGGTGCATCCACACGTGTTAGCCATAGGAATACAGAGATTGGGTTTGGCTTGGTCATTTCAAGACTCTGTAGACTTTTGAGTTTAATGTTATGTAAAAATGAAAATGATAGCATTCTCATCCAAGTTTACCAAGTAAATATCTAGCTGTCTGCGGCCTAGTGCTCTCTGCTTTGGGGAGAAAATGGGTGCCGGTTTACGGTTGTCTCGGCCCCGGCTTCATCACTCTGCCCAGGGTGTACAAAATGAAACTGAGAGGCACTGTTTAAGCAAGGTGGTCTCCTCTCAGCTTGGTCCTCTCACACAGATCAGATTTTCTCTTTTTGTTTATACTCTGCTCTGATCAGAGATTCTTCAGTTGACAGAGGAGTCTTGGTTATACAATCACATCTCCAACAATATCCCTTCATTAAGTAAACACCGATGTCTGTACCTTCCAACGTTATACAAACTTTCCACTATCCTCAAATAAGACACCTTTAACACAATATCATGTTTATGAAATAACAAATCATTGTCTTAAGGTCAGATATGGCTAAAATTTGATTTGTTGAGAATGTTAACAAAAAGGAAGCTTCGATCAGACATAAAACACTTTGCCTCCTTAGGAGGGCAGCCTACCCCATCCCTGCTAGGCAAGGGCATGGTCAAACTGCCCTTTCTCTAGGCCTTCAAGCCCATCAGCCCAGGTTGAGGTTGGCATGCTCCGATATGGGTCTAGAAGAATCCGGAAGCATCTGACGATGAGGATGCCCAGAAAGATGAACAACAAAATCACAAAAACAAATGTTGTTTTCTGTTCCAGAGACATGCTAGAATCTGATAAGTTCCCAAGGGGTACCAGAGGTGAAGGGATGGGCTGTCCCCCATCCATCGTCCAGGGAATCCAGAGCACAGACTTTCCTGGCTCCCCGTTCTTCCATCCTCAGTTTGCAGAGATCATAGTGGCTGCTTCCTGGAGAGGCTGTGTTATCTTTGGGGAGAAAGAAAGGAAAGAAGAGGAAGTAACGATCAGAATGGAACCTCCCGTTCTTGAATCACAGCCATACTTCTCAGACACAGTCTATAAGCCAACTTTCCTTCACACCAGGGAGACTTAATTCTGCATGAGTGAGGAGAGTAATATAACCCTTTTGCACAAAATTACCAGATTGTCCTTAGAACGGCCACCAGGGACCAAGAGGGATGGGCAGGGAGTGCAAATACAACAAAGAAGATCCGTACAAGAAGATCCGTACGCAAACCAATGTTGGCTCGATGTGTGCCGTTAACTAGACATGCAGCCTCTCTGCCCCAGACTCCCCCCATTTCATACAGTCATGCTATTCTCACACCGTTATGAGAATGCTGCCAATCAACGGTTGAGCAGCACCTATGTGCCAGCACTGTGATACACGTGACATCCGTGAGTCATGCAAGCAGGGACCTCTACAACTCCAGGGCCAGGAAACTGAGACCAGAAAAGGTGTTTAGTACAGAAACTCGCACGGGAAGCACTGGGCTCTGGGCTTCAGAGTCTGGACTCCTCTTTGCTGTTAAACAAGCATGGGACCTCAGAGAGGTCAGTAAGTGGTGAAAATGCATTCAGAATTCCCTGTGTGTCTCTCAGGACTGGGACAAAGATGAAGTCTGTGAAATTTGAAAAGTGTAACAAGAAGAAGAAGAAAAAGTGTCGTTTCATTTCAGACAGGACTAAGAGAGACACTGCTTTCTGCTGCCTGAGCCGAGGGGAAAGGAGTGGAGCAGATTCCTAAACCATCAAGGAAGGTGTTTTATCTTTGTTCTTCAACGGACAGAGACCAGGTTCAATATTTGACCCTGGGGAGGACCTAGAGAATTGAGCAAGGGGAAATGAGTTTGATCTGCTACAAATAAAACGGTAGCTTTCTCAACTGTGGATGGCTTCCTATCACTTAACACCATTGCGGGGAGAGAGAGAGAGAGAGAGAGAGAGAGAGAGAGAGAGAGACAGAGAGACAGAGAGAGAGAGAGAACTATTACATTTCACTGTTAAAATTGAGGCATTTAGCTATTACTATTTGCTTCTAAAAGCAAATAACAGAATACAGAAAGGTAATTAAAAATCTTCGGGTACTGTGCTAAATCAGCTTACACTTTGTAAAGAAAAGCCTACATACTAGACAAGACGATATCGGAAGTGATATGACACACTGCTTATGATATTTTTTCTGTAAGACAAAATACACAACAGAATGTTTGGTTATAAAAATTAACACGTGTCCATAGAAATTATCTTCAATGAGAGTAAGCAACCAAATAAAAAGAAAAATTATGATCTAAAGCATCAACACAAAGCTTCTTCAGTTCACTTCCAATCATCCCCTTATAACAGAGCGCATGTAATTTGACACATCAACAAATATAAAACAAAATCCCTATTCTATTTAAAGGAGGGCTTACAAAGAGGATGGCTACTGGTGTCTGGGAGGATGCAGTTACCAGTTTGGGGGTAAAGGACCCTTTTGTAGCTCAACCACTTTCATTTTCTTTGTCGTGAATGCTGAAACAGTCGGAAGTCTCATTCATGATTCGTGCCTCTCTTGAAGAAAAGGTGAGATAAAACTTAACTGTATTTAAAAAAAAAATAAGCCCTTTAGAAATACAGGAGATATTGCTAGGTTGGATTTGGGTCAAATTCACTTGTTTTTAAAGTATCCTCATGGCCTCGGGTGTTAATTCTCACTGGGTCTGGAGAAGAGGACAGGACAGTAGCTAGAGCCTCCAGTGCAATTTCCTTATTATAAGAGACTAGGGCCATCTGTAGCCACATTGGACTTAATCACTCCAAATATAAAATTATCCAAGAGTAGGAGAGCACAAAGGAGAGCCATCTGATGGTGGGTTAGCACTTGTCTCAACTGCCCCTGGCATGTTCTTTCTCGCCTTTTCCTGTCCTATGAGTTCCCCTCCCTGTGACCCCTTCTGTCCTTGCTATTCGCCAGAATCCCATTCTGTGTCTAGTTTCCCTCTGGCCCAGATGAAGTCAGCATCTTCTCCTTTGTTCTCAACACAGCAAAGTATGCATTTCTTGAATGTCTTTTATGAAAAAAAAATGCACAATCCAAAAAGTAAATGTAGGAAAAGAAAACTAATTATATACATTTATAAAATTAAAGATATCTGGGATCTGTGATGTCAAATCAAATCAGGGGAGAGCCAGAGAGAGAACTCGTAGGCCTGGAAGATGAACCCCAAGCTAGAAGCTGGCTTACCAGAGCAGCAATGCCGTCTTCAGGCCTCATTTCTTCTCCCACTACTGGTGTCTGAGCAACGGGAGAGACATCTTAACGCCAAGAAATCATTTTCTTTGACCTTCTTCAAATGGGGCAAATGGTGATCCCTTTGCCCTGGATCGGTGTTTCACTTTCTTAGGCTTTACCCGTAACTCAAGACCACAAACACGCACACTATTGCGTCTGCAGCAACAAGCAGCCCCATGGGAACCCCTAGGATCCAGCCTCATTCTTCCTCACACTGCCTGTCCCTCATCCCCAACCACCTCACTGCCCCGAATGACTCTGTAAAGGACTCTGGTGCTTTGTTTCTTCACAGATAACTATTACAGAGGCTTAATAGCTTTAATTTGTGGTTTACTACCCTTTGCTGGTCACAAGGCAAAAGGCAGCTGGAGGTGTAGTTCAGTGACAAGTCACATAGTCAGGCTCAGATCTATCCCTAGAACCTCACCCCCTACACCCCTGAAAGAGGGAAGAGAGTGGGAGCACAAAGGAGGGAAGGGAGGGAGAGAGGAACAGGCAAGAGGCAAAAACCTGGTTAATCCTTGTTTAGAACCTGACACCTTCTTTGGAAAGGCTGCATGCATATAGATAGACAATGATGATAATAATAGACAGATAGATTGATACCAGTTCAATAAGAAAAACAAGTGAAAGAATTTTAATAACTTTTTTTAGCACATTGTGAACTATAAACCCCTCCTCTTTCAGCACACCACAGTGAGCAAATTCTTACTAAAATAACACATTTTGCTCCAATAACCAAATCTTCTTACTAAGTTAGTACTTCAGTAAGGAAAATGACGCACTAACCCCATGAGCAGTAACTTCCCTATGAGGACTGTCCCTACAAGGAAAAGGAAAAGAGGCAAGAGACAGGATAAAAGTGCCAAGAAATGCGGGGGCTGGGGTAAAGCTCCCTAAGGGGACGATGTGCCCATGAGAGAGGAGAAGGAGCAGCCATGGGTGCCCTTAGCAGGTGGATAAATGGTGGGTGGAAAAGAGATGGTTACCAAGGGATCGGGAGACCGGGAGTTATTCAGAAACAAATGCCAACCACTTCATAAACTCACTTAGAATCGATTGAAATCTCTCAAAGACGATGCTTAATTTGAAGCCGGCAATCAGCTAATTAGCAACTTACAAATTTAAAATGTTCAACTGCATGTGTAAATTAAAGGAAACGGGATAAAAGACAGAGAAGGAAGACGTAACCTTTATCACTTAACTACCACGACTCGCAAATGTTCAGACACCTAAGTTTTTAAAAGCCTGTCTTCGTAAAATGTCCCCATTTTAGTAATATCTTCCAAAATATCTAGCATTATATTTAGCTAAGTAATAAAGCTTTTCTTTTATAAACAGAGACAATGAGATTTTTTTTTCTTTATTTTAGATGAATAAAGACATCTGAGGAAACAAATCATCCCAGAAGATTTTGGCACAGCCGTCCTAAGCCTAACTGATAGCACACGGCGGTTGTTTTAAGTATAAAGAAGGACCACGGTTACTCACAGCAGTGGCTGGCCCTGGTGGGCTGTCCCCAGCATTCGGAGCATCTGTGTCGTCCCTCTGCCAGGTCCAATTGTGTGCGCTCGAGAAATAAAGTCTAATTTTAATACCGAAGCAAACAAAACCTCACTTCAAAGATGCCATGGGAAATTATATAACACACCCCTCTTCTCAAGTCAATCTCCATGGAGCCTCTGACACGGACAGAGGAAGTACCCTGACTCCTCTGGCAGACTGTGAGCAGCCCAGCTGAATCAGGTCCGTCCTCACTGTCGGTCACTCTTTCCCACCTTAGTAGTCACAAAGCATCCTTCTCTTTGTGTATCTGCCCTTCTTAGACCTGCATTCTGTTCATTCTTCATCTAGCCACTCTTCCCCCGAGAGATCTGGGTACCCTTGTGCCCACAGATCTGGGGTGTGTGTTAAGGGGGCGGAATGGGATGCTCTGAAGCTTCCTGGACCACAGAGCAGTAAATGTTATAGCGATGGAGTCTTCTATGATATCGATTTATTCTCCTGTTCAAAATTAAGCAAACACATTTGACTTCTAGTAAAATGGCCAACACAGTGGTCAAAATAAAGCCCCAGGTGATGGAGAGTCTAGAAGCACCTGAGGACAACATTCTGATTTTGCCTGCTCACCTAAAACAGCTCTTAGGACGCCCTCAATAACACCTCCTGGCTCTGTGCACAGTACACACTCCTCTCCCTGTCCGTCAGTGGAATTGCTCCGTGTTCTCGGGGTCGTTATCAGCTAAGCCCTCACAGCTCTGCTTTCCTAAAGATGGCACTCCCTGCTCTGCCTCCAGATGCGTCCCAAGGACAAGTCTCCATGGTGTGTGTGCCTCCTCCCCTAGGATACAACAAGCACCTGAAAAATTCCTCGCAGTTCTGGGATTCTGCCTGTTTTGAGTACAGATTGGATCAAATTTCTGACCCCTTTATAGTCGAGGAACCTGAACTCAAAATGCAAGATTCTGGCTAACTTAGTCAATGAAGAGATAAAACCACATGTCATTCAGCTGAGCTAAAATATGAGATCATTGTGTTAAAAACAGGTCCTGTTTCAAAAAAATCACAGACAGTTCAGTCACCATGACACATTCAGAGTTATGATTTGAAAAGCTGGTAGTTCCTTGGCTTCAGTGTTGATGGGTGGGGTCCAAAACCTAATAAAACATTCAGCCAGGCATAGGCGACTACCCGTCCACGGAAGAGGTCATTCTTACATAATCTGCCTCTTGAAGAAGTATTTCAGCCAGTTACAATATCCTGAATCCTAATGTCTTACACAGGGACTATTAATGTCAACAGGCACCCTTCTAAGGCTGAAAGCCCTTGGACATTCTATCCAATTTGCATCTCATTACGCAATTTCACAAACAGGAAAAATATTTTTTTTTTTTTTTTGGATTTTTCGAGACAGGGTTTCTCCGTAGCTTTTGGTTCCTGTCCTGGAACTAGCTCTTGTAGACCAGGCTGGCCTCGAACTCACAAAGATCCACCTGCCTCTGCCTCCCGAGTGCTGAAGTTAAAGGTGTGCGCCACCACCGCCCGGCGGAAAAATACGTTTTTATGAGCAAAGTATAGCTTAGAGCTGCGACTTACTTTTGAAGTGGCAGAGACACACATAGCCAAGTGCATTTATTACCTCGCTGTGCAGAAATGCATAGACCCTTGATTCTAGAGCCTCAGACTTGGGGCCCAAATGCCTTCCCTCCTGGAATGCACTGTGGTGATAGGTACGGCAGCTGTGGTCCCTTGGCAGCTCTTCTTGGCACGTTCCAGGGGTTCAGTTAATAAGCAGTAGGGGAATCGTGTTTTCTCTCTTTACTATTTTTGAGTAAACTGAGTTTTATTTCTAGTTTCTGTTATGTAAATATAGCACACAAAGGCATGGAGTGGTATGAATAAACTGTCCAGTTACCCAAAGAATAGCATCTCCCCTTCCTCCAGAGGCTGTGTTAGAATGAGTTGAAAGCCTCATCCCCTGCTGTTAACAGTCTCATAGTTAAGCAAGGCTGTCTGTGTTTTAGGTACTCCTAAACCACATAATTGCCGTGACTAGTTTTTAAAACTTCTAGGCCAGAAATCTAATTTCGTGGGTTGACATGTTTTTAAAAGCTGATGTAAACACAGTCCATCCATTGAAACAAGAGCAATGGTCGGCTTGTCCAGTTTGCACTCACAGGACACTCTGTCCTATGAAAAGATCATATTTACTTCATTTATATTTACCTGGCAAAGCTGAGAGACAGCTGTTTAGACAAACAGGAAGGGAGCTGGCTAGATAGGCAGGACTGACTTTATTTGTAGTGTCTGGCAGAGACTATCTGAAGTGTTGCCGTATTCTGCAATAGCACCAGAGCTAACTACTGAAACAGGACCATGACTTGCAAGGACTGAGGCTCAGTAAACTAAATGCCCATATTTTGTGCTAAAGTCTCAGCCACATTCTTACTCTCAGACCTGAAGTTTCTCCCCTCCATCTCTCTCTCTGACACACTCACTTACTCCACGTACACGAACCTCCCCAGTGAGTCTACTGCCCATCACTTCCTACAACTGTGAGCTAAATTCTATACGGGACTCCTCGTTAACACAGTAAGACCAAATGGCTAGCAATTTTTCAAGTACTGAGATCTGTAATCCAGTCACTGTTGTGTGAATCTTCCAGAAACCCTGCATAGCATCCCCGAGAAGAGTACCTACACACTTGTGTGTACACAGAAGGATTCAAAATGTTTCCTATAAGTTCAAGGAATTCCTGGTCCAGGTGATCATCTGAGAAGGCCAGGTAAACATGTCCTGGGACTTCTGAGTGTGTTATATGTTTTAAATCCTCTCAACCCATCTTTAATTTTGGTTGTCATAAATACGTGGCAACGTATTTTTTTCTAAATATAACCCTCCTGTTCCAACACAATCCCTACCAACTTCAAAATTCACAGGACAGCTGAGGGTGAATATTATTTTATACTCTGGAAGAATATGCTCAAGCATACTAGAGAGCTCGCGAGCAGTATTTTTTTTAAAGGCATGCAAAACGGGTCAGCTCCAAATGTCAACAGGCAGTTTCTGCAGAGTGCCTGTCCACTCTGCTGTACTGGAAGGCTTCTTCTCTGCTTGTCCCTGCAAAGCCAATCTGCAGACACGGCTGTTTGGATTCCGGAGTGGACTCTGTCACTGCTGCTGTCACCTCTGGGTCATCAGGGGACGCAGCTCTTTAGCTAGAGCCCCGGTCTCTTTTGTAGCTCTTTCTCCACATCATCTTCCTCCTAACACCTGCTGAGAGAGTTTGGAAGAGACTGCGAGGCAAGGGGGCAGCCCAATTGAGAACATCAGAGGTCGACCTTGCAGTATCCAGCCCAGAACTGGGCAACCTGAAGGCACCATTAGCAAAGGGGGACTGTAAACTTCAAGTAATGAGCCCTCCTGTTCCTCTTGCTTTCCTATCTCTTTCCTTGTGTGTTTTGGAGTACAGAAGGGGCACCTCAAAAGGCTGCCTCGGGGCAGTTAGCGCTGAGTACTTTTTACTGAGTAGTGAGCTTTTGTAAACAAATCAAAATATTCTTATTACCTTTCAGAAGGCTGCGTGTTTCAAATGAAGGCAGAAACTGTAATAATGAGCAAACAGTTTTGAAGAATAATTTACTGCAGCTTAGAAAGGGGGGAAAGCTTATTTTCCTACTTTTTATGCAGTCCCAGAACCATGATAAACTCAAGCATGCTTTCAGAAGAGAGTCGCTGTTACATTCTACCCTCCTGGACTAACTTTCCCTAGCTGGTGATTAAACAGACTTTAACATTACAATTTAAATGCAGAACTTAGACCCAAAAGGTGTCTGTGATTATGGCTCGTGCATAAATTACAAAGTTACAGGAAAAAATGCCTAATTAGCTCCAAGACACAGTTATGATCAAGTACCTGGATCTGGCTGGGGCAGACGCTTGATCCATTCCTTGGTGAAAACAGTTACAGGTAGTTAGAAGCCTGTCTCCTTTCCATTCGTTCCGGCCCGGCTGAGTTCAAGCAGTAGGCAGAGGTAGCAGCGAGCAGCGAGGGCACACCCCAGCTCCAAAGCTGTTTTCTCGGGCTTAGAAATATCCCATTAAAACCCCGAGTGAAAGGGGCATCTTCCGCCCGTGGGAGGCACGGTTAGCGGCCACTACAGCTGCTTCTTTGAGGCAAGCCATGATTTCAGTTCCGCCTCAGCAACTCTTCAGAGGATTCTGCTTCAGTGAGTAGAGGCAGTATCCTCGCAGAGAGTCTGAAATCATCCTCAAGAAAACATTAACATTCAAAACGAGTGCAGGGCAGAGCATCACTGGGCATTCCCGCACCCTTTCAAAATCAAAGCCATAAATCTACCTACGCCAGTGTCTCCTCTATTGATTGTTGACACTGTTCCTCTTGGGGGATGTCAATTAGCACCTTGCAGCAACCAGCCCTCCTATTGATTGTGGTGTCTGACCTTCAGGCCAACTCTGTCATAGGCAAGGGCATCGCATAGCATTCCAGAGACTAAGATCCCTTTCCCTAAAGAAAATAAAATGACTTCCAGAAAACAGCCTGAGAGAGAGAGAGAGAGAGAGAGAGAGAGAGAGAGAGAGAGACTTAAAATGACCAAATCATATTTTTACCATCTCCATAAATTTGCTAGTGTAGAGGTACCAGGTATCACATCTCTTTGGCCAACCAGGACAACTGTGACTTTGACTGCCCCACCTCCACCCCAAGCAGGCCACCTGAGGACACTTGGTGAATAAAACAGGGTTCTGTGAAGGCAATTGTCAAATTTAGACTCTAAATGCATGGCACAGTCCTCAAGTTAATATCCTTGATATTTTAGGCGAAATTCTTGTTTTTTTAAGGAGAAAACAAAACAAAACAAACAGATAAAAAAAAAAAAACCCAAACCACTTCTCTGGAAATACTTCAGTGTAAAATTCCTAACATTCAGTATAATCCTTAAGGAGGAACATTGCTTGGTTTTGTTTGGTTTGAGGTTTTTGTTCTTGTTGGATTTTTTTTTTTTTTTTGATAACTCACCCCTTTCCGCGTTGAAGCACAGTCAGCAGCTCCAAGGCTGACCACCAAGTGATGACAGCAGGATAGCAAGCCACCTCTGTGCCTGTCTGTTCTGCCGCCTCATCCCTGGGGAGCCAACACCATTATTAAGCAGCCCCAGAGACCGAGGTGCAGCTCCTGCTGTGGAAGACAGCTTTATCTGTGAGCATCAGGCCCCAAGGCTCTCAGAATCCTGGTAGCATTTTAGGGCCCAACCCCAGAATCAATTGTAAGCTGTGTCACCTCAAGAAAACATAAAACCTTTCTCCTGATTTGAAGCTCTTTTTCTTTTCAATTAGTTTTACTTAATTCCCTTTTCAGATCTCTCTCTCTCCCTCCTTCCCTTCTCCTCTCACCATAAAACAATACTAAAGATAAAATCTAACAGAGAGCTATAATTCCATACTGATGGTTTCTCAATTCCTTCCTCCCTTCCTCCCTCCCTTCTCCCCTCACCAGGAAACAATATGGGAGATAAAATCAACAGCTACAATTCTAATCTGAAGGTTTCTCCTCTGCTTCAGCCCACTGACACCCAGCGATGAGGGTGTGGCCTGTCTCAGCAGTGCTAACAATATGATACAGGGAACATTCTGACCCACCGTCACTCATGAACTTAATCAGCCCTTGTGGTCAGAGAGTCTGGGGCCAGAAACAGCCAGTTTACAGTGGCTTGCCCTGCCAAAGAAGCCTTGTCTTCAGACACCTAATAGCCTACAGGCTGAGAGGTGGAATCTGAAAGGACCCAGCGCTGCCCTTCAGCAGCTCCACAGGTGGAAACCATCCTTCTCTGTTTGTTTTAGAGTGATGAGCCTCCGCCTGTGCTTGCAACTCTCCAGGGGAGTTAATTCTCATCCCCTGGAGCAACCTCCCAGTAATCTAACTCTTTCTCCACTTCCCTAGTCTAAGTGGATTGATACATTTCTTTCCCTCAGTTCTTGCTACAAAAAGTCAGGCATTAGCCAAAGAACACCAGCCCAAGCTTTCGGCTTCTACTTAGAGTCAAGGTTCACTGTTTCTTTGGGAAAACAAGTACAATTTGAATGATTGGAATCAGCTCTTCATTTCTCCATGCAGCTATGTTGTATGAATCATCATAAATTCTGAAACAATAAGAATTTATCCAATGCCATTTAAATAGTTCACACAGTCAACCCTATGCCTTTTTGTAGTAATAAGGGCGGCGGGGCTGCATCCCCAGCACCCCGGCTGCCTGGCTAGCTTATACCCGAAATAACAACACACAAACTGTATTCTTTTAGACACTGCTTGGCCCTTTAGCTCTAGCCCTTACTGGCTAATTTTGTTATCCGAATCAACCCATCTCTAATAATCTGTGAGCACCGGTCTTACCGGGAAAGGTTCAGCATGTCTAACCTGACGGCTTGCTTCATCGCGTGCGTCTGCCCTGGAGAGCTGAGCATGGCCTCTCTCCTGAGGCATCTGCTCCCAAGAGGAGAGCTGTGGAATCTGAGCTCACTTCCTCTTCCTCCCAGCATTCTGTTCTGTTTACTCCTCCCACCTATCTTCTAACCAATGAGAGCCAAGCAGTTTCTTTTTATTTAACCAATGACCTTCCTCCATCACTTTTGCCTTTAATATTTAAGCTCTTCTTTGAAATCTTTCCAAACTCTATGTCCCCTAGTCTATTTTTTTTGTTGTTTTTTTGTTTGGTTTTGTTTTTTTTGTTTTTTGTTTTTTGTTTTTTTTTTTGTTTTGTTTTTTTTTGGATTTTCGAGACACGGTTTCTCTGTAACTTTTTGGTTCCTGTCCTGGAACTAGCTCTTGTAGGCTGGCCTCGAACTCACAGAGATACGCCTGCCTCTGCCTCCCGAGTGCTGGGATTAAAGGTGTGCGCCACCACCGCCTGGCCCCTAGTCTAGTTTTTAAATAGGGACCTCAGAAGACTGTCCAACCTTGTGGGATTGGGATGTGATAATCTGATTTCCTGATACACAAATTGTTGTATCTGTTATACTTCTATTTATAACCACTGGAATTTCAAGGCTTCTGCCTGAGATTTGAATTCAGTTTCTCAATAGTCACAATGATCAGGGGTTCCTGTTAGTTAAAAATCTGCTTTATGGACATGGCCCACATCCTGATTTTGGGCATCATCCAGGAAGATCTTCCATCTCAGTCCTCTTCTCTCTGTCCTGTGCAGCGTTTTTCCTCCATATAGACAATGGATGTGCAAAAAGAGCTTCCTAAGTCATCAGGTGCACGCTCATATACACTGCTTTATTGTGCTTCTTCCTGGCTCTGATTACATTTTTAAAACAAAATTGAGTAAATTGTTGGTTTTTCTTCAAAATCTTTAAAACATAATCATTGTTCTTTTTACTAAATTCTGTATCGAAGAAGTGTTTGCACAGCCAAGTGTGATGGTGCATGCATGCAATCACTGATCTCAGGATGCTGAGGTGATGCAGGTTCTCGGTTCCTATTGAAGCTTACTAGAGTGTACGCTAGACAGCTCTGCGAGGGAGGCTAACTAGTCAGAGCCCGAGGAAGCCAATGTCTAGCTATGGTCCCTGAGCTTCCTCATTGACAAGCCCACTTACTCTAAATTCCATTTCTAACCTTGCCCTTCAGTGCTGATGCCACAGACATTGGCATTCTGTTTTCACGTCTCCGCTGATCCGATTTCACAGGATCACAAGGTTCGTCATTGCCTCAAGCAAACGAACTCCGTTAGTGTTCATTTTCTTTGCTCGGGGTAGCTTTGGACATGGCTGGCCACTCATTTCAGAACACATGGGCTAAAGTGACTGGCAGGATCGGATGCCTGGGCCCCTAGGGGCTTCTCCTTCGGTGATCCCTCTATTCGTAACCTCTAAGCCTTCTGGTACTCAAACCAAGTGTGTCTCATGCAGCTACAAGTAAATGAGGCATGAAGAAGGAAAAGCAAGCAGTCTGGGACACGGCCTCACTTCTTTTAATCCATACAAGAGATGCAGGTCAGTTTATGAATGTGTCCTTGGTTAAAAGATAACAAAATAAAAAAGTATACTGTGTGACATAAAAAATTATTTTTAAAAAGCTAGATTGGTGTAATTTCTAAAACCTGATTGATTTGCTCAAGTTTAAGTGTGAGTTTAGGTAGTCATTCATCTATCTTTACAACTCTGGGAAGGTTCAGAGTATAACACTCCGTTCTTATGAATTAGGTAGTCCACAGGTGAGCGTTAGTAAAAGCAAGCGGCTCACACTGGTCCCATGGTTTGATGTTTTCTTGAATGTGGTTCTGGGCACAACACATGTGTACTACACTGCATTCTGAGTGAGTAGCCAATGCCTCCAGTGCTGGCAAGGAGTCTCGACAAAGATGAGGGTCAAACAACACTGTAACTCTGTGGAAATGTATCCGATAGAAATAAAACACTGACTGAATGCCCAGAGATGTTGCATTGGTCCTTCCTTTCTCCTATATTAATTAAATTAAGAACACATATGGAAAGGTCCGGCCACGTGCTAATGGTAAAGTTGTTCTGTTACCCTAAGAAGCACTTTCACAAAGTATGCAGGAGCACTTCTATTTACTGACAATATTCGCAACAGTTTAGGCATCAAGGCTCCCATTATGAACCTGTCACCGTTCAAATGTCCCACAGTCAACAGAATTGTGGGCCATTTTATTCCTTTAAAAAATGACTTTTAAAATAATAACAATCTTTTTAATGGCTTTGAAATACTTAATGACTTCAAAATGTCATAGAAAGTGCCAATTAAAGTTTTATCCTCTCTCTCCGTCGGTATTTTCGTGCCATCATTTTGGATCCGTGCTTCCGTTCTGTCCAACAGCTGTATTTTGCAACGGAAGCGTTACTGCTGGAACAGTGAGCACACTGAGAAGCCCAGGGCATTACGATGACTGAGAAAGTGAAATACCATGACCCCAGGAGTAACTGACCGATTAGCTTGCCTTTAATACCTGACAAAAATCTAGAAGTGAAAGTCGTTTCACTGAACAAATCAATTTGAAAATACCCAGAGGGTGAAATCTCAGCTGGAGCACTTTAAAAAAAAATGCTTGTTAAAAAAAAAAAATGTGAAAGGCGGATCTCCACTTCTGATTCTCCAACTTGTGAAAATGGTGGGAGAGGAGACCGAGGAAGCGTGATCATCAGAAATATGATGGATGGTCCCTGGATGGAAACTGCATCTGCCAATGTGAATACAATCCCTTGCATCTTGAAAAATAAAAACAAAAGCAAAGCTTCCTTTCTCTCATCATCCCAGAATCGCAATGCCCCCCCCCCAAGCCATTGATTTGATCAAAATAATGAACTGCCTTCCTCTCTTCAAGGATTGTTCATTCAAAACCAACCTGGCTGAGTAATCAGAACAAATAAAAAGAATGAAGCACAGTTGTGCAGCTCCAATAAACAGCTATTCTTCTTACAGCTTTCTGATAGATAAACAAGTCTAATAGCCTAATGACAAAGCGCACAGATCTCTGTTCTGCTCAGGCTTTGAGCTCCTACAATGGCAAAAATGAGACTCTTACATGATGTATTCAGCAAAAGTTGTCTGTGAGTTCCATTTGTTCCGACCTCCAGTTTGGCTACAAAAATGAATGAGAATAAAAGACTTGGGTCTCCTATTAATTTATTTTTTTCACCTCACTGGTAATGGTTTTAGGAGAGGTAGCGAACATATCTGCAGACTCCAGTCTCTGTTATAAATTCTCCTAAATGAACCCTGTAATTGGATTTTCTCCCATTTTTTCCCTCTTGCAACATCATCGTCATACTTTGCCTGTCATAGTAAAAACAGTCTAAGGAGGCGTAGCCGTTAATTACGAACTTCTAACCAGCAATCTTTATCTGTGTCAAACAAAATAAGCTACACAATTTTGTAATTTTTTTTTTAAATAGCAAACTTTAGTGGCAGAAAATAGCCAACGTTTACTTCTTGCTTTGTGCTCTTTGGAGACTCTGCTCCTCTGTCATCAGCATCCTCATTCTCGGGCACATCCAGACCGGGAGGCTAGACACTGCCAGATATGGCTATAAACCGAAACGAGAGTACTTCTCAAGTAGTTCAGACGGTCCCCAACAGAGCGAGGCTCGAGACCTTATCTGAATGTTATGGAGAGAATGATGATTGTTCCCTAGAAAGACAAGGCATGGACGGAATGCTGCCGACCAGCCAGCCACACAGTCTACCACTGCATTTGACAAGTGTTTCGCTCACTGCAGGGAGCCCAGCTCTAAACAATGTCTCTTAAAATATTTCTTTAGCACAACCCCCATCTAGGCATCCTTGAGCTTCCTCCAGTCCAACATCAAGCCCTTGCTCCATCTCTCCCTTGGCTGGACCTTCTGCGTCAGTCTCTCACTTCATCTTGGCTGTGGATCCTCTGATTTACTTGATTTCTTTAGTCCTAGTCTAGTAGGTCCTCCCTTGAAGCCTATCTCCCTACCTTTGTAGTTCAGCAGACAGTAACTGCTGTTGACCGGCTGGCATTGCCCCAGAACTTTAGGCTTTTCTTAAGGGGAAAACACAGTTGCACATTTCTGGATGCGCTCCTAAAGCTTGAGTCCAACCATAACAGGTTATCATGTCCAGTGTTTCACAGAAGACATATCATGCTAGAACTCATAATATTATTATTCCAACTTTATAATCACATAGACGAGGCTTGAGGAGGCCGAGCTATTTGCTTAGGAACACAATGATCACATTCAAAACATTTCTGCCTGCTTCTCATTTCTCTGCAGGGTTTAAGATAATAAGCATGGCAGGATGTCGAAAAAAATGGTTGATAAGGACCTCAGGAAGAGAATGTGACTGCAAATACTGAAAGAGACCACATCAGATGTGGAGTTTGAGATGTCAGACCATCTTGCTCCAGGGTGGTCAAAGCATAGAGTCTGAGAACTGAAAAGTGAGTGGGTGGCTGGAAAGGAGGCAGGTCTCCACAGGGAGGCAACCAACCACCCCTCAAGTGTGCAATCTTAGAGAACCTGGCCCAGATTCTGACCTGCTCGCAAGAACTGGAGAACAACTTGTGTCTTGATTGCATTATTTCCGTTTGTTTTTGCCTGTTCTCTTGTCATATTTTATTGTTTTTTTTTCCTGCCTTGTTAATTTGATAAGGCAGTGACTCTGAACTCTTTTCTGTCATGACCTTAGGCAACTCCCCTAGACACATGTAAAAGCCAGTTATCCAAACAGCAACATTTCTAGTAAGATGTGGGTGCTAATGTAGACTCCTGCGGGATCCAAGGGACATAAACATTGTTTGGGTTTCTCCTTCACTGTCCTCTGAGAACATATGCTAAAGCTTTCCTTGGGACAGAAAGGAAAATATATCTGCACAAAGCAAGTAAAAATAAATAAGTAAAAAATAAAAAGGACAAACCTCTGCACAAAAGTTAGAACAGGACCTACTTTCCCTATTGCTACAAAGACTTAAGCATCCCTATTGCTACAAAGACTTAAGGTCATTGCCTATCTTGAGGTGGCCACTATTGGACAAAACTCACAACACCACAATGGACAACTATCTGTCCTTGGTCCTTTACTACCTACCCCTTACAATATGACAGTTGAAGCTTCTCTTGAATAAAAGTGCTACACAGCAGCTTCTAGATCATTCTTAACTGAGCCTAATGCTGGGTCAGCGGCGGCTTGGGAAATAAGTTGTCTAACTTTTAAGTCCACGAAAATCAATGTAACTTGATAAGAGAGAATTCCATCAACATTCTCCATGTTCATGTTTTCCATTATAAAACCACTTCTCTGAACTGTACTCTAATTAGTGTGGAACCCGGAGAGCCTTACACTCCCTCTCTATGATGCTCAACTGCAGGGGGCATTGATAAACAAGGCAATCAGTGTTTGGCTACTTGAAAAATATGAGTTCCTTTATTGGGGATATTATGGAGTCTCCAGTTATAACTGGAAGGCATGTTAGCCAAAATCTGAAGGAAATACACAGTTTTGCCCATAACCCATTTGGGGCATCAGCTTAGTAGGAGGACTGGAAGTAACAAGTATTTCTAGGACTTTGGGAATACACTCTATGGGAAGTGGCAGAAGGAGCCTGGAGATCTGAATTCTCCCACTGGTGATGAGACAACCCCATCCTAAGAACGTTGACTTTGGGGCCCCTTTCCCCCACCTGTCAACACAAGGAAGAAAACCTTGAATCAATCTAACATTCTATAATTTCACACCTGGAATATGCCCACAAGAAAACATCTCCCTTCTCTACCCATGCTTGAATATGTCTTCCAAAACACTCACTGTGTCCATCAGGATAATGAGAGCAAACCCATTCCCTCTATGGACTCCACCTTGTCAGGGTAGACAACGTGGAGCTATTTTGATACATGGATGGTGGAAAGTATTTCTTGGCAGTTGATGGTTTTCAGTTTGAAAGACGGAAGATAGGATCGTGTAAGGAAATTCCTATCATCTTTCGTCCCCAGTCCTGCTGCTTCCATTGGTCTGTAAGCTGATCATGGGGAACTACGCTGCTATCCTCAAATACTTGAGCGTCTTCTTGCTGATGAGTGATAGAAATGACAAGCACAGTCCACAGGCGTGTTTCCCTAAGAACATACACACAAATAAAACCCTAATTAAGACCCGCTGTGATCTAAGTAACTGGTTCGATTCAAACACAGTGGTGGGAATAGGACTGGTTGTTTTCCTTGTTTGAAAATGAGTTTGATGGGTTTCAAGGCATACATGAAGATCTATATAGTGAATCTTTTCAGGCAACTTTCCTGGGGGCTTCCAATGGAGAGTTCCTCATTGTGTTTTGCTGTATGAAGTTTTTCCCATTAGGGTTTCACCAGACAACAGCTGACTTTATAAAGGCCTAGATATTCAGCATTTGGATTTGGTTCATATTCAATGATAATGTAATTTCTAAAGTATGCCTATTGTCAGCAAGTGTCACTTGTGATGGCTAGCTCACTGACCCCACTCTTACTACATCCAGAAACCACTCAGCCACTGCAGCCAGTCCTCAACCTGATTGGCCCTGTCCCAGAATGACCCTCCATGGAATACAAAATCAGCAAAAACTTAATATAAATAATTCAGATAAGAAAATTTCTTTTAAAATGAAGTGACTAGGTTATACACATGTAAAAGGATGAGATTTAATGGAAGGCCAGGAGTCCATAATTACCATCAACATAAGACATAAAGCAACATAAAAAAACTGTATTCCTCCCCCCCCCAGCATCTCTGTATCTGTATTCTTGCATATGTGAAATAAGACCGAGGAGCATAATGGCGTTTACTGATGCCCTAGGGGTTTAGTTAAACTCCTACAGAGGTCTTAGATCCATTTCTCTTATATCAAATTATACGCTACTTTAAAATCATGTATATTACTTATAGTTTTCATTCCTATGGCACCAATAATCACAGCATATCTTCCCGTAACAAAGAGAATTGTACTTTTTAAATTCTACGTAAATCCAGCAAAATTTTTAAGGAAAATAAATTTAATATTTGTATTGATATGTAACTATTATACAGAGTTGGGTACACCATCAACTTTGCATACATCCATCACCTCCTGCTTCCTCCCTTTAGTTTTCTACCCTTTCGTCCGCTGGCACCAGTCTCTTCCCTTCTCGTCTCCCCTCTATTTCTATATACACATGCATGAACATATGTAATATAGATTCATAAAGAAATATACATATACACACATGAATGCTTATGTGTCTATAAAAGATTTTAGGACCTATAAATGAGAGAACGCATGTGGCATTTATCTTCCTGTGTCTGACTCAGTCTATATACTGTGGTGATCTCCAGCTGCGTGCATCTCCAGCAAGTGGCATAATTTCATCCTATGAGAGTGGATGTCCCACTATGTGTACTTCATTCTCTGGGAGTAGATGTCCCACTATCTGTACTTCATTCTCTGGGAGTGGATGTCCCACTATGTGTACTTCATTCTCTGGAAGTGGATGTCTCACTATGTGCACTTCATTCTCTGGGAGTGGATGTCCCACTATGTGTACCTCATTCTCTGAGAGTGGATGTCCCACTATGTGCACTTCATTCTCTGAGCGTGGATGTCCCACTATGTGTACCTCATTCTCTGAGAGTGGATGTCCCACTATGTGTACCTCATTCTCTGAGAGTGGATGTCCCACTATGTGTACTTCATTCTCTGAGAGTGGATGTCCCACTGTGTGCACTTCATTCTCTGAGAGTAGATGTCCCACTGTGTGTACCTCATTCTCTGAGAGTAGATGTCCCACTATGTGTACCTCATTCTCTGAGAGTGGATGTCCCACTATGTGTACTTCATTCTCTGAGAGTGGATGTCCCACTGTGTGCACTTCATTCTCTGAGAGTAGATGTCCCACTATGTGTACCTCATTCTCTGAGAGTGGATGTCCCACTCTGTGCACTTCATTCTTTGAGAGCGAATGTCCCACTCTGTGCATATACCGTGGTTTCTGGGCCTGTTCACCTGCTGATGGACACCCTGTCTGATCTCATGAACTGACTGCTGTGAACAGTGTTATAGTAAATGCACCCCACATCCTCACCAGAATTTACTGTTGTTTGTTAAGAAAATAAATCCTGAAGTCTTATGCCTCTGCTAGAAGTAGGATTGGAGTTGTGAACAAATTCCTGTTTTGGATCATACATGTATGAATTATCATGACTTTCATTGAACTTCTATCTATATTCCAAAAAACCTTATGATATTTGACATACAATTTGAATAAGTCTCATAAATATATTACATACTATTTTCATAATTTTATAACTATCAAAACTGAGACAAAGTTTGCTTACAAGACTTTCCTGAGACTGGAGACACACACCTTTAATTGAGCATTCCTGAGGCAGACGTACATGCATCTCTTGTGAATTTGAGGCAAGCTTGGTTTACACAGAGAGTTCCAGGCCAGCCATGGCTACACAGAAAGACGTCTCAAAACACAAAAAACCAAATGAAACAAAGAACCCTTTCCTGGTATCACACAGACAGAAAGGGACGAATGGAAGACGGAGATGGGAGAGGCAGAACCCAGAGACCACTGGTTTACTCTCCAGGCTATAGACAGAAAAGTCCACGTTTAAATTCTTGAGCTGGCAGCTACCATTTCCCAATGATGGACAAGTCACTATTAAATTATTGGCATCTCTAGTTCAGAAAAAACACCCAAGTTTAGATTTTTTGCAAGGGGCATGATTTTACTCAATAAATAATCTTTCACAGAACGTATATTCTATTTCCCATTTTTTTTAACCTCCTATACCAGCCCAAAAGTTCACAACTGATTATAGCACGTAGAAAGTTTACCTAAGTTCTTGGGTGTGGGCAACACTGCCCTGCCAGATGAGAAACATCAGAGGATTCAGTTGTAATGAGATTTGTTTTACTCTGACCTAACACTTTCCTCCTATTTCAGTACTTTCCTGCCCCACACATTTGAACAAGTCTTCCCTGAATCTGCTGAAGCACCTCACCTGGCAAAGATTTGTCTACCACATTCTCAGAGTCATCTGTTTTTATCTTACCTTCAAAAGTCATCTCTCACTTTTTACATAAGCTGGGAATCTCCAGACAATTTCAGATCAAGAATCAAAATCAAGTACAAGATGATATGAACTTGCAAAAAGCCCTTTTGTGAGTGATGTGGGTCACCCTAGGGTCTCAAGGCACTTCCTTGTTGGGACACGATCATCAAGTTTAATGTATTTAAACAAGTCTAACTAGATCAAAGCATTGTAGGTGGAGTTTTTCATTAGGACCACTGGCCAGCTCCCAAATAACCACACAGAGACTTAATGTTAACTATAAATGCTCAGACAGTAGCTGAGGCTTTACTAGCTCTTACATCTTAAATTAATCCATATTTCTAATCTAAGTTCTACCTCATGGTTCATGACTTGTTACCTCATTTTCTAAACCTGCTTCCCCTGTGTCTGGCTCCACCTTTCTTCTTCCCAGCATCCTCCTAGTTTGGTTCTCCTACCTAATCTTTTCCTGCCAGCTATGCCAGTCAGCTCCTCATTAACCAATAAGAGTAATACAGATTTGTAGTGTACAAAGATTATTCCACAGCAAAACATAAAGCTTATATTATATTCACAGGGGCAGCCGAAAAATCAGCTGACAAGCCCAGGATTTCTACTGAATACTGAAATTCCAATGTTGCCTTATTTTTAATTTTATAAACTTGAATTTTTGTAAATTTCTGTGAGCCTTCCTGTGTTCAGGTATAAAATGAAGGTAAGTGCGTGTGTGTGTGTGTGTCTGTATGTGTATGTTTCTGTTCAGGAAGCACTTTAACACTTCTGTGCTCCTCTTAAAAGGCACACAGTGGTGTGAGGAAGGAATGGGGAGTCAGAGTGCCACGAGGGAAATTACTCTTCTCTGCATTTTCCCTCATTTTGAGAGACTGAAAAGTTAGGAACTTTACAAGACATAGATCTTGGGACATTCTCATCTAAAATCATGCAATCCTAGATGATCAGAATCCTATCAATGAGGATAGCACAATAGGAATAATAGCAATAATCAACAGTGTCCTCAGGCTCAGAGATGAGGTAGTTTATACCCTAGGTGAGATAGCTTGGACCCCAGGTGAGGCAGCTTGAACCTGAGATGAGGTCCCTTGGACCCTAGGTGAGTCAGGCTTGTACCCTGGGTAAGCCAGCAGGACCCTGGGTAAAGCAGGGTTGGACCCTAGGTAAGGCAGCCACGGACCCTATGTGAGGCAACTTGGACCTTAGGTGAGGTAGCTTGAACCCTAGGTGAGGCATTTTGTACCCTATGTGAGGCCTCTTGGACCCTAGGTGAGGCCTCTTGGACCCTATGTGAGGCAGTGTGGACCGTAGGTGAAGCTTGTACTCTAGATGGCTGAAGTAGCCGAGGAGAAGACTGAGCGTTTGGGAGCTTACCATATGGAGGAGCCTCAGGAAAGCATTTTCTCCCCACCTATTGTTCCTTTACAGATGGGAGCCCTAGGCCCAGGCTCTTCCATCTCATAGACTTCCCGTTTCCCCATACCTAGAGGGCCAGCTCCCCTATCCTATTTGCAAAGTGTTTTAGCCATTGAAACTTGGAAAAGAGCTTTAGACATAAAGCAGTTTTTTTTTTCCTCTTCAGCGGATTCTGTTTTCTCCTGAAGCCTTGTGCAGCGTGGGAAGAGCAATTTCCATCTGACTCTCTGTAATTGTGGAATAACCTTAGCTTGCTCTGCTTGTGATAGTTAAATACCAGCAGTGGAAAAGAACTAATACAAGATATCTTCAAAGTATTAAGTACTAATAATAGATTGGATAAAATGTAACTGCCCCAGGCAGTAACTCAGGATGATTCTTTCTTCACATATACATTTAAAAATGTATGATTCCTATTCAGAGATCAATAAATGTTTCCTGTAAAAGGCTTTGTAGCTAAGTAACCTTGGTGTTCTACTCAGCTTTGCTAGGGCGTGAAAGTCATAAATAATATATAAGCAAATGAACAAGCTGGTGTTTGTGTTCCAATGAAGCTTTATTTATGGACATGAATGCATAATTGCATATATATGAAATTATGTTAAACATGATTTGGGGGGACAATATTACCCAGGCTGGCCTTGAACTTACAATTCTCCCACCTCCACCTCTCAAGTTGAGAGTTTTCAGTCTTATGCCACCACAGCCTGCTTAGATTTCATATGAAATATGCTTTTTATATGTTGTTACTCAACAATTCCCTCTTTTTTCTTCTGTTTAAGAAGACAAAGCATCTGTTGATCCTGGACCATTTGAAAAGAGGTGGACTGAGAGTGCCCATGGGTCATAAGTCTCTCTGTTTGTGTTCATCTGTCTAGAAGATCTTTGAGGAGAAGCATGTTCGCTCATTGAAGCCATGAGTACCAACTGGACACTTTTAACGTCGGTAAACTATGTCATTTCTCAGGTTCGTGGAACTATGGGATCATGGATAAGTACAAGAAAGGAGAAAGGGAGGAAGAACAAAGAAATAACTAACATGTCGTGTTCTCAGAATTTTCTGAAATTGCTCTCTACTATCTGCAAAACATTTCTTGGCAAACTGTTTGGCAACACTACCTTCAATTTTTACTTTTCCAGTTTGGGTCACAGCTGAGCAGGGATGCTGGGACTTTTCTGAGATTAGCATCAGGAACAAAAAGCAGGAGCCGTGAACCATGATTGTGAATGGAAGCAACGGCTTCCTTCTGCTGATGCTCTCTAGGCAAACAGAGAGATGACTCCAAACAGAAAGGGAAGGAGACCTCATGTCTTCTATGGTTTTGACTCAAGCCTTAGTGATGAGGAAGATTTTCATAGTCATTCCTAAAATGCCGCATCTTCTGTAACCTAGGAAACACCTTGGAACCAAGGTCCCGTTGCATAACTCTAACCGCAAGCAGTGATGTGCTAATAACCACTGCTGAGTGTCTCTGGTACCCCAGGGAGAAAGAGTCTCAGGGGCAGGTCTGGAAGTTTCCAGTATGTTACATCATCCATGTCACGGGAGCCACTTTCTTCTCAAATGGAGAAATCCCTGGGAAAGCTAATGCAAAATATAGATCCCGTCAGAGCACAGTAGAAAGAAGATATTAAGAAAAATGAGTGTCTATTTGCAATTTTTCAGGCCTCCAGATCTTGAGCAACACCAAGAAAAAAAAAAGGTATAAACTGTGAAGTAGTTTTTCATTCCAGTGGGTACAGGGCTTTTAGAATCACCATGTTGGAATAACCTGTTATCATCCAGGAGTGGGGACAAACTCGTAGGTCCCTGCCCCTCCAGCTCACCTCTATGTCTAATCTACATCTTAGGAGGCTGTCCACCTGTTATCACTTTTCATTTCTCAGGAACCCCACTGATAATTATGCCAGTATACAATTTCAGTCACCGAGGGACTGGAAACATGGGTGTGTTTGTAGAAATTGTGTACCTCCTGCTCTGGTAATTACCAAAAGGCTGGGGGAAGGGGCGGGCTAAGGAAAGCCATAAAAATGACTCATCAAGAACCAATCAGAAAGCCTGGTCCCCAGACGCTCCTTTACTATACTCATTAAAAAGAAAACCAGATTTTGTTTGCTCCGTGTCATTTTGTACCTCTGGCGTTTTGTTCATCATGGCTCATGTTCGTCCTCTCACAAAAAGATAGCTCTTATTTTCCCAGCCCTAAACCAAACAACCCTATTTCTTCTTTCCTAACAAATAGCCCCTTTAAGAGAACACCTGCTCTGATCAGCTCTGCCTGCTGTTTGGGGGAGGGGGGGCAGGGAGCGGTGGGTGGGGCTGCAGGCTCTGAAGGCGCTTTGTCCTGGTCTTCAGTTGACTCCCAGCAGCAGGCAGGTATTTGCTGAAGTGGGTACATTAGCTCCCATCTGTTGAGAAATGCGAACCATTCATTTTATGGAAACGTTAAATGTGTTTATCTGGATAGAGTTTTTATATCTTAGCATAAGGCAGGGCTTGCATTTAATTTATTTTGTGTTCCTGAGTCGTCCTTAGGCATTGTCCTCGGGGATGACCCTTCCAAGGAGACGCTTCTATATTTCTCTGCAACAAAATGTAGCACCTTAAGTCCTATTTCTCCCAAACTCAGTTCAGAAAGAGGTATGGTTGAGTTCAGTGACATTAATGAACATCATTAGTGACAAAAAGCCACTTTTTCTGGAATACTGTGCTTTAATCAAGATAGTAGAGCAACAAAACAGAATATCAGGAATTAACTTATATCAGTGCTATAATTTCTAGCTGCAGATTTTTTTTGACCTGACAGCTATGCCAAGACTCAAAGAATTCCCTCCCACCAGAGCTACTCCAACAGCATAGGCAAAAGAGCTACTTGATACAGAACCCTGACAGTATAGACCAGTTATACATACTGGTCATCAATGTCGTAGAGAGTAGGTGGCAAAATGTTTAGGAGTATGATTAGAAAGGGACTTAAATCATGATGTTAGATAATCAGAAATCTATAATTCACGTGGAATTTATTTAAACAATATCATGCTCCGATTCCATCTTGTTGGTTGCAGGTTTAGTAACATAATTAGTCAACTTGTGAATTGCAGCCTATTTATTCTGCTAATATCAAAACAATTTAAGATCATTTTTCTTACCCCAACAGCTCAACCTTGATTATGCCACTAGACACAATGAGAAAAGAAAAGGAATGTTTGCGGTTCCAGCAGCTGATAACTTTACCAATGGGTGTCTGCCCTTGAGCTCTAGTAAAAGCAGAAACAAATGTTTTGAAATATGTCCTGAAGCTTAAAAAGTCAGGAGCCAGGACCCTGCGAGAGAAACGCAGCCAGTAATTCATAAATCAGTGTCCAGTGTGTCTTTCTGCGGTTCAAAGACTGAAGCATGCTCAGGTTGATGAAACCGTGTGCTGTGCTTTCGTTACAGGAATAAGGATTTCAGAGTATTAGCCTTGCTTGGGTCACTACTGTTAAACCACCGTGAGCATTCAAGATTAAAGAATGCAGAATATTTTAGTGAATTCATTAAATAAACAAATGATTAGCAGTAAAAATATAGGCATTAAATCAACCCTAATGCAGAAAGTGTTTTTTAGATTCAAGTAGAAGAACCTATTTTCTTTCTCCCTTGACATAAACTTATAGTTATTAGTATCTATCTTTAAGAAAAGGCAGAGAGATGTCTTCGGAAAAAGTGCAATCATAACTATACACGCATTTCAGTATCTCCACAATATTTAAAGGAGACGATGCTTCACATTTTTAGTAACACTCTGATTGGCGAAGCTATTTCTGCCAAAACTCACTATTTATTGTTTCGTTCATTTTCAGATTAATTTAGGAAGTAATTGTCTTAGTAATCATTTTATAATTCAACATTCTAAAACTAGAAAAGTTCACTGTACCTCTCGCCCTCCTTCCCTCCCTCTGCCTTCCTTCCCTGCCTTCCTCTCTCCCTCCTTCTCTCTGTAACAAAGCCAAACAATTGGCAAAGCAAAGAAGGAAACCCTGGCTTTCTGTGAGGCTGCGCCACGTTGAAATCTACCAGGAAGCAGATATTGACTTGTGCCCCATTCTTGGGGTCCTTGTGTCAATTTAAATGTGCAGTTTCTTGTCAGTGGCTGCAATTGCAGATGGAAAACCAAGTGCATAGAGATCAGAGAAGAAGTTCAGACTCGAACATAGCAGTCATGTTCTAAGACTCCTCCTCAGAGAGAAGGCCGTGCATCACTGAGGGAACCAAGGCTGGAACCGACAAGCAGCTGTGGCACACAGATGCCTTGAGAGCGTGGCACATGGGCAACCCGGCATACATATCAGACGGGGCCGTGTTTTCTTGGGGGTACAGAAACCCGGAGTAGAGCGCTGTGAAACCCCTTGTATTAGCGAGAACAACTGGCGGACTTGATTAAATGTCCAAAGCTATATTGTTTTAATAAGAGCGAATGACTCCTATTAGAATTTTAAAGTGGGAAGAGCAAAAGTCCTGCTCTCACAGAGAGTACCTGTGAATTACACACAGCTGGAAGTCAGCCTGTCCTCAGGAGAACGGCTTTAGACAGTCTGGGGAAGGCACTTCCGGTCACTATGTAAGCTTGTAAGCCAGCTACCAGTCTGGATTTGATATTTGAAATGCCCACAAAGACAGGGTGGTCGGCAGTGCTGCTTCTCCTGGCTGTATAAAGTCATAGAAGCCACAGAGCCTGGGGAGAGCAGGTCAGCTCTCCACACACCTGAAGCTCGGCTTAGGTCCAAAGAAAAGGAGACTCTGCGATGCAGGGAATTTTCCACTGTCATCCTCGCATTGGGCTTGGGTCACTCGGGCTTCTGTTGCTCCTTTGGCACACACACGAAAGTAGAGAAAAACCACGAAAATGTGTTCCTGCAAATGAAGACACGGTGAGCTGGTGCGCTGTGGGCTCTTAGAGGACGCCAAGGGTGGGGGTGTTGCTGCGAAGGACAGCGGAAGGACCCAGAAGTCACACTTCACAGTGCAACCTCCATCTGAAACACCCCCGCCCAGTGGGTCCAGAAACTCAGGTGAGAATACTGTAACACTTCATCTGTGTGCTTCACAGCCCTGCTGTGTGATGTGATGTGCAGACTCCGTTTACGGAGTCTCGCAACGCTTTCTCCCTCTGGTCATTGAAATGTCCGAATGGATAGTCTTAGTCGCTTGTGTGTGGACATCTTATAAAATTCTAAAGGTATTTAGAGACGCAGAAAAAAACAATGTAAGTTCAAATATCAGAAATATCACATGCATTCACACATAAATTGATAATTAATATATGTGACGTACTCAAACAGCAATTGGGAACTTCATGTCTTCTCAACTTGAATACTTGGAGATTTTTTTTATAACATTCTAAATTTGTATTCCACGGTGCAGCGCGGATTGATACAGTTGATGTCAGCAGAGCAGAGAGGAGCTGCTGACCCCACAAACAGGAAGCACTGGTGCTCCCTGGGAGTAATCCCAGACTGCTACCCACTCAATTCGGAGCATGCTCAAGGGAGGGCCTTCCCATGCTGGCAGAGAACCCCACTGCTTTCAGTTTTACTACTGAGAGCAGCTCCACCTGAAAGAAGGCAGGGGTGAGACGGAGAAGGCTGAAGGATGACATGAAAACCGCGGGTTGTACTGTTGATCCGGAAGAGAGTGGTGGTCAATTTCTAAGAACCATAGACTGTTAGTAGTGACTAGCTTCTTCCCGCTATTAGAATACAAAACAGAAGCCATTGTATTCTGACTTCAGAGTTGGAAACCAAATAAAAATAGCAGTTATTTTGCATATCCTGGGCTTCTGACTATTAATTACATAGCCAACTCTGTGAATTCTAATATCATTTACAGCATATAATTTTAAAAAAGAAACCTGGAATACAAAATGATACTAAAATTACTGAGTTGCTTTTAGTATAGTTTTTTCTGGGATAATTTATTCCTAAAAGAAAAACTGAACAACTTTTTAATGTAAAGTAGACTGCATTAAAATTGCTTATGTCTTTAAAGTCAAAGTTAGATGTGTATTTTAATTCATGTACTTGGATAAGTTCCTGTCTGGTAACGCCATAAGGGCTATGCCTGTATTGTTTATTTCTGAGTAAAAAAAAATAAATAAAACAAAATAAAGAATTAGGAGATATTTTCCTAGATAAATCAACAAGACAATATAGAACATTTATGACAAATATTTTTTTCTTTTCTTTTCTTTTCTTTTCTTTTCTTTTTTTTTTTTTTTGATTTTCGAGACAGGGTTTCTCTGTGGCTTTGGAGCCTGTCCTGGAACTAGCTCTGTAGGCCAGGCTGGTCTCGAACTCACAGAGATCCGCCTGCCTCTGCCTCCCAAGTTCTGGGATTAAAGGCGTGCGCCACCACCGCCCGGCTACAAATAATTTTTTTAAGGATAAGCCACAAGTAAGACCAGTTATGAAATTCATCTTTTAAACTTGATATTGGGATTTGGGACATACAGAAAAAAATAAAGAAAACAAAAAAAAAAAATACCAGGAATTACTCTGTCATAGGGAAAATGCATGTTCTCTGCCAAAGCAATTAATTCTGGTAAAATGAAATATTAACGAAGTAGAGGAAACGGTTTCCTTTTCATGGGTTATTATCATTTATCCAATCTCAGTAAAACTGATACAAGATGATGTTAAGAGACTAAAAGATGAACTTTGTGTGCTAGAAAGACTGCTTAGTCAGTAAAGTGTGATGTGCAAGCATGTGGACCTCAGTTTAAACACCAGCACCTACATAAGAAGCTGGACATGCTGGTGTTGTTGCAATACGAGCTCTGTGGAGTGGGAGCTAGCCGAGACTTGCTGTCCAGCTAATTTAGCTGTGTTGGCAAACCCCAGGACACTGTCTCCACAAGTAAGATTAATACAATCTTAGAAACTATACCCGAAGTAGGGCTCTGGCTTCCACATATACACATATGCTCATACACACACACACACACACACACACACACACCCCTATACATATGTGAATACACAAGATTTGCTCTGACAGTGATGTGCACATTTTCTTGAGGGATGGCAGATATCAAAATTAGGGCAGGAGAGGAGATACCCATGTGGGTGGGATGGAGCTACATCGACCTACTCAGAATGGACGCACCAATGTTTTCTCATGTGTGGAGACAGAGTATGCTGCCCATGACATTCTAAAAGGCTTTCCTCAATGCTGCTACCATTTAAGTACTTAAATTCTCTAAATAATTGGCCATAGTTAAGCTAAGCAACATTGATTTATATCAAAATCATTACAAAACCAGTCTAGTGACTGTGCATTTCTTTATAGTCATGAAACTACTGAAGAGGATTCACACACATAGGCGCATGCTCCGGCATGTATAAATTCCCTTGTATAGAGAGGTTCCATTGCACAGAACTCCAATGACTGGACTGAGAATCACATATACAAAACCCTGGGCTGTTACAGTCAGTGTAAAACAGAAGTTCGGTGCTCTTCCACAAAGCCCTGCACATGAGCTAGAGGATTCCTTACAGCAGAACTGAGGAACTGATCTCATCCAACATCAGGACCACCCTGCTTTTGCCCAGTGAAGCCAACCCAACAACCCATTTGTCCTACAAGGCATCTGTTCCCATCCCCTACTCAAGGAGGGAGAAAGAGGATGATTTCTGACTGAACTGCTAGCATTTCAAGCATCCATGAAAGATAATTATTGAGACCTTTTGTAAAAATAAAGGGTAACTAATACAATACACACATTTCCACGGAGCAAACCAACTCCCACTAGTAGAAAGAAGAGAGCCTGAACGAATGTTTACAAAGCAAAGCAGACTTACTTTCCCATGGGCAGATTCATGGTTTCTTCACTCTTGAAGGAATGAAAGTAAGAAAGACAGACAGACAGACAGACAAAGAAAGAATCGATCTTGACTATAACTCTGCTCTTAAACTCTTATCATCTATTCTCAGCCATATGCCACTGTGCTTCATCAACAAATGCAAGGGTTTTTTGACTTACACAAAACCTTTCTATTCATTCTGGGGAGGAGGCAGACCACAGAGGAACCCTTATGCTGCCTTAGCTACATATTTTCTTGCTTACACCATGGATTGTTTGGCCTCTGTGGTCATGAAGGCCAGTCATCTTGAATTCCAAGCTGCTATAATTAGAGGAATTCTTTGTGTCACTCTCCCGAATTGGACTTCTGCTTTCCTGTGCTCCACACGTTTCTCCTTCTTGGTTTGTTCCATCAGTTTGGAAGGTGTCTTGGTGTTTCTATTTCCGGGATAAAACATCACAACCAAATGCAACTTGTGGAGCAAAGGAATTATTCTGCTTACATTCTCTCAGGTCACACTCCATCAACGAGGTAAATCACACAGGAACTCACAATGGGA
This sequence comes from Microtus oregoni, assembly GCF_018167655.1. Lineage (NCBI taxonomy): Eukaryota > Metazoa > Chordata > Mammalia > Rodentia > Cricetidae > Microtus > Microtus oregoni. Next base: position 7,437,992 of record NW_024543976.1, read on the forward strand.
ACCTAGGGGCAGGAACCGAAGCAGAAACCATGGAGAAAACTCCTTGCTGTCTGACTCCCCAAAGCTTGCTCAGCCTGCTTTCTTATAGCATCCAGGACCACCAGCCAAAGAGTGGCACCACATATAATGAACTGGGTCATTAATCCAGTTAATGAACGTCAATCATTAATTAAGAAAACATCCACAGATCAATCTGGTAGGAACATTTTCTCAATTGAGGGTCCCACTTTCTAGATTATTCTAGCTTGTATCAAGTTGGCACAAAACTATCCAGCCTAGTGGGCTGCATCTGTCAGGAGTGCTCTGTGGGTAGGGAGATCTTGGTCACTTAATAATATTGATATTTTACCTTTCTAGCTGACTGATGATTTGAATCTATATAGAATTTTACATAGACCTTTTCCCTTTAATTTTAAAGGAATCCTCTGTTGCCCTGGCTTACAGAGTGACTTTGATTTTCAGTGCTTTGTGTGTGACTTTGTCCTTCCATCCAGAAGCTATCAGAATCATCTCTTTGTAACCCAGCTCTGAAGTTCTGCCCTCTGGGAGTCTATTTTCATTCATTGTTTATGTTTCCTGTGAGCTTTTTCAATCTAAAAACTCATGGCCTTCGGTCTGAGGAAATGTCTTAAAAATTACCTTCCTGATGAGTTCCTATACTCAATTTTCTCTGTTCTTGCTCTTTTTGAACTTCTATTATGTATTATTTTTTTTCAGGCTATTTCTCAAGCTTCTTATCTCCTCTGCCCTATTTTTTTTCTTACATCTCTTTGTTCTACTTTATTCTTCAGTGTTTTCGAATGACTTCCCTACAGATTCCTAGTCTCAGGTCATGGGTACAGTCTTTTCCTAGATATTCATGATGAGCATTGGAAAATTTCTCTTTCATCCACGGTGTCCTTGCCGGCCTCATCCTTTTCCTGTGTTTTATAGTTCTATCTTTTTCCAATGCTGAGGTCTTTCATGGTTGAAACACCTGAATATATGCGTGAATCTGGTCAGCACTGAGCTTCACCACGGTGGTCTACATAGGCTGTTTGCTGGGGCCAGTTACTGCATTCTCTTCTCACCTTGCAGTCACCCCAGTCCCCAAAGGGGAATCCTCTAATCTTCCCTCATGAGTGATACAGCAGCCCATGTGGCCATCGAATCACTTAGTGTTCAACAAGTATCTTAGTTTGCTTTCTGTTGTTGTGATAAAGCACCATGACAAAAGGAAACTTAGGGAGAAAAGGGATAATTTCAGCTTACAGTTGTAATCCATTATGAAGAAAAGTCCAAGCAGGAACCCGGATGCAAGAACTGAAGGAATACTTGTTACTGGTTTGCTCTTTGTGGCTTTCTCAGCTTGCTTTCTCATACTCCTGAATCTTCTGCCTGGGGTGGCACTACCCACAAAGGGCAGAACTGCCCACAACAATCATTAATCACAAAAATGCTCCCATGGTCTTGCCTACAAGCCAATCTGATATAGACATTTGCTCAGTTGAGGTTTCTTCTTTTCAAATTACCTGACTGTGTGTATCAAGTCAACAAATAACCAGGACAAGCATGAACTCACTTGAGCGTGTTGTCATTGTTCTTGGTGTCATCTCCGTCAGGAACCTGATAGGAATGCTCATGTCTGCCCTTTTCCTGGTTTCCTCACTATGTTGTAAAATCCACTTGAAATTTCTTTTTAAGTTATGGTTATTATTGTATGACTTTTCCTGGGGCGACAAGAACAAACATCTACTCACCCCAGATAGGGAACCAATGGCAGAGCAAACTAACCATTACATGTATGTCTAACTTAATGAACCTATGAGTGTCAAGGAGTGTGCAGGCTAGTTTTATGTCAACTTGACATAAGCTAGAGTCATCCAAGAGGAGGGAAACTCAACTGAAAAAAATGTCTCAAAAGCTCCATCTGTAGGCAAGTTTCTAAGGCTATTTTCTTAATTAATGATTAATGGACCCAGCCCATTAAGGGTGGAACCACCTCTATACTTGTGGCCCCAGATTATATTAAAAATTGGGCTGAGCAAGCCTGAGCAAGTCTATAAACAACAATTTTCCATATCCTCCACATCAGTTCTTGCTTTTAAGTATCTGCCTCAAGTTTCTGCCCTGACTTTCCTCCACGATGAAGTATGGTTGAGACATGGAAACTGAAAAAAACCCTTTCCTCCCCAAGATGCTTTTGGTCATAGTATTTTGTCATAGCAATAGAAACCCCACCTGAGACCTGGGTCAACTTACAGAAGCATAAGTAAGGGGTTCTTACTGAAGTATGAATAACTCAAAACAGTTGCATCCCCAGACAATTCACCCTAACGTGAATGTCCTCTCAAGAGAGCATCCTTGGAGCTCTCTGTACAACCTGCAGGCTACTCAATGAGTTGGGGCTCTTCTCTACAGCAATCACTTACTGTTTGTCTACTCCCAAAGAGAAGCCTTGTTAAGCTCCTAAATTTCAGGAGATTCCTGAGACTTGTGAGTTTCATTTACTTCCTGTGTATTAGTATTAATGGGCCTCTTTCTAGGAGGGAATATTTCAGTTCAGAGGACTGTGCTACACAATAATGTTTCATATTTAAAGCTAGCATACAAATTATTGGGATTTATAACAACACATTTATATATGCATATGAATATATATGTATGTATATATGTATCAGTATACTTGTTCTCATTCATCCTCCTCCCTTTCTACTGCCTCTCCCATCATCTGTACACTAAATACTTCTGACTTGCTAGAGAAGTCATTGATTCAGTGTTCACATATGGTAAAAGATACTTGCTATTATTTCTATATTTAGATGAAAATTCCGAGTCTTATTGATGTTTTAGAGTCTCTTAAGTAACAAGCTTCCTTTAACTCTGGGAATTGAAGCAAGCAACCTGCTATTCAAAATATAACCCTTTTCTGATTCCAATGTCCCCAAAATTGGAGTTAAGAAACTAGAATTAAGCTTGTGGATGTAAAATTTAGCACAAGTTCACAGTAAATATTTCAGCTAGACTTCTACTTCCTCTCAGTGTTCTTACTTAACAGTAGCCTTTTCATCCTTAAAGAAATCACCTATGGGAAGTATGATGCAATATAAAAGGTAGCTGGAGAGCTTGGGAGATCTCACAAGCAAATGACCATCCTTGAAGCATCTGCGCTCTGTTTCCTTTCCACAAACAAATGTTCGTTTTCTTACGATTTGGTCTGCTCTTCAAGTTTTCATTTATTACAATTTTTCTTCTGTCTTTGGAATTTTTTATTAGTGATTTTTAATGATTTTTGTCTGTTACTTTCCAAACTATTTTTTTTAAATTCCATCCCTATTTACATGGAACCTGAAGATCCAAATATTTGAAGAATTTGCTATTTAATAGTAACTCAACCTTTGAGGAGACTGAGTATGCGTGTGTGAGTGTGCTTATGTGGGTGTGTGTGGGTGTGTCAGAGTATGATGGAAGAATAGACAAATCCAGGAAGTACAGCATGAGAAATACAAAAGGCCACCTTCATGAATATTCTATGATTGCCATATTTTCCCATACAATACACTTTAAATATACGTAAAACACAACATTTAAGAGTGAAAGATGTGTTGGGTGGTGGTGGCGCACGCCTTTAATCCTAGCACTAGGGAGGCAGAGGCAGGCGGATCTCTGTGAGTTCAAGGCCAGCCTGATCTACAAGTGCTAGTTCCAGGACAGGCTCCATAAACTACAGAGAAACCCTGTCTCAAAAAAAACAAAAAAACAAGTGGGAGATGCTTCCCTGATTAAAGTTCCTCCAGCTGGTGCTTCATCCTGACATTGCCGTTGTTCGGGATGATTAGCTTCCCATGACACCCAAGTTCACAGCATCAGCATGTTACTGAATACAATGTCATCCTAATGCTATTAATATCATTAACAGTTATAATGTTGGATAGGTTTGAGTTTGAGCTTCTGCCTTTTAACTGCCAAATTTCCATTTTAAATGTAATCAGAACGGACATACCTTTGAAACTGTAAGCGTGTCAGTAATAGCTGATATTTATTGGGCAGCCACTGCATGCCATGCGATGCATAAGGAACACGCATTATCATTTTTCATCTCTTCAATCTCTGTGAAGTGCTTATGATTGCTCTGCATATTTTACGAATGGAAAAAATTGGATCTCCGATTAATATTGTGCCCAAAGGCACACGGCTGGAAACGGTACTATCTAGGTTTCGTGACTCCAGGGCCCGTGTTCTGTTTTATTATCCTCAATGTTGAGTAAATACCTTTAAAACTTAGTCCAAATAAATAAAAACATGGCACACCAAAATGAACCAGACCCAAAGTCTATATAACTCTACCAACCTCCATACAGTTAAAACAAGCATTCACAACAGAAGCTGTAGTTCACACTAAATCGTATGCAGTATCTATTTTATGCACCTGTCCACCACAACCCCCCAAAAAATCTGTGACAGAATCAGAACTAGAACAATCATTAATTCTATAACTTCTTTCATAATTCATGTCTGTTATCTGTACCCATTTTATTTTTTATTTGTCAGACTTTTGAAATAATAGAGTTCATTTTAAATTTGTAATTAATAAATTAGTCTACTGAAAACTTAAGGTGATAATTAAATGAGTTCCCTGAGTATTATTTATTTGGTTAAGAAAAGATAATCACACATGAGAAATATGAAGTCAACCCAGGCATAATGGCTCACACGGTCAGCCCAGTTCTTGGAAGCTGAGGCAGGAAGATTACTATGAGCTTGATGCCAGCCTGGAGTTCCAGGCCAGCTTGATACAGAGTGAGAATTTGGGTCATAAAATAATAATAAATGAGGAAGGGAGAGAGAAAGGGAGGGAGGGCAGGCAGGCCAATCATCGTTACAAACCTGCAGAATTATTAGCCGCACCACCTAGTAACATTAGAATCACTGTTTCAATCAAGAACACGTTAATAGCACTGGAGAGATGACCCAGAGGTCAAGAACATTTGCTGCTCTTGCAGAGGACCAGAGTTCTGTTCCCAGCACCCAGTGGGCTGTTTACATCTTCTTGTAACTCTAACTCCAGAAGATCTGACACCCTCTTCTGGCCTCTGTGGGCATCCACAAACATGAGACATACATTCACAAAGATGCACATTTACATAAATAGAAAAAAAACATCTTAATATGTTCATTATATGCTGTTACATAACAGGTTACCCCCAAAACAGTCTTAAAATAATAACAAGCATTTTTTTCCTCACTGTTTCTGTGAACCAAAAGTTTAGGACTGACTTTGCTGGCCCATTGTCACCATCATTGTGGTCCTGGACCTCTAATGAGCAACAGTCTGTCAATCAAGACAGCAGTTGCCCGAAGCTTCCCTAGGACTGGGGAATCTGCCTCAAGACAGCTCAGTCACATGGCTGTCAATCTGAGTGCTGGCTGTCTTCAAGGCATCTCTGCTCCCTTCTACGTGGCTTACTATGGAATGACTTGAATATTGTCAAGGTTTGGCTTCCCCAAAAGAAAATTACACAAGACACCAAGTTGGAAACTGCAGCACTTTTCACGGTCTGTTTGAAAGCACTCTGCACAGTCACCTCCATCATATTCTCTGTGTCACATGGTTTTACTGTGACTCACTGCAGCCGGAGGCTCCACATGCTGTGACTATCAAGCAGCAAGAATGACTGAGGACCAATCCTGAGTCCCTTTATCAAAAAGGAAAAAGTCTGTGTGATAGTTGTCCACAAAGCCTCAATGTCTGGGGGACAAGAGCCTCCCCCGGGGCATTTTCCAGGTCACAGAAGTGGCAGGTCAGCTTTCCAAGGAGATAGAGCCCACTGTACACAGGATTGCTTGCCTGTGCCCGTTGCTTGCTCAGGGTGAGAACAGTGTTACTCCAGAATGTGCAAAGAGGAGGAGGGGGAGCAGAGATTCCTCCAGAAGCAAGAAAAGATGAGGAGAGAAGAAAAGGAAGCCAGAGGAAACCACAGCAAGGTTCTGAAGTGTTTAATGGGGTTTTCACAAATGTGAGCTGTTTTAATGGACAGCATCAGCTGACTTCCCTATATGTCCATCACACCAGTCATGTTGTAGAACTGAACTTGTTTTGTGATATGTAAAAATGCTGAAAGATATTGCAAAGTGACTACAGGCCGAAGCAAGCCCAGCCTGTAGAGGTCCTGCTGCATTTGAAGAGCACAGTCCTCCCGTTTTCCAATTGCACTAGAGAGCACCTTTCTTTTTTTTTTTAATTGATTTTTATTGAGCTCTACATTTTTCTCTGCTCCCCTCCCTTCCTATCCTCTGAAAGCACCTTTCTTAGAGAAGCTAGCTCACAGGCGACTTTAAGAGAATAATATGGGGTTGACTTATGGTGTAATCACAAAGACTCTAAGGAAAGAATAAAGGGAAAAATGGTTAAGGAAAAATTCACATCATGGGATTCTCAGATGATGATGTTCAAGTTCACAGAAGCCATGTAGTAGTTACATCACAAGATGTAAGCACACACTCATTCCCCCATGTCCACCCTGTTGTCTCCATCGCCCCAGGAAGCCACAACTGGAACTGCCATGATCTTTACCCTGACAGAGGCTGCCTCAGATGCTCTTAAGGTTTCCATCAGCTTGACATTCTTCCTAGGGAACAATTGGTTAACTTGTGACGCTGGCTGAAGATGAAGAAACCGGTCCAGGGCACAGTGAAGACTTGCCACCCAGGAGATGGAACGCACATAGTTTTGCACACACACATAGTTTTTGCACACGCACATCTTGACCAAAATTGAAGGCTTTTCTGGAGCGGCCTCTGAGTCGGAACAGAACATACCAGACACCAAATTCTCAGCACAAAGGAGATTTATTACCCAGAGGAACAAGTGTGGTGGCGGTGGGGGAGATTTAGTTCAGGCAAAGACAACAAGCAACAGGTGTGTCTGCAGGAGTGGGTTTCAAGGAGAGAAAGGAGAAGTCTGTGGTAGAATGAATTGCTGAGTCTTGATTGGACAGGTTAGCCGGTGTAACCCGATAATGATTGCTGGACCTTGATGTTTTGATAGCTGGACCTTGGAGTTTTAGTCAGGCATAATGGGGTGGTCAGAAAAGGGAACAGACCTTAGGGACTAGCTTTAGGAATGCCACTTAATGGTTTTACAAGGAGAGGGGAAGACCTGCCAGCACAGCGCTTGATGTTTACAATGCTTAGGCCTGTTAGAGAGGCCTTCATTCTCTTTTATTAGTATCTGCCCCGCTTCATGCTTTTCTCATGATTTATGCTTCCTAGAACATCCAGAATCTATTGGCAACAGAGTGTTTTGTCCTTAAAAATAAATGTTCAACTGTTTTACTTTGTTTGAAAACCACAGGCAAAGCCTAGTCCCTCATCATAGCAACCTTGGCAAAGAATCTGTCCATCATTCCCATGTATAATTACCCCGAGTTAGGTGAAGAATCTCAGCAAATTCTCAAGATTGATTTTTGTGTCTTCTCATTAACCAGCCAGCCATTACAAATTGAAATTACACACATCACTCTGCAGCATAATAAAGTCAGTGCGGAAATGACAAGATGTCTCCCGCAATCGGTTTAGGAAATAAAAAAGCTTGGAGCTTGCTACATGGTCCGTGTTCCTCTTTCTTGTGTTATCGTTTAAGACCTTATACCAGAGAGAAGAAACAACGGTCGTTAGACAGTTACCTGAAAGATTTGTCCACTAGAGGTCTTTAGGGTCAGGGATAAAATTCATGGTTAGCTCTTGCCCAGTTCCTGAAAGTTCCCATTTTAATTAGCACCTAGCAACAACACTCCTTTTTTTCTTCTTTTTACACAATTTTGCTTAATTGTCAAAAAGATAGTTCAATAAAATAATCTTCGATGAATTTTAACTCAAAGAGGAATATAACAGCAATTTGATAAGCCTTGTTTTTTTGTTTTTTTTTTTTTTGTTTTCAATCTTAGCATTCTCCTAGAGAGCCAGGGCAAGCAGTGCATAGCAGAGAAGTACTCAAGCCATGGTAGCCTTACCCAGTTATCAGTACAGCCATAAGAACATAAAACAAAGACCATCACTGTAGCAAAAAGCCCTGGGAGCAGGATGGTCTTCAGTAAATGCACGTCAGTATCTCATACACAACGACTATGTTCCCCATGGCCAAGAGGGCCAAAGAAACTGCACAGAGTCATGGTTCCATGCTATTGATTCAGATCTGTTCTGAAAATGGTGGTTGCTTCTCCAAAACTGGATGACTTGACTTTGAGAACAAATTGCTTGTTTAGTAGGCATATGTTTTGATTTCCAATTGCTTCATATTTGTGGATTTTCCTCCCAATACTAGGAAGGAGGCTTCCAGAATGTTAGATATAACATCCACCAAGGCAATATTAATAGTCATGAACATTTACGTAACTGTAGTAATATGGGGCGGCAGGGCTGCGTCCCCCACACCCGGCCACCCACATGGCTAGCTTATGCTCCGAAATAACAACACACAAACTGTATTCTTTTAATCACTGCTTGGCCCATTCTCTTCTAGGCTAATTCTCACATATTAATTTAGCCCATTCCTAATCATCTGTGTGTAGCACCCCAAGGTGCGCTTACCGGGGAGATTCTAGCCTAGTCCATCCTGGGTCCGAGCTTCATCACGTGTGTCTGCCAGGGAGCAGGGCATGGCGTCTCTGCTGAGGCGTCTGCTCCGGAGAGCAGAGCTGTCGAGACTCTTACCTCACTTCCTCTTCTTCCCAGCATTTTGTTCTGTTTACTCCTCCCACCTATCCTCTAACCAATAAAATGGGCCAGGGCAGTGCCTTTATTAGCCAATGAACTTCCTCCATCACATAACCAATAGTATTCTTTTAATATAAACCAAGAAGGTTAGAAGACAAAGAACACAGGAGAATCTAAAATCATGCCAAGAGAACTTAACATGATTTTTTTTTTTACTGTCTAAAATAAGGTATGAAACATGGGAGACTTGAGGTTTGATGAAACATGCTTAAACAGATAATTTTTTAAAAATTCTCAACAATCAAAAAGCACAAACTATACAGGTCATACTCTTATCCAAAGATGCAACAACCAAATAGGACAGTTTCTCTTGTGTCTATGAACACCAAACTTTGAGAACCGTTTTCTCAATGCTACAAAAAATAAAGATGGAAGCAGAGGTACTGTTGCTCTCAAAACAGCTATGTGCTCTGGTGATTAAAGCAGAAAAACACATCATGGAGTAGAGGTCAGAGCAAGCACAGGTGCTTACTCCCGCTGAGTGTCTGTTGAAGATGGCCCTTTAAGTCAATCAGGAAGAACATATGGTCGTCAGCAGATGACCGTCTGGAAAAGGAAGCGAGACTGCAGATCGTTTCACACTCCCTGAAGAAATGTATCTGGACTGAAATTCTAGGCTTAACTGCAATGATATTAAGAGAAAACTTAGGAGACATGTTTTATAATGTCATAAAGGAGACTGTCTTTTTTTTTTTAAAGGAAAACTTCAAATCCTTGAAATCACAAAGAAAAACAGACTTGACCGTGTAAAACTGTAAAACTTCAACATGAAATATTACAGACTAGGAAAAGCCACTCTGCAGTATGAAATGGCAAATAGGATCTTTTTCGGGCCCTGTAAAAAGTCCGTAAATAAATAATTGCCTTTGGTGAGGGCCTGAATATTTCAACCTAAATGATCAGGCCACATATAAAAATAAAACCCTGACCTGTAACGCCCAACAACCAGCCTAAGCAGTCAGCAAAGGCCCTGTAGCATTCCTGGCCAAACTTCCACTACTTGATTAGCAGCTCATAGCTGCCCTGGTTTAAAACTAACCAGAGCAGACCAGATACACAGCCCTCATGGGTGACAGAAGACATCCTAGTTCCAGTGAAGTCACCCACAGCTTCTCCCACGTCAACAGCCTCCAACGGGACACACCTGAGTCTTCCCATTTTCCCAACTGAAAACCTTTTTGGCCTGCATCAGCCTGTTTGGCAAATGCAAATGATGCACCCAGTCCCTCACTGCAGCAAGTTCTAGATAGATGTACGTATTTGTTCTCAGTTAAACAGTCAGGCTTATTTTCACATTGCTAAATCCATCCATAAAGCAAGGACTTGAGTTCCTGACGCCACACACCATTTAGAGATGTGGGGACAGTGATGACAGATATCAAGGTGGAGAGTAGGTTTTTTTTCTCTCCTAACTATACATGTATTGTCTTAAGAAGGGCCTCAGGGTCTTGTGTTGTGTTCCCCGGAACTCACTACCTTAAACACCCATGTTATATTTCTAGTGATTGCTACGGATCCTTTCAAAACCTACGACAACTAAACAGAGCCTGCATTGTCCTTGTTGTTTCACTATAATTTAGTACCTGAGACCGTAACTTCATAAATTATGATTTCTTTTGACGCATAATTAAGGAGGTCCAAGGCCAAAGAACAACATTTGATAGTGATCTTTTTACTGGCGGAGCCCTGAGGTGGCACAAGGCACCACACAGCAAGTGATAGAGCATATGACTGGCTGTCTTCTTTCTCTCCCCCCACCCTGATAGAGCATATGACTGGCTGTCTTCTTTCTCTCCCCCCACCCTGATTGATAGAGCATATGACTGGCTGTCTTCTTTCTCTCCCCCCACCCTGATAGAGCATATGACTGGCTGTCTTCTTTCTCTCCCCCCACCCTGATTGATAGAGCATATGACTGGCTGTCTTCTTTCTCTCCCCCCACCCTGATAGAGCATATGACTGGCTGTCTTCTTTCTCTCCCCCCACCCTGATAGAGCATATGACTGGCTGTCTTCTTTCTCTCCCCCCACCCCCGCTTCTCTCTAAATGACCTCACTGAACTTTAACTCTACTTAATTTTCAAAGTCCCCCTTTTCTACCTTTTAGAGACACAATAGGAATTAGATTTAAACATACAAAACTTTGGGGGACACACCTGAACGACATCTAAATTATAACCCAAAACTATGGTGTAGGGCACATGGCACAATCTTTCTCTTTCTTTCTTTCTCTCCCTCCCTTTCTCCCTCCTTTCCTCCCTCCCTCCCTCCCTCCCTCCCTTCCTCTCTCCCTCCCTCCCTTCTCTCTCTCTCTCTGATTTAATAGCTTGATGCTCACACTTCTTTGACATTTCACAGCCTAAGGCTGGACTCCTCAGTGCCTGTTTTTAAAAAAACAAGGAAGCTAACAAGCAAGAGGTACAAAGGTAGTTTCGCTCTTACGTGTTCCTAAATGTGCCAGACTACAGCCCCTGCTGACTGAGAAGAGCCACAATTGTCTACCAACACCGAACGACCTTCCCACAACACCTAGTGAGTGAGGAAGGACAGCAGAGTCAGCGCCACAGCAGAAAATCTCAGGCAGGGGAGGCCCGACACCCAAGAACCATGAATTTGGAGACTGTGGTATGCAGATCAGGTGATGGCCAGGGCTGGGGTAGCCAATACCCCATGCAGGCAGGTTTTGGTTATCAGTATCTGTAAGAATTACCCAGGGTCTGAAGAGGCACAATTCTGTTTTGCGGATAAGAGAAAGGAAGACATCCCAATGCATGTTGTCAGCAGTTTTTCTTCAGTCCTATCTGCGAGCCCCTGCTTCCAAACTGGCGCCATTTTGAGGTGATGTGGGGGTAAAGAAAGCCTATGCCTTGGACGAAGCAGAGCAGTAATGCTTCCCCAGATGAGGGTCCCACTGGCTGAGAGGAGGGAGTAGCCTGTGCTTATATTTAGGAGTTATCTTTTTAATATTTTCCTCTATACTTGTATTATTAATAAGGATGAATTAGTGGAGCTGGGAATATGGTCAATGGGTAGAGGTCTCCCCCAGTAAGCACAAAGAATGCCCTAGGTCTCTCTCCAGAACCTCATAAACCGGGCATGGTGGCACACAACTGTTACCCTGGCCCTAAGGAGGTAAGGGCAGGAGGATGATCAGTAGTCCAAGGTGATCCTCAACATTGGCTCCACTCAAAGCTCAGGGCCAGTCTAGGATGCAGGAGATAGTGCTCCACAGGCAAAAACAGAGGGCGAATTAGCCCCTTCACAGGCTGAATCCTATGAGACCAACACTGGCGATTTTCTATGAGTTATGTTTCACTTTTCAGTGTCTGTGCCTTTTTTCTGTCTCTCACGCACAAATGTCATCACCTTCACAACTTTATCCAAGCACATGGTGTCACCCTCCTGGGCAAACCAATCTCATACCTTAAAATGTGTTAAAACCTCGTAGATAAAAGTTGAATTGCCGCAGCCACCGTTTCAGCCTGATGTCCCCAAGCAAAGTGAACTCGGTTCAGGTCATTTGTTGGGTAGTCATGTTAGATGCTGCGCTCTAATTCCAAAAGTTGCCACAGATGCTAGCAACAGAAGCTACCAAGAAATGACAACGGCATCAATCTAAGGAAGGAAGATTCGAAGTAATTTGCTTCCCATAGAGCTTCCTATAGATGCTCAGAGCATTTCAGGTGTAATTTATGAAGGTCTTTTCCACACCAGGACACAGAGCTTTTGGTGAATAATATCCAAGAGAGGAAATAATGAAAAATAGATTACAAAGCAATCTTCTAGATTCTTTTGAACTGAAAGCAACTTAGAGAAGTTGTGGAATATTACTGGAAAGCCCGGGGAGTTGAATTATTTTTAAATGTAGTCACAACTGGAAAATATTTATTTAATTAATTATAATAATTTCTAAGTCGTGACTCTTAGTTTTCATATACAACTAAAGGCTATGCCTAAAAGGTGATATTTTCTTGGGATTTTTCCGAACTGAAAGAGTATATTAATGGGAGTTAAGAATACTTCTTTGGCAAACCAGGTATTGGTGGCCCATTCCTTTAATTCAGCACTTGGGATGCAGAATCAGGTGGATCTCTGTAAGTTCGAGGCCAGGCTAGTCTACCGAGCAAGTGCCAGGATGGGCTCCAAAGTTACACAGAAAAATCCTGTCTCAAAAAAACAAAACAAAATAATAATAACAATAGTAATAATAATAATAATAATATTTTTAACTGAAAAATATTTCAGATTTACTTTAATTAGTATACACTAGTGGCTAAAAAACAATGACTTCTCTAAGATCAGTATTGATATTATATTAGCATTCTTTGTACCTTTCTTTCCCTCTAAACTAGAGCGCAACCCAGGGCCTCGCGGAAGCTCTATACTGCTAAGGGAGTCTCTAGCCAATGCTAGCTATTAAAATGTTTTCCCCTAGACCAATGACTTATGTCTTGCACCTTTTGTGATCCTATGTTTCCCAAGAGGAAATAGCCTTTCCCTGTGAATAAAAAAATGCATGAAATTCTCAGAGAATAAGTCAAAATACTTTTTTAGAATGAAGTAAAAAGCTTCTCTCTTTTCATTTCCCCTAAACAATACAGAAACGTGTGTTTGAGGAGCTTTTGTCTTGGATCAGTTATTACAGATTTGAGCGTTTAGAGGTGTTTTAGGGTTCTCAGCAGATATGTAGAGTTCATGCACAGAGTGCTGTTTATATTAGGGACTTGAGCATCTCCTGGTTTCTGCATTTGCAGGAGTTGTGGGTCTCCAAGCCAATTCTCTATGAATCCTGGGAGACAGGTGTGTTGGAGAAGAGGAAAGTAAATATGAGAGAGGGTATCACAATTGGGATTTGTTAGTGAAAAAAAGGGGTTGCTTGTGTCCTTAGAAGGACTGAGGACACACAGTTCCTGACACTCAGTAAATGTTATGTTCACCCCTCACTCATAGACTCAGGGACCTCCTTCCCAAAGCCTACCATCTAAAACCAGTTAAGAAATCAAGTGGGACCCCACTGAGAGGGGCCCCGGGCCTGTAGTGTGGATATGAACAACGACTCTGGCTGTCTTCGTGCTTCGGCTTCTCACTTAAAGGGCAATTGCAGTTCTCATTCTGCAGTTTTTCCTGTCCAAGGACGTGAAGGTCACCCACTTAGCATGCTGCTCAGTTTAGTGAAATGCATTTAGAAGCAGCGGCTAAAGCAGTATAAAAGTGAAGATGAATTGAAGTTATTTATATTCAGGAAAAACGTGTTGAGGAATGAGGTAAGAAAAATGTGTTTCCGTAGAAGGAATGCTTTATACATGGTTAAGGAATGCCCATGGGCACAGACTGCCAGCCAACATGACTCACTTCTTCCAAGTGGCTGGACCAGGCTGTGGGTGGATGAAGGATGCCTAAGGCACTCCCAAAACAGAGGCACCAAAGTCGTAGGGGAAAGTTCTAAACCAGTGGTCCTCAACCTTCCTAATGCTGTGACCCCTTCATGCAGTTCTTCATGTTGTGGTGACCCTCAGCCACCAGAATTATTTCATTGCTCTTAACTGTAATCTTATGACTGTTATGAATTGTAATGTAAATATCTGATATGCAGGATATCTGATATGCCGCCCCAACAGGGTCACGACCCGCAGGTTGAGAGCCACTGCTCTCCACACTGTTTTTCAAATGTGGCTAGGGTAAGAGGTGAATGAGGTTAGATCTCTTTGCCTCTCTATAATGTAGTCTCATTTGACATTTGAATTAGAGCAGTAAGAAGCATCACTAGCTTGTCTGGACTTAGGCATCTATAGCCGACTCTCAGCACACATGCAAATGTAAACTTCATCTTCCACTGGGGAAAACCTTACCTCTCCCACTAATGTCTTCTCCTCTCACACAGGCACCTCACTTGGTGAAGCTTTTGCCAGCCCCATGTAACACTCCTAAACCAAAGCTCTTCAGTCCTTGAGGCTGCTTTTTTCTTCCGGTTGCAAAGCGAAAAGGCATAGATATTTAGCCTGCATTTAGCCTGTGTTGATGCCCTCGATGTAAATCTATGTGTGTCCTTGATGTAAATCTGTACATGCCCTTGCTGTAAACCTCTGTGTGCCTTAAGTAGACACAGGGATGGGGAAGGTGGAGGGTGGGTGGTGAAGGGAGCAAGGAGGATAAGCAGTGTAGCAGACACAAGGAAAGTTCTCATGTGGGAGTGATTTCTTTCTAATCTGTTACTTTCATTGGTTAATTAATAAAGAAACTGCCTTGGCCCATTTGATAGGCCAACTCTTAGGTGGGTGGAGTAGACTGAACAGAATGCTGGGAGAAAGAAGCCGAGTCAGGCAGTCGCCATGATTCTCCCACTCCAGACAGACGCAGGTTAAGATCTTTCCTGGTAAACCACCTCATGGGCTATACATATTATTAGAAATGGGTTAGATCAATATGTAAGAGCTAGCCAGTAAGAGGTTAAAACTAATGGGCCAGGCAGTGTTTAAAAGAATACAGTTTCCGTGTAATTATTTCTGGGCATAAGCTAGCCATGTGGGCGGCCGGGTGCCAGGAATGCAGCCCGCTGCTCCTATCACTACAAAGTTCATCCACAATGGAAAGATGAACCATCTCAGCAGTTTTAGAAAATCTGATTTTACTGATAAAATGAATTACCAAACATCATTAGTCTATCTAAAAGGCATTGTAAAGTCACCAGAATTAAGTTTCCCAAAAACTTGAGCTGTAATCTTTATGAGTCAATGATTTAACTTTTAATCTTTTCATAATTGAATATGTTCAAGCAATTAATTTAGGTTGTCTGCATGCTCTTTCTCTCACCTGAAATAAAATTAGCTCTCCACATCATATTTTCTCTTTCCATATAAGACCAGCTCTTTATGGTATTTGTTATATTTATTCATGCTGCTGGTCGTGAAATAAAATTAGTGGGTCCTAGTAAGCAGTTACTTCTTTTTAAAGTGTTATTTAATCTAATTTAATATGCATGAGCATTTTGTCTACATGTTTGTAAGTGGACCGTATATGTTCAGTGTCAGTGGAAGTCAGAAGAGGACATCAGCCTCCCCTGGAACTGGAGCCACAGAGAGATTTTAGTTGCCGTGTGAGTGCTATGAATTGAACCTGGGTCCTCCACAATAGCTGAAAATATTCTTAGCCATAGATCCATCACTCTGGTACCCTAATAACTAGATTCTTAGTAAACTCCAATAAGGAGATAGACAATAATCTATAGCTATAGAAAGGAAAACTAGTTT
Source organism: Microtus oregoni (assembly GCF_018167655.1). Lineage (NCBI taxonomy): Eukaryota > Metazoa > Chordata > Mammalia > Rodentia > Cricetidae > Microtus > Microtus oregoni. Next base: position 7,453,992 of record NW_024543976.1, read on the forward strand.
CATTAAAATGTGTTTGAAAAACATATAAATCTACATCTACTGTGTATATTTCTATTTGTTTCACACAAAATCAATATCATTTGATTGAATAAAAGTACTTTCAAGAGTTAGCAAACACTGATAAAATCAGGTGAAATAGAATTCTTAGGCTCACTAAAATGGAAACACCTCTATTCATGTAGTAAGCTCATTATCAGTGCCGACATTCAATAACATCAGTGACTCTTAGGAAACAAATGTACAAAGATAACAGAATTCAACTTAAAAGTTGCATTCCTCCAAAGTGCAAAGAACAGTGACTGTTGAGTGTTGAGCGCTCAGCCCTAAATGAGGCATCTACAGCAACCCCTCCTAAGACTCAGGGAACACGCAGGAGGAGGGAGCAGAAAGAGGCAGAGGTAGGGAAGAATGCCATGAAAACCTGTTTCCTAGATATGACATCCTGCTACACACATGATCTCCCAGAAATGGTGGTCACCTGTACCATTCCCGTTCAAGACTGGGTCCATCATGGAGGAGAGGAGGAATTCACTCAGCCCAACCATTCCTTGAGAATCTAGAGGCAGTTAGTGATGGTTGGAGGAGGAGGAACATTTCTTAGTGATGTCCCTCCACCACCTCTCTCTCTCTCTCTCTCTCTCTCTCTCTCTCTCTCTCATGCGCACACACTCTCTCTCTCTCTCTCTGTCACACACACACACACAAAACGAAGGGGACTTGGGAGAAATAAGGATTTGCCTAAAGTGAGAGAAGAGTAATAAGAGAATAATGGGAAGGTATTATCAAAGTACGTTAAATATGCATTTGAATATAAAAGAATAAATAATTTATAAGACTGCATTCCTATCCACTTTCACAATCTGAAAGAAAAAAATACAAAATAAAAATCGCATTTGCCTTAAACTTTTAACTTAAGACTCAGGAACATTTGATTTTTATGAGTAACTTGATGACTTACTTGAAGATAGTTTATAAGAATGAGAATGTTGACATATGTATTAGGAGCTAAAACTCTTACAAGAGACCTTCCCAAGACTTATTTTATTACGACATAAAGCATGATAAACCATCGGGGGTGGGGGTGGGGGTGGGGGTGGGGGTGGGGTGGCAACTTTGGCAAGTTAATGTGCAGATACTGCTCTAGTCTGAATCTCTATTCTGAAGATGTCAGTGGTTACCTGTTATGATTCCATAATCAGGCTGTGGAGGGAGAGCAGCTCAGGCACACACAAGTGGAATGTCTAGATAAAAACAGGTTCAATGGGAAACCTAGAAAGGTACAACATAGAACTCTCCGGAGCCAGTGATGGCCAATTGTGCTCCTTGAGGCTCCCTGACATCACCCCTAGACAAAATAGACAATCTTGTACCTATTAGTATTATTTTGCTATGTAGCTATATTGTCAAAGCACCTTCTAAATCTGTTTAGGAACATAAAATTGTATTGCTGTCAACTTTAGTCAGGGAATCTTCTATTTGTGGTTAATACAGAGATTCATATCTGGTCAAAATTCTAAGTATAATTAAGCGCTTAGCTGTAGGTAAGTCATCTATGGCAACCTCCCCCAATCCAAGATCAGAGAGCATTTTGGAACAGGGACAGAAAGAATACAAGAACTGGCAGACGGGGAGGAGAGCCGTGAAACACTGACTTCTGGACTTGGCGTGGCTGTTGCACCCATCAAGACACGAGACCGTCATAATATTGAGCCAGTCAAGATTCCAACATGAATGGAAGATGGGTCCCTGTGGCCCCACCCTTGGCAGAGGAGCAACTGGCAGTTAATAGCTGCTTAGGAAGAGAAAGTCACTGTCCTCTGGGATACAGCACCAGTAGTTACCCGTGCCCCATTGTCATGTGCTTGTAAGTAGCACCAATAAGACGCAAGGTTATTAGCAAATAAACAATTGAGGAAGTGGATTTGGGAGGGAGACAGGGCACTAGGGTAAGTCGGAGGGAGGTAGTAGAGGATGAAGATAATCAAAATACATTACACAAATATGTGAGCTTTTGAAAGAATAATAAAAATATTACTTTATAAAATAACTTTGTATGATAGGGATGGGTGCCATTACCCAGGCATTGTGTGGGACACAGAGTGGTCCATATCTATGCAGCCTGTTTTGCTCTTTGCAAACTAGTGTTTACCTCAGTTTCAAAAAATCATGTGTTCCTGTTACCCATTTTTATTTTTAATTTTTCCCTTTCTCTTTCCCTTCGAATAGAACATCAGTACAGAATGTGGGTCTGAGTAAGAACTATCTTCTCTTGATTTAATGTGTTTGAAAAGGTAGGCATAAAATTAATCGAGTCAACCCGTAAGAATATCTGAAATTCATTGACCAGCCCCAAGAAACCTTGACAAGTCATTTTCAAAATGGCACAGACTATAAACGGAAAATGTTGTTTTTGCTGGGAAGAAGTCCAGAAAAAGTAAAACACTCCTAAGATTTATGCCACAGCATCTAGATTTTTCTGCCCTCGTTTTCCATTGCAAGCAGTAGTATAAGTTTAAAAGCCAAAGTCCTAAGTCCAAACTCCATAAATAAACCTTTTAGGACAGAGACCACTCTGGTATGGATGTGGTAAATATTAGGATGACCGCAGTGGCTCCAACTTAAACTTTTTATGCTGTCTCTCAAACCTCCTTCCTCACATGTGAGGATGAAATCTGCCTACTCTAGTGGGCCTGTCTATGCTTTTGACATCATGACACCCAGCTGTTATCTGAAAAGCTCACACTGAAGAATACGCAATCAGGTTCCAAAAAATAAAAATTCTTTTTAAAAAGTCTCACAATGTTTTGAGCTTATACTTTTGTGTTGAGAGGCATTTATCTTTCGTTGCATGTGGCTTTTGAGTTGGAAATAATTACAAATTATAGCTTTAAAAAAAAAGCACAGGAGCTGGAGAGATGGCTCAGTGGTTAAGAGCATTGCCTGTTCTTCCAAAAGTCCTGAGTTCAATTCCCAGCAACCACATGGTGGCTCACAACCATCTGTAATGAGGTCTGGTGCCCTCTTCTGGCCTTCAGGAATACACACAGACAGAATATTGTATATGTAATAAATAAATATTTTTTTTAAAAAAAGCACAACTTCAAGAATCTTAAAGACTATTGAGCATTTTTTTCCTATGGTAGTCAGAGTACCAGCCTCAAAGGTGCCCACAGTCTAATCTGTCGATCCTATGACATGTTACTGTATGTGGCAGATCTGATTATCTTAAGATGGAGAACTATCATAAATGTCTTTACAAGGGACAGAGGAAAAGTCCAAGAAACAGAAGTGAAGATTGATTCAGGGGAAAGACAGGAGAGCTGTGCTTTGCTGCTAACCCTGCTTCTGGAGATGGAGCCCAGGAAAGAGGTAGCCTCTAGAAGCTGGAAAACAAGAGGGACTGTCCCACCCTCCAGCCTCCAGAAGCAGCAGCAGCAGCCTGGCTGCCACCCTGAGCTATACCAGTAGATGGATTCCTTTCTTCTAGTATCCCAAACAATGACAGAACAAACCCATGTTGTTTAAAACACGATTCCTAGCAATTTGTACAGAAGTAAGAGAATGCTCCCCCATTTTCCCTACTCTCCTCACAAAGGACAGGCCAGAGCCCATGGTATCACTTTGCTTTGGGATGAGTGTGTTTCATTCTTAGGACAGGTAGAGTTCCACACCAATCCCCTCCAATGAGATTACCTTGTCCACAATCTGAAAATGGTGATCCTGCCTCCGGGAAACCTCAGAATGAGACTGAGGGCTGCCTCCTCCCGTTCTATATTCCTCTCTAGTTCTGGGATTAAGGGCGTGCACCACTACTGCTTGGTTTCCACAGCAGACTAGTGTGGCTACTGGGATTAAAGGTGTCTGTCACCACTGCCTGGTCTGTAAGGCTGTCCAGTGTGGTTGTTTTATTTTCCTGATCTTCAGGCAAGCTGTATTTATTAAAATACAAATGAAATGCCACTACAAGCAGTAATTTACTGCTGAGCCATCCCTACGGCACCTTCGAGATGCTATTTTGATTTCCAGGATCTCTCCTTCTTACTTCTTCCTTTGGTTTGTACAGACATTTCTAGAACAAGAAAAAAAGGAAAAAAAAGAAATGAATTTATTCAGCTTCCCCATCTTCCTGTTTTATAAATGTACTGTATTTATTTCCCATATTAGATACACACTTTGTTATTTACATTGGGCTGACCTGAGTACTTGAGTGAAATATAAAACAACCGTGAAAATTGTAACTTGGTAAATAACGTTCTCTAGCATTAAAACTCCAAGGTCAACCCTTCAAGGTCAAACTTTCTTCTACACTATTTTTGTCTTATTTTAACTGCATCACTACCAGGACTCTTCCTTAATGTCTTATGCACTTAGATCAGTGCTCTTTCAAACTGAGAATAAACCATAATTGCTGCACAGCTTTGAGAATCCATGCAGGGCTTCCAAGGGACCAACCAAAGGAAGGGACCTGTCTAAGGAGGACACTGAATGCCAATCGACATTTCTGCAGGAATTTCAGCGCAGCATATATATTTCTTCAGTTTTAGAGAAAGTGCTTGCAAAACAGAAAGAAGTCTTGAAAGGTTAAACTGTGTGAGACTTGAAATACAAACACCTGAATCATAGAATTCAAGAACTTGCAGGACAACCTAGGAGGTTATTATTTCATCTTAAACTGGCTGTAAGATGCTCTTTCACAGGGGAGACTTGGCCTCAGAGTAAAATACAGCCCGAGGCGCAGAGCTCACACAAGAAAGAACTCCCCCTAAAAACCTGCAAGTGCGAAAGGGCCACGCGGCGAGCTGGCAGGGAAATGAGAAATGACCTCTGGGAGGAAGGTCAATAGATGACGCCGTGACAAATCTCCAGGAAACTGGCACTGTCTGAAGAGGAAAATGACCAAAGTGACAGTTTTCAGAATTGAGAGGATGGGCTAATAACACAGAAAAGATCCACCTGCTGTCTTCCTCTGAGAAACCAGGCTGAAGGTCATTTCTCAGGAAAATCCTGGGCATGCTCCCGTAAATAAGCTAGGGAGAAGCCTGGCCTCCAAGGACATTGTTAACTGTGGAGAAGAGCCTGCTTCCGGAAGGCAAAGATGGAATTCCGGAATGTCCAAAAACAGCTTTCTATGCTGGTAGCAGCTAGACCAGGTTTATCACCTAGCTCCTTGAGGATTTCTTATTCAATATTAAAAATAAAATACACAGGTGTGTCATGATAATCTCCTGAGTAATAATGACCTAGCTCTTCTCTCTCTCTCTCTCTCTCTCTCTCTCTCTCTCTCTCTCTCTCTCACACACACACACACACACACACACACACACAGACTATTGACCTGCCATCATATATTATAGGAGCTGTTCTTGTTATTGCTGAGATAAAACATCATGACCAGTAGCAGTTCAGAGAGGAAAGGGCTTATTTCAGTTTACAGCTTGTAGTTCCAGGGAAGCCAGAGCAGGTACTCAAGGCAGTAGCCGATGCAGAGACTGTGGGCATTGAATGTGCCTCACCGCATTAAGAGTGGCCTTTTAAAGGGTGAAGAGTTATGGGACATCTGAGGGAGCAACAAACTCAGGCATCTCCAGGCAAGTACCCCAGTGATCATGAGCAGTAACTGCAAAGCCGAAGTGAATGAGAAGCGTGCGCAACAGTCCATGAGCGGTGTCGAGGATCTGGGCCATAGAGACAGCAAGGCGGACAGGCCTGAGAACCAGCCCAAAGATCGCATGTGATGGCTGGTTGTACAGGGAGGAGAAATGAAAGAAAATGGCTACTGTGGTCATATTAATAATTATGCAGTGGATTGAGTCAGGGCAGCTAGAAATCAAGCTGGCAGAGGCCAAGGTAAGATGGGAGGCAGGAATAATTTACTCCTGGTGTGTTGAATTTGAATTGCTAGTGTGACAGTCATATAGAGATGTCTACCAAGCCATCAGCCATGATTTCTGAACCTCAAGGAAAAGATGGGTCTAGAGATTTGGACATACATATTTAGAAGTATTCATAGACTTCATGTGTGATTATGAAGTGCCCAGGAGAGTCATGAGTCAGGGAATGAAGGGAGAAAGAACAGTCTACAGAGAAGACTGTGAAGAAGTGGACAGAGGGGTAAAAGGGAAATCAGTGGGGGGGCACAAAAGAGAAAACAAAGTTCTACAGAGGAGATCAACTGTGTGTGCTATGTACACCCAGAGGACATGTAGTCCTTAGAAGGCAGCTGCTTAGGGCAATGTAACAGCCACCAATATTATTTTAGAAAAGATGGCAGGAGTAGAAACCAGATGACTAGCGGCTGAAAGGGAGAGTTTGACTCTTATCCATTGAACACACATGGCTCCGGGGAATGGATAGGGAAGCAAAGAGGAGGATGTCAAGTAATGGATGGGAGTGATCCGACTGAATGGATGAGCTGGGACAAGGACCAAAGTGGGAGTGAGGACTTCAGTCTGTAGGAGGGACCCATCGTCATTTCGGATACAAGAACAGAAGAAAGGGGATGATTTTTTAAAAAAGAAAATGAAGATGAAGCGTGGAGGTAGGCAGCAACTAGATGCCTCCTTTCTTGATGAAGCTAGCAGCAAGCTCTCCTGGGAGGAGGAGACAGGTGCAGACCGCAGGCACGAAAAGGATGCTAACATTTAGAGAGCATCACTGAGAAGAATGGAAGAGGCACCGGAACAGGAGCAAGCAAAAAGAGTGTGGAGACATCTGGGCATCTGCCAGGAGGCTGTAATGCTGTCGACAAAGCGAATTTTCGCCCACATTCCTCAAGTGTGAGGAATGAAAGCAGAAAGCAGGAAGCTATGCTGATTTCTCCTGGAGCTGGTACTACTAAAGCATAAGCAGGCAAAGACTAAGGTGTTTCTAAGAGGGGCGTGGATGATCCCCATGCAAGACAGAATCTATAAGGAGGGAAGAAGGAGTGGGCGGGCTATAGCAGCAGAATAACTCTGTTGTGATATAAAAGGCATGTTGGCATGATCAGGAAAGAGCCAGTAGGATTGAAGATTTTGGTTAGAAAATAGGACCAGGGAGTTCTAGGTAACTTACAGCTCAAAATTATAGCCATAATCAATGAGAGTAAGAGGTGAGGGGTCACTGAAATATGGATAAGCAAAGATCAAAGAGGCCAAATGTTGGCTTGGTGGGCTTTCCTAGTGCCCCCAAGACACTGTCTCCCAAGGCAGCAGCAGGGCATGAGCTGATGGGAGGCTGAAACAGGAGCTCACACATTTTTTGATAATGAAAAGATGATGTGAAAATAAAATGAAAAGGTAGACCTTGGTACCTCATGGACTTCACAGGACGTGGAGAAGTAAGGACTCAGCTATGGTGAGGTGACAATGGGAAGCAAGGATCTGGCTGCCTCCTGCCCATGTACATACTGGAAACTGTGAGCATCCTGTATCTGAGTCTCCTGTATGTATTGAGGAATCAGAGAAGCCATTCTTGAGGTGGAAAATAAATGTGTGTTCCCTACACTGCAGAGTTCCAGCAGTATCATGGGAAGAGAAGGAAGGAGGACAGTTAAAGAAGAAAAGCTGATAAAGTGGAGAAAATGAGACCATAGCAAGTCCTTGGGAGGACCACTGCTGCCAAGGATAGCAGGGGCGCCAGGGTGAGAGACACGAGACCCTGGCAGACCCCAGCTAGCATCTTGCCCTCCTGCCTAGTCCCTCTTTCTTTCCCTTTTCCATTTATCTCCCATTAGAGTCTTTAGGGTACTAGAGGGAGCATTCACAACTTGTATTACTGCTGCTTCTAATAGTCATACATTTAAAAGATTCCCAAGTCTTATTCTTTATTGTGAGTTTGAGTTCTGTAAGAAAATAACACACCAGCTCGAACCAGAGCTCCCTCATTGAGTATGGTGGACCCTGAAGTGAGAATCACCTGAAGCTGCTCAAATAAAGATTCAAGCCCATCTTCCCAGTGATCCCCCACTGTCAGGAGGATGGCAAATTGGAAAACGACTCTGTTATAAGTAAAAGGTGTAAAAGCTGTGTAACAGCGAACAATTCTTTGCTTTTAACACCTTAGACTTCAGAATAGAGCTTGAAATGTACAGATATTCATCACTTAACTACTTTAATGTTATTGCTTTGAAGCTTTTAATCACTGCCTTTAAAAGTTCCCCTCAAAGACATTCACTTTGGATGAAAGCCCTAGAATACAATGTCGTTCTGGAACAGCCGGTTTCCATCAAGCGCTCTGCGCCTTAAGTTGTGAAAAACACATTGATTATACTGCCAGGCATTGCTAAAAAGTGTTCTGCATCATAAAAGAACCAGGAGCTCCATTTGTTATCATTTAAATTGTAAGCCGCACATTTGATAGAAACAGACTGAAGCTCACCCGAAAGATACCACAGTGAAGCAATTCTGATGCTCTTTTGAAAACCGTGTTTTGGGGGCACCCTAATCTAAAACAAATCTTTTTGTTGGCCCCTGAGCAAATGCTGGCTGCATACTTCCTGCCACATTCTTGGCAAGAGAAAAAAAAAGTTTGGCCATCTCAGACCCGTAGAGCAGTATTGAATGTGATTAAATAAAATGACAGGGATTCAAAAAAGTGTCTGAGTCATTACATAAGAGCAAAGCCCCGAGGCTTAAGGGATGGTTTTAGTTGCCCACATTTCACGCAATGGAGTTGTCTCTGTTTTCCTCCTGGGAGACATGGAATGCGCTTCGGAGATGGAAACCTATTAGTCTTGACCAAACTAATCCTAAAATCTGTCCTGTTCAGAGCAAGCCCAATCTGCCTGATAGCAAAGCTAATGCCAGTTTGGAAGCTGAGTTTCGGGCATATGTTTCTGGCAATTTGACATTTTTTCAGCCAAGTGAGAGAAGGGAAGCCAGCGGTGCCCCTGTGGTCCAAAATTGAGGTTAGAGGTATTGAAAGATATACATACTCTTCTTTCTTCTCATCTTTTCCTAATTCTGCTGCAAACAGAAGAGAGGATGGGTACTGAGTTCTGTGTATTCTGGAATATAAGAATACAGAAAGATAACACACAAAAGCTGGAATTTATTCAGCTGGCTTTTGTGACATAAGAATAACTTTGTTTAGCCGACATTTTCTGTAGTCTCTTGTAATATTCCATTGAAGTATAGATGTTAGGTTTCATAGCTATATTAGTTTCTCAGCTCTGATGGAATATTCTGGAAGGAACTTATACATTGAGTGCTGTTATAGTTTAGATTTTGAATTTCCCCCCTAAGGCCCGAGTGTTGAAGACTTTGTCCTCAGCCCATGGTGCCAGTGGAGAGGTGACAGGACTCTTAAGAGGTAGAGCCTTGTGGAAGGAAGCCATGTCATTTTTAACATGCTACTGAAGGGAAGCCTAGTCCCCATCGGTCTGTGACTAGACTTCCTCCACCATGACATTCCATGATGCCACAGGAAAAAGATGAGAGATTTGAACAAAGGCAGTGGCAGTGAAGGAGTGTCAGAGAGATGTAGATAGACAAGGGAAGGGGGAAACGGAGTGACAGCCTCCTGTTCCTAGAAGATGTCACATGGAAAGATGGTTCAGACGTGGGGGCTGGTTTCTAGACAGAACCAATCTGCAAACGGAGAGAACCATGTGCTCAGGCATATGATGAAAAGAATTAAAAGGCTCTCACTGTGCCATTATTTTTACATCTTTCCATTGGATTTATTACTATCATTAAATATTTAACTTCGGCACTGCCAAAATTGCCCCATTATACAAATTCTTATGGAACTTGTCACTTCTCCCAACATAAGAAGTCTCTTTACTCTGAAACTGAGGTGGCCCCAGACACAGGGTTGAAAGTAGGATGTTGGCAGCATGAATCTGTATGATATCTGAGCCTCGGTTGGAAAATGCCATACAATTTTTTCCAGGATCTCATGAGACAACAAGCTGTGGCGCTCTATGCTTCCATGTAAGAAGTCTAAAACACAGTGCCACAAGGAAGCCCAAAGCAAGAAACACAAAAATCACCTGCAAAGGCCCCAAGGCTCCAAAGAGAAAAAGCAAAAGTTTCCAGGGAGTCCTCAGCAGCATCAGCTCCCATTCAACAGCACTTACACAGGATGCGACAAAGAACTTCCAGGCAAGCTATTTACAAGTTCTTGACACATAGAGAAAAGAGGAGTGATAAATTGTTGCCGTTTTAAACCACTAAATGTTGGCTGGCGTAATATGTTACATAGTATTAGATATCAATCAAACTCCCGCTGCCGGTCTTAGGGAAGGGATTTATTCAAAAGGGATCATTTAGTAGATCTGTAGTCTACTACTGAAGTCTCCCCCCATCTCCAAGGGACACAATTTCCCCAGGTAAGAGGAATGATGGGGACTCACAGTCGTGTTCCTTTCCTATGAACCTTCAGCCAAAGTGAAGACTAGTGCATCATGCCCCCTTCGCTGTGGAGAAACCATAGCTGACTGGGTGGTACAGCAGTCAAAACTCTGTCCTCTCTGTGATAGTCCTAGCCCTCCAGAGGAGCAGACCACTAGAATGTGTGTCTTGCTTTAAAGAGGGTTTACTAGAATGGCTCACGACCGATAGGAACTGGGGAGTACAACAACAGCAGTCTGCATGCTGGAGAAGCCAAGAACTGGGAGTCTCAATCCATGAAAATGGATGCCTTAATAGACCTAATCTGATCCTGAAGTCACTGCTAATCTCAGTCCCCACTGGAATCCAAAGAAACTGGATTCTGACGTAAGCGAAGCAGCAGCAGCAATAGCAGCCCCAAAGATATCTGCATCCTCCAACAAGAAGTGAAGGCAGGCAAGCCATGCTGCTTTCTCTTAGACATCTTTGTATGTGGGTTGTACTTGAAGATGCCACCCACTCTGGTAGGGGAAGGTCTTCTCCCCCAGTGAACCCTTCCTGCAGATGCCTTCACAGAAGAGCTCAGAGGCCGGTCTTGTGGTATATCACAAAATGACTATGGAGATTATCTGTTGCGTTGGCCAAGTTCAGATTGAGCAGAGGGGTCATTTCAGACCTAGAGATCTTTGTGGGATGAGCTGAAGGCTTTGATGCCCCACTCAGCTTCTTTCTTTACTCAGCCTACACCTTTTACCCCCTCAGATGTAACCCAGTGCACGTAAAACTCCATTCGATGGCCTTTTCTAGTAACCTTAGCTAAGCTAGCATGAGTCAGACCTTAATTTCAGTGGAGAACGTACTCAGCGTGACCTACTCAGGCTCTGAAACACTACCACCCCTCGTTTTCACAGTAGACATAAATAGTAAAGAAACATTGATCCTTGCAATAACATGAGCACAGCCTGTGATCCATTGATTATCACCGATGGTCTGTAAGGCATTTTTTTTTTTTTTGCTTGTTCTGAAACCTGTTGGATATAATCTAATTTGTCCTGACCAAAGTATGTTTTGGTCTTAGGAGTTGGATGGGAGAACCTGATATTTCAGAAGACAATGTGCTGTTGTTGTTGTTTGAAAGCCATTGTTTTGTGGATCGGCACCAGTAATCAAGCACTCGAAAGAAGAGCACACACCATCTTCAAATCTAGGTCCTGACTATGCCGCATAATCTAAGTGACTATTTGCTGAAACTTCCTCAGGAAGATTTTTTTTTTCCCAGAAAAACTTCAGAGACTTGATGAGCTTGGTTCTGTTTTCCTGGAAGTGAGAGCTCCGTCTCTTATTTGACCTAGCAGTCTCCTTCCAGACGTGAATCATGACTTCACTGAGGCTGTGGAAAGAAAGAGTTCAGAGGACGTAGCTGGAGGGAGGGGGACAGTTCAGTGATTTAAACCACAGGACATTTTCTGTTCTCAAGCCAGGTTCTATCTTCAGGCATTTCATAATAAATTGATGAAGCTGAACTTCGAGAGTTTCCCCCACTTGTCTCGTCCGTGTTTGCAGCCTCTTCTGAATCTTCACAGAGCCCATCTAGCAGCCGGAGATACTGATTTCTCCAAATGTCCAAAGTCTTTTGAGCCCACTATAGTAACACCACAGAAAATCAGCAGCAAATGAGAACACACACACATGCATATTAGCTGCACAATGAAATAAGGAGCTGTTTTATATTACTTCACCAGCCTGGAAAACAAAGTAAAATACCATTATTTCTAAGATTAAGTTTCTTCAAGTTCATCTGTAGAAAAAAAAATAGTTTTCCCTTTCAGGGGTCTTCCATCCTAAGAGAAGCCCCCAAACTCAGAGGTATGTTCTGAGTTGAAGTGGTTCAGATTTGATGGTCATATCTTCCATTAGTGAGAATGAATGGAGCACCTTCCTTCCTTGGTCAGCCCTCCTGGTTGGTATAGCCACAGGGCCATGCCTACAAGGCCACAGCAGGTTTGCCAGTATTGACTCTACTCAAGAGAGAGAGCAGCACGGCCTCTTTCAGTTAAGTTTATTTTTGTCATAAATGCATATGATTATCCTATATTATTAAAAAAAAGTTGAGAAGGAAGTGTTAACTACCCCAATTTGATTAGCATACATTGTATAGCTGTGGCAAATTATGGCACTGTGTCTCATGACCTTGTACAACTGAGGTAATTCATTTTAAAAATATATAAATATATAGATTATAAAAAAGATTACTCTCAGCCCTACAACACTCTTGAGGCACAGAGCCATAGTAACACTCTAGGGGCGCATGGGTAGGCAGGGTCCAGCAAACCAGCCCCGCTGTGAACATGGGGAGTGTGAGAGAAGGACTGTATCTGTTGTGTGACGTATCCATGCTGTATGCTCAGAGACCCTGAAATCGCCTGCCCTTCTGCTGCATGCTGTGAACCCGCCTTTATCACTTTTAGGGTCTACCATTGAGGTCTTGGAGGTTGGGAGATGTCTGAGTGGATAAGACACCTGCTGTGTGAGCGTGAGAACCTGAGTTCAGATCCCTGTGGACTGCGTCAAGGTGTGTTAGCCTGGATCCCAAGAAGAGAGCTGGGATAAAACTATATAAGAAAAACATTATGTCATTTGCTAGAAGACGAATGTAACTGGAAAATATTATTTTGAGTGAGATAACAACCCAGAAAGACAAGTGTGCACATTCTCTCTCATATGTGTATCTTGCTTCATACGTGTGTGTGTGTGTGTGTGTGTGTGTGTGTGTGTGTGTGTGTACAGTCCAGGAAACCTGAAAGGGGACTGTGAGAAGGGAAAAGGAAGATTTAAGGAAGGGGTTGAAGAGGACAACAGAGTGCATTCAATAACACAATGGAAAGGGGGAACACGTCTGTAGAAATGGACAAGCAGGGACAGAGAGCAGGGAGATCGGGGGGAAGAACTGGAGGAAGTCAACCTAAACTAAGTATGTGTAAAAACATGCCACAAGGAGACCTATTACTTGGTATGAAAACATAAACTAAAAATGAGGGGAAAAAAAGAGAAGGAAACTGTTGGGCGCGTGGCTTCCATCCAACTGATAGCAGGGAGACTTTGTTGATTTCTGAATATTGCGAAAATATATGTGTGGTTTCTGGCATCTATCTAGTCCCTCAGGTTGGAAGGTAGGAAGCCAAGACCTTCCTTTTATTAAGGACAAGGAAGAGAGCCAGGCTTGGGTGCTCACACTTGTAATCTCAGCACTTGGGAAACAGAGGCAGAAAAGATGTCGTGAGTTCAAAGCCTTCATGGGCTATGTGGTAAGCGCTAGGCCAGCTTGGTCTATAGAGTGAGGACTTATCTCAAACAACAACCATAAAAATCAACGAAACAAACAAGAATAGGAAAAGACAGAAACAATTCCATCTAGGTCCAACGAAGCCTGGCTTACCAAGGAGCAATGTCAGCCATTGGTTTAACCATCCAGAGACATCGATTTCTTGAGAAACTGCATGGGACCTTTGTTGAAGCACGGCATAGTTAGAAAGATTTGTTTGCTTTCTTTTAAAATAGAATGGGCACATCAAAGGACTCTAACTCCCTGGTGATCATGCTGCACAGCGCACCTGACGCCAGATGTGTGCTGTTTTCCCCATCAAACCCTTCTCCAGCTCTCCAGACACCAGCTGGAGATCCTATAATTTAGTCAGCTCTGGCACCAACTGGAGTCAGCACTGGTCCCACAGGTGAAGCACCCAGCCACACAAGACTGCCCTCTCTTCAAATGGCATTCGTCAGTCTGAGGCTCAGGTGTTTCTAACTAGGGGTTCACATGTCTCTCCCCTGCCCAGCTCAGGGATGATAACTAGCTGGAAGGATTCACAGACTTCAGGGGAACCCTTCTGTGTACCGGCTTGTTATGAAGGACGCAACTGAGGGACAACTGACGGAGAAGCAGCAAGGGGAGCGATGTGTCCTCAGAGAAACCAGAGCCTCCATGCCCTCTAAGTGGAGTCTCCTCCCCAACATCTCTGTACGTTCGGCATCTCCAAACTCATCTGATCATGTTGTTCCATGGCCTCTGTGGAGACTTGTCTCCCACCCATTTTGCCTGGGTCCTGTGTGGAACAGTCCAGTTCCAGCCTCACAGATGGAGCTGTGAAATCACCCCTGTTGCTGAAACTAGAAGGGGGCTATACGTGCTACAGCTCTGAGGGGAAAGGTTTCCCCAATGGAAGCGTTGCACTCCTGAGGGGAAAGGTATCCTGTCAGTCAGGAGCCAAGAGGTAACACAAAGTGACGCTGTACAACAAACCTCACGGAAGAGACTTATTAGACAAGACACAAGAGGGTGGCTGCCTCTGCTTGGGTGAGAAGCAACAGGATCTGAGCAGGAGACCAACTTATATAGGGTTTCTTGGATGAGGAGTTTTTCAAGGTGATTTCCAGAGTAAGGATTGGTGGGATTTCACGTCTTGAGTTTAGGACAAACCCAGAGATTGGTGAGTTTTCAAGCTCAGAGACTAGTGGGTTTTCAAACCCAGAAGTGAGCTCTTGCCTTTGTCCTACAGGAGTAGGTCACTGTAGTGGTCCTGGGAAAACAGGATGTGAGTGTGGACTGGACTCCTGAAGGCATCCAGACTTACTGGCCTGGCCATCTTGGCTTTCACTCTTGGCTCTCCAATCAGTGGTGAGACAAACTGTTAACCAATTTTTTTTTCATGTTAAAAAATAGCCTAAATAATACATACCTATTGTGGTGTTTTAATTAACACTTACAATATAATTATAAATAATATATTATACTATAACTACATTATAACTATAATATATTATAATTGAAATTCTTGTACTTCCATCTTTCCAGGTCACCTAAAGTATTTTATTTCTAAACCTCTGCCCAAGAAGTAGCATTGAAAAACCTTTCTGTTCTGTGCTATTTCCATCACTTCCCTAAGAAGGTGGTTTAATAAATCAATTTGTAGACTATGATAGACTATGAGTACCTTTTAATGAGGAGTTTAGTAGATAGGAACTGGAGAAATCTCAGACTCTGACTTTTCCACCTGGATAGCCTCTCAGGAAAGCATAGGGTGAAGGGCCATGCTGAGCAGTTGCAGTGTGTGTGTCTGACGGACGAGCCAGCGTTTTGACTAGCCACTTGCTTGGTGCCTCCTGTGTGCCTGGTTCTAAACTGTGAGCTTTGAGATGGAACTGCACTGCATGGTTGTAACATCTCTCGAAAGGGCAAGTATCCTCAGCAGAGAAACTTCGATGGACTTCAAAGGAATTTCTTATCCCAAACACACCCCTGCGGCAGGTGTTGAAGCTGTTCAAGGTAAGGATAAACAGTAAGAGATTTCTTTAAAAAGGATGAGAAAGTAAAAGACGAACATGTGGCAAGAGGAGCTGGGGGGGGGGGTCAAAGATGAATAGAGAAGTTAGAAATGTATCAGCCTGAGATTGTCCTTGACTGCTCCATCCTCCCTGCCTGCTGGTTAATACCCGTTTCTCTTCCATCAGCACACTGCTACTTCCCACAAATCTGCCAGGTGCTAAAATGGGTAAAAGGAGGTCAAACAGAAATGAGCATTCATGCTCTTTAATTTGGAACTGGCATTTGGAGGTGTTTGTGAGGGCTTAAGTTTCATTAATCCACTCCTTAGGAGCAAAGCCGGCAGGTTCTTGTCCATGGATTTTAGAAAGTTGAAGTTTTTTCCTTTAGACCCTTGCAGTTCCCTAAATCTCTTGGCCGGTGGAGGAGGCTATCTTTAAATAGGTGGCTTGTTTCCTAGGAGTCTCTTCCCACAGACTGCATGTCATTTAGCCCATTTACCTTGCAGGGGAGGATGTACAAAAGTACGCAGAGGGCTATTTTGTGGGGATGCGGGATGGCATTAGCTATTTTATAACCGTGCTATGTTTTAAACCTTTCTCCTTCTTCTTAGGAAAGACTCTGCTGGCTTCCTGTTTCATCACATTAAACTCCAGGGAATGACTTCAGTTTTGATCCAAAAGCTTCAGCTCTCAGAAATTCCAAGCTCAGAGCCTTCAGGTCACATGCTAATCACATGCAGGAGAACATAGTAGATGTGCAGAAGGTGGGCAGTAGAAAACAAAGTGGTGCTGGTCTCAGGCAAGCACTTGAAGGCCTAAAGGACAATATGAGCCTGTCATAGCTCAGATTCCACGGATGACCAGGACTCCCGCTAGGCAAGAAGAAGCCCTAATGCCGGAATGAATCATGGTGTAAAAAATTTACTATGTGAATTCTGGGAAAGAGGTATGCCTGTGCATCTGTCCCCGGGTGTGTTAGTCTGCATCCAGAGAAGACTGAAGAGAGATGGGAGAAAGGTATTAGTTCCCGGAGATGATGTGCCATCAGTTCAGGCTCTGGATATGGTACTGATGAAAAACTGCCTCCCTTGGTGGGGCAATGCTTGAAGTGCCATCACTGGGACCCTCCAATAGCCTCGTCATATGTAAGGTCCTGGCCAGGCAGAAGCTCACCGTATCACATCTTTAGTGGCCATCATCTATGGCCATCAACATTGCATTATCGTTGGAAGTTTTGGAGGGGGCCATGAGAGGAGATAGCTGTACCCCCAACGTCCATAATAACTGTGGTAAATGTAAATATACAGGGAAGTATTGCAGATGTTAAGGACCTCTTTGGAGAGCTTCCAGAATCATCATGCTGTATTACCATGACGGAAGAACAAGACTCCCTGCAGACCAAATCCGATCAATTCAGACCAAATCAGACAAATTCTGTGTATTGACTTTAAGACTTGAGCTATATGCAACTGATGTGTGGTGGGAAATAAAGCCAATGTGTGTTAGGATAACAGAATCATATTTTTATTATTGAGGAAGAATATGGAAAAGAATGTTGGGTTGCTAAGGATCATGTGACATGAACCCTAGGGCTAGATGGTGAGTGATCCCTGCTGGAAAATCAGATAAAAAGTACCCCTAGCACTGTATATCATTGCTGACCGGAAGTCTTAACTTGGCCATTAGCAGTGGCGGTTGGTTTAAGCTATGACTTAGTTTCCCATTGCTGAAAATGTCATCACCTAATGCTGTGTAATTTCACATCTCACCATTCAGTAAAAAAATCTGACTCGGCCCTCACTGAACTAGTAGGCTCAAGGTCCAGCAGAGCTGTCATCTTCTGGGAGCACTGGAGAAGAATGCTGCATCTTTTCCGGCATCCAGAGGATGCTCAGCCTTTGGTCCATGGGTCCTTCTGTCTCACTGAGGGTTTAAGTCACCTGGCCAACTCTGGCTTCTTCCCTGTCACTCTTTCATTTTTCAAGTGCCTTTGGATTCTACTGGACTCATCCGGATAATTCAGGATAATCTTTTGCTCTCAAGGTCAGTTGTCTGACAAGCGTAATTCCATTGGCAAGCTTGATATTCCTTTGTCACAGGGATCTCCAGATTCCAGGGATCAGGGCACAAGCCTCTTTGTGGGCATTATCCTACAAAGAAAGAAAACAAGGACAGATAAAATTTACTGAATGACAGGTCAATGAGGCCATATGGGGACATAAAGCAGAGACGCTGGAAATAGGGCACAGTTGACATGCGTCTTCAAGGCTGAAGGACAAGCAAGTAAATTCCCCTAAGATGTCAGGCAATGTGGCTCATTCCTGCAATCCCAGAACTTTGGAGTCTGAGGCAGGAGGATTGCCAAGAAAGTTCAAAGCTCCCTTGGACTACAGCAGGAGCTCCAGGCCAGCCTTGGCAATAGAGATCCTTTCTCAAAATTAGAACAAACAAGCAAACCCAACAACAAGCTCTAAGAGGTAAGAGAATCTCTGTGGTGCCATCTATGAAGGAAGCTTTCCAGGCAAGGTGATGCTGAGTGTCAAGGCCTAAGGAGCAGGCCTGCTTGGAGTGTTGGAGTAGCAGGGAGGAGCTGGAGCTGAAGTCACCAAGAAGGGGACCAAGAGAGGAGAGGAAAACAAAGAGGATGCTGAGCCTCAGGTGACAATCACAGGTTACCAGCCAGGACTTTGCATTTCATTGAGCATAGAGGAGTTTTGTTCAACATTTTCAGAAGTGTTTTTTTTTCTTTAAAGATGATTTCAGAAGACTATTTTAAGTTTATATACTCCAGGGAGTTCCCATGCATGCCAACTTCACTGTCTGTCCACGGTGTCTGTAAACAGAACACAACCATCAGTGCTAGCTGGCACTGGTCCAGAACCATGCAGGCCCTCTGCAGACATCACTGGGTTTTCGGCTACCTTCCTCTATTGGTCTTGGATCCCATCCAGGATTCCCTGCTGTAAGGGTCTGCAGCTGAATCTGCTCTGCTTGTTTTCCATGACCTTGGCACCTTTTAGGAGGCTTATATAGGATGTTCCACAATGTGGTTTGCCAAAGTGGTCTTACAGTTACTCAGTGATGACCTTGGGAAGAGAATGGCACAGTTGAAAAGTCTCTCTGGTCACACCCATGTCACAGGGTCATCACCACAGATAGCTTAGTGACAGAGGTATTAACATCAGCTGGGGCCTGACAGTTTTCTCATCTATAGAGTTCCCCCACAGCATCTTGTACTCTTTTCATGATAAGTGAGACTTAAATCCAGGCTACACTCAAGGGAAGGAGATATCAGGCCTATATGTTGGTGTGCGAAGTACCAAAGAATGTATGTACGTAGGTTGCAAACACTAGTACAATGGGCAAGAACTCTAGAGGTCATTCTTTAGTGCAGTGGTTCTCAGCCTTCCTACTGCTGCAACCCTTTACTTTAATACAGTTCCTCATGTTGGAGTGACCTGCAGCCATAAAATTATTTAAATTGCTTCTTCATAATTCTAATTTTGTTACCGTTTTGAACCATAATGTAAATATCCATGTTTTCTGATGGTCTTAGTGGACCCCTGTGAAACGGTCCTTCAACCACCAAGTGGGCAGCAAGCCATAGGATGAGAACGCATGCTTTAAGGCCATGAGAATATCACACTCCTCCAAGTCTTGCACACACAGAGCAGCACAGATCCACAGATCCATGATCCTGCCTCCTTAGGATACCTTCCCGAGAATCCTACCCACCCATCCCTGCTCCACTCCACTACTGAAAAGGTCTAGTCAGAAAACTGGCCCCTTTGTTTTCTGTAAAGAGTTTGTTTGTGGGGTGTTCTTTGGGTGGCTGTTATTTTAGTTTTTAAAATCAGGGTCTCGTGTAATGACTTGAATGGATGAATGGCTGCCAGAGGCTGGAGCAGGGAAGAGGATCCACGGACTTTACTGGAAGGCCCTGATAGCAACCCTGTATATTACCAGCCAGCCTGTGGGTGTGAGTCCTGATCTTCATGCCTCAGCCCCACCCACGGACTAATAGTTCCCTGAGCACACACCTGCAGATGTCACTTTCAATGTAAACATGTAGTGTGCACAGCTGGCTTTGCTTGAACAAACTCTTCAGGGCAGCAGCCTTGGGAAAACAAAAGAGAGGCTCCTGGCACCCAGCTTGACTTTGTAAAATCAAGAGAGAACGTATGGTGTTGGGAACTATTTCTAAGGGGAGCAAGAGGCGTGGGACAGGCTTACCCAGAAGAAAATGTGTGCTAACGAGTTCCAGAGTAGCCCACTGGGTTCAGTGAGCGCACATCTCCTGAAGTAGCCCACTGGGTTGTTCAGTGAGCTCGTCTCTCTTGAAATCAGCAGAAGCTAGAAGAGGCAGCTGCTTCTTCGGTCACAAAGGCAGCAAGTAAAAGACTTTCTAAGAAGAGAAGCATAAATAGAAAGGGTTATCACTGAAGAAATAAAAATATTCCAGTAACTAATCCTAAGGAATTAGTGTGACTTGCCTAACCAAGAATTTAGAATGGTTGTTTTTAAGGATGTCCAATGCTACAAGGGAATATAGGCAACTTAAGGATACCACAAAGTAAATTAACAAAATTAGAAGTTCAATAAAAAGTTAGGAAATTTCAAGTATAAGTAAAATTCCTGATCTTGAAATGGAAACATGTAATAAAATCTGGCTTGTTGCTTGGTTGAAGAGCTACATGGGGGTGATTGCTATAAATGATTCCCGACTCCTTTTCTTTACTCTGGGAAGCATTTATTCAATGATAGAACCATTACAAAACACCTCAGGGTCCCCTTAACAAACCACCAGAGTAATCTTCATTCATAAAACTTTTATTGAGTCTCACTGTGTCCCGGGCACTCTGTTATCTGCTGATGATGCAGACAGGAAAGAGAATTTTCTCTTTCCCTGGGGCAGATAGGTGTAACAGTTCTAACAGGTGCAAGGGATATCATGAACTTGGGGGCAAAGTCTGCTAAAAGTGGTAGAGTATTAACACAAGAGAGGGAGCCACTATTCTCCTAAAAGGCAGAGAAGGAAGAATACAAAGCTAAGAGCTTAGCTAGTCATAGGTATAGGGCTGGAGTTCTAGCCAATTACAGAATGTTCACACATCTCTAAACGATGACAAAGTGGTGTAGTAGAGACCACGCTACCCACACCACACAGTTGTGTTTTCATCTTGAACACACTTCCCGGTTCCCTTACAGCCAGAAGGGACCATATATCATCACACTATGGGTCATAAAATGAGGGTAAAATGTAGGGATACCAGTCATAGGCTCCACCCCTGAACATCGGGTAGTTGGCTACATGTTTTGTGCCCTCTATGAAAAGGCTGATGTCTCAGTCACTGTTCTATTGTTATGAAGAGACACCATAGCCAAGGCAACTTTTATAAAAAAAAAAAAAAAACAAACACTGGGGCTTGATTATAGCTTCGGAAAATTGATTAGTCTATTATCATCATGGCAGGAAGAGTGATGGAAGAGAGATAGAAAGGCAAGCAGGCATGCATGGTGCACACACACACAATCACATACACATACCCATGAGAGAGAGAGACAGAGACAGAGAGAGACTGGGCCTAGTGTGGACTTTTGAAACCTCAAAGTCCCCAGGAACAGACCTCCTCCAAAAAGGCCACACCTCTGAATCTTTCTCAAACAGTTCCACTATCTGGAGACCAAACATTCAACTACAGGAGGCTCTGAGGGCCATTGTCATTCAAACCACCACAACTTAGATGTTCCAGCCATGCTGGAAAGGGCTCTCAGAAGCCTGCATTGACAAGCTGCCCCAGGAAGCATCCCTGGCTGAAAACACAAAACAAACAACCTCATAGCAACTCTGAAACTGCTTTCTGTAACCATCAGGCTGTTCCTGATTAATGTATCTCAACCTCAGAGGCTGACTGGAGACATAATGAGATCATGAGACCTTCTGAGTAACCAGCAGTCAATATTGCTATCGTTGCCATGCTACAAAGACGTGAGCACACACATAGATAAAACTAGAGGGGATGTGCTGAGCAGGCAGATAATAGAAGGAATCACAACGGTAGGAGTAGTAGAAATTCTCAGCAGACTGGGGAAGAACAGCAAAGAAAGGAAGCTAGCCAGGAGCTGTGGTACACACTGGTGCTCTCAGAACTACAGAGGCTGAGCTGGGAAGATCATGAATTGAGAGCCAATGTGGTCTCCATAGCAAGACCCCATCTAAAACAGAGTTTTAAGAAAAGAAAAGAATGAAGACTTGGGATAGAGCTCAGTTGGGAGAGTGTTGCCTTCAAAGGAAAAGCTCTGGGCCCTATCCCCAGCATGGAATAGACTGGGCTTGGTGGCTCACAGGGGGAACCTCAGCACTCAGGAGATACAGGGGGAAGGGTCAGAAATTGATGGGCATCCTCAGCTACGTGGTGCATTCACGACCAGCCTGGGCTACATGAGCTAGATCCTGTGTGACAAACAAAGACTGAAAAGATAAAAAGAAAAAGAAGAAAGGAGAGGGATGATCAGGACTGAGAGAGGGACGACTGGGAGGAAGAAACAGAGCAGAAAGAGGGGAAAAGCCCAATAGTGGCCACTCAGCAGCCAGGGAGTGCGGCTCAGAGCAGGGTACCTGGCCCAGGGCTTCTGCTAGCAGCTGCTCCCAGTTCAGTGCTGTTCCTCCCCAGTCCATTCCAGATGCAGGTGGAAAAACATGAATCTCTCATTTGTTATAAGCCGACGAAAGTTCCTTCCTGGACACTTGTTTTTACTACTTGGAATGTGTTTCTTTCAGCACCTTCCGGTCACAGGAAGGGTTTCAGGAAAGGAGGAGAGCAGAAGTCTCCACAGAGGCTGACTAACAAAAAACAGAGCTCTCTTTGTGTCTCGGGGCTGTGCGGGAACAAAGGACAATGTGCAGGGCTCTCCTAAGGCCCTGAGCAGCTGACACATCCCTGGTCCTAGGGATGCTAACCCATTGTCATGCCACCATTTCCCTGTGCTGTGCTGAGGGATGCTGTGTCCTTGAGCTCCTCACTACCATCATCCAGACAGCCCAGAGGGAACCTAGAGATGAAGCACTTCTCCTTACCTCTGCCAGGCTTGCTAACCTTTGCCAAGCCAGCTCTGTGATACTGAGTCTATGAGATAGTGAAGTATAGGCTTTGCTTATGAGATAAAATGAAAATGTCTCCCCAACTGGAATGGACCCAATCAACCTCGTTCATAATATAATCTTATCAAGAAATAAAACACACACACACACACACACACACACACACACACACACACACACGTCAGATAACCCAGGAGTTAGTACTTCTAGGCAAAGGAACAATTCATGCCCCCAATGGGAAGTGATTGAAGCAACACCAAATCGGCCCAGGCTGGCTGAGGATTAAGACCGAGCCTACAAAGAGACCTATTTATTTATTCCTTAGGGCTTCCAGAGAAGCCCATGGTCCAACTGTGTGATCACAGTCTGCTTTTTAAAAGTACATTTCACAACTGCTGCTAAAGACACATTTTTGTCCCTTTAAACAAACACTGAGAGATAAGAAACCAACACAAAAGGAACTATCAAATGTGATTGGTGCATATATCTCTTTAAGATATGTGATTTGTGCTATCTAGAGAATTAGCTAAAAGGTTCACACAGATTACCTCCCACACTGCTGGACCACACTCCCTGGAAAAGATACTGTGGAGGACTAGGAAAGTCCACAGAAGCAGCCACTATGTAGATGCCCAGAGGCCCCTCCCCATCCCTGGCATAAAGACTCCTGGGGGAGATTTCTTCTCACACTTCTTTACTTTCTATTTTTTTTCACCCACTTCCCCCATTTGGTGCTGCTTTTGCCTGCCTTTGTTTTATTTCAACTCTTGTTCTTAAATAAAGGAAAAGTGAGGGAAAGGGAAGGAGCATTTATTAAGCACCCACTTCTGAGACAAGGGGTTTCAAGTGTTATTTACTCATTCCTTCCATTGACTTAATCTGAAAAAGAATCTTGGCATGCTCCCAATGGAAGCATTTTTAATAAACTTTTTTAAGTAGCAAAGGCAATTTATTAAGTACTCTATTTTAGGACATCAAAGTCCTCAATATGTCCAATATATTAAAATCCTTGCCCTCCCTGCATGCTCTGTAGGGCATACAGTCTCTGTCTTTAACACACACACACATATCTCAGAGACACATCCTTTCTTTCCAACCTATGATGTGGATAATAGGTCTCATGGGCTGGCCTATCACCTCCCCCCCTCCCACCTCCACAACCGTGACTGCCTCAGTGCCTGACAGGTACAGCGGTAGCTGGAGCTGGAGAAGAGACTTCCTGCACCCTTCCAAATGACATTCCGAATTCCAGGATTCCCTTACTCAAGGCTCCTCTGTGACCTCTGTCAGCTCCTTCCCACCCTTCCTCTGCCTCGCTCGGTTCTTCCCGACTCTGGGCTTGCATGGGGCACTGTTACCAAGATCTACTGTGATCTCCCCTCAGTCCCTTGGTCCTTTTAAACTCCACAGAACAAATCCAGACAGCACTCTGGCAGAATAGTGTAAAAGACAGATGGAGTATGGTATATTACAGAGTAGGGGGGGTGCCTCCTGGAGGGGTGACTGTGGCAATGACTAAGGGGACCATTGCAGAGGGAAGCATTCTGACCGGGCAAGACTTGACCATGGCCAGAGAAAGCCTTGTACCAGGCACGGTCTCAAGAGGTAAGAATGGACAATGGGCAAAGAGACTATTGTGCCAACTCACATGCTCCTGTAGGCGTCTTCCTCTCTCTCAGAGTTCCTGGAACAGACAGCTTTCCTGGTGAGTGTTTTCCTGTCTAGGTGGTAGATAGGCCCATTTGAACAAACTTTACGTGAGGGACATAAAAGTCTTTATCAACTAGATAGTAATCCTTTGCCCCTCTTTGAGGGACAGTTTGGTATGCCCTATCTCCACCCGAGGCCAAAGACACCACTCAGACCCTGTTCTTGTGACCAGTAGTCAGGATCCCTGGAGTGTACTGTAAAACTATGACCTATGCAGAATGAGACGGCTACTCCAGTAGAAGCAGGTCAGACTAACTTAGAAGATGCCTGGGGGACATCCTCTCGATTGTAGTTGATGTAGAAGGGACCAGACCACTGTGGGTTTCACTATCCCCCAGACAGTCAGACTTGTGCTGTATGAGAACAAGAACCTGCGAGGGAACCAGCATGCAGTGTTCATCTGTGATTTTTGCTTTAAGCTCCTGTCTTGGCTTTCCTCAACGATGGACTAAAACCTATAAATGAAATAAATCCTTTTCTTCCCAAGTTGTTTCCATCACGGTGTTTCTCATAGCAATGGAAAGCAAGCTAGGACATGTGGAATAGGAGGTGTCCCTCACGGGACCCATTTCCATACCCATAGGCCCAGTCCTCAATTGTCCTTCATGTAGGGGCACCCTATGGCTTCCTGCAGAGGGAATCTGATGTTGCCTGTAGACTTGCATGTAGAAAAGATGAGTTTCTGCTCAGCAGGCCCAAGCCAAAGTTCTCCCTCAGTCTGCAGTCCTTATCGCCTAGGTCTACCACCCCATAGCTACTGGCTTATGTGAACCACGACTCCTGGCTCTGTACATAAGAGGGAGGGTGTTGTAATAAGGAGCGGTGGGGCTGTGTCCCCAGCACCCCAGCCGCCTGGCTAGCTTATGCCCCAAAATAACAACATACAAATTGTATTCTTTTAAACACTGCTTGACCCATTTCTATCTAGCCTCTTCTAGGCTAATTCTCACATATTAATTTAACCCATTTCTAATCATCTGCATAGCACCGCTAGGTGCGCTTACCGGGAAGATTCTAGCCTACGTCCATCCTGGGTCGGAGCTTCATCGCGTGTGTCTACCCGGGAGCAGGGAGCATGGCGTCTCTGAGCTCACTTCCTCTTCCTCCCAGCTTCTGTTCTGTTTACTCCTCCCACCTATGTTTTAACCTATCAGGACCAAGCAGTTTCTTTATTGCTTAACCAATGAAATCAACAGATTGATATATGACACTCCCACATCAGGAGGGGATGCTCAATTTATGGTGAGGTAGCTGGGGCACAGATAGCTTTTGGAACATCTCCAGGACACACAACTAGTAAACTGTGGAGCTGGGGTATGGACACCCAGGTAATAGGGAGTCCCTGTCTTTCTTTCCCTGAATCCTATGGTTTGCCTACAATTAAATGCACCCATCAGGATGCTCTGTTGAAAGTCTACATACATAAGGGCCCCACAACCCATAATGTTCTGGAGGTCGTGACACTGATTGTCTGTCTACATAGAATCTACTAACTACCAAAGGTAACCTAGATGCTTTACACGTATATCTATTTTACAGACTGAACTAGGGCACAGGTATTGATGAAAATGAGAAGGGTGGTCTAGAGTCACTAATCCAGGCTTTCTTGGCTCTTTTGATATGATAATGTTTGTTGAGAACCTCTCTGGGAGCCCACAGCCAAACATGAGGCATAGCTCAGGGAATCCTGAAGAAGAGGGTGAGGAAGGATCATAGGAGCCATAGGGATCATAGACCCCCCACAAGAAAATGACTCACAGAATCAACTAACCTGGGGTCACAGGGCTCACAGAGACTGAACCCACAGCCAGGGAGCATTATGAGACTGACCTAGGACCTCTGCATATATATAGTGGTTGTGCAGCGTGGGGTTCTTGTAGGACCCCTAACAGTGGAAGTGGGATCTGTCTCTGACTTTTTTTTTTTTTTTTTTTTTTTTTTGGTTTTTCAAGACAGGGTTTCTCTGTGACTTTGGAGCCTGTCCTGGAACTAGCTCTGTAGACCAGGCTGGTCTCGAACTCACAGAGATCCACCTGCCTCTGCCTCCCGAGTGCTGGGATTAAAGGCGTGTGCCACCATCGCCCGGCTCTGTCTCTGACTTTTGAGACCCTTTTCTTCTTAGTGGGTTGCCTTAATATGATGGGACATGCCTAATCTTATTATAAGTTGATATGCCAAATTTGGTTAATATTCCTGGGAGGCCTGCACTTTTCTGAAGGGAAGGAGGAGTGACTCTGAGGGAGGGGGGTGAGGTGAGGGCCTTGAGGAGAGGAGAGAGAAGAAACTGTCGTCAGGATGCAACAATGAGAGAGAGAGAGAGAGAGAGAGAGAGAGAGAGAGAGAGAGATCTTCTCCAGGGAAGATGGAACATTTTAAACTTCCTAAATATGATGGAAAGAAGTAAAAAGAAGCATAGGACCATTGTTTTGCCAGGCGCCCTCTGGGAGAGCTCTGGTTGGTAAATCAATTTAGTACATTTTTCTATGCTATGCAAGTGAACTATCTGTCAGATTTTGCTCCCCTGTTCTAGAAAGAACCAGGGATTCTGGGAATAAGGCTGAAAGAAGGGAGGAGAAGGGGAGCTTGCTCTCAGGGAAGGGTAACCTTTTCCAAGCTCAGGCTTCTAGCCTGTAATCTGGGTATGGCACTACGTCCTATACAGGGCTAGCAGGGCCGTGTCAGAAAAGGTGGTGTTGGTTATAATAAGGGCCATGCCACTGCCGCTGGTGACTGTCATTCTTTATCCCATTGCTGCTTACAGTGAGTATCATGGCCTTGACTAAACCTTGAAGTTAAATGTAGCCCCATTTTTTTCCTTATAAAATCAGGAATAGAGTTCTGCTTTATCCACAAACCTTGGTCCAGTGCAGGCACACGGTAGCTTCAAACGATGCAATATCCAGTTGTCTTTAGCCAGTCCTCTTCCACACAGGGACCCCTCCCCTCTTCAACTCATTTCCTTAGCCCTAGAAGAAGAGCACAGATTCCAAAGGCAGGTAGAATTTATAACTCTGCTTCCCTTTTGAGCTGGACTCTAGCTGACTTGCCCTTGCTGGTCTTGAACTCATGGTCTACCTGCCTCGATCTCTTCTGCTGTGAATGTTCACTTTCTTTTCGTTTTTTAACTTCCCATTCTTTCCCTATTTATTTACTTAATTTTTTATTGGATAAAGAATAGGGACTGGAAATTATCACAGACAGGCAATGGTGAGTCCAGTTTCTGTGTGCGTAAACGCAAGCACAGCTAGTACAGAGTTCCATTCTCTCTGGCAAAGCCATGGGAGCCAGAGCACACGCCGCTTCCTCGGGGTATCTGTGTCTGCACAGCTCCACACAGCATCCCCTAAGCTGCTGTCTGAGCACCTATTCTCTCCCCACCATAGAACAGTGTAATCCACAGGCTCCACAGAGGCCTAGGGACACTCCACATGCTATATTTTACAGTTTTGTCATATAGAGGATAACTATAGATTCCAGCTATTGTTGCAGGACAGGAAACAAATTTGAAAAACAACCCATGGCGGCTTTACACACGGTCCTAGTTTGCTTTCTATCACTGATAAGTACTATAACCAAATAGCGATGTGGGAGGGCAGGGTTTATTCCAGCCTGTAGCTTCCTTCATACAGCTCTTCATGAAGGGAAGCCAGAGCAGAAACTCAAGCCAGGAACGGAAGCAGAGACCACGGAGGAGCGCTGCTTACTGACGTGCTCGACATGGCTTGCTCGGCCTCCTTTCTTGCACCACCCAGGACACCAGCCTAGGTGTAGCACTGCCCACACGCAGCTGGGCCCTCTCCTGCCAACCATTTTAATTAAGAAAATGCTTCGCAGGCTTGCCTACAAATCAATCTTATGAAGACATTTTCTCAACTGAAGTTCCTTCTTCCTGTTGAATAATAATAATAATAACAATATCAATAATAAAATCAACACACACATTAGATGAGTCCATAAGAAGAGTCAGGAAAACAACTGCAAAATTAATATGTAGTCTTGTGATCTTGTGAAAAGCATAGGGTCTTCTAGTCTCCTACTTACTAGATCCAGAGGACAACTGGGGTGCTCCTTTCCTTCCGTAGCAGAGGGGGGGCGACTATGGATAGAAGTGGGGGAGTCACCTTTTAAGAGTCCTTGCTATTGGATATTAAAGATGGTTCCTGAGTGGGTGCCTAGATATTTTATGGGCACTTGGCGCCCTCTAGTGACAGCATGCCAGCTCTTCAGTAGCATTAAAGTTGAGGCAACCAATATTTCTGGTAGTGGAGAGGGATAGAGAGGCCTGTGTTGGAGCGACTTTCTAACTCAGCTGGCTGGATGTCAGGCTGCATCCTGGGCTTTACAGGTTAGGAATCCCCCATGATTTTGAAGTTTCACTGTTCTTAAAAAGGAAAGGGGACTTTTCCACCTGTGTCTCTGGGGAACTCCCTGACTTGGAGTTGAGGGTTTCCCTCAAGCAACTCAGAAATGCTCCCCAAATCACCCAATCCTCTCAGCTCCTGTATACCAGGCATAAGAGAGCAGTTATAAACATCCCACAATATCAGCTGGAACAGAGTATGTGCCCTTTGTGAGCCCAGCTCCTTTCAGGTCAGCAGAGGACCAAAGGGTATCAACACAGCTGTTTTCTCCACAGGGAACACTGTGTAAGCTCCTCTCCCCTCCCAGTA
Organism: Microtus oregoni; assembly: GCF_018167655.1. NCBI lineage: Eukaryota > Metazoa > Chordata > Mammalia > Rodentia > Cricetidae > Microtus > Microtus oregoni. The sequence goes on from NW_024543976.1 coordinate 7,483,109, forward strand.
CCCCTTCTTTGGTCTGTGCCTGCACCTGTGCTGATGGCCGCCACCATCCTCAGGCAAAGGCCATGCTGTCTTCCCCATTCCTTCTCTCCCTGTGGCATCACTACCAAGCTGGCTTCCATGTGGCAGTCTTGACACCATTGCTGCAAACCATCTTAGCTACTTCCCACAGGATGGCTTTTCTTCCTCTACCAAACCAGAGTCCCTCTCCCCGGCCATTCATTTGTTAAACCGCTACTAGCAACCTTCCACAAGGTAGCCCCCTGCTGGACTGTCTGACCACCTTAAGAAAGACGTGATCCAGTGGGTTTCTTTCCACTTTCCCTCCCCTCCTTCAGTACACTGTCCACCCTGTCCTACAGTGACAATTTATCTCTAGGTCGTGACCCCTGGCCCTCCTTTACGACATACAGTGTCATCTTCAGGAAGCACCCCCAGCCTGGTGGGTACCACGTCAGCCTCCAGAGTGCTTTGACAGCACCATAAGGGAGCACTGCAGTCTGCTTCAGAGCAAAACACCGGACTTATTTTTGTGCACACATCCCAGAGTTCCCCACATGTGTGTAAAGAGAGTAATGTATCAAAATGCATATATGTGGTTGAGATACACGGATCTAACCTTTAAGGTTTATTTCATCTATAGCTCACCACACAAAACACATGTTGGAAAGAACATATGGTTCAGCAACCAACAGGACATGGCTTGAATCTTTGTTCTACCTCTTCCCAGTTGTATGGCTTTAGGCGACACAGCAATGCAGAATTGGTGTGTTTGGCTTACAAAATGAGGTAGTAGTTAACATCCACAGGAGGTGAACTAAAGAAGATACCGGATGTAAAGCTCTTGAGTACCTGCAATATGGTATGAAAGAAGAGTCCTCAAACACTGCCGAATGCCGCTGGATACAGTTCTAGCTAGCTGGTTGTTGTTTCCAAATTTAACTTTTTTTTTTTAAAGATTTATTTATTTATCATGTATACAACATTTCTTCCATGTATGCTTGCATGCCAGAAGAGGGCACCAGATCTCATTATAGATGGCTGTGAGCCACCATGTGGTTGCTGGGAATTGAACTCAGGACCTCTGGAAGAGCAGTCAGCGCTCCTAACCTCTGAGCCATCTCTCCAGCCCCAAATTTAACTTTTTCTTGATTCTGAATTTCACATCATGCATCTCAACCAACCACTCTCTACCCTTGCAAACCATCCCCCACCAGGATAAAACATAAAATTTAAAAGAAAAAAGAAGAAAACTCTCACTGTGGAAGCTGTAGCGTAGCAGAGTGAGACACACAGTCCCTTAGTTCATATATCACTACTTGCGAATGTTCATTGCAATGAGTTGGTCTGGTTTTGCAGTCTCTGGTTTTTGCTGCATCATCAATACTGGGCCCGCACTAGGGCTCCTCTTGGATATCCTGTTGTTGTCCTGTGTCATAGAGATCCTGCAGCTTTGGGTCTGCAGGGCTGGTCCCTTCATGTGCTCCAGCAGATCATAGATGGGTGGATGATGGGATAGGTCAACTCGTAGACCTAGATCTGGGTCTGGGTGGTTTATAGGTTGGTTAGTTCTGGGTCTGGTGGTTGATGGGTTGGTCAGTCCCCCAGTTTTCCCTCATCTTCAACACCAAGATGAGCCCCCAGCACTACCCTGGCTAGGCTAGCTCACGCTAGTGAGCAGCAAGGGGCAGAGCTGTTTCTCCTGCTCTCCTGGCCTCTGATTGCCCACACCTACATCACCAGGGCAAGCTCTGCTGTGTTGCCTAGGCAAGGTGTTGGGGCCACTCTGCCCAGTGCTGCAGCTGGTGAGAGGAGGCAGGGCCATTTAGCTAGCTATTGTATACCTATACCTATCCACCTATCTGTCCGTCCATCTCATATACAATATATACACGTACATGGCAAAGAGGATTTAATCTTCCTGCAAAAATAAGGGCCGGAAAGTCTAGCTCTGAGCTCACATTGAACAGATCTCCTCTTTTCTCCACAGCCCTTATACACACATACATTTCCATCTGCATTTGACATTAACTAATGCCTTCTTTCTAACTAATGGAAGGTTATTCGATGGTCAAGTATTACTTCATAGAAACATGTCTACCATGCCTCGGTTTCATATAAAAAGCATGGGCAAAGTGTGGTTTTTATTAATAGGTCATTTCATCATTTTTTTTCCTCTTAACTCCTATACATGCACCAGAGCCAAGTCAGTTGGGGAAAAAAAAGTGTATAAGTCAAGGGCTACTTTCTCATCGTGCTTCCGAAGCACCTGATTCCAACACACTTATCTATCCACAACACACACACTACCCTCTTCCACAGCGTCAGATTCAGGGTGCAATGCCTGGCTGGACAATTCACTGTCTTGAGGTTGAAAGGGGCACAGAGGAGCCAAGAAGGTGAGATTAGCTGTCAATATTAATTAGTAGGGGTGAAGGCTCTAGGAAAGCGCCGGACCACCTTCCATGCGTTCAGCTACACAGATGTCATTAGGAATAGAGCCTTACCACCAATTTGTGTAGAGCCACCGCCTTGACAATTGTCTGGGTCGCTTGCAGGTTCCCATGGGACCTCTTTAGTCAACAACTCGATCAGATGTAATCCATTCCTGACAATGGATACTTCATTTGGTGATGAGAGATGTCTAATTGGGGCTTGGTCTTCCCAGTTATTTGGTGAGTCCATTTAGATTTCTTAGACATATGTAAAAACTTTTAAGACCCTTCTACTGCCCCAGAAACTGCTCGCAAAGGGAAAATTGGTTTTCTCCAATGGAGTCCCACTGGGTACACAAACCACACTTACGGGCCAACCCAGCAGGAGACGGCCAACAGAAAATGAACTTAATGGATAAAAGACTTGTGGAGATGGGTGAAATTCAAAACCCTGTACCTTTCTCCCCAATTAATATTGCTGATCCTAAAACAATTACAAAAAATAGAAATAAAATAAAATAAAAAGGACAGGTATGGAGAGAAAGGAAAAGTTCTGCTGAGGCACTGGGGCTTTTCATGAACCCCTGGCTTCCCATCACTTCCGGTCTCTCCCACAGGTCTTCTCTCTATACTGAGTTCTCCAGCCTCCAAGTTGGAGGTTGGCGCATCTGAATGTTAAAATTCTCCAGAAAAAAAGGAGCTTAAGATCTGGTCATGTGTGGAAGCTGGTAACCAATTTAGAGTCAAAAAGGAGTGTGCGGCCTTCTAATATACTAATGCAAATTAGCATTTAAATCACTGCACACCTTCTAATATACTAATGCAAATTAGCATTTAAATCACTGCACACCTTTGAGAAGTCAAAGTATTTATTTTTGACATATTTACATACTTACAAAATTGATTTTATCCAATATATCACTCTACATAATATCACAAAATGAATACAATATCCTAGGAAAAAAAATCTACATTTCATAATAATTTATGTTTAACTCAACAACTTTTACAACAGATTATCAATTTGGCTTCACAAATCACTGTCCTTAGTTTTAGTGTAGTTTTGATTTTTTTTCTTCTTTTTGCCAAATAACAAGAGTAAACTAAAGGGCAGGCTGAAGTATTGAGTTGACCCTGAGTAACTGCTAATTTGCATAATTCAGAACAGGTGTAGTGTGTGCTTTCATTTGTTTTCTTACCTGCCTACACTTAAGATGGCAGCATCTTATCTCTAAAGATTGAGGAAGGAAGAATGAAAAACAACACAAAAATCAGTAGAAAAAACTTCCAGCTTCTAAAATGTTTCCAACTTCAGAGTCCTTGATACAGTTTCTGTCCAGAGTTGCCTCAAATCTGAGGAGGGACCTGGGGCTGTGGCCCTTCAGGAGAACGCTTGCCCAGAGTAAATGAGGCTCTGCCTGGCATTGTTATAAATAAACCACGCTAGGGGAAAACAAGGAAAGCAACAAAAACTGAATCCTTGGAACTAAATAGTTGAACAGTCTTGTAAGGCTGATCTTAAATTTTATTTTCCTACTGATAAATACAACCACCACCACAAACTCGCTAAAAATGCCAGTGTGGAAGGGACACAAAAACAGGCAGGAGAAAAGGGCACAGGAACAGAAGGGCCGGGAAGGAAACCAGGGTTTTGGACAGCTCAGGTATAAATGTCACCAGGCAGATTGAGCAGAAGAATCCTCAGAAAACAAGGGTCAGGGAAACAAGCCGGTAGAGTCAGCCTGCTCTGACATCCTCCAAAGAGAATTCTAGGCCAGAGAACCTGTCTACAGAGAGATCAGACTGGATCAAATAGTTCTCTCTTCCATCAGCCCGTCACTCCTCCTCCTCCCTTCCTCACAGTAGGCAGACTAGGTAACGACAATTATCCAGTTTCAGCCAAACCATGGCATAAGTCTGCCACTGTTAATTAGGACTCAAGGAAACCATCACCCAATGAGATGTCAGTGACTCCAGTGATTCTACTGGAACGATCCTCTGAAACAGTAACTAAGGTAATGCAGACTCAACCAGACAAGAGAAAAACAGGGTACCTTTAGGGTCTGTAAAACTTGCCTTTGGAGAATAATAAAATACTATTACCCAGGCAATGCCCCATCAAATGCTGCTAGACAAGACAGTTCCCCCTGGTGTGTGTGTGTGTGTGTGTGTGTGTGTGTGTGTGTGTGTGTGTGTTTTTTTTCCAGGGATTGACCCTAGGGCCTGACATCAGCTAGTGTTCCATTATGGCCTACATCCCCAGACCCAAAGGACAGTTCTTAAAAACAGCACAGCAGCAAGTGGTAAAGAAAGACCCCGGTTTCTTGTGCACGAAGAAGCATTGAGAGGCACTGTGGCCAATTTACTCTGGCCAGGCCCATCACCACAGCCACAGAATTCCTTCCTGTCTAACTAAGCACCACACACAGTGCTTGGGGATTAACAAACACCCACCTCAAAAGTAATAATTCTCCTTCTGGAAAAGTATGATGTCATTACTGGAAAGCACTATGGCACAGCACACTGTACATGGAAGGACAGAGGATGAGTGTAGAATCGACTAACTCTGGCATCTACAGAACTGTATCAACAAGGAAAAGAAAGTAAAATTACATTTCAGTACCAAATTATCTTCACGAAAATATCTGAATTGCATATACAGAGTTTAACTGTGTAAGAAAATTTTTTACTTAATTTTGACTTATGTAAATCCCCAAATGGTAAAATATATTATTTCAGGGAGAAAAAAGCATTCGTTAAATGCAATGGATTAAATAAACTACATCGAATATAAAATCATTCCCTTGAAGACATCCATAAGAAATAAAGGCAGAAGGGCACAGTCAGAAAAGTCAAGCTGTGCTTAAGGCAAACCAGGAAACAACCTTAGACATACACAAGGTCCAGTTGATCAACATCCAGCATGGGTGAGCCCATGAATCCCGCCCCCAAACTGGGGAGCTATTGACAGTTGATGAGTTCTGAGGGATAGTCAGTTTTCAAGGGTGTAGTCCCTCATAGGTCAACTGGTTGACAGCCTAACACCTATTTGGGCAGTACAAACTGGACTCGGTAAAGAGGACAAGAAGGGGAACATGGAGGGGAAGGGGTGGGAGACAAGTGTTATCAGAACACACTTCATGAACTTCTCAAATAATAAAAAGAGGAACTTTCACTAAAGAAAACACATACCATCCCAAGAGAAGGGGATCCTCTCTTAGAGTCTGGAGACGGTGAGTAGATGCAGGAGGAACAGCTGTCATGACAGCCAACTTCCACAAATGACACAAGGGCTGGAGAGATGGTTCAGGGGTTAAGGACATTGATTGCTCTTCTAGAAGAACCAGGTTCGATTCCCAGCACCGATATGGTTGCTCACAACCATCTGTGACTCCAGTTTCAGGGTCTGATGACCTCTTCTGGCCTCCCTGGTCACTGTGCACATGGTATATAGACATACAAGTAAAACATCAATACACAATTTTTTTTTAAAAAAAATCTCAATAACAACAACAATAAAACCACAAATACATATCTTATCTAAAATAGATTTGAATGATCTGCCCTTTAGTTCTCACATAGCAATGAAGAAAAATAAAACGTTATTTTCTGATGTTCAGAGTTATGGATCTGCAAAATGCCAAAGTTTAAAACAAAAAGGAAACAAGTCTAACTTCTAAACTATACATACATGACAAAAACTATCCATTCTGTTAATGTGGCCCATATTCTATAAAACACAAGGAACTGTGCACAACCCCCATGACCCAGCAAGCATGTCAGGTTGGTTGTTGAGCATGTGCACACACAGATGACAACAGGGTTAACAGGGCAGGTAACACAGACATGTTCTTAAGAAACCAGAAGAGCCAAGAACAATCATCCATTTGTGAGCATGGATTTCCGCGTTATAAATTTGGTATACTGAATTGTGCTGTAAATATGTGTGTATATTTTGGGGGAACTAGGACGTATGAAATCATGACAGTGGAAAGAGGATCTACTTCTTCTGTTTTACTGGAATGACACTGTGCCTTTATTTAATTGTTTATTCTTTTAAAAGGACAATTGTAAAAACTGTTGGATTCTCTGGAACTATCCAGTCTCCTCTAGCACAGAGCCAAGGGTGACGGCAGGTCTCCATTTCCCAGCAGCTGGTCTCACATGGGCCTGGGTGGCAGGCGCTGCTTATACATGCCCGCCAGAGCCTTGGCTGCGCTGTAGATCATCTGTCGGCGAGACATGCCAGTGAAAGCAAGGTGCCAATCAGTCCGGCTGACGTTTACCAAGCTCTTTTCCAGGACTTCCCCCACTGTCACCAAAAGGCCTGACCACCTCAGATTGTAGTCCTGGGGAGTCAGGCTTTGCGCCTACGGAAAAAGGAAGGTGAGTTACTTGTCACACACTGAAACAGAATTGGAACTCGCTATATTACAGAAGACTCCTTGGTGCCTCGACTCTGCTTATTTTAATACAGATTCTGACAAACCCTCAAGAGTATGGTTACAAGGGCGACTGCACACGCCTACTGTGTTAATGAGCCCAGCACACTCACGGGTCACACAGAATCTAATCTCCTCACAATTTACATTTTCAGAGGGCTGAGTGCACATCCAGTGAGAACCCCAGCTTCTCACAACTCATGCTGAGGGCTTAAGCTCTAGTTCGACGTTCAGGGTCACTTCACATTAGTAACAGGTTTCTGCTAAAATCATGTTCTTAGAGCCACAGAATTCCAAGCAGAGAGAGACTACATGTTGAGTCTTTAGCGCATTTAAGAAAGGATTTAGTAGTTCCTAGACAGTGTCTGCAGATACGGATAATACGAGTCAGCAGCTCACAAACGGCACCCAGGCCAGGTCAGCAGCCACCAGTACTGTCGCTCCCCACCTTTACCCAGCCTGTATGAACACCACTTCTCACACAGAAGTGAACGGCAAACAGATTCAAGGGTTCAATAGCTGGGGCTGGTTTAGAGTCCAGAGAATATCTGCAGGCAGCATGGACCTGCACTCTGCACGCATGCCCCACTACCTGCTTCACAATCACCCCAAGGGCTTCCCTTTACCTCAAAAACAAAACGAAATGAAACCAATAACAAAAACAAAAACAATTTCTTAGGCTCAATTTGGAAACACTACAGATGATTACAAGACAAATAGTCAAGAGTTACATCAAATAGCTTCCCACCAACCCTGAAAGAGACAGTGCCATGCTCTGCACTACCAGCATTGCAGTGTGCTTCAAAGAGAGACAGCAGGTCTTCAAAGATCCTGAGAGCCTGCTCCTCACACACCACAGAATCCATGGGAGCCTGCTCCTCACACACCATGGAATTCATGGGAGCCTGCTCCTCACACACCATGGAATTCATGGGAGCCTGCTGCTCACACACCATGGAATCCATGGGAGCCTGCTCCTCACACACCATGGAATCCATGGGAGCCTGCTGCTCACACACCACACAAGTCCCACTGTGAGCATCAAGAACCGTGTGCAGATCTCGCTCAAGGCATTAATCAGTGTTTTATTGCTGGGTGGTGCCCTTTCCCTGTCGGGCTAATGGAAGTGGTTAGGCTAAGTCACATGAATTATGGCAGTGACTCCTAGACTATTAAAGACAGCAATTCTACAAGGCTCAATCTAATACTTTTGAATCAACAGTGGTAAAACTTCCATCGTCCTAGAAAACCTGTCATGGCCATTTTAAGTTTCATTAGCATAACAATATGCTAATATTAATATCATATATTATATTAATATATAGTTAATATAATACTAATATGCACAGCAGCAGCTTAAAGCCTCTAACTGTCCTCACGTGAGTGCGCGACCTTCTGAAGAGAACTTAGGTGCAAATAAGCTTCAAAGAACATCAAAACTTTAAGCATCTTTCCACACTGCAAACATAGGAAGGACCACTAAGCACCTTTAGCAACTATATGGCTACACATTAAACTGAAATGTAACTGCACACATATTTTCTCAGAGAACATCAAATGTCTTCCCATACCATCAAATGTCATACATTCCAAATAAGTGTAAAAGGGGGGCAACTGTCTGGTATGGATGAAGGCCAGTTTTCTTCTGATTCCGGGGCCATGAACATAAAAAATGGAAAATAACAACATGGTACAATAGAAAACCGACAAGCAGAGCAAAAGACAAAGAATCAAGGGCATAATCCTCACAATAAATGTGGAGTGTCACGAAAAGGCAAAGAAACTAACCTGCTGCACAAACTCCAAAGGCACCGGTGTGGCTTGAGTAAAGGCTTCCAGGCGGATGCCATGCACCGGGTCTTCAACCACCAAGCAGCCGATGTCAAACCACCTGGAAGAGAAACGGAAGCCGCCCCCTGTTCACACGCTAGATAAAATGAGAGTGGACGGGGGCAGCACCCTGTTCACACGCTAGATAAAATGAGAGTGGAGATACAAAATGGCAAAGCAAGTTCCCTCTCACTGTTCAGACTAAAGTACCACAGTTCCCAGAAAGAAAATGTCTAATTAGTTTGCACATGGACAAGCCATAAATGTAAAACTAAAATTACTTTACTGTCTTAATTTCAAGAAGGTAGAAAGAGAGTAACAAAAAAGGAAACAGAACTAAGGTGGGGGATGACAGGAATGGGGGTTCTCAAATACACAGCTGACTTACCAGAATATGCAAAGAGCCACTTGCGGGTAATATTTTTAAATGATACTTGCTAAAATATGGGGAAATTTGTAATACCAACTCTCACCAGCATGCAACCATCTAACAATGTTAGGAAATAAACTCGTTCAGAGGAAACAACTGTGTGCTTGAGCCTCATGAACGTGAAACCTTCCAGTCCCAGCTGTAGCCAGGAGCCAGCCTTTGAAAGCACACTCTTGACAGATAATTAACCATAGATTATAAAACCCAAGGCACCAGGAACACACTTCAGATAACTGGGATGGCATCAGAATCCTAGCTCCCAGAAATATGAAACAGCCCTGACTGTAAGCACCAAGGGCGCATGGACAAGGTTATGTTTGTTCAATGACTCCATCTTTTAAAAAATAAGTAGATTTTAAAAGCACAAAGAACCACAAAATGAATAAGGAAATAACACGTTTAAAAAAAAAACACTAAATAAGACACAAGGCAGCATAGGCAACTCCACAGAATATTAAAGTGATACTTTGAAATGTCTCAATATTCACATCTTAAAAACATTTCAACTTATGAGTACTAAATAATATTTATTCCACTTGACTACTAATCAAAATCTCATATTTTGTTTTAACAAAGTCTCATTCAAGAAAGTGCAGCCAAGCTCAGCTATACCTTGTTTTGCCTCGTTCTGCCTGCTGTGGGCAGTGTCCATCCGGATACCGCACTGACCCAAGTGGAGACTGCCCCTTTGTGTCCTGAGAAGCTGCCCTACAAGCCCAGCAGTCTCTAAGCCACACACATCAGAAGTCCAGTCAACCTCTAAAAAGCACCACCTCCACCAGACACTGCAACTGGGAACCTGCTTTCCCATCCCCTCTGTGAACCTGCAATCCCTGCCACGTGCCCAGCGCCCTTCCATTTCGGTCCCTCGCCCTGCCGGCTAAGGGAACTTTCAGATTTCCCTCTTCTTCATAAAGTCCTTTAACAGGATCACAACTGGGGCCAGGGGTGGGGAGAATCTCAGCTGATCACTTTTGGTTACTAGGGATCTCCATCTTTTCTTCCCGTGTATAAGACAAGGTGAGAGGAACGTGATGGACCGTGGTCCCAAATATTTCCCAGCGCAGAGAATGGTTCACACTAGATTCAGAAGCCACAAAGAGACTGCCTACCATCACCAGTCAAGCCACAATGAAGTTGATGCTTAACACATTGTAATAACATTTTTGTGCACTTAACATGTCTAAAACTAACACCAAAGTCTAGACCTGTTCATCTCAGAATACTTACACTGGCATTATTCTAACGTGGAAGAAGACAACAGGCTAATTTTTCCAACTCTGCATGAATGAACAACAGTATCTGAAGAGCGCTAACCAGGTCTATATGGTTCTACTTCTTTTCCCTGGCAAGCACATTTCGAGATGATTTCCCCTTTAGCTGATTGCTCTCCCTGGCAGATGTTTCCAGCTCAGTAGAGGCCACATTTTGCAAATTATGGTTACAAAATACTAGGCAACAAGTAAACAAAAAATTAACACAACACCGTGAGATTATAAATGAAATTAGAATTCACCAAAGCACGGCTGTTTATTAAAAAGTAACTCAGCATATCCAAACAGGCTTTCCCATGGGAAAAAAAAATCTATTAAAAACATAGAGGCATAGAGCCCTCAAGAACAATGCTGAACTGTGCTTCCAGAGGCGTTGTAAAGCTACGCACACAGTATTATGCATCTCCAGCCTGTGTGTACCATCACATCTTCCTGCCCATCTTCCACCACTGTGAGTCACATGGGAGCAGTGTGCTTACTCCCAGGGCTCTATTAGACCTGGCCAGGCTGACGCGTAGCGTGTTTCCTACATTCAGTCCTAACGTATCAAGTGGTTGTCAGCACAGCTTGAGAGGCAGGCATCGCTCTGCACTGCTCAGTTACAAGAGAGAAGTAAGGACGAGAGCCAGCTAAGCACGGGACAGTTCCACTATCGGAGCAGACTCCCCACTCTGGCTCAAAACAGGAGGCACCTTCTCTAGGTGTTCCATGTGAGGACCTAGAGACTCCAGACACGGCTGTGTTGATTCCCAGGGTGCCCTGCGCCTCTTACTTGTCGGGCAGCAGCTCAGCGATGAAGTTTTCCACTGACACAGCAGTCTGCTTCTCGTGGATTGCGCCAGTCCTCCGCAGGCTGTCTATGCGTTCCTGGGCGCCCTGGAGCAAAAGCAGTGCAGGTTGTCAACTGGTTTTTAATACAGTATTAATCTTAAATATACTATTCTTAGCTATACAGTACATGCAGGTATTGAATACAATACACTCACCTTTAATCCCAACACTTGGAAGGCAGGCATATCTCTCTGAGTTCAAGGACAGCCGGGTCTACAGAGTGATTGCCAGAACAGCCAAAGATACACAGAGAAACCTAGTCTCAAAAAGGTTTGATCAAGGAAGATCCCCTGAGAAATCTCTGGTAGGAATAGAGGCCTAGATGTCTGAGTTCTACATCCAGAACAGTTTCAAGACTGCTAGCTGAGATGATCGAGCCCCACATTATACTCCAGTCAGGACTTGATCATAATTCTAAATTTTCTTTAGGTCCCCATAAGATTACCAGTGCCCTCAGTCAGCAGGAAGTAGCCTGGAAAACTATGCCCACATCCCTCCTCCCCCAAAAACTCTGAATTATGGATGTTTGCCTTTGTTTAGAATGTTGGTTACAAGTTGTTATGGATAATGGTCAGGAGAAAAGGTAAACAAAGGATATTAGGTTTAGAGTTCTTGTTTGTTTTTTTTTTAAAGGGGGGAGTACTGTGGGACAATGGTCTTTTATCCTGTCACTTGTATTATTTTTGATAAACACTAATTGGCCAGTAGCCAGGCAGGAAGTATAGGTGGGGCAACCAGGCAGGAAGTATAGGTGGGGTGAGGAGAACAGGAGAATTCTGGGAAGAGGAAAGATTCAGTCTGCAGTTGTTACCAGTCGCAGAGGAAGCAAGATGAGAATCCCCTCTCTGACAAAGGTACCAAGCCACGTGGCTAACACCCACAAGAATAATGGGTTAATGTAAGATGTAAGAATTAATTAATAAGAAGCCTGAGTTACTAGGCCAACCAGTTTATAATTAATGTAGACCTCTGTGTATTTCTTTGGGACTGATGGCTGTGGAACTGGGCAGAACAGAAACCTTAGTCAACACTCACTGACTCTGGACTCATAGTGGGCAAACCTGTATAAGACCAAATTAGGCCCACTGAATGTGGGGGACAGTTGTGAGGCTTGGGCAGTCTGTGGGGCCACTGGCAGTGGGACCAGGACTTATCCCTAGTGCTTGAACTGACATCTAGGAGCACATTCTTTTTGGAGGAATACCTTGCTCAGCCTAGATATAGGGGGAGAGCCTTGGTCTTACCTCGAAGTGAAGTATTAGACTTTGTTGACTCCCCAAGGGAAGTCATATCCTTTTAGAGGAGTGGATAGGGAGGTGGGGTGTGGGAGAAGGGGAGTAAGTGGTAAGCTACGTAAAATGAGAAAAGATTGTAATATTAAAAAAAATCCTAATAAAAAGTTACTACCATTCCAAATGGTCCCATGTGTAATAATGAAGTGCTATCTGAGGCTCAGCATAGGAGGGCTCTGAAATACTTTAGGAGGAAAACGTGTGTGCTAAATAAACTGCATCCCAACAGGAGTTACAGGACTGCTGGCTATGACTTTATTATAATGTATATACATACCAGCATCTATTTGTACATATAGAGTTGTATCTAAACAGAATCAAACATTAAACAAACAAACAACAACAACAACAAAACTTCTATGTTGACAGCCTGGCCAAAAACACTGTGGCCAGAGGCCCACAGTGACCTAATCCTTTTTCCCTTCACAGCAAGAGTACCATAATGACTAGTATGATGTACAGCAACCTCATAGAGAAAAACTACAGCAAACTATAGTCTGTCTTGCAAACAAGATAGAATGATGGAATAGAAACAAGAGGAGACTCTACAACTGGTGTCAAGCTTTCTCATATAAGAAAATGGAAGGGCAGAACTGCCATTGACTGAGACTACATATAAGAAAAAGGAAAAGTTTTGTTTTAGACGTACTGAGCTTGGGATATTCAAGTAGAGTTGTCAAAGAGGCAACTTTTACATAAATTCAAAATTCACAAGCAGTCTTAGCAGTTATATGAAGCTGCAAGCGACAGCATAAGATGCTGGCTAAGGCCAGGGACGACATGAGGTCAGCAAAGGAAGTGTATGGAGACAGAGTCCAAGAGGAAGCTAGAGAGAAAAGCAAGATGTGCACCCAGAAGCCACAGGGAGACAAACAGACTGAAGTAAAAGTCAGGCATGGTGCTGCAGGCCTATAATTCCAGAACTCAGGAGGTAGAAGTAGAATCAGGAGTTCAAGGCCAGTGTTGGCCTCAAAGCAAGTCTGAGGCCAGCCTGGCTATCCAAAACTCTATTGAAACAACAGAGAAGATGACCACCTGGCTCAACAGTTCCTGACCAACCAAATACACAGCGAGCCTATTATTGGTGGGCTTTAAGTGCACTCTGATTATGACAGGAAGTGAAGAAGTGGGGCTAGCCAACTGGAAACCCAACAGAGAATTGGAGAAAAATATTCAAAATTCTTACAGGAATTTTTACTGCAGAAGGAAGCAAGCATGATAAACTGATACAGGGGAAGTGAGGTCACAGAACCACAGAGAGGAAGTGAGGTCACAGAACCACACAGGGAAAGTGAGGTCACAGAACAATACAGGGGAAATGAGGTCACAGAACAATACAGGGGAAGTGAGGTCACAGAACAATACAGGGGAAGTGAGGTCACAGAACAATACAGGGGAAATGAGGTCACAGAACCACACAGGGGAAGTGAGGTCACAGATCAATACAGGGGAAGTGAGGTCACAGAACCACACAGGGGAAGTGAGGTCACAGATCAATACAGGGGAAATGAGGTCACAGAACAATACAGGGGAAGTGAGGCCAAAGAATCTGTTGGGATTTCCCTTCCCCTGCTTTAGGATAGGAAAATGTTTGGATGCCATCAACTTCATTTGTTCTTGAATGATTGTGTCTTTGTAACAATGTGACAGAGAGTAGTGTGTGTATGTGTGTGTGTCTACTGGGACCAAACAGATATTATAATTTCATTAACTGACTTGAAAGGCAATACTAAGTTACAAAGATTCCTTTCAAGATCTATTCTTTTTGTTCTTTCTTAATGAAACTGCCATCCTCCTCCAATAATCAAAACCTAATTGAGACTTATTTAATTAAAACTCCTTTATATCCCTCATAGCATTTACAGTGTTGACTAACTAAGGATAAAGCTAGTACTTCAGAATATAAATCTGCAGTAGTTCCCCACAGACCACAGGATCCTTATCACAATTATGGGCAAACTCTGGAAAAGCTGTCACACTCACCTTTAATCCAGCTGCATAGCCTACTGGCTGTGGGGCGATATTGGACTGTCCAGCTTCCCCCACAACCACAGCTAAGCCAAAGACTTCCTGGAAGGCATCTCGGACAGCAGCCACTTTCACTTCTTTATTTGAGGTTACAACAATATCCAATTCACCTCCAGATTCTACAGGAACCAAAAGGAACTTCAATTCCAAATTTAACAGTAACTTTCTGGTAATTACTACCATGTCATAAGCTTACACTGTATTTACTGTTACCAGCCTCACACATGTGAGCTAGGCTGACAGAACCTTACCTACCATAACACAGCTAAGCACTATTGTCAGGACTAAAACCCAAGTCAGACACAAATCCTCTTTTTATCACATCTTCTGATCAAACTACCAACTTCCCTTGCATTTTAAGGATGGGAATTCAGCACATTCTCTGCAGTCTCTCTCACAAGCCGAGGCTGGCACACACCTCCTACTGGCTCCAAGTCACCTGTGGTAACCGGAGCACAGTTCTTCAGTATTCTATGAACACTCCAGAACTCATTAACTCTGTCTGAAGCACAGTCCTCTACAGTCAAACAACCTTAGGAGAGGGTACCAGTAGGGGAGTTCAACAGCTGAATTCTATGCTTTCTCATTAACCAGCTTTATTACCTGAGGAAGACAGGGCTGGTTTCTTTGTAGGAAAACACCTGCCATCTCCGTGGTCTTGCTCTAAGAACTGACTTCTAATACAGTATGCCCAATGGAACAGCAAGAGCTCCAAAAATGCTCATTTCATAATGTCAAAGATATACACAAGAAGTAAAGAAATATATAATCATTATCTCCAACTAGATTGGTATGGATATGTAAATATGAAAATAAATACATGGAGTAAAGTCAAATTTATGAGTCCTTTGGATGGTTACAAACATAAAGAATTCTTTGGGTTTTTACATTTGTTTGTATTTTGCTGATTTTTGAGACCATGAACTTGCCATACTAAGAAAAGGTACCAAGCCACATGGCAGAGCACAGA
Source organism: Microtus oregoni (assembly GCF_018167655.1). Taxonomy (NCBI): domain Eukaryota; kingdom Metazoa; phylum Chordata; class Mammalia; order Rodentia; family Cricetidae; genus Microtus; species Microtus oregoni. The sequence continues at coordinate 7,498,638 of NW_024543976.1, forward strand.
TAAGAAATGTGGATTAATTTATAATGTAAGAGCCAGTTAGTAAAAAGCTTACGGTATCAGCTGAGCATATATAATTAATATTAAGTCTCTGTTGGGAGCAGCTGCTGGAACACACAGAAAAGTCCACCTACGAATGGTGCCCAAACATCTGATACCTACATCCACCTAAGACCTGAGAAAGCTTCACAAAGATTCTAAACACACAAAAATGAAGCCACATGTGGCCTCCTACTCTCAAGTCTTTCATACTAGCCGAGAGCACTGACAGAGTGAGCCCTGCCAGCACGCCATGAACAAACCACATGGCATGTTTAAGTTTTATCATGCAAACAAAAGATTACAGACAGGAAGTGAAGACAGATACAGATGGAAAAAAAAACCTAAATGGGCTACAATGTGTCAATATATACATAAGCTCATGAGACAAAGAGAAATGATATAGATAGTCATAGAAAAAATAGTTTAAAAATAATAAAATATTCAAAGAAGGAATAAAGTAACATAATGGTAAAAATGCAGGCAAAGATGGAAAATACATTTGGAGTCTGGATCCTGTATGTTATTGTTGTCTTTGAATTTTCTGACTGCTGATGAATGAATGACAACTGCTAAGACACACCGCATTACGGAAACTGCTGGATTAAACCAACCTATATATTTTAAAAATATCTTGACTTCAAAATGGAAGTAAAAAGTGTGTTGCTTTGGGGTAGAGGCTGTGAACTCGTTCCAAGTTGATACGGATCAGGTTTGATCTGGGAAGATCCCCTGAAAATCCTGGCTACAAACATAAAGTAAACCTTAAAAAAACCTACAAAACACATAAACTATATTTTATCCGCTCAAACTAAAACAAAAAGTCATCTTTGACTAACTTGTGTACAACACAATCTATATTTGTATTAATACAGATATGTATGTTACTGTAGTAATAAGGGCGGCGGGGCTGCGTCCCCAGCACCCCGGCTGCCTGGCTAGCTTATGCCTGAAATAACAACACACAAACTGTATTCATTTAATCACTGCTTGGCCCATTTCTATCTAGCCTCTTCTAGGCTAATTCTCACATATTAATTTAGCCAATTTCTAATCATCTGTGTAGCGCCCCTAGGTGCGCTTACCGGGAAGATTCTAGCCTATGTCCATCCTGGGTCAGAGCTTCATCGCGTGCGTCTGCCTGGGAGCTGGGAGCATGGCGTCTCTCTGAGGCGTCTGCTCCCGAGAGGAGAGCTGTGGAGTCTGAGCTCACTTCCTCTTCCTCCCAGCGTCTGTTCTGTTTACTCCTCCCACCTATCTTCTAACCAATGAGGGCCAAGCAGTTTCTTTTTATTTAACCAATGACCTTCCTCCATCATGTTACCTTTAAAAGTTCATGTATTTTTCTGGATGGGAGGTGGTGGCTCACACCTTTAATCCCAGAGGGGAAAAAAAAAGCTAGACAAAAAGAGTTAAATTCAAAGATCTCTTTCTAAAGGAAAAAAAAGGCCAATATGATATAAAAATGATGAAATTAAAAAGGTAGATTATTGAATCTACTTTAATTCAAAAGACAACTATTAATCTCAAAATAGTTTACATTGGTATGGATTTTGGTTTAATGACACACATTTAAGGTTAATTTTGTTATACTGTATGTGTGGTTTCTACTCTTGTTTGGGGAATTGTGGTTATATCACTCATTAAAAAATGTAATGTATAATTAAAGTACAAGTTAGTAGTTAGTTATCTATAATAATCACACTTGTAGCCATAGTAGGTATGTTTTCAAGGTCATATGCAGATATATTTAGACATATAAACGGTCTTCAAACACTTCAAAGATCTACAGAATGTGGCATTCAATATATTTAATAACCTAAGGCTTTTCATGACAGTGAAATATATCTGCTCCTGACAGCAACAATTTTCTTCAAAAGAGGATGATGGGCAATGAAGAAAACCCATATGGAGTTTGTTTTCTTTATGGTAACAGCTATCATTTGGAGAAAAGAAACTGCCCTTGCCTTAATTTCTGAGAGTATGAACCAGCAGGACAAAAAGGGCAACTGCCAAACTTAGCCAAGACAAGGTAGGACAGTCCTTCAAAACTCCCTGTTTCTCAAAAATGTCGGTCAGATATACTAGGCATGTACGATGCCCCAATATTACAAAGAACTTGGGTGACTGTCCAGGTAGTCAGATGTCCCTGTCCTTAAGTAATATTATACCCTTCTGGGTTCTTTGAAGGAATTAAAGATTAAATAATTAAAAGATTTCCTTAGTCATGGTAAAAAGGTAAATTAGGTATAAATCTTTAGACTCACAAAGGTAAGATAGACAGTATTTTTCTCTAAATTTGCCAAATACAAACGAACTAGCTATTATAATTATAGTTCTTACTTGATAACTGGTTTTGTTGTATATAATTTTACTAAGTTAAAGTTAAAACCATCCTTTCTAATTAGACAGAAAGGAGGAAACGTGGAAGATGCCTTTATACTGTGTGAATTTATGTCACTATGACTGGCTTAATAAAGAAGCTGACTGGCCAATAGCTGCATGAGGTAGAGGTTAGGCAGAACTTGCAGACAAAAAGAACACAAAGAGAAGAAGCTGAGCAAAGGTACCAAGCCACGTGGCAGAATGTAGATAAAAAATATGGGTTAATTTATAAGTGTAAGAGCTAACCCTAAGAAATATGGTTTAACTTAAAATGTAAGAGCTAGTTTATAGTGGTACCTCATTTGTGTTTTAATAAATAAAGCTTGCCTGAAGATCAGAGTGCAAAGCAGCCACATTAGTCAGCCATCCAGGCCAGACAGTAGTGGCACACACCTTTCATCCCTGTAGCCACACGAGTTAGCCAGAGAAGCCAGGTGGTGGTGGTGCATGCCTTTAATCCCAGCACTAGAGAGTATAAGAAGGGAGGAAACAGGTCTCATGCTCAGTCTCAGTCTGAAGATTTGTGGAGGCAGGATCACCCATTTCAGTGTGAGGTAGAGGTAAGAGCCAGTGGTTAGCCGCTTTGCTTTTCTGATCTTCAGCTTGAATCCCAATACTGTCTCTGGGTTTTTATTATTCATGCTACACTAGTTAGTAACAAGCTTAAGCTCTCAGCTGAGCATTTATACGGTTATTTGGGAGCAGCTGCTGGGACACACAGAAAAGTTCACCCACAATCAAATTACTCCTTCCCTTTTCCAAAGTTCATACTATGAAGTTCTAAAACTTATGTGATGATGATTAAGCAAAAGATAAATTAGTTAGGCAAAACTCAGGCTGAGAATGAATTTGAATTAAGAGCACAGGAGGAATTTCTATCACTTACATGACAGAGATGAACTGAAACTATAATTGTGAGTGAAACTGACGAACACTTTAGAAGCGTGGCCGACACTGGGCTCAGTTCTATACATACTGATATAGGGAGCCATGCCGGGGTCCAGCGTCGTGATCATGCTCTCTACCGAATGCTTGGTCTTATCAAGCACAGATCTCACCATAGGATTCCCAGCAACGCCCTGGACAAAGCAAGATTCAAATGTTCAGTTCAAGCAAAGAATACCAGAATACCTTGACTTTCATAAACATGACAAAACTTTTTTAAAACTTTATTTTTGAGAATTTCATCCATGAAAACAATTAAGTGTGATCATTCTACCCCCTTTCCCTCTCCAAATTCCCCCACGTCTCAACACACTACTCTCAACGTCATGTCAGTTAGTACTGCACATATGGGTACGGATGTGGGGACATCCCCTGGAGCACAGGCAACTTGCCAGTGGTCACCTCCTGAAGAAGAATGATCTTTCCTCCCTCAGCTACTGTTCACTGCCAATGACTCCTCCAGGTAGAGCCTGGAGACCCTCTACCACATCTACACTTAAATGTTTGTTACTCAAGAGTTGCACAACTGCTCACAGTGCTGGGAATAAGAGATGAGCACTCGGCCCTCAATGGGACACCTGTATTAACCACACTACTACCCAGGAGCAGGGAACATCACAGAAAAGGAGGTGGGAAAATCGTGACGGGCTAAGGTTGAGAAAGAGTGTTATGAAATGGTGTCTCCCAAACATGGCCAGCTACTGCAAACTGTGCTCACAACAGCTGTGGTTACCGGCGAGACCAACACAGGAAACTTTTCTTTTTAAGTTTCCCAGGCATCGGTACACCAATTTTTTTTTTTTTTGATTTTTTGAGATAGGGTTTCTCCGTAGCTTTTGGTTCCTGTCCTGGAACTAGCTCTTGTAGACCAGGCTGGCCTCGAACTCACAGAGATCCGCCTGCCTCTGCCTCCCGAGTGCTGGGATTAAAGGCGTGCGCCACCACCGCCCAGCTACCAATTTTTTTAAAAAAATGTAAATGGTACTTTTGGAATCTCTGAGTAAAATGAGGTCAATCAGTGTCAAACTCTTACTACGATTCTAAGTAGTGCTCTTGGCTTCTTCCCTTCACACAGAAAGCAGGCCAGGCAACCTGTGCAGGGCTCTGGAGCAACACTGCTCAAAGTGTTAGTCTGAAAAGTGTGCTTCAGTTATAAATACATTTATAGGAAGATTTTTCTCTCAGGGTTCCAAATGAGGACTGCAGCCATGTGTCTATATAAGGCCACACTTTGTTCCTAAAAAAATGAAGGCAGTAAAAATATATTTCTCACCTTTATCCCTCAGAATAGCTCCTGACTGCCTTAATGGATAACTTTGTCGTTCACATGTTCTACACAAGCTCCTTTTCTTGTTGTCCCCATTCCCAAACCCTCTTCCTTAGGTGGCTTTTCCTTCCGGATTCTTCAGCCCAACAGCACCATGAGCTGTCAGGCAACCTCAGGATAAAATCATGTTTTCTACTACTGTGACAAGTATTAAAACTAGCAACCGACAGTCTCTTTACAAAGCAGGAAGAAGGCTGTAGTTTCTATATAAGAAAATATTTCACAGCATAGCGAAACATAAAAGTGTAGAAAGAACAGATTCCTGAAACATGACCATTATTAACCACTTAGTTTAAAACTATGATTAATGTATGTAATGAAACTGAACGGCTTCTCGGCAGAACCCTGGGACGAAGTTGACAGAATGAGTTCAAAACTCTCTTTTCTTAAGAAAAAAGTGGAAGGACCAGCAAAGTGAATGTCAAGAGAAAACATTATTAGAGGCTCACAGAGCCGGAACCGGAGCACACAGCAAGCATTCAGCACGCATCAGTGGAATGACCAAGCCTAGGTACAGTTTAAATGGTGTGCTACTATTACAGAGCCAGGTTCAACGGGATAAAAGACAAAGACTGACATTAATGTGTAATTTAGTAAACAAAATAAGGGGGATATCAGGTCGCTGAGGGAATGACATCATAATACTCCATTAAGAGGCTGGAAAACACTTAAATTTCATCTCTGCTGTACACGGTGTACTGACACATATCAGCTACATGGAGCTGCTCAGGATTAGAACTGAAGTGGTTAAAAAACCTAGATGGAATGCAAAGGTATTCTTTCCGCACACAGAACTGAAAGAGATGCACAGAAATGACTTCTCAACACAAGCACTTTTGTGAGAAAAAAGCAAAATAAAATTAAAATGCAGATTAAAATGGAAAAGGCCATAACGTGTACATCTTAAAATAGCATTGCTTTAACCAGAGTTCTTAACAAACTCACTTAGAGATGCAAGCCTCCCAACTTCAAAGTGGGTAAAGATGAACAGAGAATACAGACAACAAAATTTCATGGAGAAAAAAAAAGGCCAAAATTAATAGCAAAGAAATGAAAAATTAAAACATGGTTTCAAGGTTGGAAGTTTGGCTTATAAAGTAACACAGTTGCATAGCGTAAGGACCAGAGTTGGGATCCCCAGAACCCACACAAATGGGTGTGGTGGCCATACATAATCCCAATGCTCAGGATGGAGAGTTGGAGCAAGCTGGCAAGCCAGGCCAGTTCAAACCACAAGCTCTGGATACAGCAAGAAAGTGGACCTCAATATATATGGTAGACATCACTCATAAGCCACTGTGTTTCAACCCAAGGACTCCTCTCTCTCTCTCTCTCTCTCTCTCTCTCTCTCTCTCTCTAACGCACACGTACTCAGGCACAAAAAAAAAAGGTTTCAAATGTTTTTGTCTATTGAATCAGAAAAAAAAACAATATTTCAAATTAACATCCTTTGCGGTGTGTGAGCAATGACGGAACAACATGTGCTGGTGTGGCTGCTGCAAGCCAACATGCAGGAAGTTCTAGGGCATCACAGGGCTTTCATCAGGAACTAATGATGTCAGAGATGCCCAGCAAGATTACATACAAGAGTGCTAAGTCGTTTTATTTCTAAGAATTAGAATCAGAAGGGACCACCGTATGGCTCAGCAGCTGCATCATGTTAATCAGGCCTAAGGGTGCAGGCCTGTGATCCTGTTACAAGCCAGGATGAGGCAGGAGGACTGCAAGCTTTAGGCCAGCCTGGGATACTAAGTGAGCCTTTCTAAGACTGAGAGTAAAAAAGAGAGCTGGGGATCAGGTTAGTAATGAAGTGCTTACCAGTGTGTGTAAGGCCCCAGGTTCAGTCTACACTACCCCCAAAACAACAAAAAATGTACATGTTTACACATTTTTCTCAATTAGAGAGAGTAAAATGACTTAAAAACTTACAACCAGATAACAGTGATAACAGATTTTTACACATTTTTCTCAATTAGAGAGAGTAAAATGACTTAAAAACTTACAACCAGATAACAGTGATAACAGATTTATAAAATAAAACATGATTTTGCAGAACCCAGCACCGTGTAAAAAGCAGAGCGCTACAGCACATGTCTGAGAGCCCTCGCTCTGGACGGAGCACAGACGACAGGATCACTGGCAAGGTGCATGGAAAAATTCCAAATTCAGTGACACACACACACACACACACACCTGTGCACATCCGTCCATACATACAAACATATGCAGACCCCAAATACACAAGAAACAAAGACAGACAGGCAACTTTACAGCTAGGAGGACATTAATGAAGTCTTCTAGAAAAGACAAAGAACACAAAGCCCACACCACTAATCCATCTGGATTCTATTAAGAGAATGAGTACATGGGTAGACACACATAGACAAAAGATAAGCATCAACTACAAAAATCTGGCCATAAGGGGCTTGTTTTCCCTTACACCATACTGTGTTCTCAGAGCACTGCCTTCCTACCCTACACTGCCTTTCTCTACTGGATACCCTGTCAGCTTCACAACTGAACCGTGATTTGAAAGACAAACACCCTTACCTTGATAAAGCCCCAGATCCCACCGGCAGGTGCCTCATCCTGGCCTCTAATAATTCTAGGATCTTCCTGCTCCTCGGGGAAAGTAATGGCTGATGTGGTTCCAGGTCCTGGTGCCAGAGATGTCATACTGGCTTGCTGAGTAATGGGGGCTGGCAGAATACCTAGTCAATGGCAAAACATTTAGTTGGGTCATTTATTCCACAAATGTTTTCCTATAAAAAGATGTATCATATGAGAAGCTCAAGACAAATCCACCCACAGAACTACTGAAGCACCTAAAGATGAAGTTATTAACTCAGACCTCTATAAACAAGATGCAAAAAATCCCTCAAGAGGTATTTTCTCCTTCACACAGGTTTATACCAAGTGTCCTGAAAAACAACAAATACAAGCACACATACACACACTCAGTGTCTGTGTGTGCATGTTCCTGTTTGTCCTATTCAGCATCTGGATGACAGGTGGACTTCTAATCTCCTTAATCCATAAAAATAATTGAGTACTCAGCCCATCATTTAAAAAAAAAACATCAACAATCACCATACATACTCCATATACTTCCAAAGGAAAACTTGGACCCATTGGGGCTGGAGAGAAAGTCCAGCAGCTGATAGCACTGGCTGCTCCTGCAGAGGACCCAGGTTCAACAGCCATATTAGATGACTTCACAACAATCTGTAACTCCAGTGGTAGCCGATAAAACAACTTCCTGGCCTCCTAGACTGTCTGCATGCATGTGCGCATATGATGGTCATACATACACTCTCTCTCTCACACACACACACAATAAATAAATCTTTTTAAAACACATGTAAACACAGGTAAACATGTAATGTCTATGCTCCGTAATAAATTTTTATTTGGAAAGATAGATAGGTCAATTTGGATACTAAATAATCAAAGCTAAAGTGCTCCTTACCCTAAAATCATGAACAGGAGACAACAAAGATTGGGTCTTGATAATTTGTTTCCATAACCATACTAAAGAAGGGGACTGAGGGAATGTAGTTGGCCTAGGAAAAGAAATGGCCTAGTATCACCACTTCTGGCACATGGGACTGGCTACATAAAATGTACTCCCTAGGGATGTTGGTTCTCTTGGATTACAACCTGCAGCCTATCAGTAAGTAACAAATATTAGCATGGAATATGAGAAGTCTTTCTCACACCTCAAATGTCAATCATATATCAATTTTTATACCACACAAAAATCACACAGTAAGTTATACTATTTTTACTGTTAATAATTTAAGTGGCAAAAAGATGAGCTTGGGAAACTCTGGAAGTCAGAGTGAGCCTAGATCATGAATGTCGAGAAAGCAAAGCCCCAGGAGCAGCAGGTGCCCAAATCTACCCAGAAACTAAAATAGTACTATACCATGCACCTCAATCACTGTCTAGTAAACAAAGCACAGCACAGTACAACTCAAAGCTGGCACACGACAATAAAGCACCAAAGGCAGCTGTGTACTGAGGAAAGTAAGAGATCACCTGTGACTGGGGGCGCGGAGAAGGATGGCATCAGCGGTGTCTGGGGCGCTCTCCCGGCATGGCCCCTTGTGATGTCGTAAGCGGTACCGACAGAAAATCCTGATATAGGAGGACCCGAAGGTGGAGCAGATAAAAGCACACCGGAGGCAGAAGTCGCAGGTGGGAAGGAGGATAAAGGCGGGCTGCTGAAGGCCATGGCAGGGGACGGAGACACGGAGGGCAGCACCGAAGTGCCACTCAGGGGAGCCGACGGAGCTGTAGACAGCGGCACAAAAGGAGGGGGTGCTGATGGCTGCACAGGGGGCAGGGATGGCTGAGGCGTGGAATAGGCATGTGGTGTCAGGGACTCCATCCCAGACACATTGGGAGATGAGAAGGAACTGGTTGTAGCTAGAAAAAAAAAAAAAAAAAAAAGCAGACAGAGAGGATAAACACACAAGGCTGAAAAAGCTTTTCATCTCATTTTCAAACTTTCACTGCTTGGGAAATTCCTAATGTGGTAAGCCAAATCTTAATAATTAATTTTAAAGGTGTAATTTCCAATGCATAACGCTTGTACCTGAGCGCAGGCCCCGCACTTATCCACCGGATAAACAGCGTAACTCAAGGATGGCACCGTCCAAGAGCAGACCTTCCTTTTCATTTTTGTTTCTTAGACAAGAAGGTCAGTTTTCAGCCCCGATTTGAACATAAAAACCTAGACATTAACACCTCGAAAAGATTAATCCCCACAAAGTCCTAGGACATCAGAGACGAGAACTCTGAAGGCCGCTAGGTCTGCAGTGACTGAGCAGAGAGCAAGCCTGCTAGCAGCAAGCGTCAGCCTCCTTGCTTGTTCAAGACAATTGCTGTGCTGTGCTTAAGTTTAAAGAGCTACTTCTTTGAACACAGACAAGACTAGCGAAGCAGGAACAAACAGTCTTCTAACTGATTCAGAGAGACCAGAGTCTTTCCCAGTTTCTCCCACCCAGCAGAGGTTAGGCACAACACCCACCTAAGTGAACCTCAGTGGAGGGCATGGTGGCAGCCAGGACTGCAGGGTTCAGGGGAGGGGTTCCAGGTGGAGTGGTCTCTATTCCACTTTCTTCCATCATCTTCCCTCAGTTACTGTGGCCTGCAAAGACAGAAAAACATGATAAGCTTGCACAGGGGTGGCAGCTCACGTAGTTAGAGAACAATTAAGGATGATCAGAAAGAAGCAATCTGTCTGTAATCCTTATAATACAGCAATATCTAGACGAAGGGTTTGTCACAGCTCCTCAGAGCTGGAGAGAGGACCCATCAGGTGACAACACTTGTGCTCCTGCAGGGGACCCGAGTTCAGATCCCAGTGCCCAATCAGCCAGCTCACAACTACCTGTGCGGCAGTTTCAGGGTATCTGACCCTCTCTTCTAGCTTCCAAAGGTACCCATACACATATCACACACACACACATGTGCGTACATACAATATTTAAAAATAGGATCTTTGGTATCTGAAAAAAGACTCTTTAGTGCTGTGTGATATTTTGATTGTGTTCTAACAAATAAAGCTTGCTTGTAGTTAGAGGGAGGAGCCAGCCACTAGGTGACCAAAATTAACCATTGAGATTTGGAGGACTAGACAAATAAGGAGATAGGACATAGCAAGGTGGAGCTAAGAGAGGATCTCTGGCCCCTTCTGGAGGAAGGAAGGGAAGAGACAGGTGACTAGTGGCTGTTCCCCTGCTTCTCCGATCATTCAAGTTCTTACCCCAATATCTGACTCCCGATTTTTTTATTGATAAAGAATAATTAATTAAGCCGGGTGGTGGTGGCGCACGCCTTTAACCCCAGCACTCGGGAGGCAGAGGCAGGCGGATCTCTGTGAGTTCGAGGCCAGCCTGGTCTAGAAGAGCTAGTTTCAGGACAGGAACCAAAAAAGCTATGGAGAAACCCTGTCTCGAAAATCAAAAATAAAAGAATAATTAATTAAGGCTTTAGTATAGTCTTTGGGTCTTGTTCATTTCTGTGTGTAATTTATTTTGCAACCATTTTTATAACAAAGTTTAAATAAATTTAAAAAAAACACTGCATGAAACTAATGCACAAATATCCTGTGACAAGTCCATACACATATTTTACAACTTGGAAATAATTTTACGGTAGCCATTTCATTAATGAAGCTATATATTTCAAATACTAAAGTGCCAAGCTGGTGTGGCCACTTGAGTCCCATTAAGAGTCACATGCCAGTTTCAATCAAATTGCTTAAAATGCAAACATCTAATTTAACTTTGAAACTCCACGTCTTCCCTCACCAAACATTCTACGTGGACTACTCTACTGACATTTCTTTTTAAATGTTAAATTTGCTTGACTTTACAAATGCACTCTCTTCCCTCAATACATTCCATGTTGTCTATGCCTATTAACATGTTTTTAAAAATCAGGAAGTGTTCAGCTTTATAAACATGTTAGCTTCCAGACTCCTGGTCCACAGCAGCTTTATGAAATGCGATGGTGTGGCTCAGGGGTTAGAAGCTGACTGTAGAAAACAAGCCACAAGAAAGCAATGTCCTAAAAGATGATGATGCACACCAACTATAAGAAAACATCTCACAAATCAAATTGCTTCCTAAGCACTCAGTTATATACCTATAATCTGTGCGGCTCTCAGCCCTCATCAGAGAAGGTCTTTTTGCAATGGATGGCAGTTAACAGAGAGACTCAGAAGTACTGAAATCACAGCAAATAAGTTAAGGGAGTGCTCTGCCCCAAAAGGACCAGGTAAGTAACACCCCTCCCACCGAGGCTCGGGAAGATTGTAAGTGCCAGAGCTTGAGCTGCTATGAAGCGGTGTCTTATAGACAGAACAGGGCCATAAGACCTGCACAAAATCAAGCCAGTCAAATTCCCAGCACAGATGGAAGAGGAGCTCAGGGGCTGAGAGAGTTGATGGCGGTGAGGGGAAGAGTTTGTTTTCTGCAGGGCTATGTCCTGCAGTAGATCTCATACCTACACACACGGGGGGTGGGGGGCATCACTATCTGGAGGAGGTGTGTGTGGCTGGGGTGGATATGATTCTATAAAAAAGTTACTAATCTTAAGATTCATCTTAAGTGTATGATAGTGTAAACCTTAGTCAACCTGACAGACACTGAATCACCTGGGTTACAGCCACTAAGTACGGCTGTGGGCATTATCTTGATTGTGTTTGCTGAAGTGGGAAGATGCCCAGGTAAGTGGCATTGCTGGTCGGGCTTCTACTGTAAAAATGGAAAACGGAGGTTTAGCAGCCCCAGGGTCATCTCATTTGTGAACTTCATCTTGGTTGATTGGTTGATTCCAGTAACCACAGTAATTTGATTTCTAGAAGTAAATTAACTTGCTCTATAGAATATTGGCTACTCTGCCCTGCTGACCCCAGGAAAGACATTTACTGATCACCTGACATTCTTTCCATCACTGCTCACCATTCTTAGTCAGAAGCTTTGCAACTCCCTAACCCCATCTCCTTCCTTCTAACTACCCCAGCGAGTAAGCTGGTGGTGGTCTCTGATTTGTGCAGAGATCCCTCCACAGGCTTTTCTCCCTGAATAAGGACGGGCTGCACTGTCCTAAGTCTCATCCCCTGGCCTGTCTTTCCTTCTCGCTCAGCGTTCATTTGGTGAGCCCCACAGATGATGTCTATGCAGGAGAACCTGAGAGGCAGAGTGGAATAAGCAGGGAGCAGGGCAGAGGCCAAGAAGATAAAGGGCTGGAATGTAGGAAACTTTGGACTATAATCCATCGGCTTAAGTCTCTCTGGATCTGGTAGTGCAATGTGTTGTACTCTGTCCAGGAGCAGCCGCTGTCAAAGGGCAGTGCAGTCAGGCCATGCTGCAGAAAATGCTAAGACGTGTAGGTTTAGCAGAAGTGTTTAGTCCCAGGGCAGATCACTGTGCTTTAATTTTATGTTTATAAATGGTTTGCCTGCATATCTGTGTACCATGTGGGTGGCTGGTACCCACATAAGCCAGAATGAGGGTATCAGATCCCCTGGAATTGGAATCACAGTCAGTTGTTAGCCACCAGAGGGGTATTGGGAATCGAACCTAGATCTTCTGGAAGAGCAGTGAGAACTCTTAACCACTGAGTCATCTTTCTAAACAAAAGGCACATGTTTTTAGGAGATAGCAGACCCTCTAGGCCAGTAGTTTTCAACCTTCCTAATGCTGCAATTCTTTAATACAGTTCCTCTTGCTGTGGTGACCCCCAACCATAAAATTTTGTTGCTATGTAACTGTAAGTTTGCTACTGTTAGGAATAGTAGTGTAAATATCTCATACACCCAATGGTCTTAGGAGACCTTTGCAGAAGGGAGGGTTGTTTGGCCCCCAGGTTGAGAACCAGTGTTCTAGGCTTCTAGGCGGTTTAGAACAGTGCCGGCCCGTGGTCATAAGGAGAGATGAATCAAGAGATCTTCCCAAACAATAAGCAGGCTTCAAAAGGAGGACCACCCTTTTCCCTGAGGGGTCCTACTTAATAATGGAGCGCCTTCAAGAGGACTGGGGCATCTCTTCAGATCCTCTAGAGAAGAACCAACAATATGATCTGAGGGAAAACTCCACTGAGCTGGAATTTCTGAGAGTCCATCTGGCTGAGGATCAGAAAGGAGGAGTCTCCAATGGGAAAATTCTACACAACTCACCCAAAGATAAATCAGCCACTGGCCGATGAGAAGTCAATGGATAAGGTCCCTGTTGGAATTGCTAGGGGTGGGGGACAGGGAGGCACCATCTAGAGCAGAACAGATTTAATCTGAGAAAATCCACGGAAGGGAGGTCTCTGGATTAGGAAAACAGACCGCTCACTGTTCACTGAGAGCAGGGATCAAAAGCATCCGCTGCCAGGGATGGTCCAAGACTGGTGAGTGAGAGACTGGACTAAGGCTGGTCCTAACTATCTCTCTGACCAGCCATTGTCAAGGGCCTGAAGCGGGGGAGGGGGCACAGCAGGAAAACAAGTCTAAAATGCTGGTCACTGTAGTTGGAGGAGAATGCCATCACTTAACCAAAACAGAAACTTTTCTCAACTGGTGGGACCATGCTACCAAGCAGCTGTAAGCATTCATTCATCAATCTCCCTGGCATCCCGATTCTGGATGTCATGTGACCTTTGAGCTCCCGCCTGGAAGTCTTCACCATGGTGGGCTATGCCCTTGAACTATGAAGCGGATGAGCCCTCTTCTCTCTGAAGTGGCTTTCACTGTCTGTTAGAGTGTTTTATACAACAGGAAAAGAAATCCAGACAGTACACAACCAACGCCAAATCAGCTCTTGATACTTTTCCTCATTTTACAGATGTTCAGCAAAAGTTTGTCGTTTCCCAAGCGCTGAAGCAGCCTCTGGGAATATAGTGTTAAGCGAAATCCGGTCAACTTAGAGACTCGTACAAGCCACAACCAAATAAAAGCACCAATATCCAACGATGAATTCAATACAGCAACAGCAATACACCCCGAGGCTGGGTTTTATATCCAAAGCTGGATTCTCTGACGCCAAGAACACAGTCTAGAGAAGGATCCCAACTCAGAGATGAGCTCAGTTCTGAAGGATAAACCAAACTTCCATACGCCAAGAAAAGAGAGAACTTAAACAAGGAAAGGGGAAGCTTCCAGAAGAAGAGTGAGCACACTGCAGGTATAAACGCTACGTGCGGCAAAAGGGAGTAAGACGGTCACAAAAACCCAAATGGCAGAACAAGACTGAGGGGCAGCCAGGGGCCCAGACGCCTGGTCTTCCTGACAGCGGTAAGGAGCTGGCCCTCCGATGAACAGAAAGGCACTTGAGCTGGAGGAAGTACCTGTCTTTTTATTCCAACTCTTCTGAGATTTTGAATCCAAAAGACAAAAACATAGTAGAGTATTCTATGCATTCAGTCACAACCATGTGCAGAAATCCACAGGAACCACTTTGCACATCTTCCCTGGACTCCAGCTATTGTTAGTTACCTGTGTGTGTACGAAGTGTGCACAGTTCTGTGAAACTGAATCATGTGCAGACACCCGTCATCGCCACAGTTAGGACACAGAACCACATCATCACTGCAAACGTCACATCCTTCCTCAAAACATAGAGCCAGCAACAAAACACTCCCTTGTTCTCTCATTTTCCTCCCTTCATAAAGGTAAAATAACAAAATTATACCCCCCACGCAACTCCTAATATTTGCCATTTTTACACTCTGCACACAGAAAAGTGCCTGAGATTCGTTGACGCTGGTCCACTTCCATTCTTGATGAATGGCATTTCTACCTCACAGACGTCAGCCCATCTACCACCCACTGGAAGACTCAGGCTGATCCCAGCCACTGACAATCCCTATTTGTGTCCTGAACAGTCCTTTGGGCCGGGGTCACAGCTCAGTGGTGAAATGCTTGCCTAGCAAACGCAAGGGCCCTGAATTCAACCTCCAATACCATGGGGGGGGGGGGATAAAAAATTTAAAAAAAGGATTCCTTTGGCTGAAATATGTATACTGGACCACTGGGCAGAGAGAGCACTCAGAGGTACAGAAAAGTTCAAATAAGTCTGTCAATATCCTATACTACAGATAATCATAATCTCATATTCCCTAGGGTTTTCATGACAACTTCTGGTTGTCACAGGGTACTGCTCATATTAAGTGGTGGCTCAAATTCCCATAACGCACATCTCGCAACCCATAAGAATCGTATGTCCCCAGACATCCATAGTGCCAGGCTGAGACTCTGTAGCCTAAACTAAGGTGATGATGGGGATAAGAAAGGAGCCAGACTTGAGAAACACTTAGGGGGTAAGACTCAGTGAGTACCCATAAAGGAAGCATGGAGAGACATGGGTTACACAATCCATCAGACAGATGGCGGGGTCAACAGGTAGGACAGAGAGCTCTGCAAGAGGCTAAGGACATTTACGGTGTCTTGGGGTGGAATCATAAAGTGCTTCCTTCCCCTCTAACTCAGCAGGGTCAAGTTCCTTGAAACACCTGAGTAGAGACACCAACTAGGTCTGGAGTTCACAAACCACAAGTGTTATCAATGTACCAACAGTTTCTGAGACGGTGCTCTGCTCTATCTTTCCCAAGAAGGGCATACCAAGATAAAGGGACGACGACTACTTACCACCAAACCTTCTTCCAGTCATGTGGCCAACGTGCAGAAAATAAAACCAGCAGAATGACAGGGAGAAGGGAGGACACCATGGCACCCAGGGGCCAGCATTTCGAAGCAGGACAGGATGACAGCACTAACTACTGCAGAGGAGCCAGGAGGGATGCTGTGGACGATTCCCTGGGTTTGCTTAAACTGCGGATGTTCTCAGAGCTTTCCCCAAAGGTGGGAGACTAGGGGATGGCTAGGATCAAACTGAGGAGGAGTGGGAACAAACAAGAACCTGCCCAGCAAAGTCTGGCTGAGAGGAAGAACAAGGCATCCAAGAGGCTAACTCTAGACATATTCCCTACCTGGACAAAGTCAGATAACCTGAGAGAAAGGCTCCTTCACCAACTGCATCACTTTCTACCACCATTCCTTCATCCCTTAATTTGTCACTCATATTCTTGTGGCAGGAGCTATCTACCCCCTACCACAGTCAGGTCCTATTTAAAGATGACCCCGATCTCTCAGCAATTGCATGGGCAAAAGAGTTCACCTGAGATACATGATCAATTTCTTTCGGCCCTTAAAAGCTTTACTGTTAGAGAAATGATTGAATGCGATAATAAAATAAACTTCATAAACATGAACATATCCTCTTAAATAAAGAAAAAAAAAGAAGCCTGCTAGGATAAAAAACACAGAAACATCAAAAGTCGACAGAGCTTTTGAGGAACAAAAGTAGTCCAAATGCATCAACGTTATGGGAAAAGAGATGGAAAGAAAGAGCTTAGAAGATTTGTCCTCAGGCTATAATCGATCAAACTGCTCTTCGAATCTGCTTGCACCTACTCAGGTCTGCTTTTAGAAAATACACGATTACTGCTAGGATATAAGAGAGTGTGGACTTTTGATAGATTCAGAGCATTCGAAGCTATTCCTATTGATCTTATTGATGCCCTGGGTTTGCCTCGAATACCACCAGCCGGAGGTCAGCAGTCTGTCACTCTGTGTGGAGCCCAAAAATAAACTTCCCTAAACACTCACTGATTCAAGCAGTGCTCACACTGCACTGGAGTGCCAAAAAGTGTCAGGATCGCGTCAAAGCTGCCTCCCAAATAAACTACTGTGACAACAACTCTTGGACGGGAGATCCTGCCATTTAGGAAGTAAGCAATCCTGCAAAGTTGGCTGAAGCGGGTCCGGGGTGACGGGCCCTGCAGGACGGCGCTGGACACTCGCGGGGATCCCAGGAGCAGACGCTGCATCCCACCGGGGCCAGTGGCCTGGGCAGTGTGGGCAGCCTGTGCCACGTCTGCAGGCCGGGCTGGCCGGGCGAAGGTCCGCGGGCCTGGCCACCCATGCACGAGGGCGAAGGTGCAGGCCCGGGAACCGGGATCGGGGGCCGGAGCAACACGGGGGGATGGACCCGGCTCGCCCGATGCCTGTCCCCGCCGCCCGGAGCCCCCCGCACTCCGCCGCCGGCCGGCCCGCCCACCTGGGACTCGCCCGCGGTCTGTGGCCGCCGCTCCGCTCCGCGCGGGTCACCGCCAGGCCCGCGCTCACCTGGCTCCGAGCGAGCGCCTATGCGGAAGCTACACACGCGGATCGGGGTCGGGATCCGGGTGTCCGGCGCGGGGATCCGGCTCAGCGAGGACGAGGACGACCAGGGGAGCGCGCGTCCCGCGCCAAGATGGCCTCCGCGCCGCCCCGCTGCCACGTCGCCGCCACGCCCCGCCACGCCCCTCGGCCGGCCTCCGCCGTGCGGCCGCACACCCACCCAGAACCGGCCGGGGTGCACGGCCGCCCGCGTTCGGCCCCACCTCCCTGCAAGGCAGGGAGCGAAGCTTTCCACGTCGCAGAGGTTGCCCTCCCGAGAGAGGTACTGGTGGCAAGTTACTTGCCGATTTTCTTTTTAAGTAATGCATATTATTATTAAAAAAAAAAACTAGATCTGGGAGCCACTTCCTTATTTTATAGGCACCTGAAACAGTTCCCACGACGTATGTTAAAGAAACCAATGAATGAAAAAAGTGTAAAAGGAAGAAAGAAAAAAAGAAGAAAAAGAAAGGAAAAGAAAAGAAAGAATTTCGCAGTCAGACATCCTAATTTGGATCTAAAGACCCTTTGCTCTGCAGCATCCCCTTGTATGAACTACTATTCTTCTTTCCATCTATAAAATGGGAATAATATTTTCCAGCACTCATTCAGGTTGGTAACAAAGTCAAATAAAACAAGATGAGTGAAAGGGCCTTTCAAGCTGCCTAGTGGTCAATATACGAAGAATTACAGCTTTCGTTTTAGTTGGGAATTTCCGTCAGGGACTGAGTCATACGTATGACGTCGATGCAGCTCTTGAACTCGGCAGCTTTAAATACTCTACAATGCTTTGCTGAAAACCAGTACTATTTAGCAGCTCCCCGACTGTATATTCGACTCCGCAGCTACCGTGGGTTGTTCCCTTCCTTACCTTATCCACTCAGAATGTGTGTAGGTGGCTGACTGGGTTACTCTTTAAACAGCTTTGTTTAGGGCGGTGCTCAAAGCAGATACCATCTCCATCCCTTTGGCTCACACCCTCGATAGTTATAAGGTGTGCTGATTTCTTCATTCATTTAGCAGAGATTAATTGATGGCTGCAGTGCTGCCATGATCAAGACAGGCAAGGTCTCAGTGCACCACCTTTCCTTTGAATAGGAAAAAAGTCCATGAGCTAGAAAATCAACAAGACAACACAAGGGTAACATGACTTGGACCATAATTTAGGCTCACCACTTAGGGGTGTGGGATGAAAAGGCTTTGTGTAAGAAATGAGATTTGAGCAGAAACATAGCCCAAAGCAGGCTGTGGTTTTCTAGGCAAAAAGAAGAGCATATAGGGAGTGGTGGGCCGGGCTGTGTGTGTGTGTGTGTGCTTTGTCACAAAGGAAGCCAGAGACCAGTAAGAAATGGGGGCAGCGAAAGCAGAAAGTGAGGTCAAACACAGCCGACAGGCCACGGCAAAGTCTATGGTGTGGATCAAATCAGAATGAAATGGGAGCCACGTGGATGGGAAGGAGCCGAGAACTGACGAGGTTATATTTCAGCTTTGAATCATACCATATCACAGTGTGCCTGTAGCACATGGAAGGGTGAAAAGATGACCATCAGAGGGACCGCCATGGCTTAGACTGATGGGTGAAGGTGTGGAGGCTAGACATGTCTTACAAGGTGAGCTGTTTTAGTTAACTGATGGCTTAGCTTTAGGCCTTCTTCATTGTTTATAGCCATGGCCGGTGGCTCAAAACAACAGATTTTATTCTGTCACATTTGCAGAGGCCAGCAGCAGTCCAAGAAGAACGGATCAACAGGGCCTCTCTCTAAAACTTAGGGGAGAATCCTTTATGTCCCTTCCAACTTTGGTGGCACCACGTGTTTCTTAACTTGTCCGAACTATCTCCAGTCTTTGTCCCTGTGTGTATCTGGCCGCCCCTCTTCCCATGCACTGTGGCTCAATTTCTCTTTACTTCTCCCTAAGTATATCTGTCATTGCATTGAGGGTCTAAGTCTGAAGAAACTTGGAAGTCTTACAGAGAACTTACAAATAAGGTCACAGATATACATATCTTTTGGGGTGGGCTCACTATTCAACTGGCTGTATAGACAAAGATACAGGAATGAATGAAAAACCTATAATTATAAGATAGATTTTGAACTTGTCATTCACAACATTTATAACATATGTATCCATTACTTTTTTGGTGACTATGACCATAAATCACTGACAAGAATCCATTTAAGGGAGAAAGGATTCATTTTGTTTTGTAGTTTAAGTGTGTAGACCATCTCATCAGACAGTGCATGTCATGGGAGAATATGCCCCAACCAGGAATCTAAGAAAAGACAGGCAGTGGGACTATGCTAAGAAACCTCTAGGTCCTCCCCCAGTGACCTGCTTCCTCTAGCTGGGCACCACCTCGAGCTCTGTTCCTAGCTAGAAGCCTGTGTCCACACTTATAAACCTATGAGGGGCATTTCACATCCCAACCACAGCATACAGTATGCTTTTCTTACCACTTCATATTCGAGCTTCTTGAGAAGTTTGTATGGCAGATATCATTATTCTAGAATTATAAATATAAAAACGAAGGCTTTCAGGATCGCGAGTAGAACTGGAATTGAAACCCAGCTTTCATAGATGATATCCCAACTGCTTGCTTACTTTTTTTTTTGTAGTAAGGACATAAAATGAGTTCTTAGATGTGCAGACAATGAGGAGGATCCGTAGACAGTTGCAACTTAAGGACAAAACAAAATACCGATCTGCAGGTTAGTCTTTGTCAACCACACAGTCTAGGGTCAGCTGAGAAGAGGAAACCTCAGTTAAGAATTGCCTCCATCAGACTGGCCTGTGGTCATGTCTGTGGGACATTTTATTGGCTAACCATTGATGCAGTAGGGCTAGCCCATTATAGATAGGGTCACCCCTGGGCTGGTAGTCCTGTGTTGTCTAGGAAAGCAAACTGGGCCTGGAGAGAAGGCTCATCTCTTAAAGGCTAGGATCACAACCAAAATACAAGAAGGCAAACTGAACAAGTCCGGAAGCAGAATTCTTCAGTGGTCTCTGCTCTGGTTCCCACCTCCGGGTTCCAGCCTTGTGTTTTAGCCTTGTTTTCCTCAATGGAAATAAAAGAATAAAATGAGCAATAGCCTGGAGGTTGAAATAAACCCTTTCCTCTCCACATTGCTCTTGATCAGCACTTTATCCCATCAGAAGTGAAGCATACGAGGAAGACTCAAGGTTTGTTTTAAGTTAATGACATCCTTTTGAAGTTAACGATAACTCCACAGTTTCTCTCAGAAATCTCTAATACTATTGGAGTGTGTGAGCTATAAGCACCATCATTCCATAGTAGAATCTTCCTTTCTCTCTGCACAAAGACATAGGCAACCAAATCACAACTCCTTGGAGTCTCTATTCTAGCCCAACTAGAGTTAATAGATCTCTTTTTAAATATTCTTAGGACAGTACTGAGTGCCCACAACGTTCACATGATTATACAAAAAGATACTCACAGGTATGATTTGGTCATCTGCAGCATAGCTGGGAGGTAGGCACTGGTGACCCTGGATGCAGAGGATGGCCTCAGCTGAGAGCAAAGCTCTGAGCTACACGACCAGACAGGATGCTTCAGCCGACACTGTAGGAGTATGGTCAAGAGGTAGAGGTGCACACACACAGTTATATGGATATGATGTGTAAGCTCTTTGGGTAATTAAGAAGAGAGGGTAAATCTTGCCATAAATATTGCATGACACACACTTGAACTGAAAAATTATGTAGTGCACATACATTTACTAAGACCTACACACATATACATAAAATGAAAAAAGTCCTAAAAATGAAATTACATCTCTAACTTGAATTTTAGGTGATGAGTTGAGCAACTTAAAACTCAGAGTGGGTGTCGCATGATGTCTAAACAGGCCAAAGGTTAGCTGTTGACTAAGTAGGTATCAGTGTGGGGATTTCAACCCAAGCTGTTTGGTCACAAAGTTAAACATTCTAGTCTATACTATATTGCCTTTTGGGCATTAATTCCTGGCTCACTTGCCTCTTAAATGTGAATTTCAGGTGAATAATTCATAATTTTATGTTTATAGCTGTTTTGCCTGCTTGTATGTTTGTGTACCTGGAAGTCAAAAGGGGGTGTCAGATCACCTAGAACTGTTATAGGCAGTTGTGAGCTTCCTGATGTGGGTGATAGGACTGCACCCTAGCAAATGTTCTTCACCCCTGAACCTTCTATCCAGCCCCCACAGATATAACTTTTAAATGAAGCTTGTGTATTCTTACTTGTTTTCAACTTTAAAAAATTAGGTATAGGTGTGACTACCTCTCAGTTTGTCTAAAATACCCCCACTTCAGAGCTGCTGTTAAGAGTAGCCACCTTGGGGGCTGGAGAGATGGCTCAGAGGTTAAGAGCATTGCCTGCTCTTCCAAAGGTCCTGAGTTCAATTCCCAGCAACCACATGGTGGCTCACAACCATCTGTAATGGGATCTGGTGCCCTCTTCTGGCCTGCAGTCATACACACAGAATATTGTATACATAAAAAAAAAAAAGAGTAGCCACCTTTTATTCTCAAAACCATTTCAACCTGACGATAAATGGTGTGAGTGTGTGTCCCTGTGTGGGTACATTTGCATGCAAGTATCTGCATATGTATACGTGTGTATGTAGAAGCCAGGGGACAACTTTGGATGTTGCGCCTTATATGTTGTCCAACTCTTTCTGGAAATGTGCTCTCTCGCTACATTGGAATACGCCGGGGAAGTAGGCTGGCTAGCCAACAAGCCTGTGTAGCTGGGTTCTAACATCTTCCTGGGAGACGGGATGAGAAGGCACAACATCAATGGACGCCTTTATGGGAGCCCCGTGAAAAGGATATAGCAGACTTGTTTATTTTAACAAGGGGGAAACACTTATATACCCTCCCAGCACCCAGGCATTCCGATCTGTTGACATCACATGGTCCCCCCTCATTGACTAGGCACAATGAAGTTCCCTGACAACACCAGGCAGACACCAGGTTGGGTCCTTAACTGATAGGCCTTCACTTCCTACATAGATTTTTCCATCCCACTGGCATCCCCTGCAATCCACAGGGACAAGCCATTGGCCAGGACTGTCTCGCCAGAGACTAGGAGAGATCCTCAACAGAGGTCTTTTTCCAAATGAACTTTCTCAAGTTTGATGATAAGGGGCTCAACCCAGCCTACAAGCGTTGGGCATCTCTGCCAAGAAACACACCCCTCCCCCTGGTGAGATGGGGAGATCCTAGATCCCTTCAATGGCAGCTGCCAGCCCCTCTGCTAACCCATGGGAGAGGGTATGCTTGTGTTGGTCCTCAGACTGCCATGGCACCAATATGGATGCTGGTAAGATATGTATATGTATGCCTGACCAAGGATCAGCCTGCTCCCACCAAGGAGGGAATAGTCCAGGATGGATAATGTATATACTCCCCTTTCTTGCTTTCATTTCCCCCACCCCCAAACAAATTAATTTATTAAGGGCAGAAGTTATATAGCCTTTGACTTCATTTTTGAAAGGGTTGTTTGATCCTTCCTGGATGCTCACATATGCATTAATTGGTGGGGTGGAATTGTTAATCCATATTCTTTTTAAATGTCTCCTACAGCAGATCTGACACCAGCAGGCAGCAGCTAAGGCAACTCTTCAGGGGTTAGCGGCTCTTAAGCACCCTTCTCTCAGCTCTCCATAGGAGGTTATACATGACTGGTTTTCTGTAATTCAGAAGGCTGCCTAGTCCCCCAACCCTGGCAGCTCTCCAGAAGTGAATGCACTTTGAGGGCTGGTAGTCAATGACAGGAAAGAGCTTGTTCAGCCAGCAGGCCAATCTAGGAGAGGCACAGTCCAGTTGCTGAGTCCTCCTGAGGCAGGGTCAACAGGGCCTGAGCAGAGAACGCTGGCTCCCGCTGATCACCCATATAATAAATGAAAAAGGGTGGATAGGTAGGAAATTAAGGCCTACCAGGACAAGAGGAGACAACCTGGAGTCTGCATGGTGCTGCCAAAGGTCCTGATCGTGCCTAGCCAATGAGGGGCAACCATGCTATGTCAACAGATCAGGATGCCTGGGTATTGGGAGAGAATATAAGTTTCCCCCCTTTGTTAAATAAACAAGTCTGCTGCATCCCTTTCACCGAATTTTCCCAGTGTCTGTGTCCACTGATGTTGTGTCTTTTCACCCACTCCCCCAGGAGGTTGTTAGGGCCCAGCTGCGAGCCTGGGTATCCACTAGCTCCTCCCCCTCAGCATCAGGATGACTGCTGTATCTTACTATACCAGGATGTTTTTGTTTTTGCTTTTGTTTTTTGTTTTTGTTGTTTTTTCCCTCTGTAGCTTTGATGTTGTCCTAGAACTCGCTCTTGTAGAACAGGTTGGCCTCAAACTCACAAAGATCTGCCTGCCACTGCCTCCTGAGTGCTGGGATTAAAAGTGTGCCCCACCACTGCCTGGTGTTTTTTTTTGTTTGTTTGTTTGTTTGGTTGGTTTTTTTTAAACATGGGTTTTAGAGATCAAACTATGTATTTGTGGTTGCAAGGCAAGCATTTTACAGACTGAGTTATGCCCCAGCCTCACCAGTAAGTTGTATTATTTTAGCTGTAAAATGTTGTATGTTCTGCGCAGTTGAGCTATGCCGAGAAAGTGTCAACACCTGTCTGTTCCCCTGCACTAAGGGCCATCATCATCACGGTTTCGTTCTATTGCCTCGGGAGACAAAATCATTTTTCTTTATAGAAAGCATATTTATAAAAACTCTGTGATCCTACGTTCGCTGTGGCTGTCAGAAAATAACCAAGAAAACGAACTTAAAGAGGAAAAGATTTATTTGGGTGCATGGTTTCAGAGAGGGCAATTAATGGTCACATCATTCCCTTGCTCCTGGGCCTGGGGCAGGGGGCGAATAAAGATTCTCAACTCAGAATAGCAAAAAAAGCAGTAGGGGAGTGGGGTGGTGGTGGTAGGTAGGCTTTAATATCCCATCCAGAGGTCCCTTGCCCTGTCTTAATTCTTCCAAAGCCTCTCCTCTCTAACAAATTGTCCCACCTCCCAGTAATACAACAGCTGAAAACCATACTCACCTTTGGCACACAACCATTGACAGACATTTTGGATCCAAACCCTAAAAGACCCTTTTTTTTCCATGTGGAAAAAATGTAAAGACCCAGTCTCACCTTGCTTCCCAGACCTTTCTCTTGTGCTGTAGCCTGCCCCATCTTCCTCATCTCAGGAAACAGCTCCAAGAACCCGTTCCACCTGAGCCTGAAGCCACGTGTCTGACCTACTCTGAGTCCCTTCATCCAAAATGTGCCTGTCCCTTTCTGTCTTCTGCTAACAGGAAACTCTAAACTTTCAAGGCACAGCTCAGAGTTTTCTTCCACCATTCCAACCTTTTCACATTGTCTTACCATTGGGTCTACATGCCTGTAGTCCCTACTCATTTAGGAACTGTGTTTAGACTCCTACTGCAGTCAGTGCCCCTGGAAGCTGTCCAGAGTACACACTGAAGTAAAAATCTAACTCTAGTAAGGCCCTTTGCCCCTCTTCTGGATGCTGACTGTCTCCTCCTGTCCTAGAGTAACTTTCTCTGAATACCCAGCTCCTCCTGATACAACAACAGAACTATTTGTTTGCTGTCTTTTACATTATGAAAACAAACTTCATGAGCACCTTTCTTTGTTTTGTCCCCCCCCCCCCCGCCATTTTGTTCCTAAAGTTAGTCCCCTGTAACACACAGTCTTTGTTTAAGGAGTGAGCCTGAGCACCTCAGGGGTTAGGAAACTGCATCAATCCTGCAGCTGCTGGTGCCGGGGGCTCTTCTCATTCTTTCCAAAGGCTCACAACTGTGATTAATCAAAACCATGATCTCAGAGATAGTGTAGCGCCTCATTTTCTTTATATACATACAATTCTTGACACTTAGTGTGAAGCTGTTAAAGTTGGTCTCAGAAATGTGATCTGTGATGTAAGTTAAGATTCCTTACATAATTTGCCCTCATAGATGAGCAGCTTGTGCACGGGTTAAGTTTTAGATGCCACAGTTACTGGAAATATTTCAAAATATTCACACAACCAATCTTTATTGAGTAAAGCTCTATGCTAGAGGCAAGGCCAGCAATAGCACAAAATAATTCCTTTCCCTTTTCAATTGCTGAAGACACCACCCACTTAAGACACAGGACTCATAGGATTTGAGCTGAACCTAACCTGAAAGTCACTTTACTAAACCAGCTCAATACCTAACTAAAGTATAATCTTTATACTTAAAGATAAGAATAGCTCTCACCCCTCAACAAAGAAATTTCTTTCTACAACTCACAGAGGAAGGTAAAAGCACATTTAGTTTTATTTAAAAAAAGACCTCCTCGTCAAGTATTGACCGAAGTGGCCGAGACATCTCGCCTTCCCTCTGGCTTTGTCCAAAGACCTCTATTCTTCTCCACCCTCATCAGCATCTGGTGTTTCGCTATTGTGGGCTTGACTAACATAGTGTTTTAATTTTCAAATCTCTAATAACATTTGGTGTTGGACATCATATAATAGGTATATATGCCACCTGTATATCTTCTCTGGCAGCAGGTAACCAACAGTGGCAGTGAGTTCATGTATGCAGTGGACAGGGTGTGAGAAGGCACAGCATAACATAGCACTCTTTCCCACCCTCTATCTCGTCTATTCTTTCCATCTCATCTTCTTGATGTTTCCTGAGCCTGGGGACGGGCAGAAGATGTATTGATATGGTGTCTACTTTGACTTCAAGGAAGGTTGGAGGATAAATTACAGTCAATAAGATTAGGGGTGGGGTGGCATGTTTCAAGAACCTTTAATCTTAGAACTGGGGAGGCAGGGAGATCTTTGTGAACCCCAGGCAAGTCCCCTGTGAGACACAGTGAGACCCAGTCTCAAAGGGTGGGGCGGAGAAGAAGTAAGATGGCTAAGGATAAGGAATATCGGACTGAATTTGAAAACAAAACAAAATCAAAATGAGGATGTAACTAGGGAGGTAGGAGGGGAAAGGTGAGATAGTGTTAGGATCCACAGATTCTAGTGTTGACGCTATGGAAAATTATATTTAAGAAGTAAAAAAGAAGAGGGGATAACGTACAATGAAGAAGAAAAGATGTAGGAAGTAGATGAGATGTGGCTGAAGAGTCTAAAAGAGAATGCTTGGGGTGGGGGCTGTAGACGGGGAGAATGAACCTGCACCACAATCTAGACCCTAACGGACCAGTATGCAAACAAAAGCAAAACCATCCTGAGAGTCACAGCAAGAGTGGAGGCTGTTAATAGATGTTAAGGGTTAAAAAGGATACATAGGGACTTCTGTGTTGCATTGAAAGTGATGCTCTCCGATCCCTCTTGCTCTGATAGGACTCCATGGCTTTCCATGTGTTGTCTCTTATCGTCTAAGATAGGAGACTTGTGAGTGCAGAATTATTTCCAAGGTTCCTTTGGTCACTTGTTAGTAACCATGAAACAAGGAGTGATGCTCTCCCCCCATTTGTGATGTTATTAGCTGGTACCTTTCATTCTTAGTATCTTAAGCAGATATTTATCACTATTGATATTCTCAAAGAACTGATGTTCAGATGTACTGATTTTCTTTATTGCTATTTTAAATTTCACTGGCTTTTGGTTTTCAGTATTTCTCTTTCTACTTTAAATTAATTTGCTCTTCTTTTTCTATTTTCTTAAAATAGAAACTTAGGCTATTGATTTTTTTTGGAGCAGCCTTCCCATATACATATACAAAGCTATAAATTTCTCCTGAATCAAAGCCTTTGCCAATGCCCACATGTTTTGACAAGTTTTATTTCCCAATTACTTTCATTTCGTTAAGATATTTTATATCCCTTGAACTTCTATGGTCTTTCCATTACTTAGAAGTGTGCTATTTCATGACAAACATTTTTAAATTTTCTTGGTATTTTTTTGCTATTGGTATCCAGCTCAATTCCATTATGGTATAAGATGATACTTTTTATTTTATTTTATTTATTTATTTATTTATTTATTTATTTATTTTGGTTTTTCGAGACAGGGTTTCTCTGTGGTTTTGGAGCCTGTCCTGGAACTAGCTCTTGTAGACCAGGCTGGTCTCGAACTCACAGAGATCCGCCTGCCTCTGCCTCCCAAGTGCTGGGATTAAAGGCGTGCGCCACCACCGCCCGGCAAGATGATACTTTTTAAAGACATTTATATTTATTTATGTGTCTGTGTGTAAGGGAGAGTGTGTGTGAGCTGTGTGTATGCAGGTAGAGGCCAAAGAGGGCATCAGATCTCCTAGACACAAACAGCTGTGATCTCCCCCCCCCCACACACACACACGTGAGTACCGAGACCTGGACAAGTGCTCTTAACCGCTGAGCCAGACATCTCTCTAGTCCCAACAGTTTGCTTCGTAAGATTTCCTTTTCTGAAAGTTTGCTAAGGTGCTGTGTATGGCCCACAATATGCTTTATTTTGGCAGCTGTTCTCTGTTCTGCTCATTGAAACATTCTTTAAATGTCAATTAGATTCGGTTGACTGATGCTGCTTCTTCAGTTCAACTGTGTCGTTAATGATTCTCACTTGTCTAGAGAGAGGAACAGTGAACTCTCTCATTAGAACGATGGGTTCATTTCTTTCTCTCTGAAGTACTATTTGATTCAGGCTCATGTGCTTTGATGATGGGCTGTTGGCTCATACACATTCGGGGCTGCTGTATCATTTTGCATACACAATTCCTGTACGATTTTGTAATATCCCAAACTGATAACTTCCCTAGGTCCTAATTTTCCTTTGTATGACATTAATATAGGTACTCCCAATATCTTGTGATTATGTTAGCATGCTGTATATTTCTTCACCCTGTTACAGGCGTACCTTAAAGATATTGGAGGGTCATTTGCGGAACACTTTAAAAAATTGAATGCCACAATAGAGCAAACAATATGAATTTCTCTGTTTCCCATCACACATAAAAGTGATGCATACAACACGCGATAGAACTGTATTCAAAACAATGGACAAGCACAATGACGTTTGCTTCGTTAGTTGATTCTCCTTTTTATAACAGATGTCTCTGTAACTCCAAGCTTCTTAGTATCACTTCACTCACAGTTGAGCGTCTGTAAAACTGGAGCCCATCCTCTCACCCCTGCCGCTCCTTTATCAACTAAGCTTATGCAGTTGTCTACGGCCTTTGTTGCCATTTGAATAATGCTCACAGAATCTCCTCGAAGAGCATATTTCAAGTGTCTACTTTCTTTGTTCATCAGTGAGACTCATCTCTTCGAACGCTGAACGTTTTTCCTCAGCTTCAGCAACTGAGTTCTATCTTCAGGTGTGTGGACCATGACAGTTCTAACAGCACCGTGAAGACTGCCCAGTCCAGAATGGCACCTGCGAAGCACAGGGAGACAAAGTTACATCTCAGAGATGGCCGTGATCAAGTTAAAATGCACTTATTGATGATAAGAAATTTGCTTCAGGTTACGGCCAACATGAAAAAAATTAGTAAAGAGAGAGTCAGCAAATACTGTGTAATTGTGTGCAACAAAGCACTGTATTAGGATTCAAAATCATAATTTATTTTATTGTTAACATCCAGCCCGTAAAAGAAATTAAAAGTAAAACGAAATCTCTTCTGCCATTTATTTGCACACCAAGAACTATTTACACATGGCGCTGGGATGGGCAGCTATGGTGGAGGGAAGGAACGCTGAGGCTCATACTGAAGGTCTTTCCCATCTAATGTGCCTTCTAGCCATAAAAACATCATGTATCAATCATTGGATAAAACCAGGAGGAAGCAAGGCAGGTCTCTGGGAACCTCATTCTTTCCAAAGGGAAATGCTCTGCCAACTCCGGCTTCTTTTAGTCAGGAAGAGGAAGTAAAGAGTTAAGGCTCTGGTGACAATTACCATCCTCTGAAAAATGACTTTCTCTTATGCCAAGATAAAGTAATAGTGGTTACTGGACTTTCTCCCAACTCTTCAAACCCTTGAACCTGGGGTATCAACTAGCACTTGCAACTAAGCCAGCAGGAGGAAGGACCCCCCCCCACCTGTCCCAGACTGGTTCAGGGCAGTTGAACCATGCTCTTGTGGCAGCAGGAAGGTTGCCATGGTTTATGGTTTCTAGTAGGTTAAGGAAGTAGGACTCATTGCATCTTCAGAGGCTTTGGTGCTGGAAGGGTGGATGCTTGCCAAGAACTTGACGTCACTGTCAATCCATCTGGAGGCCACGATTTAGCCTCTCTCTACAGCATCTGTCCTAGTGGTTTTGTGAGGAGCGCTCTGACATTTGGAACCCCATCGTTTGCCAAGTTAAGCAAATGTGGTGTCAGGTGCGAAACACACTGGTCCATGGAGCAGCAGCATCTTCAGTGACAGTGACAGTCCGGGAGGAAAGAAACAAGCGCTGCGGCTCTGTCAGGCCAATGCCCAAGTTATCATACAGAGGATAGAATCTGAGCAACAACTTAGGAGGCATGGGATTTTATACATTTAAACCAGAATTGCAGGTATGTGGAAACACAAGCAAAAATAATACCCAAACCAAACCAAACCAAAAGCACTTGTATATTGTATATGTTACTTAAAGTACCACGTGATGCTTCAGTATAACAGGTAGACATATATAATGCTCCAATCAAGGTAAATAGGTTTTATGTCTACTCAAAATGTTTGTAGGTTTTTGTTTATTTGTTTTTATAGTTTGGCAATGTTGGAAAAAACAGCCGTAATCTTCTTTGTGTTATGTAGGGCTTAGCTTGCTAGTTGACTACTTGCCCCCATTCTGTTTAGGTCATTTAAGCTAATTAGAACTGGTCTTGAACTCACGAGCCTCCTCATACTTGCTGAGATAATAGGTGTGTACCACCGTGCTTGGCTTCCAGCGCAGTTTTAAACTTCTGCGCAGAAGCCCACGGCAGCCAATCTATACCTTCATTTCCAACCCGTATCCTGGTGGGCACCGTGGTGTCTGCGTATAGTGGGTACTTGGCGTGGCACACGCAGGTGTGTGCATATGTCTTGAGTATGTCAGCTTGACATACATGCTCAGCCGGCTGAGATAGTGAGCCAGACAGATGCCTCGCCTTGAGGAGCACATGATCTCATGGACAGATGAATAGTTACTTCTGTTCCTCATAATAAGAGGCTTTGGGAGAAATGGGATTACAAGAAGCTCCATGAGTAGGTATGCCCAGGCCTTTCTCACCTGGAAGACAAAGACAAAGGCTTGCAGATCAGACCATTTCAGACACTTGCCCAAACTTTCTACCAGCTCATTGACAAGATCTACTCTGAAGATTGGGGGTGTCATCATGCAGAGCTTCTGAGACACTTTGTTGTCCTACTTATAGGAAATCCAACGAACAGAAGAAACTTTGCACACAGGTTCAAAACAGTGAGATGTAAAGATAAATGCCTTTGGAACTATACAATCCCCAAAGTAAAATATCTAGATATTTAGCTAATTCCACACAAAAGCACTAAGCTCTACCATAATCTGTCACTCAAACCTCCTGAAGTTAACACAGACACTCTCTCCTTTTGTCAATATGAAGACTCTTCAGAAAAGCACACACGGGTTTAAGAATACCTTGCCTAATGTCACTGAGGTCTTTTTAAAACCCATTAAAAACTGGAACCAAGCCTGCAGCTGTCAGCTGGTCTCAAAAGATAACCGAAAGCTTGTGGCTGGAGAATGCTAAAGTTCTTGGCACTCACTACTGCATGTCTGATGCCAGAGATTCACAAACCAGTGCCAGTTCTGCCTGCTGAATGTCAGAGCCACACCTGGCAGGCTGTATGCCCAGCACTTGGTGATCTCCGTGTAAACTGTACTCCAAAGGGATCAGTCATCGACAAATACTGATCTAATGAAGCTTTTGGTATGAAATCTTGTGCTTCGCAGCTCCTGTCCTCATTGGGGTTACAGCAAATTGAGATGCTCGTGTCCGTGTCATGGACATAGAAGCAGCCTCTAAATTCTTAACAGCAACACTGACTAAACGCATGGAGCCATCCTGATTTGTTAAAATCTGGTTTTCTTGGTTTGCTACAACCTGGTAGTTCATCTTGCTCCTCATGCCACTGTTCTACACCTCCACCCTCTTCATGAGCAATCCGGCCGGAAGTCTGCAGTTCAGCCGAGAGTATCTCCCATCTATTCTGGCTCACCCACCTGGGGCTCTAGTTCTCTGCCATTTCTTCAAATTCCTTCCAGGTGGCCATGGTGATATGAACAGAGCCCCGCATGGGGACTCCAGGTGTTTCCCCTGCTCTGTCTGTGAAGAATCTCTCCTCGGAGTCCTGTTTGAGTTCTATGTTGATATCTATTTCAGGTAGACGAGTCTCTCCAGAAGTAGAAGGGGTTGAACAATTCCTGGTCTAAGAGAGCCAAATCTGGGGAGCTGGTGCCAACCTCCGTTTTGATTTTTAAATCATTCTTATTACTGGCTGTTTCCTGATGAAGACGAAGTACAGAGAGTGAGGGACTGTCTATTGGAACATCTACGTCCCCTAGAGAGTTCCTAGATGTCGCTGGGCGGTGGTGGCACACACCTGTAATTCCAGCACTAGGGACGTAGAGGCAGAGGCAGAGGCAGGCGGATCTCTGTGAGTTTGAGGCCAGTCTGGTCTACAAGAGCTAGTTCCAGGACAGGCTCCAAAGCTACAGAGAAACCCTGAAACCCTGTCTCGAAAAGCCAAAAAGAAAAAAAGTTCCTAGATGTCACAGAAGCACAGGCTTTGAATATGCTTTCTAGTCTAGCGCCAGGACACTAAGATCTGAAGGAGCATCCTATGCTCTTCTACCACATGTGATATTTGATGCTATTTTTGTCACTTACCGCTCTGCTCTGTACTCTCTCCTTTAAATCATTGTGCTATTGTCTGAGACTTCAGTTCATGCTCACAATCTGTTTTGATCTAGTCCAGCTTCCGTTCCCTCCACTCTGTTCCTCTCCCATCCTTCAGATTATTCTCTTCTCACTTCACATTTCCTTTTATTCCCACTGAGTCCTCTCGGAGCTGCCTGTTTGTGTATCATCGATGGCCTCTCAGGAGCAGCCTCACTGAAGAAAACTTGCTCTCCCTCTTTCTATTCCATCAATCGTCAATTTCCAATAGCTCCTCGGCTGAGGGTGGGACTTCATTACCACCTCCCAACCCCGTGTTGAGATCTTTGTCTGGCTTACACATGTGCGGTTCTCCTGCAGCTCATAATTGCTGTGGCTTCCTATGAACAACTGCTTTGTTTTGTCCTAAAACTCCCATTCCATTGTAGCCGTCTTCCACCTCCGGATCTTATAATCTTTCTGCCTCTTGTTTGGGGTGATTCATGAGCACTTGCAGGGGGACTGTGATACAGATGCCCCATTTAGGGCTGAGCAGTCTGCTCTTATTCTCTACACCTTGACCAGTTATGGGTCTATGTTTCAAAACAGTCACCATGTATTGCAAAATGACGCTTCTCTAATAAAGGGTAAGAGACACACTAATCTGTGGACATAAGTCATTAGGAGTTAGTTTGGATATATTTATCAGAGGAAAAGTCAAATGGGGTCCATGACCTACCTATCCATAGGTTATTTGTGGTTATAAGCTTTTTATTATCTACAGTGACTGCCTTAAGCAAGGGCTTCAGAGCAAAAACCACAGCCTGAGGGGATTCTGTTCCCTCAGGCACTGACTTTGTCAAAGCTACTAAGGGAAACTTTATCTAAAGCTAGAGAACTCACAAGTCAAGGTTTGAGGTGGAATTCTGCTCACACAGCTAGGCTGAATAGCAAGTAGCTAACCTCCCTTTGCTGGCTTCAACCAAACAAGCCAGCAGCATCCTTCTCTCTGCCCCCAGTTAAAAACCCTGCACTACCCGTGTTTCCACCTGTTTCTACTTGCTGACTCAGCCTCCAGGGAGCCGGTTGATTTTATTTAATTAAGCACATCTTTAAATTGCTAACAAAAGCAGTAGGAAAAAAATGCAACACACTTTATAAAACAATACTCCTCAACAGTTACTGTCCCTGATAATAGTGTCAGGAGTGAGTTCTGGTTGAATGTCCTAAATACAATAGGCAACTAGTTTTTCACTCCTATAGCATTCTTGCCACTTAAACATACCTGAGTAAGATTGTGGATTGCTTTTATCCTCTTTCTCCCAGCTGTTTACAGCCTGATACTTCTTTCTTACAGAGCCTCACAAACTGGAGTGTGTTGGATAATTTTATGTCAATGTGACACAAGCAAAAGTTATGGGAGGAAAGGGAACCTTGATTAAGAAAATGCCTCCATAAGATGGGACTATAGGACATTTTCTTAATTAGTGATTGGTCATTGTGGGTGGTGTCATTCCTAGGCTAGCTGTCCTGGGTTTTGTAAGTAAGCAGGCTGAGCAAGCAGAGCCACACCCCTCTACAGCCTCTGCATCAGCTCCTGCCTCCTGGTCCCTGCCCTACTTGAGTTCCGATGCTCACTGCTTTTGATGGTGAACTGTTCTGTGGAACTGTGAGTGAATAAACTGTTTCTTCCCCAAGCTGCTTTTTGCCACAGTGTTTTTATCACTGTAATAGAAATCCTAACAAAGTTTTTGCAACACCTTCCTTAATCATTAGTAAACATTCCTTCTTGGGCCTGAGGAAGCCTTTGCCATTGTCATGCGTTTGAGGCTGTTATATATCTGTTCCCCCAACATTGAAACACTCCATCCTGCAGGGAAGCTCTGTTAGGCGGAAGATGAACAACTTCAGGAAGTTCCTAAAACTGATCAGATTCACTTGACTCTTACTGTTTGTTTTTGTTTGTTTTTCTCAAGCATAAACAAGCCAAACTGTGGAGAGTCACTGTCAGATAAGCCAAGCTATCAAGAAGACTCTGAAACCAGACCAACTGCCTGGGAGAAACAGAAACCAGCAGAGCTGCCTTCGAGAGGCAGATGAGTCACTTGGAAATGGCATTCGCCAGCTAGAGCAGCCTTTAGACTGTGTACTGGGCTCCAGGCCGCCAGCTTTTGTGAGCTGTCATCCAAGCTGTGGTGGGCTTTGGTGATGCAGCTATCTTTGAGCCATTTCTGCTTCTGGAAGCCACCCCTCACCTATATTCTTGTAAGTAACTGCTATAGGACTTACTGATTCACCAAGTTGGACCTTGATGGTGTCCACACTTTGTTCTGTTGTGAGCTTCCTACAGGAGTGAATAGATGTATTGCATCTCTTCAGGAACTGTCTTGTCATACACCAGAGGCATTGGGGCTCATGTCAACAACACACATTCAGTCAGGACTCCCCATGCCCACAGACTACTGTAGCCAGTTTGTTCTATCCAGA
This sequence comes from Microtus oregoni, assembly GCF_018167655.1. NCBI lineage: Eukaryota > Metazoa > Chordata > Mammalia > Rodentia > Cricetidae > Microtus > Microtus oregoni. The sequence continues at coordinate 7,533,335 of NW_024543976.1, forward strand.
CTATAAAGCTTTCTTCAAATTAGCAACGAGGCTGTTTCATTTGTGCTTACTGTAATAACTGATTTCCATCCAGAACTTTCCCTTTGCATAATTGGCTGTTTAATGTGGGAGGCCCAGTGGGCAAAGTTTAATCATTTCTATCTTTGTAATTAAATACCTGAACACTTAGATGCTGCTGCCACTCAAAGACATAAGTTCAATGTTTCTATGAACATAAGGGCTGGAGAATAAGGTGGAATGACCAGCTGGTGAAATAATCAGAACACATGCATTTATCAGTAGATTCACTGTATTCTAGGACAAATTTCATGATGCCTTTAAACACTAATTCGAAGTCCCATAAAAGACCACCAGTCATGTATGCAACAAACAAGAGCACTTTGTTAATCCAACATGTTGGGGTGGCGCGTGGCAACAATGAGAGAAGTCAGAGACTCCTTTTAAGCAAGTTCAGGGGAATTACAGGGAGGGGAGGTTAGTCTGGGTGCTGATCGGTGGCTTTAAACAAAAAGTTTACAGGTTACTATAGGATTGGTTGGTGGCTTAGTGGTTAGGAGCTTTTCACCTGCAGGGTGAGGGAAACTAACTTTAGTTCTCTTAAGCTTGAATAAGGCTGAAGGGCACCTTCTGATTGGTTTCCCCTGGGTTGCAGCTCTCCCAAGAACTGATTGCTTGTTCCAGTAAACTGAAATTGAGGCCTGGTCCCTGGCTGGGGTCATTAGAAACCTGTCCTGGCTCTGGTCTAGCTTCATGCAGTCTCAGTTTTTGCTTACTTATTGTCTTCCACTGTTTTCTTTTGTGATTTTAGCTGAACATATATTTGGTTCCATCTCTCCCACCTCTTGACATACCAATTATACCCTTATATAAAACAATTTTAGTGATTGACCTAGAGTTAGCAATGAAGAGCTATTACTAACCCAAAAACACTGTCATCTGCTATCATACCCCTTTGCAGATAATATCAGTCTTGATACTGGAGAGTCAACAGTTCCTCCTTCCCACTGCTCACAACCCTGCTGCCATTTACTTCCTCATCCACAAGACATGATCGGCAAGTACATTTCTGCTAGCATTTATCATCCTTAAACCAAGAGTGGAAAAATAAAACATTTTCATTCATTCCATTTATAGTACTCCATTGTATGTAAATCACTGTTAGTTAATTATATCTATCTATCTATCATCTACTTATCTATGAAACATTTCTTACTAGGTAAGTCTTATGAATTAGATTTGAAGTTTCCTCCTGAAAGGCCCATGTATAGAAAGCTTGGTACCCGGTATTCAGAGATGGTGCATTGACAGGACTCATGAGAGATCTGATCTTATGGCTGGATTAATTCATGATTCATAACTTGAGGAAATGCTTTCCCTGCCAGAGGTAAAGTTTACAACCCCCCAAATTTTCCCCTCTGGACTGCCAGCAGTTCACGAGCGCAGCTTAGTTTCCCACCAGCCCCAGCTCTCCAGTTGAGGCATTGTTTTTTTGGACCAGGATTCTCTGCATTCTTTTCTTTCTGCCACTTTTGGGGTAGCCAGGGATCCTAAAAAGTGACTACTTCTGTTCTCTAGTCTAGGAGAAGTTTTTAAAGTCCAGTTTGCTCCATCTTTCCCTGTGATGAGGACAAGGGGACAGTTTTCTGCCCCTGGGATGTAGGACCCCAGCACAGCCCCCTTTACAAACAGGCTTTAATACCTAGTTCTTGTTTTCCTGCTCTCATTTCAGTCACCAGTAAAGATCTGGTGAGCTAACACGGTCACGTGAACACTCAAAGACATCGTAGCGGTAGCTGCTTTCTACTGCGTACCTTCCCAGGCACTGATTCGAGCATTCTGCCTACATTATACACTGAGCAGTCTCTGGAGCGGTTGTAAAAATAACACCTGCTTCAGAGAGCGGTAAGAGTGGCGGTGTCCTCAGAGTGTGAGAGGCTCCTGACTCATCAGACATTAACCGAATCTTCAAAATCAACACTTGGCTTTGGCAATGTGTTTTTGTGTAAGCAAATCATTGATAAGAAAAATTAAAAAAAAAAAAAGCAGCACTGGCGCCCGCCCAGGCAATGAAATACAATCTTTAGTTAGCCCATTGCTTTTCACAAAATTTTTAAATAAATAAAGTGTGTCACTCTGTCGGAGACTAGAGGGCACAGACAGACCCTTTTGGTTGCTGCTATTATTTATTGCCGTAGCGCCAAGTCGGCCTGCCCCATGAATATTGTTGACTTAGAATGAATGAAATTATGGTGTATGTCAACAATCACACACCTTTGAAAGTACGTTAAAAGAAAGACTTCATTAACATATTGAGAAAATACATGCAGGCTAGATAAGCACTCTAATTTGGAAACAAAAATGTTTAACTCTAAATGTCAATCCACACCAATTAAAAGTACATGTTCAACTTGTCATGAGTAATATTGCTTTGTTTTTTCTTTTCTTCAAATCCAAAATTACAGAGCGAACTAAACCTTATTCTTGGCTATATGAATTCTATGCCTAACCGTAGACTGAAAACATTTTATAGCGGGTGTGGTGGCACACACTTTTAATCCCAGCACTGGGGAGGGAGAAGCAGGCAAATCTTGAGTTCGAGGCCTGCCTGGTCTACAAAGAAAACATTCTATATTTTAAACATACACTGGAGGGAAGGGCAATGTCTCACGGATAATGCAGGTGTGGTGTTCCTACAACATGTGGGTATATGTCACCTTCCGTGGCCACGGGTCCTCCAGCTGCAGTGAGCTGTAATCCAGACGATTCTCACCTAGAGATACAGGGCATGGCTACTGAGAGGTTGAGCTTTTTTCCCTTTCTAACTGTCCTTACACTTAAGGCAATCCTTCTGCCTCAGCTTCCTCAGTGCTGAACCACTATGCCAACTCAGATAACTTTAAGATCTATGTTGGACAAGTGTTACAAATTTGAGGTTTGAGTTTTATTTTTTTCTGGGATTTTTTTCTTAGAGTCAGTAGAGGGCGCCCAAGGCTTAATTTCCCACGCCAGACTGTTTAGCTTTGATTCTTTCGGCACTTTATTATGTTTTAAAAAAAATTTACGTTTTCCAATAGAACATCCCCATTGTCTTAGTGTGTGGGTGCACCCCTCGTGGTCCTGAGTTCCTTGCTCGTGCTCCGTCTCCTTCTGCTCCTGATTTGGACCTTGAGATTTCTGTCCGGTGCTCCCGTGTGGGTCTCTGTCTCTGTCTCCTTTCATCGCCTGATGAAGGTTAATATTCCTGAGGATGCCTATGTGTTTGTCTTTGTATTCACCTTATTTAGCTTCTCTAGGAACATGAATTATAAGCTCAATGTCCTTTATTTATGGCTAGAAACCAAATATGAGTGAGTACATCCCATGTTCCTCTTTTTGGGTCTGGCTTACCTCACTCAGGATAGTGTTTTCTATTTCCATCCATTTGTATGCAAAATTCAAGAAGTCCTTGTTTTTTACTGCTGAGTAATACTCTAATATGTATATATTCCATACTTTCAAGGCCAGCTGGCCTAGGTCTGAAAAAGCATGGGATAAATCCGGACTAGCTGAACATAGCGGACAATGAGGAATACTGAGAATTCAAGAACAATTGCAGTGGGTTTTTGATCCTACTGCACGTACTGGCTTTGTGGGAGCCTAGGCAGTTTGAATGCTCACCTTACGAGACCTGGATAGAGGTGGGCAGTCCTTGGGCTTCCCACAGGTCAGGGAACCCTGATTGCTCTTCGAGCAGATGAGGGAGGGGGACTTGATCGGGGGAGGGTGAGGGAAATGGGAAGCGGTTGTGGGGACGAGGCAGAAATCCTTAATAAATAAATAAATTTAAAAAAAAATTTACGTTTTGTGTATTTTTTTCTGTCTTTCTGTATGTTTATGCACCACGTGTATACCCGGTTCCTGCAGATGCCAGAAGAGGGCATCAGAGACCTCTGAAACAGGAGGCACAGACAGTTGTGAGCTACCCTGTGGGTACTAGGAACTGAACCCAGCTCCCCTGACGCCTTCTCTCCTGCCAGAGCACTTTCATTTTTAGAGATGTGATTTTCTTTCTTTTACACAAGCATTCAGCTGAGGGTCTGGAAGGAGGGCTCCATTGGTAAAATGCCTGTCATATGAGTATGCAGACTTGAATTCTGGTTGGTAAAATGCCTGTCGTCATATGAGTATGCAGACTTGAATTCTGATCCCCAGCAGCTGCAGAAAAGCCACATATGGTCACATTCACGTGTAACCCTAGGGATGGAGGGCAGAAACAAGCAGCCCATCTAGTCACTTTCCAGTACTGTGTTCTGTGAAGGATTTTGTCTGAAAAGACAAGGTGAGGAACCACAGTGGAAGTAGTTTGTACACAGAAAATACTGCTTTTCCAATGTAGACCTCTGGCCTCCACGCCAGCACACACAAACATTAAATAATTTTTGTAAAAATGTGACTTTATCCCAGTATAATTTTTGCCTGCATGTGTGTCCCTGCATGCAGGTGTGCACAGCATCTGTACATGCATTTCAATTTTCCTTTAAATCAAATTACAAGTGCAAAAATGTTGATACATGGTCTAGTGGTTTGATTGAGAATGGCTCTTGCAGCTTCATATTTGCATGCTTGTTTCTCAGTAATGGACCTGTTTGGGAAGGATTAGGAGGTGTGGCATTGTTGGAAGAGGTATGTCATTGGAGGGGGCTTTGTGGATCCAATATAAGTGCTCACTACTGTTCCAGCACCATGTCTGCCTGCTACCACGCTCCCCGCCATGATGATTATGGATTCACCCTCTGAAATTGCAAGCCCCAATTAAATGCTTCCTTCTGCAAGTTGTCTTGGACATGGTGCCTTATCACAGCAATAGAAAAGTAACGTAAACACACAGATGTTTTTATAATTAATTAATTATTTAAAAATGATTAATTCCAACTATTTTCTAAGTTACACTATACTTTGACTTGTTTTAGACTTTCTGACCACAGGAAGATTATTTATCTTTTATTTGCTTATGTACAGTTTTGTTGAATTGCAATATAGAATTATGGTATGAATCATGCCAGTTCTTTGATAGGTGTTTGTTGTTGTTTTAATGGATTCAGTTTGTGAATACAGATAGAAATGTATGTAGAAAGATAGTAACAGTGACTTTACTTACTGGATTAGTGTTTCAGCCGAGGCCTCATAGCTTGCTCATGTAAGCTGTACAAAAACGTGAGTTTTTTTTTTTAATGACCTTCAAATCAACAGTCACTTCAATACTAGACTCTGGATACGAGAGAGTGAAGTGGTCAAGAAAGTGTTCTTTTATTTATTTATTTATTTATTTATTTTTTATTTTATTTATTTATTTAATTTTTTTTTTGGTTTTTCAAGACAGGGTTTCTCTGTGGCTTTGGAGCCTGTCCTGGCACTAGCTCTGTAGACCAGGCTGGTCTCGAACTCACAGAGATCCGCCTGCCACTGCCTCCCGAGTGCTGGGATTAAAGGCGTGCATGTGTTCTTTTAAATAAAAATCAGGCGAGCTGTGGAGTTTCTCTTCTCCATCCAGATGTGGTGCTCATGCCATTGTTAGTCAATTCAAAGTGAGGGGGATATTTGAAAAGAACCAATCAGAGCTAGACAGATGTTCCCTAGACCTCGAGGACGCAGCAATCGGTATCTGTCTCAGGTGTTCTAAAGGTAAGAGCCTGGCCGAAGCTCTCAGCACATGTAGGAACTCAGTTGCCACTAATAAAGCTTTTCCTTTTGGCTCGATGTTAACATAATAACGATGTTAAAATAATAACACAGTGTGTGCTTAGTGTGGATTTCTCTATCTTTGAACTGTCTTTCTTGATCATTGGATTTTAAATATGCCTTTTTGGTGATCCAGGATCCCTGTTCTTTGATGTCACATACTGTGTAACCCTGTGTCTTTTTTCTGACAAGTTTATCTCACTTATTATAATATTTGCTGTTCAGAGATCTTCCAAAGATCTTACTGTGCTTTTATTAATGGCATTCGCCATGCTGTGTTCTCCTTTCTTGACCTTAATTAATTCATCTGTGTTTCTGCATTCCCTTTTCTGCCTCAACACTAATTTGATTTCTGAATTCTATAGATTTACCTAATTTTATTTTTTATATTTTATATAGTTTTACTATTTTATTTAAATAATATTTATTTTTTTATTTTACATATCAACCAGTTTCCCCTTCATCCTCTCCTCCCATCGCCTTCCCGATCCACTCCTCCTCCACCTCCTTTCAGAAAGGGGCATGCCTCCCATGGTGTACAGAGCACGGGACATCAAGTTGAGGCGAGACCAAGCGTGCCCAGGTAATCCAGCATGGGGAATGGGTTACCAAAAGCCAGCAAAACACCAGGGAGAGGTCCTGGTCTCACTGCTAGAATCCCTTACTAAGACACCAAACTACAGAATTGTCACACCCATGCAGCTGGGCCTAGGTTGCTCTCATCCAGGCTCCCTGACGGTTGGTCCAGTGTCCATGAGCTCCTGCAAGCTCAGGCCAGCTGCCTTTGCGGGTTCCCCCATTGACTCCCCTGGCTGGGACAGTCCCTCCTCTCTTTCTTCCACAAGACTCTTGGAGCTCAGCGCAGTGCTTGTCTGTGGGTCTGCCTCTGCTTCCATCAGCTACTGGATAGACTATCTCTAAAAGCAATTAGGGAAGTCACCAATCTGCTTACAGTAGATGGCCAATTCAGGCGCCCTCTCCACCATTGCTAGGAGTCTTAGTTGGGGTCATCCTTGTGGATTCATGGGGTTTTCCGTGGCACCAGGTTTCTTCATAACCCCATCAAGCCATCTCTTTTGTTACTCTGCCCTCTACCCTCATTTTAAACAGCAATTATCTCAAAGCAACACTAGAAATTTAAGCACTCAAAGCTTCTGTGTTTAAACTTTTAAACAAGAGAAACAAACCTAGCTTTCTGGTTCTTAAATCTCACTGCCCAGCAGAATTTTTTAAAAATGTTTTTAGCTTGTTCTTTTGATTAGCATACATAATACTAAGTAAGGTTTTAATGTTGCTACTTAATTTCTAAAATTTTAGACACTGCCTATTGGCTGTGGCCTTTGTCTCTTGATAAACTACTTACTACTTGTTCTGGAACTATTTTTTCCCCATGATCCTAGTATTTCTCTTTTGGATATTCTACTTCCTGGACTCTATGATTTTTCATTTCTTAGTTCCCCAGATGTTTTGAGATGACACATCCTTCTGTCCATGACTGGAGAGGGAGCACTGGGGAGGTAAGCTCTCAGGGTCTGCCAGCTAGTTATGGTGTTATAACTCCAGCATCTGGGAGGCTGAATCAGTGTGGTTGTAAATTCAAAACAAGACTGGGCTATACCACTGTCTCCAGAATGAACACGCCTATCTGGAGACATGCATGGTGGACTAGGAGTTAGATAAGTTCCCTGATAGACAGACAGAGAGGAGTCATGAGTGGGAAATAAAAATAGTGAACTTCCGAGATGGCTTCCTCCTCACCACCTAACCTGGGTGTTTTCTCCTGCCAGTGGGGCATCTGCTGGTTCCTTTCCTGTGTTTTTTCTGCAAATGGACGAGTGCTTCTCAAATTAGGTCACTGGTTTGATTTTTTTTTTAATGATTAGTTCTTCTAGTAAAAATATTTACAATGTTCAAGGTGGGCTAGGTTGTAATAGGGTTGAGGTGGCGTTTCTCTTGGCTGCCCTGGGACCGGCTCAGTAATTAGAACCTCAGCCTATGTGTTTGGGGCACTAGGCTAAGACCCCTATTATTATTCCAAGAGTAGGACTCTATCTGCAGCGATTATAACTATAGAAGCATAGGCTCAATTAAAAGGTGATTCCTCCGTCAACTGTAATTGTTTCAGGAAGAGGAGGTACTCTAAAAATACCGTGTGTCCTAAGATATTTGTCAGTGGCGGTATACGGGGAAAGTATATAAGCAGAAGATGGCTGACTATTACTATTAAGATGCTAGAAAAACAATGGAGGGAAAATACACTGAGGGGAAACAACATAGACAAAGGGGAAGGATGGGGAAGCTCTGGCTAACGGAGGATGAAAAGAGAAAAGGGCAAAGAAAAGCAATAAGATGACCCTATTAATCACAGCTCTAGAGGGGCTAAGACTAGGGATCTCTAGTCCCAAGCCAGCCTGAAGTCTTGAAACAGCCTATCCAAACGAAAGCGGCGAAGAAAAGAAGGGGGAAAAAAAATCCCAAATGACAATGGGACCGGACAAAGCTGGCTTGCCAAATTACCTCAGGCATTGAGTAAAGAAGTGCAAAAGTGAAGAGTCTGTTGGAGTTTAGATCTGACTCTGGACTCTCACCTCAGCGCTGGCTTCGGTATTACCTCTGAGCAGTCTTTCCTAGGCTCATGGACACCAGTTACATCCTGAGAAGGTCTTTGCTGTCGGGCGTGTGTATGCTAGTCATGCTTCGGAGAAGCCAGTCTCCTGATGTCAGGGTGTGCTGGGGATGGGCGTCTGTGGTCCATGCTGGACTGTAGCTCAGGTCAGTTCTGACTCAGAGATTCTTCCCTGCTGTCCAGAAGTATTCTTCAAGTCAGGTATAGTCTGACGGTGCTTGCTCTGGGTCTCCAAGTGTGTGGTCAAGTGGCGTCATTTTTTCCCCCAGAGTCACCAAGCCAAGGGCTCTTCAGGAGACTTTTGACAACGGTTTCTTTCCTCTGCTCCCCCAGTGCCTCCCCATCCTCTGCAGAGCAGCTGCTATGTTTGCCAGGCCCCCCCTCTCCATCCCCACCTTCCTAAGTGCATTCTCACTGTCTCTGTCACTCCAGTTATTCTCCAGAGCCTCTGTTAGTTAGAATTGCTGTGCTGATTTCAGAGTTCCCCCTTGATCTGTGGTCCTGGCCTTCTGCAGTTGTACCCCCTCTCACTCCTGTTCCTGGGGACACACTCTGAGCTTCCCATTTTCTCTCCAAGCTTTCTTACTTCGCTTTGCTACCTAAACTACGGCTTTTCTGTGGCCACAGCCTTCTATTTATAACTACCTACCTAGCTACTCTCAGTTGGAGATTCTAGCAGCCGGTGCATAAATGTCATTTGCCATCTCCCTGTATCCTATAGACAATCGTTTAAAGATGCCAAGCTCTACCCATCCTTCATTGCCCATCTTGGGACTGTGTCTGGTTTTGGCCGCCCGAAGATCCCTCGTCCAGAAATAATCATCACCTTTTGAACAGAAATACCGCATTATATACTACCCCTGGCTTTCTTAATAGCTTTAGATCACACAAAGTTTGGGAAAGAAAGGGCAGGGATCCACATCGAACACCCCAAACAGCATCAGGTGCAAACACACAATGTAATGAGGGTGCAATGCAACAACCATTAGACACCTGTTAGTGACTTAGCGTCTGTCTGCTCCATTTATCTATACAATGAATTACTATATGAATCACTATACTCATCCTGCTTAGTTCGTCGAGTTGCAGTAAACTAAAATATGCGCACATAGAAATACTTTATTAAGAATGTTAGAAACCTAAGATACTTTTATTTGATATTCCATCAGTGTTTATTGAGCTAATAAAAACATTCTAATGGATGTATGTTTCCTGTTTCATGGAAATGAGGGGAAGAACGTTTGAAGCGGGTATGCCTTGCATATTAATACAAGTGAATCTTTCATTTGAGGAGAAGTGAACTTAAGTGATGAAGTAGCAGGTTGAAATTGCAGATGATTTCTAGAACTCATAGATGGAGAGTGTTGCCCGTGCATACAAAACAAGCCCATCACATTCATTTAAAGTACCACAGACAGGATCTAAAATAACAGTATAGTGGCTGAGAGCACTGGCTGCTCTTCCAGAGGACCTGGGGTCTATTCCCAGCACCCACATGGCGGCTCACGCCTGTCTGTAATTCCAGCTCCAGAGCATCTGACACCCTCTTCTGGGCTCCCCATGCATCAAGCATGTACAGTGTACAGACATATGTGTGGGCAAACACTCACACACATGAAATAAAAACAAATAAATTTTTCAAAAAACAAACTGGGTGGTGGAGGTGCACACCTTTAATCCCAGCACTTGGGAGGCAGAGGCTGGTGGGCTTCTGGGAGTTTGAGGCTAGCCTGGTCTACAAGAGCTAGTTCCAGGACATCTAGGGATGTTGCACAGTGAAACCGTGTCATAAATAAATAAATAAAAATAAAGCACAATAGAACATTGAAGGTGAGTGAGAAAATAATCCAGTTGCTGTACCTATTGAGTTGGCATCCAAGTGTATTCCACCACTTCTAGCCTTCAGCATGGTGGCAAAAATATTTCTGAAAATACTCAAAAATATTAGTACTTTTTGTGAAGTTCATATTTTTTGAGTATGTATAGCTTAGTAGTTAAGAGTAAAACTTGGAAACCAGATTGACTGAGCCTTGTTCTGTTGCAGTCACAAAGTACTCTTGCCAAAAACAACTCAGAGGAGCTGTGTTAGTAAGGGTTCTCTAGGGGAACAGGACTGATAGAACGAACAAATATAATCAATATATATAAGACTAATGGGCTGGGTCCCTTCTAAATCAGTCAGCAAGCAAGGCAATGCCCAAAACAATGCCTCACATACATCCCTACAGGTCAATCTGATGTAGGCAATGTCTCAACTTATGTACCCACTTCCTAATTAACCCCAGGTTGTGTCAAGTTGACAGTCAAGACTAACCAGCAAGAGTCTGGAGAGATGGCTTAATGGTTAAGACCACTTTTGCTCTTGCAGAAGACCAGAGATCAGTCTCTGGCACCCATGTTAGAGAGATCACAGCTGCCTATAACCCCAGCTCCAGGCTTCTGTGGGCACCTCTGCTCACATGTACACGCTCACATACAAACACACAAGTACACACAATTAAAAAAGAATAAAAATAATCCTAAGTTAACAACCAGAACAAGTTTAATGTTTGGAAGTTTAATGTTTGGATCTTTCACTTGCTAGTGACACCACCCAAGTTATTTAAGCTCTGTATTCCTCGTTATGAGTATTAAGTGAATTGATAAATGCTGATCTTAGTGTGACATGTACATGTACAACAGCTGACACATTATCTGTGTTAATAGTCAAATTGTTCCTTTCTGTTCAGAGGAGTTAGGCTCCAAGGATCGTGTGGGTACAAAAGTCTCTAGCTGTTCATATTCTTTATGTAAGACAACATGCTATCTTCATAGAACTTATGCACACCCTCCTAAGTTCTGGAAACAATCTACTGACTACTTACAATACCCAGTTCTGTGTGCTGTGGAAATAATTGGTGTATTAATTATGTGGGGGAAATGTTGTGAGATATTTGATCGCACTGTGAAACTCCAAGACTGTGTTAATAAAATTCACCTTAGATCAGGTGGCAGAGCAAGTGACTAGGTGATAGGAATTAGCCATTGAGGGGTTGGAGGGGCCAGGAATAGGGATGAAGAGACACAAGAAGGAATAGGAAGGGACTTAGAGATTCATAGTCTTTTTGGTTTGGGACAAGTGGAGAGACAATTCTCTTGCTGGGTTTCTGGAAAAGGAAGGTTAGGGGTTGCTTCTCAGTTCCTCTGATCTAACAGGTTTTCACCACAACATCTGACTCCCAAGCCTTTATTGGTAAATAGAACAATAGAGAGGCTTATTATTTCTTATGAATGCCCAGCCTTAGCTTGGCTTATTTCTTGACAGATTTTCTTAAATTATTCCATCTACCTTTTGCATTTGGATTTTTACCTTTCTCTATTTCTGTACAACTTTTCTTTCCTTCCTATTTCATGTCTGGCTGTGTGGCTGGTTGGCTGGCCCCTTCTTTTCTCACTTCTTCTCTTCTTGCTTCTTCCTTGAGCCTCCCTTCCCAGATTTCTCCTTCTATTTATCCTCTCTGCCTGCCAGCCCTGCCTATCCTTTCTCCTGTCTTGCTGTTGGCCATTTATATCTTTATTAGACCAATCAGGTGTTTTAGACAGGCAAAGTTACACAGCTTCACAGAGTTAAACAAATACCACATAAAAGAATGCAACACATCTTTACATCATTAAAACAAATGTCCCATAGCAAAAACAAACGAAACACTTCTTCAAATAATATTCTACACCACCAGGGTAAAGCATTTGAAATGCGAAGCTAAACAGGGTTCATAAGACTGGAAGGTAGGATAGTGATCTTTTTTTTTTTTTTTTTTTTTTGGTGTCTTTGGAAGGGTTAAATGACCTCCTAAGATTCAATGCGGAGTTGAGTAACTAAAATAACGGTACTTTAGGGGATTAAATGTAAATTGTCTTAGTTGATTTTTTTTATTGAAAAAAAATTTCTGCCTCCTCCCAGCCTCCCATTTCCCTCTCCCTCCTCCCACTCCTCTCCCCCTCCCCACACTCCTCTCCCCCTCCCTCTCCAATCTGAAGAAGGTTCCCTGCCCTGTGGAAAGTCCAAAGCCCTCCCCCCTCCATCCTGGTCTAGGAAGGTGAACATCCAAACTGGCTAGGCTCCCACAAAGCCCGAACATGAAGTAGGATCAAAACCCAGTGCCATTGTCCTTGGCTTCTCAGCAGCCCTCATTGTCCGCCATATTCAGAGAGTCTGGTTTTATCCCATGCTTTTTCAGTCACAGTCCAGCTGGCCTTGGTGAGCTCCCAATAGATCAGCCCCACTGTCTCTGTGGGTGGGTGCACCCCTTTTGGTCCTGACTTCTTTGCTCATGTTCTCCCTCCTTCTGCTCCTCATTGGGACCTTGGGAGCTCAGTCTGGTGCTCCAGTGTGGGTCTCTGTCTCTATCTCCATCCATCGCCAGATGAAGGTTCTATGGTGATATGCAAGATATTCATCAGTATGGCTATAGGATATGGTCATTTCAGGTTCCCTATCCTCAGCTGCCCCAGGAACTAACTGGGGACATCGCCCTGGGCACCTGGGAGCCCCTCTAGGTCCATGTCTCTTGCCAACCCTAAGATGGCTCCCTTAATTAAGATATGTGCTTTCCTGCTCCCCTATCCAACCTTCCTTTATCCCAATCATCCCGTTTCCCCAAGTTCCCCCCATCCTCCAAGGGCATTTGTTCAACTATGTTCATAGCAGCATTATTTGTAATAGCCAGAACCTGGAAACAACCTAGATGTCCTTCAATGGAAGAATGGATGAAGAAAGTGTGGAATATATACACATTGGAGTACTACTCAGCGGTAAAAAAACAACGACTTCTCGAATTTTGCATGCAAATGGATGGAAATAGAAAACACTATCCTGAGTGAGGTAACCCAGACCCAAAAAGATGAACATGGGATGTACTCACTCATAATTGGTTTCTAGCCATAAATAAAGGTCAGTGAGTCTATAATTTGATATCCTAAAGAAGCTAAATAAGAAGGTGAACCCAAAGAAAAACATATAGCTATCCTCCTGGTTATGGGAAGTAAACAAGATTGCAGGGCAAAAAATTGGGATCTTGGGGATGGGGTGGGAGGGGGGTAAGGGGAGATAGGGAGAGAAAAGTGAGTAGGATAGTGATCTTAAATTAAGCAATTGTCAGAGAGGATGCACCAGGTAGGACCAGAGAACAAGTCAAGTCAACAGGAAAACCTCGTTGTAAACCAGCAAGTCACCTTTGATGGATTTACAGGAAGTAAAATGAGCTTTGGCTGCCTGTATTAATGCAGGGGTTCCACTATCACAGAAGAAGATGATCTTACATTCATTTCTGCTCAACTTTAGGGAGCATTCTGGTATCATTCCAGGGATGGCTTGGCTAAGTTTATTTTACTGAAGTCAATATTTGAAACATGATTAGTAAAAACTCAGAGAGAAATTGGGGTTCAACCTAAAGATCTGAAAAGCAAAACAGCCAGCCACTGGCTCTTACCTTGACCTCAGTCTGAAATGGCGATCCTGCTTCCTGGAACCTCAGAATGAGACTGTGTTGAGGGCTGTTTCCTCCCATTTTATAATCCTCTCTAGGGCTGGATTAAAGGCTTGTACCACCGTGATTAAAGGTATGCACCACTTGTTTCCTATGTCAACTAGTGTGGCTACTGGGATTAAAGGTGCATGTCATTGTGGCTACTGGGATTAAAGGTGTGTGTTACCATAACCTGATCGTCTGTAAGGCTGACCAGTGGGACTGTTTTACTCTCAGATCTTCAGGCAGTCTTTCCTTATTAAAAATACAATTGAAACATCACTGTAAGTATTAAAATAACTTTTTATTGTACAAAGACTCCAGTCTGTGAGAGAAGGGAAGGGCATGAAGCATGACTGAAAAATGATTGGATCATTGACTCATTATAGAGAATCTTCAAGGTAAATAACACAGACAGGAAAACAAGCATTTAGTAAAGTCCCTAGTAGAGTTATCTAACTTCAGTGTGAAGGCATTTTTCTATTGAGAAAGAGGAGACAGCATCTAAGAACCTCTCTTTTCACTGTTGGAAACTGAGTTCTTTTTAACAAAAAATACTATATTTTTAAGTGTGTGTGTGTGTGTGTGTGTGTGTGTGTGTGTGTGTGTGCGCGCGCCATGGCGGCCAGAAGAGGGCATGTGGTCCTCTGGAACTGGAGTTACAGGAGTTGTGGACCACCTGACATGGGAACTGAACTCAGGTCCTTTGCAATAGACATATGCATTCTTAACCACTAAACCATTTCCCTAGCCCAGAAATTGGATTTTTAATGTGAATGAGGCCATCATTCATCTCTGACATGGGTCGGATGACAATTTTTGCAATGTTATTATAACAGCTACTTTTACTAGATAGTTGAAATGAAAATTGAAAATGTTACAGCTGTTTGTCTTTTTAGCATCCTCTAAACTGCTTGGCATGAAATTCAGAATGCCAAGTAGTTTCATACAGAAACAGAAGTTCTCAGTATTATAAATTTATAAATATCAGTAATGTAATTAAAATGCAAAATCATAAGAAGCCATGTTATACTTTGTCATTGTTATAACCTTTAGGTGAAAAAATCATTTCAGAATTTAATGAAGATTTATTCTGGACTTCATCAAATGGTGGTCAATCTCTATCTTCATAATTTCACTTCTGCTTCTTCTTTAACTTCTGTTGCTATTGGCTGTTAACTAAGAACAAAACTTGACTGAATCACCTGGACTGATATTTTGTATTTTCACCACCAGACACTTTTTATCCGATAGCCTGTCTAATAGACGGCTGACCTTTTCTATTTATACTGACTACATTAATTCATGGAATAATTTCCTTATGAACAATAATAGCTTTCTAAATAGAGAAAATAAATTCATATTTGAATATATCTGTTCATACTAAATGGCAGGCTGCAAGAAAGGAAAGGGCAATGGAACATGCAGAGACATAATATCCAAACAGGCAGCCCTTTGAGGAAGGGCAGGACAATGGCGGTTTTGGAGCTGATGTGTGGCTCAATCCAAAATGTACCATGAGGTTTCTGCCATCTTTTAAGGGAACTCTGACAGAGGGGAACCAATGGGCACAGCATTTTCACCATCGAGCCATTGTGTTTCTTACATTTAAACATTTCACTATTTTATTCTCCCAGAAGCATGGAATATCGAATTCCAGCAAACAATACACAAAAAAATGGAAGATCTGTGTGCTTTTAAAGGATGGTATGGCCCCCAGCACTTCCCAGACTGGCCGTTTCTGGTGAGAAACTTAACTCTTCAAGCTTTTCAGTCATTCACCCTTTCTGTCCATGTCAAGATGAAACGGTCTTTGTTTCTAACAATGCCCCATTTGATGATCGCATCATCAAAGCCACTGGCAGTGGACAAAGCACGGGGCACATCACACTGTGCAAATGGCCCTCAGCCTGACTGCCACTGCACAGTTACCATTGTGGCTGAGTGTCCAAAGCCTGGCCCAGGCCATCCAGTCAGCCCATCACCCTGCATGAGAGAATTCACTGAAAATGCAAACCTGGCCCATGACCTCCTCTCACGGAATTTTAACTAGTGATGACGGGCGCCGTGAACCTGATTCTCAACCCCGCATGAGTGCTGACTACAAATAAAAGACCAAAGATGGAAATCGTCAGAGGGACTATATTAAAACCCCGTTCTTCCCCTCAGGGGCAAACACACGGTCTACTTAGATACGACTTCCTTTGAGGTTAAAATCCCAGCAAGCTTCCATCTGTGTCTTTTCACAAAAATCTGTCAGTTTCAGTTCGATGGACCAAGTTTGTGAGTTTCGTTTTCCAAAAACAACTTGGCTACTAACAGGAAGAAAAGGGGAGCTATGGCCATGCATATGATCTCCTCTTTTTATAAGACGGTATGCATGCCGTGAGCCATTCTGGGTCTGTCTGCATAACACTCTCTGACCGTTTCTCACGTGGCACTGTAATTTTGGTGTCAATGTAGTATGTCTACTTGCCTGTAAATGCTCTGTGCGTGCAATCTCTCCCCTCGCTTATACCTTCAAAGCGTTTGCAAATCCAATATGTAGACACCGTCAATAAGAATCAGCACAAAGGTATTTGCAATGAAAACAGTGTCCCTTTCTATTTATTCACAGTGATTTTTTTTTTCATTAGAAGTAGCTACCATTGATTTTGGAACACATGCTGCTCAGGGAGTTTTCTGTGCACACATGAGTGTGTGCGTGCTAGCCCCTCATTATCTACTGAGAATACATCTCGAGAGCCCCAGTGGACGCGGGAAACACAGGTAATATCACATATTATATGTGTCGCATGCTTCTTCTAACACAGAAGTGCATAGGATAAAGCACAACTTAGGAATTCATGGCCACATAGGTTAGCAATAATAAAAATAGACCAGTTACGACAATGTACTCTGGTAGAAGTCATGTGACTAGGACTTTGCCAAGCATCCTCTCAGATCGTACTCACTCACTTTGTAACGATGTGATAATACACCCTACACGGGAAGAGGAGCGCAGCGAATGGTGCAGGCCTCACGACACACTGTTCTGCCCCTGCGCCAGAAATGATTTCACAATAAACACTGGTCAAGATGGCCGCTGACCAGAGTGTGATCTGCCTGTTCAGCGTGAGTGTCATGGTGCTACTCAGAACGGAATGCCTGGAACTTACCACTGAATAGTTGCTGAATGGAGCTGTGTAGGCACCAGAAGCCAGAGGAAAGGCACTCGAGCTAGAAGGTATAGCATTGCTTCTTTTTCTTTGTATAGCTTTTGACACCAGCCTATGACTTTCCTATTTGTGAAAATGCTAAGGGCAGCTTTATAGTCTATTCTTCTCAAATAATCCTTGTGTTCTTTCTTGGCATAGTAAATAAATGCCAATTACCATGTACCAAGGACTTACAGTGTTGTTTCTGGGAGTCTCTCTCTTTTACATCTTAAGGTCAGAGCTGACATTTGTGGCAAGTAGGATAACATGGGTTTGATAAAGATGATATCTTGATTAAAGAAGGAAAGAAAAAACAGAAGATATTTCTTAAATGTTGTTTTTCATATCTGACCTCATTTATCGTGGCACAGTCCACACTGACAGTTGTGAGGCTGTAGTAGCCTGGGGAAGAGCACAGTTAACACAGTTATGTTGATTCAGACAAGGTTGCACACATCTATAATCTAGGCACTTGGGAGACAGAGTTCATGAGTTCAAAACAAGCCTGGGCTGCATACTAAGACCTTGTCTCAAAAAAAAGAAAGAAAGAAAGAAAGAAAGAGAAAAAGATTATTTTCCTATGATTTGCCTTCTAAGCATGTAATTCTCACAGACCTATATTCCACCAAGTCCCTTCATAGAGACCTATTTTTCTCTGTTTTCTCTTATCTATCTATTCCTTTAACCAAAAACTGGGAAGCCAAATGGGTCTTTTGAGTTTATGGACACGTGGGAAATTTGGGAAAAGATCCTTCAATAGTTCATTCAGTAGTCTTTCCCCATTAATTTCCTGGCTGTTTCTGGCTTTCTTTTTATTTAAGCCTGTGTTAACTAATAGATAAATGCAGGAATCAAATCCACAGCAAGGAAATTAGTTCTCGGAGCCCTTGCTGATATGTTGGACTTCCTCTCTAACCAGAGGAAGTCTACATCTCAATGCTGACAATAACCAAATATGCAACATTCTCAATTTTCTCCCTCAATCCTCTTTGTATTTTATAATATCATTTTCCTTTCTGGTAATTTATGTACATGAATACAGTTGATTTCAGAGAGAGGATATGCCTGGCACCTTTCGTTACATGCATCACTAAACACTAAAATTGTTCTGGTCGGGCTGGAGAACAAGCCGTGCAACATGAGGATCAAAGGTCAAGTCCCCGGAAGGTAAGTGAAGGCTGGATGCTTAGCATGAGCATCTGTAGTCCCGATGCTTTGATGGGGAGATGCAGTGCAGACAGGATGAATGTTGGAAGCTGGCAGGCCATGTAGCGTGGTGTTTGCAGCGAAAACCAGCAAAGACCCTCTTTCTCAAACAAGGCAGAAGCAAAAAATCTACACCTGAAGTTGTCTTCTGACTTCCACTATGGAACATATGAGCCTGCATATCCTCCACCACCCCACCCCACCCCCACCCCACCCCCAGATCTACTCAAGCTTATGCCAGTCTCTGAGACTTCTAAATAAAAAACGAGAAACTTTTTATTACTAAAAGTGGACTCTACTAGCAACCTATATTCTCTTTTATTAAGGTTAAAACATGCAGAGATCAGTGCCAACTTCCCTATTCTATCAGTTTATTGTCATCAGCAAATGAACAGCGGTCTCACCACCGGTTTATGGGGACACTCTCCAAACGTAACTCCCGTTTCACATCTCCAGTCATGATGTCACGGGGATGCAGAATGTGCTCCTCTCAGCTCATGAGAGATGTTACTTCTCTTTTAGTGGTCCAAGGATCCATTTTTACCTGACCCTGCAATTGCCTTCCTGAGAAATGAATTAAATTGCTTGTCCAGTGCATAGAATGGCTATCTCTGAAGCTTGTTCTGTGGCTTTCATGCTGGTCTCTTGGGTTGGTTCCCCAAGGAGGCTCCTTTAGTGGTTTCAGAAATGTGTGTTTACTTTTAGATTCCCACTACCATATGCTAAGACATCCGAATGCCAACCCTTGATTTTAAAAAGAAGTAGATGAGCATCCAAACTGCCTAGGCTCCCACAAAGCGAGTACGTGCAGTAGGATAAAAAACCCATTGCCATTGTTCTTGAGTTCTCAGTATTCCTCATTGTCCGCTATGTTCAGCAAGTCCGGTTTTATCCCATGCTTTTTCAGACCCAGGCCAGCTGGCCTTGGTGAGTTTCCGATAGAACATCCCCATGGACCTGGATGGAGGTGGGTGGTCCTTGAATTTCCCACAGGGCAGGGAACCCTGATTGCTCTTCGAGCTGACGAGGGAGGGGGACTTGATCGGGGGAGGAGGAGGGAAATGGGCGGCGGTGGCGGGGAGGAGGCAGAAATCCTTAATAAATAAATAATAATAATAATAATAATAAAATAAAACACTGAAAAAAAAGAAGTAGATGTTGGAAACTTTCAAACTAACCCTTGATAAAACTTTTAAGATGTCATAAAGGCAAAAATCTAAGAATCTTCTAATTCGAGTATTTCTTTTTGTTTTTAATTTTTTTGTTCATTTTTTAATTTATTATTGCTTTGGGAACGTTCATGCTCATGCATGAGTGGTGTTTGTGTGTGTGTGTGTGTGTGTGTCTGTGAAGATAAAGTGATACCTTTGTCAGGTTGGTTCTCTCCTTCCATCTTTTTGTGGGTTCCAGGCACCAAACACAGGTTGTCAGACCCATGTGACAGTCACGTGACCCACTGGGCCTTTTCACAAGCCCAAGGATTTTTTAAATAGCTCACTCCAGTTCTGAAATTGCTATTGCAACTAGGGCAGAATTAAAGCGTCCTCCCAATATAAGAGGCTGAAGCTGAAATTAAGTTGTTTAGCTCTGTAGGTCTTCTCTGACTCTCTGCTGGTGAGAGAACACCCCGCAGAATGTTGGTCAGAGAGCAACCAGAAGGTGTTGTTGGGATAGCTCTGGTCAGAGAGCAACCAGCAAATGTTGCCGGGATAGTTCTAAAACCTGAAATCTGAATGTATCCTTTAATTGGATAAATCCATGGCAGGTGCTTAGAGTATTCATCCCAGTTTTGAAGCCTCTCTTCTTCCCAGGTCTGCTGTGACTCAGAACTTTTCATTACAACTCGGCAATGCTTGCTTTCAGAATGTAGCTTTGAACTAGCCAGTTCCAAAGCTCTGCAGTGGAAAACACCTGCTTACCATAGGCTGCCATCTTCTGCATCCCACCTTGGTTGCCTCACAGAAACTTGGAGATGAGAAAGGAGAAACAAACAGGAAGGCATTTATATCCGTGTGGACACGGTACTGTGTAGCATGCCATTGTGCACATTCAGTTGAGAACCGGTTAAAAGGCCTAGCCCCTTCTCATTGATGTGCAAAATGATTGTGAAAAAAAATTCTATCTTTCAAAAGTGATAAATGATCATGCTCCCTTTTAATTTAAGCCACGGAAATACATTTTTCAGACCAACTCCGAATAGATCACACGTAATGCCCGATCTGTGCAAAACACGCTTGGATAACAGAAGCAGAGGCAGCGAGGATTCAAAAGTAATGAGGCCACTGAATGAGGTATTGGAAATAATCACAAAGGATAAAAGCTTAACAAAGGGTTCCCAGCCCTTGTTGCTGTTGAGTTTGTTTTACCAGCTTAGAGAACTGTTGGATGCTTTGGTCAGATATAAAATGAAATTGTGCATTCTTTCAAACAGGAAGTGATTTATTGCCCTGCAGCATCTTGACATGAAAAGATTCCGCAATTACTCTATACATGCCTGGCTACAAAAAAACAGAGAGGAAAGCTTCTAGTTGGGCAGAGTGTATGAGCTTTAGACGCCTTCAGACGAAACGCGGCAGTGGAATTAGGGCTGTGAAATACATGGAGTTATTTTAATGATTGAATTCATCTCAGGAAATTCATTCTTAGGCTGCTTAAGTTGAATGTTAGCATTTTGAAACTTGTAATGAGTTCCAGGGCCAGCAGGTTCTGAGGACAGCTGAAACACTTTAACTGCTGTTTTTCTCTCTTTGCCGTCACACCCAAGGAGGAGAATTCAGTTCTCAGGAGAAGCACCGTAGAAACAACGCTATGTGTGTTTTAACACACAGTGCTCCACCCGGCATCATATTTATGAAAATGATTACATGAGATAAGAATGAAGCTTTCAGAATACACATATTTCAAAAAAAAACTCTTGCCAAGGTGTGTATGGGGGGGGGGAGCTAAAAATGTTAATCACTGTAAACTTCCAGGAACACAGAGTAGGTAGACTCCTTGAGTTCTGCTAGTGAACTCAGGAGCAGGCACCTTGTTCATATTTATTTAACATATTTATTTAAGAGTAAATACAGTACTTATTGAACAAAGCAAGTATATGCATGAAATTTTGGTAATAATAAATGTGTATTTTGAGAAGTCCAACATCCTCTATCCTTCCACACACAGAAAAGAAATACCTGGCTCCTGTGTTTGCTGCATAACTTAACCTGTCCCATCAAAGGCTCAGTAATGAAACCTGCACAACCCAGGGCATTGTCTCCCCACAAGAGGGAGACTGGCTAATCATGGGACTGCGGGATGGTTCCCCTCCCTCAAGTTTGCTCTTGCATGATTAAAGCATATTTATAGCAAGCCTTACCCAAACCCATCTTTCAACAAAAGAAATTACAAGGGGAACTTTGCTTTTTAATATTTGTTACTTTGTACTACTTTTGCCTTACAATCATCTATGTAATGAAATAAATGTTCGAATATGTGTTCATCTAATAAAGGTTTAATGGAGCCCAATTTATGTGTGCCAGGTGCGCAGCTTCATAGACAAGTTCGTTGTCCCACTAAGGGAAGGATGCTCCTTCCAGGATCATTTTCTTTTTGTTCTTTCTTTTTTATTCATTGAAAATATTTTTATACAATATATTCTGTTTATGGTTTCCCCTCCTACTCCTCATCCTAATTCCTCCCTACTTCCCCTCCCATTTGGGTCCGTCCCCTTTCTGTCTCCTTAGAAAGCAAACAGGTATCTAAGGAAAAATAAAATATGATGAACCAATAACAAAGAAACCAGGCTATGATAAAACAGCAAAATAAGAAAAGGAACCAAAGAAAAGGGGCAAGAAACACATAGAGGCACAGAGACACATAGTTTTGCACACTCAGGAATTCCATAAAAACACAAATAAGAAGCCTTAATATATACACAAAGGAACTGTAAGGTTAAAAAAACAAACAAACAAAAATAAAACAAACTTGACTTAAGATTATGAGGTGAAGAACCTGCAAAGATGCCTCGAGTGTGTTTTCTGTTGAGCATCTACTGCTGGGGCCAGGGACTACCCTTAATAATGGTTTGTATCCCCCACTGAGACTCCCTTGGAGAAAACTAATTTTTCATTTACAAGTGGTTGTCAATTGCAGGTAGCTTCTGGGTTAGGGATGGGGACTTGTGTTTACTTCCCTTCTCAGCACTGGGACCCCATCCGGTCCAGACTCATGGAGGTCCTCTGTATGCTGCCACAGTCTCTGCGAGGTCAGATTGCCCAAGCCCTGCTGTGTCTAAATGGCCTTGATTCTGTAGTGTCCTCCATCCCTCTCTCCTTCAATCTTCCAGATTCATTGTCTAATAAATGATATAGACACTCATCTCTCACTGTAGGGTGAGGCTATTCCCTGACTACCATCTTGTTCTCTCCTATATGAGGGCAATATCACATTTTAAGTTGTCATGTCCTGTCAAAGACCAGCTTTGACAAAACTCATATGTTCCAGGGTAGGGGCATGAGGATTAGAATTATTAAGCAAAACGAGCAGAGATATAAGAGAAATAAGAGACAGAAACACAGAATAGCATTAGGAGGAACATTCAGTGAATGTGAATCTGTCTCACTTATTTTCCACATACTTACTTTACTCCAAAAGGGGAGAAGAGATGCAACAGACTTCATTAGCATGCTATAAGGAATAGACTTGAATTGTTTGACCTTTGGTCCAGGTAGAGTGGATCCACTTCTATACCCAAAATACTAATTAGCCACACCCTAGGTCAGAATCTTTCTTTTGTCTTCTATCAGGTTCAGTGTGTTCGGACTAATATTGAGGTCCTTAATCCATTTGGACTTGAGTTTTGTGCATGGTGATAGATATGGATCTATTTTCATTCTTCTACAGATTGACATCCAGTTTTGCCAGCACAATTTGTTGAAGATGCTCTCTTTTTTCCATTGTATACTTTTAGCTCCTTTATCGAAAATCAGGTGTTCATAGGTTTGTGGATTAAAGTCAGGGTCTTCTATTCGATTCCATTGGTCGACTTCTCTGTTTTTATGCCAATACCAAGCTGTTTGAAAGGAGACAAAGACAGAGACCCACATTGGAGCACCAGACAGAAATCTCAAGGTCCAAATCAGGAGCAGAAGGAGAGGGAGCATGAACAAGGAAATCAGGACCGCGAGGGGTGCACCCACACACTGAGACAATGGGGATGTTCTATCGGGAACTCACCAAGGCCAGCTGGCCTGGGTCTGAAAAAGCATGGGATAAATCCAGACTAGCTGAACATAGTGGACAATGAGGAATACTGAGAACTCAAGAACAATCGCAGTGGGTTTTTGATCCTACTGCACGTACTGGCTTTGGGGGAGCCCAGGCAGTTTGGATGCTCACCTTACTAGACCTGGATAGAGGTGGCCGGTCCTTGGGCTTCCCACAGGTCAGGGAACTCTGATTGCTCTTCGAGCAGATGAGGGAGGGGGACTTGATCGGGGGAGGGGGAGGGAAATGGGAGGTGGTGGCGGGGAGGAGGCAGAAATCCTTAATAAATAAATAAATTTAAAAAAAAGAATCTTTCTTTTGTAGCCACACCTGTTGTCAACAACTTTGAAAGAACAAAATGAAGCTCAAACTCTCTGACCTCCACGTCTGACCATTCATGTCTGTGGGTCCCCACAATGTCCTTTCCATGTTTCTTCTTCCTTGCTCCATTCTTTAGGTTAACACACAGAGACATGGCTTCATTACAGCATGTTCATACATTCTCATCATTATCCTCTGTTCTTATCCGTTGCCTTCTCCCATACTCCCTGCACTTCTCTTTCTGGTTTTCACATACACATTTCCACCGGGTATATGAAGCGCATTTTCTTCCACTGTATATATGAAAGCACATTGATTCATATCTTTTGATGGACATCTGCACTGGGTCCTTTCCTGGCCATTGAGAATAGTGCAGCTATGAAAAGGGTTGTGAAATTATCGCTGTGGTGTGCTGATACCTATCAAAGCATGGCAGAGTGGGGTCAAATGGGAGTTCTACTTTCAGAGTGTGGAGGAACCTCTGTACTGCTATCCGTTGTGGCTGCACAAGTTTACATTTCCAACAGCAGTAAGAAAGGGATCGTCTTTCTTGTATCCTCACTAGAAGCTGTTGTCATTTGTTTTCTCACAGCCAGGCTGGCGTGAGATGGAGTCTCGGGGTTATTTGTGTTTACATTTCCCTGATGGATAAGGATCTTGAACACATTTCCATGTATTTCTCAGCTATTTGTATTTCTTCTTATGAGAACTGTCTCCTTAACCTATATATTGAAGGGGTGTGTGTGTGTGGGGGGGGGGTAGGTAAGATGGAATAAAAGGATCTAGTTTAACTGATCTACATGTGAAAATCCAATTTTCCCAGGACCCTGTTGGGGAAAAAAAGCTTTGTTGGGACTGGACAGATGGCTCAGTTGGTAAACTGTTTGCTGTGCAAGCATGAAGACCAGTGTTTGAGTTTCTAACCTACATTAAAAAAAAACAAACAAAACCAAAACCAAATGGAGAGAAGTAGTGCGCAGCTGTGATCCCAGCACTGAGCTGCAGAGACAAGTAGATCCTGGAGCTTACTGGCCGGCCAGCACAGCACATCTGAATTGGGAAGCTCTGAGTTCACTGATAGAGCTGTTTCAAAATATAAGGTGGAGAGTCATTGAGGAATATACCTGATGTCAGCCTCTGGTTGCCACCAACAGAGGCACACAAATGCATGCATGTGCACATGCACACAATTTTGTGAACACATACACCACACACGTGCACAGCCTTATCAAAAAATTAGGGGACTCAGGGCTGGAGATAGGGCTAAACAATTAAGAACACTGGCTGCTCTTCCAGAGGATCTCGGTTCATTTCCCAGCACCTACATGGTGGCTCATAACTGTCTAACTCCAGTCCCAGGGGATCCAATGGCCTCCTATGGACTCTGTGGTTTTGGCGTGCATGTGACACATACATGTAGGCAGAATATTTATATGCATAGGAAATGAATCCATTTCATCCTAGCTGTGGTTTTTGTTTTTTTCCTTTACATTTACATGTTTATTAACTGATTACACCATTATTGTCAAGTGTGTGTGTGTGTGTGTGTGTGTGTGTGTGTGTGTGTGTTTGGAATTTGAACCCAGGGCCTTTGCTATACTATATACTAAGTCTATGCTCACCTCTGACTTACATCCTCAAGTCATGTTTATTAGCCACTAATTCTACACTATGTACGTTAGGCATTGGAGTACAATGTCAAGTGCAACCCTTTTTCTTCATGATCTTTTCAGGTGTATCATGTCCAGTAGAACTCAAGCTCAGAAGCCAGTGTTGAGCTTCTAAACTACAATATCAATAACAGTTTAGTTGATAGTCCACCATATCCCCGCCTGAGTTTTAGCAGGGCATCTATGGATCTTTGTTGAGCTCACTGGAAGCAATGTCTTAAGACATTTAGGGAAGACTGTATCCATGTTTGTTCTCTGCTTGTACTAATGGCCTTTAAATAGCTAAAGAAAACCTATCCTGGGAGCCAAGTTGCCTCAGTTGGCATGATAGTCTAAGCTTGGATCCCTAGAACCTCCATATAAAAGTTGAGTGGGGTAGTGCCTATCTGTAACTCTAACACTAAGAGAGATAGAAACAGGCAAATACTTTGGTCATCTGGTCTACCTGAATTGATGAGCTCCAGATTCAATAAGAGACCTTACTGTAAAAAAAAAAGGGAAGAAGAAAAATAATAGAAAAGAAAAGAAAAAGAAGGTGGAGAACAATCAAGGATGACATCTAACATCAGCATGCACCCACTTGTATACACATGTACTTGACTATGTGCATATGTAGGCACAACCATACAAATACATACATGTACAAAACAAGAAGGAACAGCCTGATAGCCAGCTAGAAATTTAGAAAATAGGGTCGCTGTTATTTCAGCAACATAGTCTCTGCTTTGGGGAGCATTAGATGGAGATTATAACAGGTTAATGGATTTTTGAGTTCTATTTGTAGGTATCTAAAGGTCATTTGTTCCATAATTCTGGGCATACAATGCTAAATTATTAAATATACTATGGCTTCATGGCCAGTTTGTGGTCCATTTTGATATTTTCCCACCACATTATAATGAAGAGTGGATTCTAAATCATTAACGCTAGACAAACTGTAATATATTTTATGTCAGGAGCTCTGCAGCTTTTGACTCATTCTGACCTTGGAGTTTTATTTTCGCTCGTTCCTTAATAGCAAGTTAATGATAAACAGGTGCTTCTGCTTTTCCAGCTTCCTCCCTATGCCCATCCAAGCACAGCATCTTCTGTGCTGTCTTTGCTCATTATCGCTTCTTGGTCTATACTAGTTTGTATCAAATATCGGACCCAAAATTTAATGGGGGATTTTAAACGTCCTGCTGACAGGTGGCCTTCTTGTTCTGACAGGAGGTGCCATTGATGTTTCGGCAGGAGAATAACAGGAAGTTGAACAACTCAACTTGTCTAGTCATTACTGTCCTTGCCTACTGTGGCCTCCTCCCCATTCCTCTTCCATCTCATACTGTCTCTATCTGCTCAGGTTTTCTTTCTTTTGTAAACATTTCGTTAAGCCTTCTAGTATGGTTTAAAGTTTTTCTATCATTGAGAATTTAGAGATTTCTCCAGGATGTGCCTTCCTCCGTATATTTTTCATTGACTTTTCTAAAACGACAGGCCATATCCGAGAGGAAGATTTGAATGTCTGGGTCACATTGTCAATGTTTTCTTCTGTTATTCTTTTATGACTTCATGGTTCCTCTCTTCTTCTGGACCAGCAGCTTCTTACATACTAGGACCTTCGAACAAGTCTTTGTTTGCACCTATGATTTCATAAGATTTTACTCTTGGACTGAGGAGATGATCCAGGTGGCGAAAAAGTTGCTATATATAAAACCACAGGCTCAGTGGGAGACCTTGTCTCAAAGACAAATGTGAAAAGCAATAGAGGAAGACCTCTTCCTCATGTATACACAGATACACACACGAGAGAGAGAGAGAGAGAGAGAGAGAGAGAGAGAGAGAGAGAGAAAGAGAGAGAGAGAGAGAGAGAGAGAGTTGCTCTTTAATTGATCTCATCTTTGAAAATACGAACTCAATCTTCTTAATTATTTTCCCTGTTTTAATGTTCCACTAATGAATTTTTAAAGTAATGTCATTTTTAGTTCCAGGAATCTCTCTCTAATCCCATGATTATATTCCCTATGAGCTTCACTCTTATTCTAGGTGTTTCCCCTGTGGGCCATCACCTCTTTAGCAAACATCTGCCTCCAAAAATATTTACAATATAATTTGTAATGGTAGCAAAATTACAGTTACGGAATATCAGTGAAAAGAATATTATAGTTGGGAGTTACCAAACCTGAGGAACTGCATTAAAGGGTTACAGCTTTGAGAAGGTTGAGAATCTCTGTTCTGAAGGGAAAGCATACATATTTGCAATTACATACAATAAAGTGCTCTGCTTTCTAATGTACAGGCTAAATACTATGGAGCCACGCGTGACAAAGTGTCAGTTTTCTAACAGCGTCATGAATGTTTCTCTCATTTGTCAACAGTCACATGAAGAAATAAATACTACTTTAGAACTGTTTTTTATCAGAAAGTTTATTGCATTCATCTATAAACCTACTTGGCAGAATAAATGACAGCAAAACCAATGCTGAGGAGGTTTATCATCTTTGGAAAAGAGAGATAGCTTAACACTCAAAACGTTAATTTTGTTTGCTGTTACCAAGTAAACCAGACTGCGGTTGGAATTTTTTTCCTTTTAAAATATATATAGATATTTTGCAATTTGCTCACATCAAAACAAAGCTGAGACAAAATAACGAACAGGGCTCTATGGGGCAGCTTACTGTGTGTCATCCCATGCTTCGTAACCAACCACTTCACACCAAGCCTCTGGACATGTCCATGGTATTAAAACTTTAAAATCAAAGTAGCCCTTAAGTGTTTCATTGAAATAATAAGGACATGTTACCCAGAGATGGAACATTCATTATTTTAAAACCACAGCCCTTAAATTAACTGTTATGATTTTTGTCTTACTTGAATTGTAGAGCTCCAATATCAATGTGAATTATTGGTGATATTATGATGCTTATGTTGGACTTTAATATTTGGTTGAAAAGTTCCCCAGGACTGACCACTGTTACAGCCCACTGAGGTCCAAATGACCATATCTCCATAAAGTAGCCTGCATTTCTCTAGTCAGCGGTCCTTATGCTGATGGATTTGGCTATGGCACCCTGTGCTGCTCTGTTACAAGCTTCTAAAGTCAGTTTTTCTGTACTTGGTCAATACCCACAGAAACATTGCTAACCACATTGAATTCTGTCTGCTACTAGTACTCTACAGGGATGGGCTCATGTCTAACACTGTGAATAATTATGAAAATTCCCTTATCATACAACTAACCACAATGATCATATTCTCCTAATGAGAGCAAGTATATGTGTTATCACTTGGGCAAGTTTGGGTGTAATGCAGTAAACGAGAGAAATTTTAAAACATCGACTTCTAGGCAAAGAGTAGCGGCTGGCGTCACATTCTCATATGGCTGTTGCATGCAAGACATGGCAGGCTCATTCGGTGCTTTTTGCTTTCTGCCACAGGAGACTGGAGAGAAATTACAGCAAAACCTCTAGAAAATAGATTCCTCTCCAAAGACAACGAACGTGAGATTTATAATGTCTGAATTCTGAAGTGTTCTGACTTAGGAAAAGTCTCACAGAAACTGCTAGATAAGCTCTAGATAAGGGGCAGGACAGCGGCTTGTGTTAGGATGCCAGTCTAGGATGCGGGTCTAGGATGCGGGTCTAGGATGCGGGTCTAGGATGCCGGTCTAGGATGCGGGTCTAGAATGCCGGTCTAGGATGTGGGTCTAGGATGCCGGTCTAGGATGCGGGTCTAGGATGCCGGCCTCAGTCAGACTCTACAGGGTAGCTTGCTGCTGCCGGCCATTTGGAGTCTTCCTCTGCTCTGTAGGCTTTCCTTGTACGCCTTTGCACACAAAGCTTTCTTTTTCCCCCCCAAATGGTAGAATGAAAAATATAAACTTATCTCCAGAGAGTAACAGGGAAAACTCAAACTTACCCTCATGCTCAAAAAGAGAAAAAAGCAAGTGCTCAACTTTTTTATTTATTTATAACCAAGAAGGACTCCTGTGGCTGCTAACCCATGTGTCTGTTTAATGTTTGTTCCCTAGGAAGCAGTCAATGCTTAACTACTGGGGGAAAAAAATCAATTGTTTCTAAAGTATGCTCCAGCTAATAAAAGAGAAATTGCCCTAAGTGTGTTTGCTGCAGATTTATTATTCACCTGACCAAATTACCCCGTCATGACAGGCACAGATGTAGCATGCAAAATGATAGGATGTTCCACCTGGAAGACTGACCAGACCAATACTTTATGGCTCCCGCTAGGAGACAGGCACGGAGCAGGCCATTATGAATGGACTCCAGCAGAAGGCTATGTAGGGTTTCCTATCTTTAGAACATCAGCGACTGCTACATTCTGCTATGATATTACATCGCCTTTCCCGTCCTCTGCGGGCTCGTGTGTGGTGATGCTTTCCCGTATCACATTGGCATTCTCACGAGATGAAAGCCCTGGGGTAAAGATGTGTCTGCAATAGTGTGCGCCAGGCAAGCCTCTGTTCTAGTCTGCAGGGAACAGCTCATATTTAAACCCAATGCAGGATGATTTTTAGTCATGCCTGCATTTACTACGAAAAGTGTTCCAGTTTAGATGGTCAGTTGTCGATAATCCCGTGATGGAAGTCTTTAGTAACGTCGCCTGTGGTACCCGCTCCTTCCTGAGTTTAACCATGGAAAGAAGAGCTCCACTGTGGGCTCTAGAAAGTTCCGTTCCAGTGATCTGCTATGTACCTACGGCTACTATACTGTGTTAGTAACAGCCAGTTTAATAGGTCCAAATTGTATATTTTCATTTCCTCCCTCCAAAAGAAAAATGATGGATTTGTATTGAGCAGAAAATGAATGGCAATGATGCAACAAACAATGGCCATAGCATATTCTTGCAATTTAACAATCCAAACACTACAAAACATAGAATATACAACTTAATGAAAATACAAACTAAAGAGGCATGGGTACATGTCACATTAGCAATGCAAAAGGCCAGCTTAAGCATAGTTTCTCTAAATCAACAATTAATAAGGAAAGTGCCCTTTTCCCAAATATGAACAAAAATATTTCAGTCACTTCTAGGGGAAAATTAAGGAGAACATTCCTCTAAGTCTATATTACAGCATGTATTACTAAAGGTTTATCACACCCAAGCATCTTACACTTAAATGTACACCCTCTGGCACTCGTCACACACTCACTCGATCAAAAATAAAACCATTGCATCTTTGTATTTATGAATAACTGATAAGGTATGAATCTGACGTGGTGAATATGCATGGCAGAGACAGCAATTAGAATGATGTCATGAAACTAACATGGGCCAAAGATCAAACAGAAATATCACATTTATGTACTGGTTTCTCCAATGCTTATGCTATATCTAAAATAATTTTAATTGTACATTTCTCGTTCTAAAAACAAAACCTTTTTGTATTTGTTCCCATGGCTGGTGTTTATTAGAAATTGATGCAGTTTTACTGCCCGACGGACTGCTTCCTCCCATGATCATACACTGCCTATGAAACCGAGTCCAAATGGAAAAACATGATGTAGAAGGACCCGGGAATATGTTCCTTGCCTCCTACATGTTCAGTAATTTCCATGGTCACTAAGTAAATGTGTGGTAACCTGAACAATCCTAGGGGTGTCTCTGTGATGGTAAGGACAACACATCGATAATTTTCCAGGGATAATTACAGTGTCCCCTCAAGCCTGTGTCTCTGAAAGGTTTTGCCAAGTTCACCCCATCAGCTAACATCTTACAACAAGTCACTGGCTTTGCAGCTCCTAACCTAACCGCAATGCGAAATGATGAAGTGCTCTCCTTCCAGACCACCTGTTTACAACACACCGTGCTGGGCGTCGGCCTCAGCCGGGAGCTTTCTGGTATGTGTCCAACAACTGCTTATTGGATTAGTTCACGTCATCTGCAGCATCAACTGGAAGATGGAGATCTCAACAGCGGGCCTGGAAAGAGTTCCAGCGCTCACCCAGAATTCCTTGGATGTCATTCGCTGTTGCCGCTGCTGCCGCTGCTGCTGCTGCTGCTGCTGCTGCTGCTATTGTTGCTGCCGCCACCGCCACCACCACCATCCTCTGTCTTGGGGGAGGTTGAACTGTCCCTTACTGGCAGCAGGTCATAATGGCAAGGGATGTGACTGTTCTTTGGAAGGTCATATGGATCTTGGGTGAGATGACCATTATTGCTGAATACTCCTTGAACAACGCTTACTGTAGGTTCTGTAATAACCAGCAACAACAACAATAAAAATTTTAAAGATGATGCTCTTTATTTCAAATATAAAACATAACAGAAGTACTTTATAAAAATCTACGGAAATATTTTTTTTAAATATCTTTTGTAATCTTACAGTGAAGAGAACTCCATAGTTATTCACACAATTGGCACCCAGAAATAGTATTCAGAGAAAAGGATGTGGAAATCAAGAAGATGTGCAGAAACCACAAATATGAACCATTGTCTCAAAATACCTTGGGAATAACCTAGCCCAAGCCCCTGACTCTACAGGGAAAAGTGTTCTTAGAGGTTGCCTCAATTTATGGAGATACTCAACATGTTCACAAGGTTAGCCCTAAACAGTGAACTGAGTTCTCATTATATTGCGATGGGCTTAAAGAAGAGTTGGGGGATGCCATCACTGACAATAAATAAATAAATAAATAAATAAATAAATAAATTTACTGTAGTTTCTCCATTAACAAGATATTTTATACTGTATCTATGGACAGAGAGACTAAAATAAATATCCCTCCTATCAAGTCAACATTGGGAGCACTGTTTTATTTTTTTTCCCAAATGACATTCACAGAAGGCACTCAGAATAAGTATAATTTTGTATTTAATTCCTCATAGTTCATACCAGAATCATATGAGACTACATCTGACATATTACACAAGTTTAAAATAAAAGTGTTCCAGTTCTGCTGAAAGCATTGTGTTAGTATCATGGATACAGTCAGGAAATGGAGTCACCTGTTCCGTCCCCTCGAGCCGTTTGTTACCTGCTGTGTTAACTAATATATGGTTCATATGCTCCTTCACATGGGTGCTAAAATATTTACCATGCTTGTAAAACAAAAGATGATGGCCATGTGGAAAATAAGGGAAATAAGTTTAAAATTGCTAAATGTCGTTTCCCTGAAAAATTCACTTCATACCAATTAATACGATCTTTGTAAAACACAGTCGCGTATAAAACACGGGCTTACTTAGAATTGTTTCAAACACGGTCTTATGCCAAGGTTCTTTAAGATGTGGACAGAGAACTCACCAACTTCGTAGACATTCCTGTTGGCCGAAGTTGAGTTATTGATCTCCGCATATGGGGAGTCTCTCCGCGCAGGTGACTTCATCTCCACATAGCCACACTCAGAGCTTTTAGGCAGGAGTGCAGGTGGGTCTTTAATTGTGGCATACGGGTTTTCAGAGCTGCTTAGGGAGCAGTTGCTGGAATTATAGTCAGAGTTCTTTCCCAGATCTGAGAAGGAAAAGGGGAGGAAAGGAGTAAGTGTGGTTCACGGGCACTGTCCTTTCTGGGTGGTAATTTCCTTGGGCAGATTACTTTTGCTTTATGGGTAGGTTTCACTAATGGTATATGCTAAAAACAATGTGCACTTTCTACTTATTTTGAAGACCATTTGCTATAAAATGGCCCATCTATAACGTAATTTTAACTTCCCTCTAAGGGGATTGCTAAGAAAAGTGTCACGGGTCTGGTTTCATTTCTATGATCACATTCAAATACAATTAATTCTGTTCTGACTCTATGAGGAAATTTACTAGTTAAAGCCTTTAAATCAATAGTCAGGAGTTATGGCCCAGAAACACAGGCTATTTCTAGTATCGTAGAAAGAGGAGCATTTCTGCCATGGAAACTCTCTGTAACCCTTCGGTACTGGATAGCGCATTGCTCAAAGCCATTGTGGAGGGCTGGTGTTAATAGCCAATCCCGTCTTACTGCCTGCTGCTTCCCAGTCCACATTTGTCTCTCCCCAGACATTGTTTCATTTCAAGAAAATAGGGATATTCCCTCCAAAAACTGAAACGTTTGCCTTCTCAAATAGATCTGCTTATCATCAGTCTCTCCATATCCACCAAACATGTTGGTGCCTTAGTACAGCGACTGTCACATTGAAAATTCCAGGCCATCTTAGTTAATTCCACGTTAGCTTGTTTTAAAAATTGTTTCATTCTCTGAGCTACAACTTCAAATCTACACCGTACCTTTTAAAGACTTTCCCATGTAACTTCTCTCCAGTCCGAAAGTGCCTGTGAGGGAGAAGGGAAACCCAGCCCGTGAGGACGGAAAGGAAAAGGAAACAAGCCCCCATCTCACATCACATCACGGCAGGTGATTGCTCCAGCATGAGTCACCGTGGCTCTGCTCTGAAATCTCTGTACCCCATCAATCATGCCAGGGCCTGGACCCCCGTGGGCAGTAGGCATGGATGCACACGTCTCATCCTTCACCTGCTTGTTTGCAGGGTTTGGGGAAAGGTAGAGGAATGTATATAGGAACAGAGAGACCAGTAGAGAGGAAACAGCAACCTGAACCAAGGCTGAATAACGCGAAGGATGTAGTCAAGGCTAAACCCGAGAGGTCACTCTCTACCAGCTCCTTCAAGGCTCTGATGGTTTTTTCACACAGTTTTCTCAGTAACTAGGATTCAGCTGTAGCATCATCTGCGTTCTAAGTGCGTTGACTTTAACACTTTATCAGTCAATGCTAGAACCTGACCATTTTTATTAACTTTTATTTGAAATTGTTGACTTTGTCAGGTTTCTTGAGGGTGGGCATCTGTAGAGGAGTCTACCCTACAGAAAACAAGTAGTTGTTTTGTTTTCAAATATCTGAACTTCATGGAGGTGGCTGTTGGTTTGGAATAAATTGCTCTGCTCACCCTGGGAAAAATGAAATCTGTTGGCGGTGAACATTTCAGCAAACACTGAAACCAATGAAGCCGTAAGCACCTTTGACAGAGCATCAGACTGTAATCACCAATCCATAGCACCCAAATTCCTGAGAAGACACAAAGTCCCCTCTGGTCTGATTTTTTTTTTTGCCACCTCGTGTAAATGCTACATTGCCATTCTGGTGCTGAACGGGAGACAAGGGTCCCACTGGAGCCATTGGGAGAGAGGGAAAGGCAGTACATGGGAGCCAAGGCACTTAGCTCCTCTCACTCCCTAGCGACATAACTTTAGGGCTTAGCTCCAAGCGTCAGTCTTCTCTTCCTCAAAACCTGCACTCCAGCCTTACATAGCTATTCTCACCATTAAGTGAAATAGAACACACACACACACACACACACACACACGCCTTGCAGACTTTGAAGCACCATCTACATGAATGGAGTTTCAATTACTGTAACACTTAAGTTGTCAAAACACCATCAGCATCAGCCCTTCAGGATGTTTTTTTTAATCTTTCAAAGCAATGTTAAGGACTTAGTTAAAAGCAGAAAGGGGGAAGGAAGAGGGGAATGGAGGGAGAGCGAGGGTAGGGGAGCATTCTTCCATGGCTTCTGCGTCAGGTTCCTGCTCTGACTCCTATGATGGATTGTACCCTGGAAGTGTGAGCTGAAAGAAACCCTTTCCTCCTCTGAATGGCTTTTGGCTAAAGGTTTGTCATCGCAGCAGCAGAATGAAGCCAATACAAAGGGGGTGCACACATGCCCCTTCCTGGATTACCAATCTTCCCCCAACTAACGAGCAAACTGCACCATGTGCTGAGCAGTGTACCCCAGAAGCTGGCACCCACAATTCGCGATCAGGAGGTCCTCAAAATTAAAACAATTTCCTAGTAAAATGGTATTACTTGCCTGTCATTTTAACTCTCTTTCGGGTGTGTGGAGGGGTTTCCCCGAGGCTGTACAGGGTGCGCTCCACAAATGACTGGCTACAGAGCAGATGTGAGAATTTGGCCATTTGCTCTTAAGCCAGACAGGAAATAAAACTACGAGGCAGAGCCCGTCTTCGCATTAACCCTCATGGGAAGGGGGAAGGAGAACGCAGTTTTGTAATATGCTCTCAGTGGATTGAAATGAGATTATTATTGCCAATTAGCTAAAATAACTATTTTTTAAGTTTCTCAATTTTTAATTTGCAATATGGTAACTATCAAGTAGCCATAGCCTACAACAGCAAGGGGCCCTTTGGGGTATTCAAATAAATGTGTAAGAATATAAATCCATCCTGATTGCAAAAAGCTTATGGACCACTAATCTCATGATTGTTTCCACACCTGAAAAAGGGGAGAGATGTTGAAGGTGGCGTTCAGTAGTAAGAGGGAACACGTTGTCATTTTTTTATTTTTTTATTTTTATTTATTCATTTATTTATTACCAAGGGAGCCTACATCATGGTAAAAGCTGACAGGGTTCAAAGGCCAGTTCTAACAGGTTTTCAAAACATGTTCCTGGGCCTTGTGGAAATCACCCCAGCTTTTTATGGCTCATTAACTGTCACATGGAGCTGAGAACTACCTCTCAGAGCTCCGGTGAGAACTGAGCTATGGTGGATGAAGTTTCTAGTGGGCAGAGATGTTTGTCTCTCAATTCTGGAGCAACGTAATAACTCAGAAAGTGATCATTGAACAAATAAGACATTAAGGCTAGTAGTAAGCCCTATAGAGGAGTTAGACCTAATTCCATTATTTAGGCATGTTTGTGGTGGGTGGCTACAGCGCGCACACAGCAGGATGAGCACTTAGACTGTCGAGAATGCGCATGCGCTTGTGGGCCTCACCAAGCTCATTGAGGTAGCCGCCTTGCTTCCAGTCGGCTGGTAAGGTCCCCGTGCAGTCCACCAAGGCACCTCTCTTCCCCGGATTCTCGTTTTTAAGATTCACAAAGAGCTGGTTGTTTTTCGACTATGAAAAGAAAAACACGATTTAAGAGGAGACCACACTGGGGGAAAGCAGTTTCAGGGGTTAATGGCAAGGCCCTTCCCTCAAGGGAGGGGAGGGGAGAAAGAGGTGAGGGGGCTCATTCCTGGCTGAGTGGACATCTCTCAGTACTCATGACCTGAAGGGCTTCATTTCACATTGTCACTTTTTACCAATTAGACTTTGTTTGAGCTATAAACGAAGAATTCTAAAGAAAAGTATTGTGGGTCTGAGTTCTATCACAGTCTCCATGCTGTGGGTCGCCAGCGCCTTGGCCATTCTGCTAAACATGCGCATGTGCATGAGAAGTTGTACGAGATGGGATGGGACGATGAGCATGGCATCTGGGCAACACGAGGTTCTATTTAACTCTCTGACGCCACCGTGAAAACCCAGCAGTGTCAATAATGGCAGTGGATTAATGTCCCCCCTCTTTTGTTCTGTTCCTTCTTTCCCAAATAGAGAGCTAGACAGTGATGAGCCAGAAGATGGAGCCTGGAGACAGTGGGAAGGAGAGTTTGGAACTCAGAGCATCCTGGGAGATTGCAGAAATACAGGTGGTCGGAAAGGATTGATGTAGTGATTTCACAATAAGTCTTTATGCTTTTATTAGCATCATCATGATTAAACATTGTTTTTAATCTCAGGTAAAATTAGGAACACAGTGAGGCCTGTCGGCGACGAGACCTTAATGCCCACAGCAACAGTGGAGGAGGCTGGAAGCCATTATTACTTAGGCCCTGGTGAGTTCCCTGGAGAAGCTAAGACACACTTAGAGGGTAGTTAGGAGAATCAGGTGTGCACGGTGCACAAAATAACTAGGGCGGCAGGGGCGAGCTGAAGACCTCGTGAATGTGTGTTCCTTATCTCTCTCCCCTCCCCACTTTCTGATTCTTGGGGCATTTTTCCCCTCACCTTGGCAATGGTCAACCTGTCCCTGTTATTGACATGGGGGGATGAGGCACACTGGCTGAGTGTGTGGTAGCTGGGGTTGGTGAAGTAGTGGCTGTTGGCATTTCCACCATTGCTGTGAGGCAGGGTTTCTGCAAAAAGAGAGGAAAGGGTTAATTGAAAATGACAGTACAGATGTTTCCCTCTCCTGCCCAGCCTACTCCTCAAAGCCCCTGGAAGAGCAGATGCCCACTATTGCCTCTTTGGAAATTGTGAAGGCATTGGCAGAAGACCGGAAGACCGTTCTTAGCTTTGGGACCTTAGTTTGGGAAGAACAGAGACAGCAGCCCTTGCAACAACACAGCTGTACCCACTTGCTTCTTTAAAAACACTTGATTTCTTGACACAGTACTTCTGCACGGAAAATATACTCTTTACATAAATTTCCTATTTTGCATATTCTGCCAGAATTATAATATTTATAAGCATATCGCCAGGGTCCTTCAGTAATTGTTCAAGACCGAGTAAGATTGTCAGTTTCTTCAATTTAAGAGTTTACTGCTTTCGAAGGTTGACTGGATTCAGAACAGGTGTTTATAATGGAGCGCCTTGGTTCTCGCTCATACCGCAGGCTTGTCTCCTGTATGACTAGGCTCTCAACAGTTACTGCTACATGCAGGTGCAGAGATGGAGGATGCGGCAGAAGCACACACACCGGAAAATGCGCCGTCTCTCCTTTCCTCCTCCCCACTCGTATAGGACAGAGCTGGGATTGCCTGTTCAGCAGATTCTATCCACAAAGGAAATTGCCTAAATATAAAGCAACCATTCATCTACCCCAATTTAAAAATCCTCACAGAAGGGGTGGAAGGTGGCTAAGTGATTCAGGGTGCTTGTTGCTCTTCCAGAGGATGCAGGTTCAATGCCAAGATTCCAAGTACCCATGTTGGGTGGCTCACAACCATCTGTAACTCCAGCTCCTCTGGGGATCTGTCTGCTTCTTCTGACTTCAACAGTTATCTGGATACACATAAGCAACATGCATACACACACATACACACATGCACGCACACATACACACATGCATACACACACATACACACATGAAAACACAAACATACATACATGCATACACACACATACACACATGCATACACACATGCATACACGCATGCATACACGCATGCATACACACATACACACATGCATACACACACATACACACATGCATACACACACATACACACACGCATACACACATACACACACGCATACACACATGCATACACACATGCATACACACATGCATACACACATGCATACACACACATACACACATGCATACACACACATACACACACATACACACACGCATACACACACATACACACATGCATACACACACATACACACACATACACACACGCATACACACACATACACACATGCATACACACACATACACACATACACACACATACACACATGCATACACATACACACATGCATACACACACATACACACATGCATACACACACACATACACACATGCATACACACATGCACGCACATACACTCAAACAGTAAATCTTTTCCAAAAGCCTCTGGCAAAACTGAAAGTGGTAATTTTACTACAGGTGAATTGTAAACCACATCTCTAGGCACATGGGCTTCTTCCAAACACGTGGTCACCTCCCGGAAAATAGCCAGACACAATGGACACACAGCCAAACACCAAATTTCTGAAAGAAGCAGGCGAAGCCTAACTTTGCGAGGCAGGACATGCCGCCCTGCACTGCAGTCCTACCCGCAATGGTATAATCCGCATTGATGACCCTCATGGCAGGGGTGTAGGTCACCGCCGGCATGCTGGACTCTTTCCTCTTCTGCTTCTGTCTGTAGATAATGAACAGTGCCAGCAGGAAGAGCACAACAAGGACCAGGATGATGATGCCCGCAATGGCACCGATCTGATAGGAATCAGCGGGAAGGGCCGTGCTGGTCCGGCTTAAGCTGTTCAGGTTGCCCACGATGATGACACCAGCTAGGAGAGGGTGGAAACAGGCTGAGTGTGGATGACGGTGGGTGTTATAAAGGTCTGCTCTCTACGTGAAACAAAGCATACACACTCCCACTGGCCTAATGCCTAGGTGTTTTCACTCCATGAAACACTAATTTGGAAACAGAGCAGGGGAAAAACAGACATTCTTTGTTTTCAGATGTTGTTGGTGCCTCTGTTCTTGACTCTAAGCCCCTAGGAGGCAGGGTCTGAACCCTGAGATTCAGGAGCGGGGATAGGAGCAACTTGTGTATTTCATATTAAACACAGACTGGCAATTAAGCTTGGATAATGATTTATCTAACTTTTGTTTTGCTTTAAGCATTATCTAGTACTGATCCTACACTGGAACAAATCCTAAATGCCCACTTGTCTAACTCAAACTTTCACTTATCTTTAACATTTGTTTTTCATGACAGGGTTTCTCTGTAGCTTTGGAGCCTGTCCTGGAACTCACTCTGTAGACCAGGCTGTCCTTGAACTCACAGAAATTCCCCTGTCTTTGCCTCCCAAGTTCTGGGATTAAAGGTGTGCAGCCCTATCGCTTGGCGTATCTTTAGAACT
Source organism: Microtus oregoni (assembly GCF_018167655.1). Lineage (NCBI taxonomy): Eukaryota > Metazoa > Chordata > Mammalia > Rodentia > Cricetidae > Microtus > Microtus oregoni. The sequence continues at coordinate 7,573,200 of NW_024543976.1, forward strand.
TTTAAGAGGGATTTACCTTCTAAACCAGCGCAGCTCCAGTATAACCCTAGTGCAATGGGCCTCTTACTGCTAGAGATACTGTCCTCTGAAAAGCTATTTTGAATAGCAGAAGGATTTCTCATGATAGCACCTAGTAACAACATCTGATTCAGAAAACCGTGGTTAAATATATATGGTTTTATATGTCAGTTATGCCTAAATAAAATTTAAAAAGTTCATGAATTTTAGAATAAGAAAAGCATGGCATCGAAGCTGTGACATTCTAAGCATTAACTCCGTGACCTTGGGGACACTGACTACCTTCTGTAACTTTGACCCGGTTTCCTTATCTATCAAAGGCAGCAAAAGCAAAACATCCACCCGGCAACCACATAACTAACCAGCTAAGCCACATACGCTTCCCTGAGGCTAACCCAAGACAACCCAAGTGAGAGTACTCAATACTGGTGTCCGCGGTGGCCACACCCTGAGAGACGGCCCTTGTCATTTACTAGTGCTTTACCTTGGTCACAGCGTGCTCCTTTCCATCCTGGACTACAGTAGCAGGTGCCAGTGATGTGATCACAGGTGGAGTTGTTCAGACAGTCACAAATCTGGCGACAGCCATAGCCGTATGTTCCCGCGGGGCATTCTGGGAAGGAGACGAAGCCATATTTCTCAAACTTCCCAAGGAAATGAAACTATATTTCCCAAGTCCGGAGGATCCAGACCAAAGCTGTCTTCGTTGGTGTGCTCTGTGTATCAGGTGCTGAGCCCACCCACAGGTTTCGGCTTAGACCTGTGCCACCCGAGGTGTGGAAAGCCAGATGGTGGTTCTTGAGCCATGATGGGGATTCACAATCCTGCTGCTCAGGACTGAGCCAGTCAACATTATGGCTCAGCTCCTAACACATTTAACTGCTGAATGCCCACTTCTCTGATATATATAGAGAGGGTCTGTGGGACCCCGGTGGAACGGATGAAAACATAAGAAGCAAATTGATGTGACTCCTACAATCAGATCTGTGGGTCACAGGGAATGGGACCCACAGTGTACACTAGAAATGATTCCTAGAGAGCACACATAATTTTATGTAGACTCTGGAGCTCCTCTTGAAGACACTTGGGTTAGCTCTCATTAGGAGCAGTTTAGGTTATAGTCTAGGTAAGTGTTTCACTTGATATAGAATGCCCCAGTGTAGACTCGGAGTCTAACACAGTAGGACTCTTAGGCTGTGCTCTAATTTCAAAGAAGAGTGCTGGTGAAAGGAATCTAAATCTGAGCATCTTCGACGCCGATGTTGTTTGCGAAATGAACAGCAGGGGGAGATGTGTCATCACTACCAGGTCTAGCAACCAGGATTGCTGGTTTTAAGCACTGGGAGCAAGCTTCAAAAACACGGACACTTTAATCACTGTAATTCCACATCCAGAGAAATCACAGAAGAGGTTTTCCTTAAGAAGACCTTAACTGGTTGCCTGGCATTTGCATGCACGTCGGTTTAGAGACTGTGCTGATTTCTAGGCCTGGGTTTAGCAGGCATAGAAAGCATTATACACAGGGATTGCTGCACATGTGACTCACTGTGACTCTGTATCCCTTTTATGACCACCGGGAACAGTGACACAGGACTGACATTGTGCCATCTTTGTCTTGAACGGGCTCTGGGAGGCTCTTGCTGTTTTTGCAGGAGGGAGGTTCTGTACAGACATGCTATGCATCCGCACTTAAGGCTGAGACCTCTGAGCTGCGCTGGTTCTGTAAAGCTGGACTGGAAAGGAGGAATGTTGATTTTACCCACTAATGCAGGCCATTCCCTCTCTACCCCGAGTCATCTTGGGGGCCACCTTCCCAAGAATAAACTCAGTGGTCAGTGGTAACCTCTCGTTTTGCCCTGCCTTGGGGCCTTTAGCATCAGAGAGTGGGCCGCAGACAACTTTGGCCTTTCTTGCTTCATCTTCAGTACTGAATAAATATCAGAAAAAAAGAATAGTATGTTTATCTTACATACTCCATTTGAGGTTAATATTCTTGTAATCTTGGGAGGGAAGGTGGCAATTGAAACAACAAAGACGGGGGTTCCTACCGTATATTCTCCCTGGGTGAGACTAAGAGAAAACATACAAAGGCAGAGTGTCGTCTTGAAGATTAAGATCCAGATGAAAATTTGATAGTGGAAAGAGTAAAAGTCACTGTCAAAAGAGTGGCAACATTTGCCTGGACTCATTCCCATGCCCTGGACCCCAGCATTTCTCCCTAACCAGCGTCCTCCCACGTAAGTCTGGATTCACTGCTGCCATGAAGGAAGACCGGACATCTCCGTTAAGGCTCCAAGCCATCATCTTCCAAAACTACAAGAAGGAGGACAAGCCAGAAAAGACATAATGGAAAAGTTGAACCTGCCTTCATTCTTACAGACTCTCCCCTTCCACCCAGAGCGCTGGGTGTCACTCAAAATCTGGAGGAAAGACAGCCGGCAGGGATTCTAGCAGGGAGGTACTGAGAAGAGGAAGTGGGCTGTGCTGGTAACTAACCATCACCCAGACAACTGGAAGAAGCAGCAGCCCTGCTGCCTTTGCATCTCTGGCCCTCCAGAAAGGTGACCCAGGTGCCCAGGGAGGCCACACAAGGTACTCACTCTGCTCGCAGAGCCGTCCCATGAATCCCGTGCGGCAGGTACACTGCCCTGAGATGTGGTCGCAGTCCGCTCCATTCTGACACCGGCAAATCAGTGCACAGTCCTTGCCGTAAAACCCCAGAGGGCATCCTGTGTGAGGAGGGAGGGCAGAGGAAGTCAGAAGGGTGCCTGTGAGAAACAAAGCTCCTGCCTGCGCTGACTTAGGGCTGAACTTCAAGGACTTGGAATACCTTAAAGAGTAAAGGCATTCCCATGCACCTCAGCGGTCACAGGGCTGTTTAGGACTCTTAAGTCTGGGCTCCTGCAAGGAGATTGCACTCCACAAGCCAGACGCAGAAGAGTTCTCTAGCTGGACGTGTCACCATCACTGGTGTCTTCCTGCAAAGCTGCATGGAGCCCAGGAAGGATGTGGTATTTATTGCCTTTATTCTTCACTCGGTTTCTAGAATCCTGGATTTGAGTTCCCCGGACTGAAGTGAGTACTTTGTATTTCGGTTCTCTTTTAGAGTTGCTTTTACAAGTTAAAACAAACAAACAAACAAACAAAAAACAACTCAAATTCTCCTACTAGTCCTGTCCACCGTGTCTGTTTGTCACTTAAATCATATTATTACCATTATCAAATATATGTGGCAGAATGCCTAAAGAAAGACAGCTGTGTCTCAGAGGTGCTTTGTGAAGGCCTTTAGGTCTTCACGCTACTACACAGCTTCTAAGATTTATACCACCAGAAGCCTGGGGCAGAACATATATGCTCGCGCACACGCACACACTCTTGGCTTACATGCATCAGCAGCTACTCTCTAAGACTGCTTTAGGCACCATGAAGGCTTCAGTACAGGCAGATTCCTCAGTTGTTTCCAGATACCGCACACGCCTTTTATTTTGCCATTTAAGGGAAGCTCGTATTTTCAGGAGCGGGACTGGCACACAGATCGCAGAAGCCAGCTCGTAATGATACCCCCATATCCTACATTTGTTTGACACCCTACTCTGCGCCAAATCCTTTGTGTTCATTCTGCCATTTGATCTTTAACGGCCTAAAAATCCAGAGGTGGGCCTTCCTATGCTGCAGATAAGAACTAAGCCTCGAGTATCCCAAGTCTGGCAAATGGCAGGCGGAACTATGGTCAGACGAGACCCATGCAGGTAATGCTATGTTGTGCTCGGTGCACTTTAAAGGGTCTTCTGCTTAAAGTCATGCCTACCTTTGGAATTATAAATGAGCTCTATGATTTTTCCTAAGGAGTTTGAACATCTTTATGGATACACAATCTTTAGAGAATAGCATTCAAATTTGCCCTTGCCAATTCTGTCTTTCAAATCTTGGGTCAATAGCCATCTCTCCTCCTAGAAACTTCCAGAAGTCTTCTTCCAACTATTCTCTATCACACTTACAAACTAGTACTTAATAGGAATCACCTATTTCCTAACTCCTCTTTTTTCCCTCAACACGGCTGTCATTTAAAGTTACGTTACTGTTGATAATAGCCGTAACAAATGCCTTCCTGGCTTGTTGCTTCACTTAGCTGAAAGCCATGGGCATTTCTCCACAATGTGTTCATCTGGGGGATGCTTGCACATCGCATCTGATTCTAAAAACCACACGGGGAAACTAAAGGGCAGTGTGAGAACGGGCTAGGAGTAAGAACTAGAGGGATGGCTTTGAAAACATGATCCTGGGCTGACATTGTCACCAATGGGCAGAAACACAGATTCACAGGTCCTGGTCTAGACACACTGAATCCGACACCATGGGAGGCGGGCCAGGCATTTGGAGTGGTTGATTCCTGTAGGTAAACCTCATTTTCTCTGTGGGCACACTGTTCACTAATCTACGAGGTGTGTGTCTCTTCTTACTTCCTATTCCCTATCATGGATCCTCACATTTGTACATTCAGAAGAAATAAAAGCACTTCACGTACAGAAATACAGTCTGATAAAAGAAGAGAAAAAGGACATCAATACACGTTAGAAGCGAATTACTTTCATGACTTGCTCCACCTCTCTGTGCTCACAGAAGCTAGCTGAAGGGGACCTGGCACGTGGGGGTTCTTAGACACTCAGAGAAAGGGAGCTATCTGGAGGTCACTGAGTAGGCATCACACACGTGGGAGGAGCCCTCACTCACCTAACATGATACACGCAAACAGGGAGGACATTTCCTCTTTGGTTGTCCCCCCCCCCCCAGTGACGTCCTCCTTGCTTACTCTGAGTGCAGTAGAGCCCCGTCCATCCAGGCGTACATTTGCATTCCCCGTCATAGGCACTGCAAAAAGCTCCATTGTGGCAGTTGCAGGTGTGGATGCAGTTGGGACCCCAGTGGGCAGGCGGACAGGCTGAAAATCACATCAAGTATGGAGAGATGAATTGGAGTCTCCAGGTCAACACCAAACAGAACATTCCACCATCTCCCAACCTTCTTCCATGTGCTAGGTTCATGACATTAATATGGACAATTTATTCACACTTTAGTTGATAGACAATGTTGGTGGCAATAGCTACCAACATCGCTGACATATCCACACATTTTCAGCTTCAGAGGACTTGAGGGAGCAAGAATTACTTTAAAGATTCAATTGTTAGACAAATCACACTGGACGCCGACTGTGTACCTAGCACTGTTCTAGACCCAAGGAATAACAAAAGACAAAAATGGGAGTTGGAACTCCTCTCTGAACACTTCTATTTTGCAAGATAGCAAAACTATCAGCTAGCAGAGAAGCAGTGCAGGGAAGAGCTGTGGAAGAGAAAGGTGTGATGAGGACAACAATGATGGGGCTCCTCCTAAAGCCCAGCCTCCCTGGAGGGGACATTGAGTTAGGACCAGATGGGGAGGGATTGTCCTTATGGCTCCTAGGTCGTGGGCTCAGGGCTCTGATTTTCCTTAGGGCTCCTAGGTCATGGGCTCAGGGCTCTGATTTTCCTTAGGGCTCCTAGGTCATGGGCTCAGGGCTCTGATTTTCCTTAGGGCTCCTAGGTCATGGGCTCAGGGCTCTGATTTTCCTTAGGGCTCCTAGGTCATGGGCTCAGGGCTCTGATTTTCCTTAGGGCTCCTAGGTCATGGGCTCAGGGCTCTGATTTTCCTTAGGGCTCCTAGGTCATGGGCTCAGGAATCTAATTTTCCTTGGGGTTCCTAGGTCATGGGCTCAGGGCTCTGATTTTCTGACCCTGTTCTGGTCTCTAGGCTCCAGAGATGCCATTAGAATCTCACTTTATGTGCCAAGGTCACCAGCTGTATGAAGCAGTTTATTCATAGAAATTTCTGGCTGGAAGAAGTAGAAGACAACACAACTAAATCATCAGTGGCCACTGTCACCGGAAGAGCTATTAGAAAGCCACACCAAGCCGGGCCATGGTGGCGCACGCCTTTAATCCCAGCACTCGGGAGGCAGAGACAGGCGGATCTCTGGGAGTTCGAGACCAGCCTGGTCTACAAGAGCTAGTTCCAGGACAGGAACCAAAAGCTACGGAGAAACCCTGTCTTGAAAATCAAAAAAAAAAAAAAAGCCACACCAATATGGGCAAAATAATTAATTCAATCCCCCAAACAATTCTATTTCTACTACAGCTTTAAGAAAATATTAAAAGGGTGGCTACTTATAATTTCGATCTTATTATCTAATTGAAAACAATAAAGAAAATTAGTGAATCTGAAGTATTTCCCATAAGCATATGTGCCATTTTGACCCAAAAATGAGGAAAAAAATAACAGCTGAAATTCATGGTCCATAGGAGTGTTAGGATGGATTGTCGAAGAAGACATTTTTAAAGATGAAGAGCTTAGGTTCATTCCTGGGTAACAGGAGCGTATCCAAGGTCACACAGGCTCATAGTGGTAGTTGCTATTTGGTACATATGCTCGGCCTCACTCTAAAGGCCACTGTAGGGCTCAGTGTGAAGACAATTAAAATGTCCAATCTCCTCGATGCTGCATATTACCCTCTTTATCCCACACAACCAGTTTCTATAAAAAGAAAAGCTCAGTTTTGTTCTCCTCCACCCAATTCCCCTAAAACCATTTCTTTTATGTTTGTGTTTATTTACTTTAGCTGTGTTTATATGTGTGAGTGAGTGTATGTATAATGAGTGTGGGGGCATGCACACCTGTGTGTACATGGATCTCAGAAGAGGGCACCGCGGATGGAGTTACAAGTGTTTATGGGACAACCCTCCCAGCTTGTTTTCAGGGTGCTTGGATTCAAACTCTGCTCCTCATGATTCAGCAGTGAGAGCTTTAAACCACAGAGTAATCTCGTCAGCCCCAAACAGGCTACTTCTAATGATGCTTAATAAACCTTCATGAACTGTCTTCTGCCCAGAGCATATTTTTCTAAGTGGTCCCTTGCAGCAGGTTTGACTCCCATGTCAGCTGTGATCAGAGATTGGAAATAAAGATCACTTAAGTTTTCCATCCATAAAGGTAAATATAGAGACAAGGCTTCCGATAGTCATTTTGCCAAGGCCATGTGGCCCTTTAAATGCATCCCATTAGATCTCCAAGTCTCTGTTTGCATGGTGAAGGACTTTCCTCCTTTGAAACTAGCTGGCAATCAGCCAAGAAGAAATATTAAGATGGGCCCATAGGGAATCAATGAAACCAATGGTCCCCAGGAGAAGCAAGGCTTGCCAAATAAATCAGTTTCCTCCAGAGCGATTATGGGGACAAGCCATGCTATTGTCTCCATTCACTGTGCTGTTCCCATTTTTGTTCCTTCCAGAACATTCCTCCCCAAATGAGGAAGTGACCAACTTCCAAAATAAAGACTACGTGTTAAAGGAGCAAATTACACCAACTGTGTCCCAGCAATGACATTGCATTTTTGTTTTCCTTCCCAAGCCCTGGATGTTCATTTCTGAGGACCTAGTCCACAATCTGCTCCTGGGCCATCCTGAATCAGAGGCCTTCCATGCACAGATTTGAATAGACGGCAATTGCTTCTGAAGTTCCACCCCCTAAAAGGTTAAAACACAAACTATGAAATTATAACAACAAACATTCCCTTCACTGAAGGCTTACTTATCTCAGAAATAGGGGAGAGCCTGAATGGTTGAAAACAAAACTATCATTCAGACAGAAATATATCCTCACCAATTAATATTTGCTGATTGATAGCCCTATAATCTGAATTCAATGGCCTGCAACCCATGTAGTATCAGAGTCCTTCCTTGACCTATCATATGTGCAGTGTGTTGGCTTCAGTATGAGCTGGTCATGGGCCATGCAGGCTGTGATGGGGAGTAGAAGGGCAGACATATGCTGTCCTTGGTCAAAACCTGAACACTTTGTGAAGGTGACTAACTGAGCCTTTCAAAGTCTGGCTTATGGCCACTGTTCTCTTTTTATGTCACGGGGAGCCTAAAGCCATCAGCAGAATTCCTCTTAGGGTCATACTACCCCCATCTGAAGAGCAGAATGAGAGGCACCTGGGGAGCCAAGACACAGGACAAGATGTGAGGGGCACTAAGGCAGTCAGTCTACCCAGGATCCCAGAAAGTTTCTAAGATCCATATCATTTTGATTCTACTCCTTCATGGCTCCACTATTAAATTTTCTGATGACTACATGATAAAAAGATCTCTAAATGCATCTACTTTTTTTCATCTATAGATATCAGGAATAGAGATATGGCCTCGTTGGTAGAGTGATTGCCTAGCATCCTTGAAGCCCTGGGTTCACTTCCCAGTACCACACAAGACCAAATATGGCTGTGCACAACTGTAATCCCAGCATTCTGGATATGGAGGCAAAAAGAGCAAAAATTCAAGGTCAATTTGGACTACATAGTCAGTCTGAGGCTGGCCTTGGCTCCACAGAACCTTGTATATATATAAAAAAGAAATCAATGAATAGCGAGTCAATGAGCAGTGAATAAGAAAAACAATTTACAAATCTAGGCTCTTCCCAAAGAGCCACATCATTTATTGGTAGATTCTGATAGGTCGTTGTACCGATATCTTAATTTTAAAACTATAGTACTTATAATAGATGCTCAAGGTCACATATTCTTTGCTGACCATATAACTCTCACCATTCAATCCTAAGACACAGGAAATGGATTGGGTGTTCTCCAACAAGACTTACGCTGAGAGCAGTCACTGCCGATCCAGCCTGGGTAGCACTGACAGGACCTGTCGATGGGGTTGCAGGTGCCGTTGTTGGTGCAGGTGCAAATGCCCGCACAGTTTTTCCCAAATCTGCCACTGGGACACACTGTGAACAGACGGAGTTCAGTCAGCTAGAGTTGGAACCCATTTCACAGAACCCTGAGAATGGGAGACAAATTCCAGGGTCACACCCAGCCGCCCGCTGCCGGCCTGCCTCCACTTAAGAGATCATGCATGCTAATCGCAAATAGGCTCACTTTTCCAAACACGTGAAACCAAAGGCCTGATTCTGACATCTCAAAAAGAAACCGGGGTGTTCGTAGAACTCTGACTTGTGGTTTCTCCCTCAGGGAATCAAAATCCTTTCTCACGTTGACTTTTCATGAGTGGATGGTTCCAGTGACATCATAAGACACAGCCAAGGGAGTGTCACGCCAAGGAGGCGTTTCCAATGCTCGGGTCATTTTCAGAATTACCCAGAGCTGGTGGTGGCACCTACCTGTGGCCGTGGGGAAGTCTGAGGACAAGCTTTAGGAAGTTTGATCCTCCCCACGGCTCTCCAGGGTGCCTGGGTGCTTACCTTCGTTGCACAGGGCTCCCGTGAAGCCAGGCAAGCAGTCGCACAGGCCTGTGATGTGGTGGCAGGGCCCACTGCTGTGCACACACTGTGGGCATGTCTGGCTACAGCGATGTCCGTAAAACCCCGGGGAGCAGACTGCAAATAGAATGGAAATGCATAGTTACCTTTCTGAGTTGGGTCTATCTCCTGTTCCACTCAGAGGCCTAGTTAGAATGGAGAAATAAGAAAACTTTAAAAAAAAATGATAATGAGGTGTGGAACAAGTAGGGCAGCTTTTAACAAAGAAGGAAGCCACTAATCTCCGAATTTCACTGGCATGAGGGAATGTCACGGATAGACCTCACTGTCCTCCTGTGGTCGGCTCAAGGCCAGGCCTAGACCAGAGATTCATAGACATTTGTTAAATGAATAAGGAAATGAAGAAAAAAGCTCAAATATCAATGCCCAAATTAAGTATTCCAAGCCATTTGTTGGTCCTTTATTATTTAAGAACCGTGACTGGCAAATAAAATAAAATAAAATAAAATGCTGCTCAAAATTCAAAGACCTTTCTCCTTCCAAAAATGTTGATGGTTGTGGTTAGAGAGAACAAGTATACAAAATGCTGTGTATTTGGATGCTTCCAATACTATATTTGAATTTAAATACAGAATGACTGCATTGAACTCTTAATAACAAAAGAAATTGATCTGAGAAATTACAACTGTGTGTGTAATAACTTTTCTTATTACGTTTACCGAAAGATTTGGTAAAATCTCACAGACCTTTTCTTAATTCGAGGCTTCTACAAAGCAGCATCAACAGCCCCCATTTTTAACTTTGAAGTCTGCTTTCTCCCCAGCACTGACTTTCAGCTTTCTAGTGAGATGTGAGATTGCCTCGAGGTTTGGCTGATGTTAACTTCTGGTAATTGAGGTGAGGCTGACGCCAAATTGCTGAATAAAATATTTACAGGTCAGTGGATTTCTGGAACACCATTTGCACCCTCTGAGGAAGACATGAGAATCGTGCCCTGATGATGAGGCCCACGAGGTAATGAAATCATCATTGGGAAGAAAGGGTTAACGCCCCCATCTGTTAAGTTCCTCCTAGAGGTTGAAAAGAATAAAGTACTTGGGCAAGTGTCATTTGAAGATAGTGACAGTTCTTCAAGGACTGCTGTCCTAGAAGGCCACAAAACATCACTAGAAACTAAACGGTAGAATAGAGACCGATCTACACGCAGTTCCCAGGAAGAGGGGCACAGAGACCATCCCCCTAGGACACACTTACTTCTCTGACAAGAGGTGCCTCGGAATCCGGGTGCGCACTCACAGATGCCGTCGTCAGGAGAACAAGAAGCCCCATTTTTACAATGGCAGGGCAGTGAGCAGTTAGGACCCCAGCGTCCCTCGGCGCACACGCTGTCACAGTGCACACCTGAAACACACACGGGGCAGGGCTGAGGAGGGTGCAGCGCGGGCATCCAAGGACGCTAATACGTAATGGGGTTCAAGAACGGCGCAAGCGCAACTGCGCAGAGAGCACTGGACAGAGATGATACCTGGCTTAAAACACACTTACAATACACAGAGTCATTCAAATGTTAACAAATACCCAGAATTCCCTCCTATGCTGCCAAGGAGAAAATACTTTCACTGAATTGATTTTTCTTCTTTAATAGGAGGGAGCATCGGGAAGCCCGAGGGCTTTGTCTGTTGAAGGCAAAATTTATCAAAAAAAAAAAAAAGACTATTGATTTCCTATTTATCCGCCACCCCCCCCCCCCCACACACACACATACCCATTCTTTGCTTTTACAGAGAAATGAACACAGGGTACAACGACCAGACAAAGCACAAAATGATTAAATTCTTTTACATGAAGGCAGCCCTACTGGGGACAGGGTAGGGTAAACAAGGAAACACAATCCTAAAGTGCTTCAATGATGTATTGTGCGGGATACGCTGATGTGCTCATATGCATCACCAATTTCATTCCTAAAAAAAATTTGTTTCCATCTGCACAGATAGAGGCAGACTATCCCAGCCAATGCCATGTGTGTGCTATTGTCTGAGTCGCTGCTTTGACATCGTATGGAGCTATTTAAGTTTTTGTTTGGGAAATAAAGAAACCTTATGTCAGTCATGACCCAATGAACTAGTTTCTACAGGAAGCTGGGTCTGCAGGAATGAAAATAAAGCCAGGCATTAATGGAGGCGAAAGAGGGTTCTGTAAGTTTGTATTAAAATCCAACAGGGATCTCTTCGCTACATCAGATTCTCAGACCCTTCACCTGCAGAGGGAAGACTTCTGACCACGGCTACACTAGTGACTGCTGGCGTCCGAACAAGTGATGGCGTCCGAACAAGTGAGAACACGCGAGGACATGCTCAATCCAGGATTCCAGAAAGTTCACAGCGGCCCTGCCTGGAGGATGCTGGGTAGGCCATACCACATTTATGGTGCCCTGAACCTCATATGGAAGGCATTGTAGAGGACCTCAAATATGTCACCAGCTGGTATAAAGCCATTACTATAAAATGATAAATCTCTGCTTTTTCCTGTCTCCATGTCCATCCCCCAGCAAAGTTCTTAGCTTGGCAAAGGCCAGCCAAGAGGCACAATCCCATTGTCTTCACTCAGGTTAGCAATAGACTTTGATTCCAGAGAAAAACAATTCTGGATATAAGCTGATGAGTGGCGGCTAAATGCCCCCCACAGGATAAATAAATAAAACACGGACCTGCTGTTCTTTCCTGTGTTCATACACACATCTTACTTTTCAAGGTCTTTTGGAAAGCTGAGACACACTTGCGAATTCCACACTCTCTGACTATGAAGAGCCATGGTGTCTCAGGTGATTTTTTTTTAATCCAATACCTATACCATACAGAACTGCAAGGCATTCCAAGCAGCAGTGAACTTGGGAGTAGGTTGCAAATATAAGCTTTGCTTTGCGTCTGAAGAAAGAACTATCAAGGGTAACCTGCCTGGGGCTTTCCCTCAACTGGAATTCAGATTTTCCATCCTCACTGTAAGCCAAGGCTCCTGTTTGACAGCCAAGGTGGTAAGGGACCACCTGCTTCATAGATTCAGATGTCCCTCGGCATTTTGACCCAGATCCATTCAGGCTAATCTCAACAAGAAGCCTGAGGAAGTAGAACCCAAATAATTTCGCAGTTAACCTTATAACCATCCTGAAAATTAGTTCTGATTTCTTAATATTTTTTTTAAATGTGGAGTGGGGTTTGAAGCACAAGACTTGGCCATTTAAGGTGTCTTAATTTATCAATTATTGGCCAAATCACATTACACTTAAATTCAGCCATAATGGAATGGAATATGTTTCAGGCCAAAAGTATATGCATGGTTCTCTAGGGGAACAGAACTGATATAATACATTCATATGTGTGTGTATGTGTGACCTCTAATATATATATGCATATTTATGGAGCTTATTAGAGTGGATTACACTTACAGGCTGTGATACAGCTAGTCTAACAATGGCTGTGTACCAACAGATAGTCCAAGAATCCAGGAGTTGTTCAGTCCACCAAGCTGGATGTCTCAGTGTACTCCTGAATTTCAAAGAAGTAGGTTCTAATGCCAGTGAAGGAATGAACTCACTGGTGAAAGAGAGAGCAAGTAGGCAAAGGGTTTTCTTCCATGTCCTTTATAAAGGATGCTGCCGGAAGGCGGGGCCCAGATTAAAGTGGGCTCTTCTCACTTTAAATGATTTAACAGAAAGAAACAAACAAACAAAACAAAACAAAACAAAACAAACAAAAAACCCTGACAGTGTACCCAGCCATTTGGGTTTTAGATTAATTCCAGATGCAGTCAGGCTGACAACCAAGAATGGCCATTACATTGACTTTGGATATTATAGGTTAGCATGATTAGTAGGTAACAAAGCTGGTTCTAAAAGATGACTGAAGATTAGCAATCAAAATTGAGTGATCCTACACTTGGTACTTGATTCCTTTTCCCTCATCTGGCTGGCATACCTATCTGTCATGATCAGCTTCACCGTTTACGTTCCCAGTAAGTAGAAAGCACCATGGAATAGCCAGGCAGTCCATTGAAAAACAAACAAAACACACACTAGTTTCACATGATTTTTATCCACCATTTTGTTCCAGAGACTGTCTCCAGTCATAGAAACTTATTTCAGCAGAACCAAACTTGCTTTTCAAATAACTTTGGTTTCTTAAGTTTTAGGATCATGAAGGAATTTTTCCATTGAATGCAAATTATAAACATTCCATTTTCTGTTTTATCTCTGAAATTCAAGTTCTCTTATTTTATTCTATGCAGTAAAAGAGTTATTGTTTTGCATATATTAATACCTAATCTACTTTGAGACAAGTATCAGGTATGAGACAAGCCCACAGAAAAGTAGGCCCCTTCATCCCCCAGTGTTACCTCTCCTCAAACTCTCTGTGACTCTTGCCATCTCTTCTTTCATTATATATTCAGGGAAGGGCATGATAAGTCTATTATAGCGGGGATCTTCTTTCTCTAGGGATTATTAATATTGCAAGAAGGCACACATTTTGAGAGTCCAAGAAGTAAATACCTAATTATAAAATTTTAGGCAATGAGAGTCACAATTAAATCTTGACTAAGTGTTTCTTTGAATCGCTTCCTGGCCTCAGGTTGAGGCTGTGAGCTGCGTAAGGACATAACCCTGCAGTGAGGCGTGTTCCAAGCTGAAAAGGTGTTGAAAGAGTTGTAAGCTTGCTATAGCACCTCTTCCTTTCTTTATTTCTATTGCCTTCATATTTGCCCAGTCTGAAAGAGTCCTCTGAAACATATTCTTGTTTCCTTGTTTGCCAAAGATGAAAAATAACTTAAGATAATATGCCTTCTAGGAATCTAGCCAGTCTGACTTGTTGGTGAGACAAAAAATGTTAACTCCAGATAATAAACTCCAAAACTAGTTAACTCCAGATGATAAAGCCCTGGGACACGACCCCAACTCTGTCTAGTGACCTGGACCAAGGGAGGAGGAAAAATGGTTCTAGGCTCAGGGAACAGTAGCTACAAGACTCAGAGTCCCAAGAAGCATGCAGAAATCTTCTAGGAATTGCCAAAGTTGGGAACAGCTGGAATTTAGGAACTTGAAATACCAGTTGAAGTGTGTGACCAGCCATGCGCTCATAGAGAATAGCTAAGAGCACCATAAGGTGGAGAGAGAGACCTCACCCCTGCACCACACCATGCTTGCAGAGACCCAATGAGACCCAATGAGACCCAATGAGACCCAATGAGAGAGAGATCCCACCCCTGCACCACACCATGCTTGCAGAGACCCAATGAGACCCAATGAGAGAGAGACCCCACCCCTGCACCACACCATGCTTGCAGAGACCCAATGAGACACAATGAGAGAGAGATCCCACCCCTGCACCACACCACGCTTGCAGAGACCCAATGAGGGGTGGCAATGATGAATTCATGCTTTATGGGAGAGTGGATGAACGTGGGAAGACATGAGTCTTGAAGACAAAAAGTTGGGTGACGAGTTGAGATGAAGGGGGTGAAAATGAGAAGGATGAGAAGGCACTGAACAAAACCCAGCGCAGGGGAGGAAGAATTCTAGAGACTGGTGGAGGAGAGACAGATGGAAAGTTCTTCTGTTTTCCTGACCCTACCCCGGACAACTCATTCTGCCAGCTGGGAGAGCGAGAAAGCCCGACTGTCCTGTCTGAGACCTAACACACATGGAGAATAATGGTTGGCCCTGAGGGCCAGTATGCCTCGATTCACAGAGGTGATGTCTCGGTGTGCCTGTGGGGTGATTGCAGAGAGGATGTGTGAGGAGTGGGAAAACACTTGTCCTGAATGGGGGGGGGGGGGCAGAAGGATAGAAGAAGCTAGAACAGGAAGAAGCCAACACATAGTTCACATGTGTGTGGGCACTTTTGTCTTTCTGGATCAGAAAGGCAAACTTTTGGGTGCTGGAAGCTGTTACCCCGTACTAAAGAGAAATAGAAAAATAATGAGATACCATAAGATGATTTCTTTGGGATATCCACCAAGGAACAAATAAAATCTTCAAAATCAGTTGTTTCTTTAGCCGATTCCTTAAATATTTGGAAGAGGGGGCAAATGGGAAGAGGGTGGGTTTCTATTTGAAGGCAGTTTTGCTCAATGGAAGCACTTCTTCCTGATAAATTTTCCAATGCTGATAAGGAGGTCTGCGAGGGACTGTTTTTGCCAAGACAGGGGACAAAGAGCCCATTGATAGCCTTCTCAAGTTGCTAGGCAATGGCTGAATGACCGAGATAAACTTCAGCTAGGCAGCACTAAAGAAATGTTCGTGCATTTAATGCCTGATGCATTAAGCCAGGGGCCTCAGTGTGAAACCCGCATTCACTAGGCATTTGTGACTGCATGAATGTAGTAAATAATCATCTAGGATGTCCTTATTTCCCCTCTCAAAGATTTAGCCCCAAATCCTCATCTCATTTGTCCTCAACGTGCCAATATTGCAATAGCTGGGATGCTGGAAAATAAAGAAAATGATTTTGATTCAATGTCTGCAGCAATCTATTAAATACATGGCAGAGTAAAAAAAAAAGAGATATTTGTTATTGATAATTGGGGTAGCAGAAGAACGTGGTGTCTAGTGATAAAGTTGCTAGTTTCTTTCATCTCTAACATTGTCCTCAAAGTGATGGCACAGACAGTACAGGCAAATTTCTCACCAGTGTACCACCTCTGACCATACTTTAGCTGGAGTTGGCACTATTTATCTCCTCCCTCCCAGTGCCCAACCACAATGCCAGCAGAGGGCATGGAAACACCCAACTTGTGATTATTAAATCACACTTTTTTATTGGCTCTTGACGAAAAGTCCCTCAGTCACAGAAAGTAGAGAGGTTCATATCCATTTGTGCAAGACCAACAAGCGGGCAAGCACTGTGTGCCCAAGTCCAGCCCTGGATGAGAGCCAACAGCAGGCTGCGGGGCAGAGCGGGAAACCTGGGGGCTTCACTGAAGCATTCTCACTTCAGAGACTCAGCCTTCTGTCCATCAAGGGAGAGATGGACAGACAGACAGGTACCCACATGCTGTCTCTCTCTCTCTCTCTCTCTCTCTCTCTCTCTCTCTCTCTCTCTCCATTCCCCAGGCCCACAAGGTCTCAGATGTGGGTCACTTGCTTTTGTGGTTAACTGGGTACTTGCATGTTGATTAAACCCTTTGATGTAGTTATTGACTTAAACTTGGATTCCCACTAAGGTGATTCTGGGATGCTGCCCTCCCAAAGCTTTCATGGTAACCATTTAGGCATCACTGAGGGGTTAAGGTATAAGAACTATACTGGGCTGGGATAGAGGAGTCCCTGAAGGTAGTTTTCATCTGCACCACTGGCCACAGTGGGTATGTGGGACGGAACGCCTGCCAAATTCTGCTTCCTGGGGCTATGGAGAAGCTGGTCTCTTATCATCAAGACACCACAGGGTTCTCCTTCCAAGTCCCCCATTCCTGGCTGGGCTCAGGTGAGCACCCTAACTCTGATTCCATTCTGCTGTTCCCATCTCCCTGTTATATTATGCCTTGTTCATCCCATTCATTTTCCTAAGGGGCTCAAGGGCTGATGCGATATCCTAACCCATTTTCTGCCAGTTTAGCATTTGTGGTGGTTTGAAAGAAAACAGCCCCTATAGGGAGTGGCATTATTAGGAGGTGTGGCTTTGTTGGAGTAGGTGTGGCTTGTTGGGGGAAGTGTGTTGCTGAGGGTGGGCTTTGAGGTTTCAGATGCTCAAGCCAAGCCTGGGTCTGTCTGTTGTCTCTGTCTCTGTCTTTGTCTCTCTCTGCTGTCTGTGAGTCAAGATGTAGGACTCTTAGCTCCTTATTCAGCACCATGTCTGCCTGTACACTACCCTACTTCCCCACCATGAAGATAATGGACTAAACCTCTGAACTCTTAGCACCTGATTAAATGTTTTCCTTTGTAAGAGTTACCATGATCATGGTGTCTCTTCACAGAAACCCTAAGACAGTATTCAGTTTTCTTGTTCTAGTACAAAGACATCATTGAGTGTTCTCTTTCTTTTCTTTGGTCACTGGAATGAGGCTTCTATTAAGAAATGGTCCCTGGACGCCGTTATCATCAATAATTAGGATATAAGATGTACAAGATTCCATTAAACAGACTGGAGAGTACCACTGTCTGGGCTACTAGGGTAACTTTTTGAATGCCAGAAAGAACAATCTAGTGATGACACGCAGGAAGTTACTAGACAGTTGCCCCTGGTGGACATGCAGCTCACCCCGTATGCCAAGGAGAGCATGCCAAGAGATTTCCAAATCTTTTCAAAATTTGTATCAAAAAAAAAAATGCTTCATGGACTGGTGAGGGCTTCCTCCTCTCTGCCCCACCCCTGCCACCTCCGCATTTCCTTTCAGTAGGTGTTAGAAGGTGGCCGGGAACATACAAGTGGAAAGAGTTCCCAGGTGACAGTGATCTTGGCCAGAGCTGGGAACCAGGCCACAGAGCACACGTGTTTTCAGACAGCGGGAATTAAATGGTGATTAGCTGTGATGCTCAGTGAATGGGTGTTTCTGGCTGACTGATCCCAGAGCAGAGAGGGAGAAGCGCCAACCTGTTTCTGCCGTTTTTAGGAAATTCTTTATAAAGGCCGTTACTCCACTACTACACTGGAAAACCACACACACACACATACATCTCTATCTGTGCAAAACTAATTATAGTTCTTCTGGAATTTCTCAACCACTTCTGAGAAGCCAGTTTCAGTTCATAACTGTGTGGGATGTGTTTGGTACACACACCGTTTGTGGTATGTGAGCGCACACGAATGTGTGCAGTGTGTGTATACATGTGTACAAAGCCCAAGACACTGCCTAGATATTCTCGAGGCTGTGACAGAGTAATACGGGTCCCAGAGAGTCTAAAGATTTAAAATATGTGCTTCCAGCGACAATGGCACTTCATTTCCCCCCATTTTCTAACGAGGTCTGTTTCTTTCGGATAAGACAATCTATTGGCTGGAAATGTCAATAAATTAAGGTTTTAAATATCTGCATATGGTAAATGTGCATATCCTTTTTTTTTTTCAAAAATGGTGCGTTAACCTTAGAAAGAGAGGTTGCAATAGTGAACGCACTTTGGATTTTGGCTAACTTTCACAGCATTTTTATTTGTTTGTTTCTGTTTATTGAGACAGCGTTTCTCTGTGTAACATCTCTGGCTATCCTGGAACTCACTCTGTAGACCAGGCTGGCCTCGAACTCACAGAGATCTGCCTGCCTCTGCCTCCCGAGTACTGGATTATAAGCATGAACCACCACTGCTTAGCCACAGTATGACATTTTACGCCTAGGTAAAACATACTAACATTTGTAGACCTATTTTTCTCAATTTTTTTTTAAAAAATTTGAGATTATAATTATGTCATTCACCTCTTCCCTTTTCTTCATCTAACCCCTCATTATGTCCATCCCTGCTTGCTCCCTCTCAGATTCACAGTCTCCTTTTATTTAATTGCTATTATGTATATATATACATATATAAAATTTGAATGAAGTCATGCCACTTGAGCTGACAATGTGTTCCCCTCCTCCCCCGGTCAAGAACCCTGGACTATAGCCCTGTTTTAAAAAATCTCAGCATTTCTTAGGAAGATACAGACCTGAGTCACATCGTGAAGTTTTGAGTGGTGGTGACTCCAGGTTCAGAAACCCAACTTTCTTTAAAGATGGGATGGTGGCTGCTGGGTCTAAGTGTGCTCCTCCCTCACTGCCACCTCTGCCTGTGTCCTCATTGGCTGAACACTTTGTAGAGTTTTTTTTTTGTTACTGTGCACAGGGGAAGAGCCTAAGCCCCATGTTGCAGTTCACTGAGGAATCACCTCTGTTATATCAGACTGTACCCTCTCCAGCAAGTAATCCCTGACATGTCACCTAGAGCATATCAACAACAGAGAAGAAAAGGGACCGATTCTCATGGTTCCCTGGGCTTATAGTAAAGATTTGGCTAAAAGCTGGTTCCTTAATGAGAAGCAAGGCCTTCTTCCTGTTGTGAAGTCTTAACAAGGAACTTATTCAAAACAAAGTTATCAGTGAAAAAAATATGAGCCTGTTCATGGCCGGCAACAAAATGATGTCCTGTATAAATATTACCCAGAATCTATTCTTTCTGTTTAGAAAAAGTAATCCAGCTCTCCGTTCCAAACGTGATCTGTTTTTAAATTTGCTGGAACTGTCTTTTTTCCCACGTTTGTTTGTGTCAAATGTGTTCTACGAGTGTGGGGGAACAATCTCTCAGCAGGTTCAGAGACTGACAACTATTCACACACCCAGGCCCATGGAAGACAGAGAAATGAGGCATTGGGGGACCACTGGGTTGGCTTGAGAGCAGTGGAGACATAAGTACAGGCTGCAAAGCAAAGAGACAGAGGGCAGCCAGAGGGAGGGAGGGGAAGGGAGAAGGGAGGGGGAGGGAGGGAGGAGGGGGAGGGAGGGGGAGAGAGGGAGGAGGGGGAGGGAGGAGGGGGAGAGAGGGAAGAGGGAGAGAGAGGGGGAGGGAGGGGGAGAGAGGGAGGAGGGGGAGGGAGGAAGAGGGGGGAGGGAGAGGGAGAGACAAAGAGACAGAGAGAGACATCAGGCAGGAAGCAGGCTGGTCACAGATGGGAAGGGGATTACAGGATCACATTGTGGGGCAAAGCCAGTGCATTCCCGCAGGAACCTGGTAGGTCTAAGGCCAGATGGGATAATTTGTCTTACCCCATGACCCAGACTGTGGAATGCCAGGAACACATTTTCTGACTGGCTTTAAGCCAAGTCATCTCCTGCTTTTCTCATGTGACCGAGGGTGTCCCTTTCACAGGCTGGTTCTAAATCATCAGAGCAGGTTGACACCCAAGCTGTGACTGGTATGTCCAGGGACACCTCCCACTCTACGTGGATTTATAAGACAGAGCAGGTTTGGTACAGCAGAGCCCAGATTAGGTAGTGTGGCCTCTGTTAGGCTTGATCTGTTTTACCAGATTGAAAGTTCCCCTTTGCCTCACTGAGGTCACTGAGAATTTAATATCCATTTGCAAAACTCTGGAATCCTGGTGAAATTACAGATGAAATTTAATGCCTGACATGATCAAGCTTCAACATCCGTGATGCAGAGGTGACAGGGACATACAAAGATGGACTTTTGTACTATAAAATCAAGCTCACAAGTCAAGAGGGAACTACAGGGAGGAGGCCTTGAATCCATGGGTCACTCCTACTGACAGCAAATGAAGTCATTGTACCAGCTTGGCCTATCTGACAAGGTGAGAGTCCATCCCTGTTTTCTTTTACCCACAATTAAAGAAGCTCTCAGCAAATTCTGGGGTGAGGGCAACAGATCCCTCTGAGGGATTGCTGGTAATAGGCCATGTTTGTGAATCTGGACTTAATGTAGCTAAGTTGCCAGTGCTCCCCAAATTAATCTAGCAACTAAACCCCACTAAATTTCCATCTTGCTTATTTGCAGAGACTGGTATATAGATGCTAAAAGCCACATGGAAATTCAAGGGATCCAGCATGACCAAGAAAACCATAAAAGGAAGAAAGGGTGGAATTTTCCCCCTTCTCCTGATTTAAAACACAGCCACCATAATCAAGGAAGAATTGTACCAGTATGAGGACAAGCATACGGCCCAATGGAATTGACTAGAACATTCAGACACAAGCTTCACATCTATGGGAAATTGACTTTGGCTCAGAAGTTAAGACAGTCAGTAGGAGAAAGAATAGTCTTCAAGGCCGGGCGGTGGTGGCACACACCTTTAACCCCAGCCCTTGGGAGGCAGAGGCAGGCGGATCTCTGTGAGTTCGAGGCCAGCCTGGTCTACAAGAGCTAGTTCCAGGACAGGAACCAAAAGCTACGGAGAAACCCTGTCTTGAAAACTAAAAAAAAAAAAAAAAAAAAAAAGGGATAGTCTTCAAAACTGTGCTGAGACCATTGAATATAGAATGAAGTTTGACCCCCCCCATCATAGCATAAAAGATTAACTCAAAGCGAATCAAAAACCTAAGTATAAAGGTTTTAAAAACTTTAGAAGTCAACATAGAAATAAACAAATAAACCTCTGCAATCCTGCATTAGGCAATGATTTCTTAAAACTGATAGCAAAAGCACACGGGAGCAACATTTGAAAATTGGGACAAGGTAGGTTTTATCAAAATAAAAACTTCTGCTGAGAAGAAGGTTATGGAAATGGCGGGAGCAAAAATAGAAAATGGAGGAGAAGGGCTTGCAAATCATATCTGGTAAAGAACATTTATATAATGTGGTCTTAGAACTCAAAGATATAAAGAAAAAGAACCCGTTTAAGAATTAATGAAGGCTATGAATATATATTCCTCCCAAGAAGATGTACAGGTGGCCAATAAATGCACAGATGATGGATCCCCAGCATCATCAGTCACCAGAGGAACACAAAGCAAAACCTCCGAGAGGTACCACTTCCTAGCTACTGAGACGGATGTCACTAGAAAGACGGATGTGTGCCGGGGATACAGACGCGCTCAGATGCTGCTGGTGGGAACGTAAAGTGTTCCTGCCAGAAGAGCGATGTTCTTGCTCATGATTTACAGACTCTGAAGGCAGCACTAAATGCCCAAGCAAACCTGTATATCATGAGTAAAGATATCATTCTTCTTCTGGGATCACTACTCACCGGATAAACTTCCCAGCTGAATTCATAAAGCCACATAAATAAGGAGGAGTTTCTACCCCATGGTTAGAAATTTTGTGCTCAATCATAACATGAATTTATCATGACTCAAACTTTTAAGGAAGGAAAAGTTCTTAAACTTTTGTTTCTGGGAAAGATTTTAATATTTGGATATGAACCATATTAGGAATAGTTCATAGTTTTATCTCTATGATGATTCTAATTATAGTCTTGAGACTTCTTTAAAAATTTTTTCTTTCTCAATACTCAAAATATACCAAAGAAATCTTGCTGGCCTACATTCTATCAATGGGATCTTACATTTAAGCTCAATGAAACTGACTACCCTTGGTGACTGATAAATCACACCTAACACATAACATTTCATGGACAAAAATGTGTTCACTTGCATTTTTTAATTTTTTTCCTGAAAGAAAATGACCTGTGTGAAAGAAGAAGCAACACCACTAGATACTAAAGCATTGGCTATTTCTTTCAAACACTGGCCTTAAGGTCATACCTGACCATCCAGGGAGGCAGCGGCAGTGGCCTGTGGTGGGGTGGCAGCCATCTGCATGGCTGCAGTCACAGCGTTCAGCACAGTTTAGCCCGTATGTGCCATCCTGCAAGGAAGAGAACATCAAAGCCAGCGATGACAAATCTAAGTATTCCCATGACACAAACCACAAGGGCCCTGACACGTTTCTTAGGAACAGACATCACATCCCCTCTCCCCGTGATGCAAAACACAAGCTTGCGGGGTAGCATTTGAAAATCCCCTCAACGCTAACTTAGGTTTGATCCAATAATTAGAAGATGGACAGGGTGAAGCCAATTGTGTCAGCTTGTATGCATGTACACATACAATAAATATAAGCATGCAATTGACTAAAAGAACCCTTTACCACACTCCTGAAAATATGTTCATTTGTCTTTAATGAGTCTTACAACATAGTTCAGCGTCGTGCTCCCTATAATTCTCTTTCCTTAGAGGAAAGAGGGGTCTTTGCCCACATAATAAAGATACACATGCACACATACAAACATACACACACAGACACACACACTTACACACGCTAGATAGACACAGATTAAATCGATGATACGTACATAGATACATAGATATGGATATATAGATGCTATATATGTGATATACATATAATTGAGTTAAGTTCATTTCCATAATCTGTTGTCAGTGGAACAGATGACATAATGAAGAAGACTGAAAATCGATTGTTACTTTCTCTAATAACTATCTTTCTTTCCGGGAAAAAGTCTAAACTGTGCAGAATGTTATGATTCATGACTGTAAATAAGCATGACATTGGCAGCCTCCTCATCTGCCCCATATGTATATGCTACTGTTGAGTGGTCCAATACAGAGGAGACCCTTGGTGGGTGGGCATGACCAACTAATTATTCACGAAGAAGAATGAAAAAGTTTTTATTGGTAGGGGAAACTTATTTTCGACTCCAGACCCTAGGAATTGGTATAGGGTACCACAACCCTCTCTGTGTTACCCAAACACTGAGGAAAACAGCCCAGTGACTGAGGGTGGGGACATGGAAACAGGCAGCGGGTGTTAGATGACATAATCATTTGTCTAGTAACCAGCTAACCCACTACTTAGGCTCCACTAGGGTTTGACAGGATTGCACAGCATTTAGCTCTGTTGTAATAGATGTGACCGAACCATCAGATTTCCCTAATACATCTACTGCAGAAAAATAGTCAGCGTGCACAGGGGTTTCCACTTTGTCTATAATGAAGAAGTAAAGACCACCTAACAGCCCAGTGGAGCTTTGTTAATCTGTCCATTGGTCTGAAGAGACACAGCAAAGATAGCTTAGCTCCTAGGGGCTTGGGGAACACAGAATAATGCAGGGCAGGAATCCTTTATTGGCTGGGAAATGGGTTGTACTTAACAAGAAGGATGCCCAGAGGAGGAAAGAGAGGCCTGTGGAAGCCCTGTCTCTGGAATGGCCCAATTCAGGGGATCCCATTGTTATCTGATAATGTCCTGGGGGAGAGAACCTACTACTGTTGATAGAAGGCTTGATGGCTCCAAAAGAAATCATGGCATAAGCAGGGAAAGAAAGCAGTCAAGGGCTTTGGAAAGCAAGCACCAGGTCACTATAGAACCCCCTTCCCATTTCACCCCCAGCTAGTCTGCAGCACCTACAGAGGAGAGTTTCCAATGATGCATGTCTCCAAATTAGGTCAAGGGAAGGGAGTAAGTACTGTGGAGACTTCTGGGCCTCCAGAAATATTTACATCAACCGAGGCTGTTTCCAAATCTCCTTTCATCACTTCAATGCGCATTTCTGTGACACCAGCCACCGCCCCCTTTTCAGCCCCCTGTCACTTCCCAGCCCAAAGCCTGCAGATTTCCATTATAATGGGAACAGAATACGTGGAGAGTTGACAGGCATACACTGGGTGTTTGACCAATGCTGCTGCCTGGCTGCACCCCAGAGATGAGTGGATAAGGAAGGGAAAATGCTGGAGTGGGGGGCTGGGAAAGCAGCATGGGGGTGAAAGGAAAGAAGGAAGCATTCTTTAAAGCCTGCCTAACTGATTTCCACTCCATGCCTTTCCAAGCCTCTGCCCACTTCCACTCATGTAACAGTTATTGAAGACTGGGTCACACTCATTCACCTCCAGTCAGGAAAAACAAACAAACAACAAAGTGGGCAAAGAAATCAACCCTCCTGCATAGTCCTCCGGGCGTGGCCACCCAGAGCCCACATACCTGGCAGGGAAGTTCACATTTCTTCCCTCGCCATCCAGGCGCACAGGTGCAGGTCCCATCCAGGGTGTTGCAGGCACCCCCGTTGAGGCACTGACATGTTAAGTTACAGCCAAAGCCCCAAGTGCCACTGGGGCAGCTGATGGAACAGTCTACCCCGTGCCAGCCTGCGTGACAAGAACGACAGAGCGTGTGAGGAGACAAAGGAGGACCGGGAGCTTTGCTGAGCTCTTCCAAGCCACGTCTCCCTTTAGAGACATCTTGGAGATGCCTAACAGTGCTGCCCAGCCCCGTTCGCAGCAGTGGCAGACAGTTTTGGCTCTGTCACAAAAGGCCTCCACCAGAAATGAAAAGGAACCCCCAAGGAAGCAAGCAGCCAACTGTGCCCTGTGATCGGTCAGGGATGCTAACACTGAGACGCACCCCTGGGCTACTGGGACGGGATGGTGGAGTGAGGTCACCTTTAATGGGCTGTGGTGGTTGGAGTAGAATGATAAGCTTTGTTTATTTCTATGGGAGGAAGTAGAAGGTTTGTTCTTGGAAGAATAGCTCCATCTTTGAAGCAGTAGCCATTAACCATAAAAAAAAGGGGGGGGCTACAAGATCCTGGCTGCAGCCATGGAGGACACAGTCCGGGTCACACATACAATCTGTGCTGGCTGCATTTCCTGTCATGCCTCCAAGTCAGGCCATTTGGGGGCACAGACATGCCTGCTTGTTTACCTCCCCAAAGTCATGGACTCAGACCCTGAAAGCTGGCAGCAGCTTCAGAGATGACCAAATATGAGTTTCTTTCCTGGCGTCAGGAAGGATGAGGGAGGATGAGGTCACACTGAGTTTAGTGGATTTCGAGCTAGAACCCTCATCCATGTGTCCTTCCAGTGACTCTAGGAGGCGACAGAACCAGGATCTACAAAAGATTCAGACACCCATACTCTTACCTGCCTTACAGATACAAGAGCCATCCACAGGAGAACAGACAGCATCGTTTTTACAGCGACAGCGAGAGGAACAGTTTATCCCATAGCTTCCCAGAGGACACGGGGTAGAGCAGTTAATTCCCTAGATGAGCACAAACGGCAAAATGTGGCTACTTTTCCCAACCGAAACCATGCCAGCACAAACAAAAATACACTGCGGCGTTGCTAATTGGGCTTTCTCTCTCGTTTTAACACTCAATACTTTTTCTTATACAAATTGTACATATTCAAGTGCAACACTGGCTAGTCCATGATTATGATAAAATGTTAAGTAGGACACGCCAAATGCTGACTTCTTTAGATTTATCTTTGTAACAGAACAAACCTTTCTCCCTTGGTTATACAAGTAGACATATAAAAATAAATGATAACTGTAAAGTTATTATCAACAAAAAATATAACACAAACTGCACATCATTTCTAAATGCTCCATGGGCCTCCTCGTATAAGATGCAATATTGTAAATGGTCGAATTAAAACAATACTCAGCCAGTGGTATGGTTCAGTTTACCCAGCAGTAGGCATTAAACACAGAACTGAGCTACCAAAGGTGACTGGGGGCAGCACTTTTCAAAAACTCAAAAGACTTTTAAGAGAAAGTTAATTCAGGGGACAGCCAAAGGATTGTGATACTAATCAGAAATCTCTGGGAAGGTTCTCTCTGCTCTACGACTTCAGGGTCCACTCTTTCTATGTGATGTACCCCGGATCGACCATCAACATTCTCCAGAGTTCAACACTATCTTTATAATGGGATGAAAGAAAGCACAGCCACCACGTCCCCTTTTCAATAGCTAAGAAAGTTCTGGGGACCACAGGCACAATTCTGCTCCCTTGTGAAGGTACATTTGTAAACTCTACACTTTCAAAGGGACTTAAGGACTTTGTGCATATATAGCGTGTGAATGTATCATGAGTCAGAACTGATGCAGGCTGTGTCTTTAAATTTTGAGGAGTTAAAACAGAATCTGGTATAAAGAATAACTAGGCTGGGCGGTGGTGGTACACGCCTTTAATTCCAGCACTCGGGAGGCAGAGGCAGGCAAATCTCAGTGAGTTCGAGGTCAGCTTGGTCCACAGAGCTAGTTCCAGGACAGCCTGGGCTATTGCAC
Organism: Microtus oregoni; assembly: GCF_018167655.1. Taxonomy (NCBI): domain Eukaryota; kingdom Metazoa; phylum Chordata; class Mammalia; order Rodentia; family Cricetidae; genus Microtus; species Microtus oregoni. The sequence goes on from NW_024543976.1 coordinate 7,600,019, forward strand.
AGAGGAAAAAAGAAAGAAAATAATAGCTAACAATAACCACATGGAAAAAAATATCTCTCTGTTGTCTATAGCTCACAATAAGACAATTACATAAGGAGTACTTATAATGGGCCATACTTCCTGGTGAGTTCTAACAGCAAAACTTAATGACATCTTGGTGGTTTTATTAGTATTCTCAGTCATCAATGGGATGTTAAAGTTACTAATCTCAAACAGTTCTTCTCTCATGGATGCTTTGAATGGTTCAATCACATTCACTCTGCTTCATGGCAGCTCACATAAATGGTGCTGCTGATGTGCTTGTTCCACACTGCGCATCCCTGTCCTGCCTCCAGAGGCCAAGGTACTCACTTTGAATCCAGGGGCGCAGGCGCACCTTCCCGTCACGCTGTCACAGTCAGCCCCATTCTGGCAGCTGCAGATCTGTTGGCAAGTTTCCCCATAGAATCCAGGAGAGCATGTTTCATTACAGTAGAGGCCAGACCAGCCCGGCTTGCAGCCACACTCTCCAGACATGGGATGACAGCTGAGAGACACAGATGAAAGGAACAAGTCATTCTGGGTAAACATGACACTTCAGCCATGTGCAAATGTTGCTTTCTCAATAGTCACTAAATGTGCAGGTAATTCCACGAACATGATTTAAACTTAATTCTTACGGTGCTACATTTGGTGGTGCATTTAATCGATGCTTGAGTGTTACTACAGAGCTAGTGAATTGAATCAGCATTGTGCCCTAGCCAAGTAGCTACAATAACCATATCCTTTTGTCTAAAAGTCTTTTTAATTGTCTTGAACTGAAAGCACTAACTCAATAAGAAGGCAGCACCACGAGACACAAGTCCACTGTGTAATAGCCAAGGAATTCCAAAAGCAGCGACCTTGCCAACAAGCCTCTCCCCCCCCAATCCATCTACCTGGTGGTACAGCAGCAGCTGCCACCTGGAACAGTAGCCACATTGACAGGCCAGGCAGCCAGCTGTTGCCCCACAGCAAATGGACACATCAGCTGTGCTGAGATGTTCATGCAAGTGAGCGGGCACAATAAGGCCCTCTGTGCCATGCTGGCTTAAAACGTGTGCTCCTCGGCACTGGAAAACCTTGACGATCAAACTCAGCTGACAATAGAAAAACTGTGTGGAGATTGTCTCCTGTCACCACAAAGCCCAAACCCTCTCCTTAAATAGGGCAAATGACAAGATCTCATTTCCATCTAGAAATTTGCTAAATGGTCTTTTTAAGGAGTCCTCCATCACCGCTGGCTCTTCCACTCTCCATCTCCTGCTCTGCACAGCTCCTTGAGCCTGGAGGGTAGGAATTTGATGAAACATCGCCCTCGGGACTGAGTGCACCCAAGTCTCTCACTCCACACACTGTCCAGTTGGGGCTCTCTGTGTTACTTCCCATCTACTGTAAGAAGAAGGTCCCTGATGAGGGCAGAGAATTACTCTTGGTCTCTCCTTCAGCCTCATCTCCCATCTCTAACTGTTACTAGCACTTAACCATGCCAACTCAGAACTATATATGAGTAGCCATATCCCCCTATATTGTTGTATATCTTACCATCTGAACTAAACAGCCTTCCTACCTGCATCCACACATGCCTCGTCACCTAAAGCACCAATCACACCACAGCTCCTCCTTAAAGCCTGTCAAAGTTTCCCTGCTAAACAACACTTGGGATAAAACCCATGCTGTCTAATATGCTGACATGACTGTACTATTTATTACCTAAGCCAGGACTTCTTAAGAGTGGAGAGGGAAATGCTAAAACTTACCCCAGGACAATAGGCTTAACTAGTGTGTCCTCATGAAGTCAGAGATAGAGTCACCCTAAGACAATCATGAAGCCTCGGCATTGGCCATTGCCATTTCGGCATGTGCTCCAACCCAACAGCGAAAGGCCTGCCATATAGTTCTCTCTTCATCTCTATGCTCAGCCACATGGCATGTCTTTCAGCTTGCAAAAGCATCCAGACTTCTGTCCTTCAAGAACTTCCATGGGGCTGTTCCAACGTCCTAAGAGACACCTTCCTTTTCCCACCTGTCTCTCTGTCCATCTTGTCCTCAATCTCCGCTGAAACAGCCCTTTTTCTAGATGTCTTCTCCACCCAGTAAGACTGAAGTAGGTCTCCCAAGTTCCCTTCCCCTTCCTTGGCTCACCTGTCGGTCTGCAGCCTTCACTTATTTACCCCCACACCTTCTTTTCCCACCACACCACAAGATCTAGGAGGACAGGAGTTAAATCACATGTGCTGCCCATCCCCTGCACATAGTAGGCTCACAGCAAAGACTGCAGGGTGAATTGATGAAAATGACATCGCCACCTTCATCTCATATCATCCCTGCTTCCTCTGAGGCATGGCACAAGTACCTGTGTCCAAAGGCAGGGCTTCCCCTAAACTTTGTTTCATAAATGAGGAAACTGAGTCCTGGAACGGGTAAAGCTTATTCAGAGGTTCGTATATGTAGTAGTGGCAGAATCAGACTTCAACACAGCCTTGTCAGTGTGTTTTGAAATAGAGAGAAAAGGAAGTTTGTTGAGAGCCTTCGGGAGAGACTCAATGCGAAAAGGAATTGCTAAAATTTAGGATTGAATGCTGTGATACATAGTCAGCAAGACTGTGAAAACCAGACAAACTTATTTGAGTAAAACCTTAAATTTGAGAAAAGCAAAAGGAAATAAAATGTTTTACTTTATCTTAATCTTAATAAAGGAAAGGACACGCTTTGGAAGAAAATGGCTTACAATTAAAAATCAGAAACGTTATTCATGATATAGGCATGAATGCTGAAGAAAATATATGAATGTGAACTGGGGGGCCGACAGAGAAAAAGATATTGAAGGGACCCCAGTGAATGGCAGTCCAATGCACTGGTTCTCACAATGATTGACACCAGGATTAGCATTCTGCAACTTGTAATTAGGGGTAGGACACCTCAGCTGTTTGAAGGAACTCAATGGGCTCTCCCTCATGCAGTTAACGGATAATGAGACCAACATGTGGAAGATTGGAGGTGGAAGGGTGTTACTTCGTACCTGTTTTCTGTCAAAAGAACAAATTACCTTACACATGAAAATATAATTTTGCACATATGGAAATATTTGTCATTTTATATATGCACATAATTAAAGCTACATTTAAAAAGTATTTCTTCAATTTAATAGCTAACTTGTAACAGGAGTCCAATGGTACATAATACTGGCTGAGGCTCATGACATGGGCCTGTGACCCCAGCTATTCAGGAGGCTAGGACAGGAGGATTGTCAGTTGAAGGACTATTTGGACCATACCGTAAATTCAAGGTCAGCCTAGGCATTTTGTGAGGCTCTGTCTCAAGATAAAAACTACAAAAAGAGTTGGGGCTGTTTCAGTAATAAAGTACTTCCTAGCATGTGTGAGGTCCTGGGTTCAAGCCCCAAAAGACATATTTATTAAACCATCATGAGTTATTGAGCTTTCTTTTATTTTATTTTTTTCCTTATATGCGGTCTGCACTCAAATGCAGTGACAATTGGGCGGTCTCCTGGTTGGTTTTCACTGTGCGCTTGATGCAACCTAGAGTCACCTGGGAAGAGGGCACCTCAATTGAAGAGTTCACTCAATCGGATTGGCTAGGCTTGTGAGGGCTTTTCTTGATCGATGACTGATATGGAATGGAGCAGCCCACTATGGGTGGCACCATCCCTAGGCAAGTGGGTATGGACCATATAACAGGGTTAGGTAAGCATGAAGAGATGGAGCCCGTAAACATCCTTTCCTCAACATTTCTGCTCAAGGTTCATGCTTGGATTTCTACCCTGACATTTCTCGGGGACAGACTGTTATTTGGAAGTGGAAGCTGAAACAAACTTCTTCCTCCCCAAGTTGCTTTTAGCTGTGCTCTTTATCACAGCATCAGGAAAACAAATTAGAACAGGTGGGGTTTGCCAACTCAGGCAATAGTGTTTGCTAACGGCTACTGACTGTCCTTATTAACAAGGACTAGTAGACAAATGCCATGTGCAGTCTAAGTAAACTCATTCTATCTTCTTGCTCTAAATCATTTCCACTATAAAAGTTAGTTTTCCACCTGAAAGTCTAGGTCAGCAAAAATGTCTTTGGGTTCAATAATATTTATATATTAATATTACCAGTAAGTATATTTAAATTAATCTCAACTAAATGATGGATTACAAAATGAAATGGCTACACTTTGGGGAATGCCTCTCCTAAAGAAGTGGAGGCCAAGATGAAGGACAGTCAGGTCTACATAGCAAGTTTCAAGTCAACCAGGGATATATAATGAGACCTTTTCTCCAAACAATAAAATAAAATACAATAGTTTATTGAACCTGGGCTCTCTTGTGAGTGTTGCTTTATCTTAAAGATGAATATTGGCAACATGACATAACCAAATGCTTAAACATATTTAGATGTTAGAGCCTGCCCTGGCTATTGTTGCCTTTAGAAGCCAGCTGGCTAAAATGAACCCAGGCTACCTTTCTGGAGACTCCATGTGCCTAGTCACTCTTGTCATCTAGCCAAATGCCAGATACGGAGTGAGGATTTTCAGAACCAGTCAGCTTCCAACGGATCTGCCAGGTGTCCATACAGAAAACAGCAGACGAGACACCCCAGGATGAACCTAACCTACACAGCAGAAAGTCATCGGCTACTAAGGCTGCTCAATTTGGCATCATATGTTTGTTTGTTGTGATGCGACTAATGCTAGCCAATCCCCACCCCTCCTCAAGTGTGCTGCTCTCATAGGTCAGTATGGGCATGCGCAGAACCTAGACATTATGTAAACTAGTAATTTACATTGCATTGTATATATGATTAATTACACAGAAAGCTTTGGATAAGTTTACTGCATGAATTATATATAACTACAAATCTGTACTTGCTTTATTAGATGAGAGGAAAGCGAATTAGGCTTTCAATTAAAGCAATGATTCTAAGCCCTTTTTCTCTTGAAAGGGCCCTGCATTTTACATGGATGCTCAAGAGATAAGAATTAACAGATGGCTCCTGCTGTGTAGCCAACATGATACATTCATGTAATCCACATTTAACTAGCTTTAATAGAAATTTGGAAAAGCTAATCTTTTAAAATAGTTCTCATGACTAAGGGCATTTGAATTGTTTCTAAATCTTCTGAATATTTGATACATGTCGTTTAGGTATTGTTTTGATCTATTTAATTATCAAACAACTGCATCTACTTCTTTATTGGAGTATATACATTTAGTCTGATGGGGCCTATGTCAAAAGCTCCACAGTCCTATGATGGGGGGGTCGGACCTTCTGCCTGCATCTAGATGCCCAGTTCCACCAAAACAAAGTCTCCATGCTTCTCTAGTTCCTCTCAGAAGGGAGGTCTACGTTCATGCAGGTTTTCTGCTTTATTTGGTTTCTGTTGTTTCCACATATAACAAAGCAGTCTGCTGGTGATGGTGCCACATGAGGCTTGCCCTACTGTAGAGGAAGCCACACTCATGATTTGTGTTTAATAGAGCCAGCTTCTTACATATCAGAAAGTTGAAAATAAATCTTTGCATACTTACTATCTAAATGGTTCATCTACAATATAACAATATGTTCCAATTTAAGAAACCCAAAAAACAAAAAACAACAACAAAAAAAAAAAGAAACCCAAAGTTGACCATACAAAGATACGTGATTCACTTGGAGTGCATACTTCTTACACACACATACACACTATAATACAAAATGCATTTTTCTTGTGTTCATAACAATGGCTTAAAGGATCGACCAATCACACACCTTTGTTTCCCTTTAGCTCTCATGTGTTTGGGATTTGATGTGGCTGAGTACAAATGGAGTCCCATCTGCACTGAATGCAAACAGAAGTCTTTCTCCTAGCATCTGAACTGTTGGATACTGCGCTACATTCTTGTCTAGTTTATCTTTTCCAGAAGTCTACAAACAGGCGGGGAATTCTAAGTTACGTGTGTCTGGTCTGTGGAGAAGGAGAGAGGGAAAGAATAGATGGGAAGATACTTTTCAGGGACAGACAAGGTACAGTAGGGTGGACAGGAGTGTGGTTTCCTGTTCCTAGATTTTTGGAGAGATTTTTGAGCTGAAAGACCCCTGTGAGCTATTTTTTTTTTTTTTTGGTCAGAGCAATCCGTTCTGAAAGTTATTCCACATGTGACAACCACATGTGAAGCGCGTTCACAAACCCTGCCCACTTCCTCTCTGCAGCCTTTCCTTCCTCCCCCAGCTGTGTTCTCAAGTAAAAGACGCTGCAGTAAGCGTGGTGTTTCCACATCCCGCCCTCGGTTTAACCCCTGTCCCTGCACGGTCTCTTTGCTTCTCTGGGAATGTCACACAATCCTTCTCTTAAGGAAACGTTCTGTTCATCTCAGCAGAATCATTTTACCAGTCCCCATGCATAGATAAAATAACCTAATACCCACCACCAGCCAATAACCTTAGCCCTTCCAACAGGGGCTTTCAGTCACTAGGTGAAAAACAAAATGTCCTTCAACTTGATGATTTCTGTCGATGAGAGGCCATTCTTGCCAAGCCCTGGACACTCAAGTTAGAGCTTTAATAGACAATGCTTTCCCAGGGGCAGCTGGCACTCACCTGTGAGTGTTGTCCAGGTGGCAGGGGCACCGCTTGTCACATTTGATGCCGTACAGCCCTTCGGGACACAGGCGCGCCTCACAGAGCTCGCCCGCGAAGCCTGCTTCACACAGACATGCTCCACTCACGTGATAGCACTTCCCTCCGTTAACACACCTGCAGGGCTCCGCACAGCCAGCTCCATAGGTCCCGACAGGACATTCATCCTGACACCTACTCAGACAAGAGGCCAACAGTTGGTTCAAAAGGGCCTAACCATGTACAAGTTGAAATGCTTTTTGAGCCCATAGTATGCCAGGTTTGTTCCACTATAGGCAGAAAAGTCAAGAGATGGACCACTCTGGATAAGAGAATTAGCAGTCATAAATGGGTAAAAGGGAGAACTAAATAAAAACAACGACTCGAGGAATTCTGAGATTCCAACATCAGATGTCCTTCATCCCAGTTTGTAGGTTATAAGAAGGCTTTGGGTTTTCTAACAATTTCTTTCTGTTTCTCTCTTTCTTTTTTTTCTTTTTTTCTTTCTTTTTTTTTTGTGGCAAGCGGGATATTGTCTTCTGTTGGGAAAGATGGCAAGGGAGAAAAACCAACCAAAAATTTCACCTTAGTGTCTTTTGAACAAAAAATGATGTGGAGGGGAGAGGTGCTTTGGTAAGTTGGACAAGGTAAGAAGCTGATGCTGGAGGACTAAAGACTCATCACTGCTCTGTGGAAAGCATGGGTAGTTACTGGGGAGAGCCAGCTCTCTTTCTGGTGATATGAGGTGACGAGGAGCACTCAGCCAAGAAGACAGAGATAACATCACACACCTGGAGGAGTGCTCACCTCAGTAGGGAGCACTATCTCGGCAGCCACCTCTCATGTGGCTTCCCAGTCATGACAGACTCCAATTAAAAAAAACAAACAAACAAACAAAAACGCAGGTCAGTATTGCATTCTCCAGATGTGAACAATGCAAGCAGCAAGGCATACAAAAGAGCAGCGGCAGAAAAACAGTTCCAAGAGAAACAAACTTTCCACCAGGCTTGGCATAATGATAGGGTGTGGTGAACACCAATACTGGGATTCTAAGTATAGAGGGAGAGCCTTGGGAGCCTGCTGACATTTTGCTGGCTGACTCTGGCTCTAGCGTGCATTAAGTACGGTGGAGGAAAGGAAAGACCCTCCTAGGAGTAGGTTTGACTGCTTCTAGACCATCTCCAAGTGCGCTTGTCAGCTGCCATTTCTAACTGCTTAACCACTAAAGAAATTCTGGAGCAGCCGAGTGAGTACTTCAAATAAATTCATATGTAGACTTTAGAGCTACATTTGAACGCATATGGCTATTTCTAGACCAGAGTATTTGTTTTATAAAGGTCCTCAATATTTTTAACCTTCAAGGTACTTTAGTAAACCAAGTCATCTGATTTTTTTTTTCCCTTTAAAGCGTACTCTTTAAAGAAAGACTTCATAAGATACAAAAATTGGACCTAATCTAAGCATTTGCTAATGGCTGGCAAGAGAGCTTCTCAATATGTCTGAAGGTATGTCCTTGCAATTCAATGCCAATGGAAGAAACATTAAAAAAAAAATACCACTTCCTCACCCTCTTTTGTGAATTTATAAACAAAACAATTGCTAAATTTTGGATTGGTGGGATGACTTAGGGTATAAAGATACTCAGTGGCCTGAGCTGGAACCCAGAAGCCACGTGACTGAAAGATGAGCTGTTTTCCACATGCTGCTCTCTGACCCCCACACAGGTTCCACACCCCGCCCCATACCTAACACACACAGTAAATACATAAATATTAGTTAGGAAAAGGCTGGACCTTGAGTTAATTTTAATGTGGTTTATTTCAATAAGCTGTAAAGGCTGTTGGAAGTCGGATGCTTCAGAAAGTTATGTCGCCAGCATCACAGAGAAGCAGAGTGTGGGGCCTCATTGTGTCTTGGCAGTGTTTTCTTTCTCTCGCAAAGCAAAAGGTATAATAGTTGGCCTTGGCCTGTATTTACCTTTCTAGTCTTTAATTAGACATCCAGCAGTTTCTAGTGTACGTTCAGAACACATACACTTGGATTTGCTGTCCAGGCCGTCACTGTGGGAGCTGCTTCTTCTGTTAGTGCTGCCCCTTCCTGTCAGTAAGAAGTATGCATTTCTACCTGCCAAACCCAAACAGTGGGTCGGGCAGCTTTCTAGTAGAGACTTTGCCCATGGTTTTTTTTTTTTTTCCATTGCTGCTTTAAATGTGTGCAAATGTATAAGGTAGAGTGTGATAATTCAATGCACATATACAGAACATTATCTACCTTAAATAAACATCACGGAGTGGTAATGCCCTTCCAGTTGGTCTCTAGCTTAAGGCCATTTCCCTTTCGTGCACTTCAAGTTGCTTTCGTGATCCCGCAAGAAACAAGAAAGTCTATATCAGGAATCATCGATACATTTTCTCAAGAAAGAGAACAGAGAGTTGGGTGGTGGTGGTGCATGTCTTTAATCCCTGCACTTGGGAGGCAGAGGCAAATGAATCTCAGTAAGTTCAAGACCAGCCTGTTCAACAAAGTGAGTTACAGGATAACCAGGACTGTTACACAGAGAAATCCTGTCTTGAAAAACAAAAAACAAACAAAAAAAGAAGAAGAAATTTCTAGTAATGTTCTAGAATTATGAGAAAGGACAATCATTAAGTTGATATAAACTGATAAAACACTAATTAAAGGGGCACATCCTTACTGATGTCATTCTGATCACTACTTTGCATTGGACTATAAATTTAAGGATGAGGAAGTGGGGTTGGCAGCTCCTTGTCCTGTGGAGCACGTCAGTTCCCAGAGTGACCAGAAGAGCTGAGCCAAATTGTGCTTCAGTGTGAAGGATTCTCATTCTTCATCAGACCTGGACACCAGGGGTCAGCAGCCTGCCTCTGTAGCATCTGAAGCTGCTGGCCTGGGGGAAAGCCAAAGGCACTTTGGAGGTGCCAATTTTTCCACAATCACAGAGAGGGGAAAATGCCCCCTCGTTGAAGACCAGTGTTGTGCTCCTCCAGTGCTGAGCTGCAGCCCCCGACTTTGTGCCATTGCCCTGGTCTTTCTTCACTCTCAGAGTCGTACAGAACACAGGTCTGGCAGGGCTGTCTTGGGGTTCACAATAACAGACTTCATTACTGAGTCATGAACACTCACTAATCATGCTTTGCAGGCATGTTTGTGTCCTATCATCAAATGCCACGGAGGAAGTCTGGAACACACCATTAACACCTTGTAAGGCATCTTCAAGCAGAGCTCTGTGAAGATACCAACTTCCCTGTACTGCATCTTCTGACCGCAGCACCCTTTGGATCTTTCCACAAACCTCAAAGCCTCTTCTTTGTCACCCTTTGTGCGGTCCTGGTAGGCTGCAGGGTGCACCATTTGTCTCCCTGTGGTAGGGTGGCTGGCGTCCCCACATCCTGGCTATATTTGCTGGCAGCTGCCTATGGTGGCAACCACTGTGGAGCGGCCCTACTAAATCACAGTGTTCTGGGCGCACTGACATCTCAAGACAAGGGAAGGGACACTTATGATCCCCACCCTCGGGTCTCCTCCCCACCTCCCGCCACAAACGGCCCCACAGTCAGTCACTCACTGTGTCCTCTCATAGAGAAAAATGTGCTTCCTGTCATCCCCTGGATTGTGTATGGTAATGACTTAAAACAGAGACTAGGAGAGCAATGAGAAACAGTAACCGTGCGTCATCACTGATGACTTCACAGAAGCATGGGTAGAAGATCAATTGCCCCACCCCGCTTCAGTTTTTCCCCTTGCCTTTGAGTTTCAAAAGTTTACTTGAAAATGAGGTATTATTCTCTTCCACTGTGTTCCTAGTCAGCTGAGCAGAAGCTCGCTGGTCTGGTAGGTGTGATGTTTTTCTGTTGCTTTTAAAGTTAAATCTCTAAGTGAAATTTTGCACTGAAGTGTCTCTAGAGCTTAAAACATTATAGAAATAATCACTTAGGATCCTGCTTGGTTTTGTGCCTCTCCTCTTTCTCTGATCCCGTTAATCAATCATATAATGACTTCATCTATCCAAAGCACAGCTGAGAACTAGGCCGTGGGTAACAAAACCACAAGGGTAGCCCAGTTCTATATTGCAGAGCATATCATTGAGATATTGATAGTTCCTACATTAAAACACTAAGTACACAACAAAATGGCTTTTAATCAAATTAAGTGGACACTTCTAACAAAAGACCTTAAGAAAATGAAGGACCGAGGAGGCGATACTGTGTGAGGTAGCAACCAGAAATTGCAGACAAAAAATTATTTGAAAGTAATTTCAATAAAGCAGAATAAGCCTGGACTTGTCACATTGACCTCCTGCTAGTCAAAATCAACTCAGAGCTCCCAATCTGTCCAATAACGAAACAATCATTAGAAACAAGCTAATCATTTAAAGATGACTCATCTTTAGTGGTGGATACTATAGTAGCAAAACTCAACAATCCCAAGGTTTGCTTGAATAAATTAATATCAAAACTGGCCAGACAAAGAGTAAGGAAGCAGAAATGTGAAAGTGAGTTTTCCTTTCTCTAGACAATACCAAGTTAGAGACTGAAAGGGAATTTATTTTAATTTATAAACTATTTAGGAAATGTATTTAATAAGAAAATCCAGACAGTTCCTGGAGAGGTGGAGAAGCATATAGTATCTATCAAAAGTCATAAAATTAGAGCAAAATTTTGGAAATAAAAAGCATTCTTAAGGCCACTCTGAGAAGGAGACGGTATTTCATCTACGTTCTGAAGGACATGTCCTGTTTGAAAACCAATCTGTCCAGGGCCTCGTCCCTTTTCTCATTACTCTGCCATGCCCCAAACCCATCTAAAAATAATGAAAATGTAAAGTCCTAAGTACTCAACGTTTCAGAACAACACATTCATCACAGGCTCTGAATAGCTCATGTTCTATTGTCCTTTTTCTAACTTCCTTCCTGTTTTTCTCTAATTTCCTACAATTCAATATTTGTTATTTTGTGACTCGGTTTCTATGCATGCAACAAGGATAGAGTTCTCTGAATACCTTTAGACTTTATGGGATGCTTCTGGAATATTATATAGTAGTTACATATGCATCTTACTGTGCATGCTCCCTTGACTCTCCAAACTGTCCTAATAACTCACTACGAAGAGTCAGAGAATCTCAAGTGTGTCCTTACCGTTCCCCGGTATATCCTGGGCTGCAGTGACATTGGCCTGTGGCAGCGTCACACGTTCCTCCGTTGTGGCACTGGCATTCTTGGGAACAATTCTTTCCAAAGCGACCCTCAGGGCAGGGCTGACCACACACTGTGCCCTGAATTCAAAGAGACTTGGAAAATTAGATGGGCCACCAGCCAGAACAGTGGAAGGCAGAGGAAGAAAACAGGGACAACAGAAAGGGAGGGAGAGATTTGGGGAACAGGGCTGTGAGAAAATTAGATTAAGGGCATTTTAGAACACAAAAGGTTCATCATCTTTAAAATATGTGGAATTTCAGACTGAATTATTGACCCAATAAGCCCAAATCTCAGGATGCACTCAGAGAGAGCAGGATAGTGGTCCTAAGAAATTTTCATAATAAAAACTGAACCCTAATGTGGAGTTACATAAAATTATTATGTAAATACTCCTAGGCGTTCTTCCCTGTGCCTTACATCAACAATACTCACTGAGAATCCCCTACATAAGTAGCAACGTCTGATTCCCACAGAAAACCCAAAGGCTACCTACTATTTCTGGCTTCTTTTCATAAGATGTAGCAGAGGAGGGAGTGGAAACTGAGGTTGGTACGTAAAATAAATGAGATAAATAAATAAATAAATAAATAAATAACCAAATGATGTAACAGGGCATTAGGTTGAAACTGTGAGTATTTGAGTTAGCAATAGCATGCCCTAAGAAAGACTTCTACAGGAATTAACCTTGGTTCCAGAAGGAAAGACACATTTTCAAGAAGGTTCAATGAAGGCTCAAGAAGGCAGACTCATTCCCTGAAGAGAACCCAACAAGTCACTAGGACATTTCTTCTCACCCTAGGAGCTGTCCTTAGCAAGCACAAGCATGTATACTCTAATCCTGGGAAGATGAAAGTTAAGACGTGGATCCAAGATCTCAGTATATCAGTGAACACCCCACTGTTTTCTGCTTCACTTAGCTATGAACCTTGGGCTTACAGTTTCTGATTTATTGGAGTTATAATCATTAGAATATTTATTGGAGTCATAATTAGTGCAAACAGCATTCCCCACATAACGGGATTTCCCTAATGTTTTTCATTGTTCTCTCTCTCTCTCTCTCAAGAGACAGACTGTGAGTACTCTGAAATTGGAGCTTAGCTAAGAACACCAGATGGTCTTCTAAATGTTTATTCTGGATAGCGTAAGAAATACATTTTCCCTAACTACTGGCTACCCACAAAGGCAGTTGGTGAGCTAATTAAGTCTCCTCTGGTGGTTTCAAACTATCCACCAACAGGAAAGATTCTTCCACAGGCTCTTGGAGCCATAAAAGCCTTTGAGAGATGATTCAGATTGGTGCTTAACCGAGAATCATCCACATGCCAGGCATTGCGCTAAGCACTGAGATTCAATGATAAGCGGCATTTGCCTGCCTTGTTCATGGGTGATGAGAAGAGCATATACAAAAATAGCTCTAATCACTCCGTGTTAGGACATCCTATTGCACTTAGTGGAATATAATAACATTACTGAAAGAATGATGGACTGAGGGGCAGCTAACAGCTAACCAAGGTTCTCACTTTCTCAGGGTCTAATTCTAATGACCTATCATGGTCCCTCATAATTTTCAGGAATGCTCTTAAGATATTGTCTATGAATAAAGTCTAGTGTAAGCAAGCAGTGGAAACGTGGTTGGCTGAGATGCGTGTGTGTGTGTGTGTGTGTGTGTGTGTGTGTGTGTGTGTGTGTGACAGGAATGCCAGTTCACCTTTGGAAACATCTAAAATAACAATACAAATAAGATGGTGCAATGGAGAAATTTAAGTTGGGAATTCAGTTACCCACAGGGGAAAATGTGTCTGGAAGCTTCTATTAAGAAACATCTGTTGTGGCCTAGAGGAAGTGGTTGAGGGCAGGTTCCAGGGAACCCACAGAGTGGATCCATCTGTCTACCTCCTGAACTCATAGTCCCAGGCTGTGGCTTCCACCTTCCCACAATGTGACCTCCAGGTGACGAGGGAATGTTTCAGCCTCAAGATGAGGTGACCTCAAAGTGAAACGCCTGCAGTTCTTAACTAAGAGATCTTGGGGCTCCCTGGACCCTATCACTTCAACAAGACTCTTTCCTCACCACAAAGCAAGGGCTGTTGTTGGCAGAAGGCTGATTTAGGGGTTGAGAGAACAAAAGGAGTCAAAGATAATCTGACATTTCTACTTTGGTTTCTAAGAGATGTTGGCTTGCACTCAGATCCAAGGGGCTGAGAGGCAGATGGTAGGTTAGTTTCTTAACATTTGCTTTGCTGGGCATGCTGGAACTACCCCCATGATCCTTCCATCCTCAGGCCCTCAACAAAAGACTGCACCCCCGACTCCATTCCTTACCTAGCTCCCACACTTTGCTTTTAGAATAAGACTTTGACCAATTTCTGGCCTTCACCATGGGCCTGATCAATTCATTGTATGTTTTCCCCAGGGCCCTGGATTAAAAGCTCTCCCTTATGTCAGTCATAAGGCCCATACCTATGTTCCTTGCTGACACTAAAGAGTAATTCTACCCCCACAAGGTAGTTGACATTGTGACCACAGATTACCAAGGCTGGAGTAACTAACAGGTAATTGTGTCACATTAGGACTCAGGGAAGGTAAGATAAAGATCTTGGGAAAGTGGCCGGTGACGGCTAACATGTCTGAGTGACGTTCTCAGAGAGTGTTTATGTGAGAGGAGAGGGGAATAAGACTGAAACCCAAGAAACACTGCAGTGGACGAAAAGGATCAGGAAGAGTCCTTTAGAAAGACAAGTGGGAGAGATGGCCATTGAAGAAGTGGAGGACCAAAAAGGGCAAGGCACAGAGGTGGGCAGTCCGGTGAGTCAAAGCTTTGGAGAAACAAATCAGAAGAAGAAGAGAAAGGTCTTAGTGGCTCTGACAATAAAGACATCACCACTGACAATAAAGAAAATGTTCAAGAAGAGGTCCTGGGCAGACAAGGTAGTGTGGGGTCCTGGGCAGACAAGGTAGTGTAATCTGCTCTTGAAAGATACTGTTTTCTTTAAGCAGACAGATTTAAACCAACTCAGAGAAACAAGAACTAACACTCTTTCCTGGCTTCACCTGTGTATTTAGTAATGCTTTAACACTGCATCCTACATAGCAATAAGCCTATAGAATTATTACATAAAGCAGAAGCATTCTGGTCAAGTATGGGAAGCTTTGTAAGCCTGGCTTATTCTCACAATCGCATCAAGTTCTACAATTCTCGGTCGGCTTGATTTCCTTCAGTGTTTCTTCAGACTTTTCTAACAGCCTAGTACCTTCATGTGACATTTACCCTGCTAAGATGGATGTTGACATAGACAGTAGCAATCCTGGAGGAAGTTATTGGATAATTTCAGCATTTACCAGTTGCTTTGGTTATGTGTGAGATCAGATATCTGTTTCTTTTTCTCCTGGGGGAAATGCAGAGCCCATGTCCTTCTTACTTCCACGGGAGTTCTTAATACACTCATGGACAAGGGTAGGTGAAGTTACCTCTGGCTTCTCTGATCTGAAGGATTTGTTTTTAAGTGGCTACTTATTTCAGTGTGGGAATTATAGCCACTGTTGCTACTGTCTTTTGTGCTAAAGTCTCCAGAGGACATTCGCTTGTGCGTTCTGGAATGTGTGATTATTGGGGATGAAAGGGACACTTACCATCCAGCCAGAAGGACAAGAGCACTCTCCAGTTACGTGATGGCACACACCTCCATTTTGGCAGGGACATCTCTGCTCACACTGTAGCCCATGTTTGCCAGGGGGACAAAGATCTTCACAACTGAGGGATTTAAGTGAAACACAAGACCCTGCTATTTATCCAAGCACATGATCCTCAGATTCACAGACACATCATCCAGAACCCTAAAATATACAGCCTGTCCTCAATCGATAATTATTAACATAATCTGCATTCAGAACACTAATCACATTAGCTGGAAGCATCTAGATGGGCCACTAGATCCTTCTTTGGGTCCTTCTTTGGGTTTGAAGTCTCTCTCTCTCTCTCTCTCTCTCTCTCTCTCTCTCTCCTCTCATCTCTCTTTCATGTATGTGAATCTGTGCGTGTGCTCTCTCATTCTCTATGCGTGTCCCTGTGTGTGTGTCTGTGTGTGTGCACATCTGTGCACAGGTGTTTTTGCCCATGTGCATGTATGTAGGGGTCAGAGAAGGATGCAGTGTATACTCTCCAGTCTCCAGTTATTCCCTTAGACAGGGTCTCTCAATGAACTTGCAGCTCACTGACTATGGCTCAACTGGTGTCCAGCAAGTCCCAGGATCCCCTGTCTCTTCCCTCCCTTGATTCCCAGCACCAGGGTTACAGGCCCCGAAGACCACACCTGGCTCTTTTATGCAGGTGGTAGGGATTTGAACTCAGATCCTTAGGCTTGCACAGTATGAATTCCCAGCAAGCAATCCACCTGGCTCTGGTTAGGGTGAAAATCTCTCCCATTCGAGAGCTGCAGGAAGAAAAGTGACCACACACTGGTGACAGAAGCTGTCCCTGGCTGTCTTCCTAAGCTCTTGCGCTGGAGTGAAACCTGCTTTTCTTTGGAAGTTTGTCCTAACATGAAAGCAGATCTAGATGCTCACGCATTCCCTCCGTGTGTTTATTCACAATCAGTCTGCAGCATCTCGTCTCCTGAACACCAAACCCCACACCTTTTGCCCTGCCATCCTTCGACCTTCCCCACTAAAGCACCGTATTTTTGCTCTGAAGAAATGCCTCCAAGTTTCCCACAGCCCCATTTAATGCTGGCCTTGATGAAAACCCATAAAAGTGATATAAACAATTAAGCAGTTTGAAACAACCATCTATTCTGAAAACCAGAGCTTTCTAGGCCAGTGCGGTTTCTTCCTTAGCTCTGCAGACATTAGCACTGTCAGGAGGACATATTTACCTAATCAGCTACATTTCCCCAACTATTAGTTCTGTGATTTACGAGCATAATTTTCCCAGTAAGAGGACAATATTTCTCTCCCCCTCCCTCCCTCCCTCTCTCTCTCTCTCTCTCTCTCTCTCTCTCTCTCTCTCTCTCTCTCTCCAAATTCTGCCTTTTATTCTGTTAACAGAAACAAACCAAAGACTGCCCTTCCCAAAATAAATACAAGGAGATTGAGGACTTATTTCAATGGTCTCCAGAAAAAAAAAATTCAACTCTTTGTGTGCAATGCATCCTAAGAGCTGAGCTATGTGTGCTTTTATTTCGTAAAGAAACAGATGCGACCATGAGCACCGAGTGTTTCAGGATTGCTCACCTTATTGCCTGTCATTGGATGCAAGCATTTTGATCTTGCTCATAGGCTCTCAATCCACCAGGATATAACCAATTAATTGCCACAAGAGCAGAACCACCCGGACCACTATCAACTATTCCTAGACGGTGAATGGAATTGTGGGAAATCTGTAACAGAAATCCACACCTGCTGTGACAACCCCCAAATATACTCAATCACCCACCATCCAATGAGCCTGGATGTTATATATTGGCTTATAACATATATGCCCTTATATGATATGTTGGCTGAGCATTGGAAAGTCTAGCAGTAGCACGCCCTATTGGCCATCACAGTGGCACCTGGACCCTAGACCAGGCAGTGGATACTGAGAGAGTAATAGAAATGAAGGCACACCGTATCTGTGGTACTGTTCCACGGCTCATCAACTTACAAGGCCCCAGTGTATCCAGGTGAACAACGGCATTCCCCGGTGATGTGGTCGCAGGTCGCTCCGTTCTGACACTGACATCTCTGGTGACAGTCATTCCCGTAGGTACCCTGTTCACAGCGGTCTTCGCAGCGCCATCCGCGGTAGCCTGCAGCGCAGTGGCAGGCCCCCGTGATGGGGTTGCACAAAGCTCTGTTTTTGCACTGGCACCGGCTACTGCAGTGAGGCCCCCAGTGATCACCGTCGCAAGCTAAGGAGGAGAAAGAGAGGAGGGCATCAGAGTGTGAGGGTGGGGCTGGGCACTTCTTCACTCTGCTGTAACATGAGAAAGGTAAGCCTTCATCATGATATCATCATTGGTTTTTGTTTGTTTGTTTGTTTGTTGTTTGTTATGTTTCTTTTAGATAATATTTCTTCAATCCCAGGGTGGTCTCAAACTAGGTATGTAGTAAAGGATGTACTTGAACTCCTGACTCTACGTCTTGAGTTCTGAGATTTCAGGTGTGAGCCACCACAACCAGATTGATGCCATGCTGGGGACTGAATTAAGCTTCCCAAATGCTAAGCAACCACTCTGACAATACCAACTACACTACATCTCTGGATGGCCATTCTTACACTGAGCATCCAGGCTGCAGCATCAACAGCTGCATGGCACAAGCTGCTGCTCACAGTCCCTGGTACCCACCAGGCACCATTTGTGGCATCACCCCACTGCTAAGCATCACCATATTATTTCCCAGCTCCGGGCTTTGCTCTTCCTGTTCCCTAAGCCCAGAATATAGACTTTGATGTGGTCGCGATAATGAATGGGCTAGTGAAACTTGTGAAGGCAGGAACAGGGAGCAGAGGCTGGGAGGGAAGCTGGAAATGAGCAGTTTGTACAGAGGTATCATGCCTGCTAAAACTTGGACAGCATCCTTTGTACGAGGAACTGCAGTTGAAGGATTTGAGGCAAGGAAAGATGGAGCCACCCTTGGTGCGAGAGAAAGGTGGTAAGGGGCTGACAAGGAACAGCAAAGGGACAGAGCGTGAATAGCAGCAACTGCTCAGACAGGTAGGAGGCACTGGAACCCAGCCAGTGACAATTAAAGAAATGGGGTGCGGGGTGGGGGTGGATCAGAAGCTGGGGTGTGAAAGATCTGACTGGCCTTTTGGCAGCCTGGATTTTCAAGACACGGGTCAAAATGTATGTCAGTGGGTAAGCCCAAGGACCTCCCAAAGAAAAAGCAGGATAAAAATAGTGGCCTACTTGAAAAGTACATCCAACCTACAACTGAAAAGAGACAACTAACAAAAAGATAACCGAGACAAGAAACCATACAAAACAGAAAGGAAAAAAAATAGAAATTGAAAGATGTATTCCAAGTGCGACTCTGAATAAGAAGAACGGCTGTTAGGGGTCAGAGGTCAGTGAGGGAGGGGTATCAGTGGAAGGAAACAACCCCAACCACAGCCATCCTAAAACCTACGGCAGATACAAACGCACCTTGCACGGTACACATCCGTGTTCATTTGTTTATTAGATACCACAGCCATTACCGGGAGTGCACACTCCATCAAAAACTCTTAGGGCAAATTGCCTTTATGTATAAAAACCATACATGTATATATGTTTTTATATATAATACCCGAAATAATACTGTGAAGAAAGCAATCTTCTAAGCATATGGCAAGCGAGTCACCCGAAGTGTAGGCTCCATCTTCTGACAGCATAATCTACCATGGATTTTATAATATCAAAAGGTTTAAACGAATAATGCCATTTTTAATCAGCACGGCTTTGGTCTCATTAGTATTTTAATAAACACTCTTTAACAGAATTAAAAACAATGAGCGAGAATTATTGAACTTAAAGCAGATGAGGGAAGCAATTACCTACGAGCTCACAATCTTCTTTCACGAAATAAGATGAGGTGGTAACTCTAAAATGAGATCCAAACCTAATTATTATTCATATCAGTCCTTTCTTCTGCTGCCCGCAGTGTAGGACCCTGAGTTTTAAAAATCGCAGCGTTCAGTCTTAAAAGAAAACCATAACATCCTAAAACTGTACACACACGCCTTACCCTCTTAGTTATCTCGGGCGGAGACAAGAGTATCTCGTTTTTAAAGGCATCCAAAGTAAAGCCCGTAGTTCTGTGTAACTTGTTCCCTATCTCATCCATCATCACTAGTGAGAGAAGTCATCATTCTACCCAAGACGAATCCACATCCCTTTTTCTAATCCATTTCCTCTGCCTTAATCCCAGGACAATCAGATCCCTATCCTGTTACAAATGATCTTTTTCCTGACTCATGAAGGTACCCTTACCCTGTTCTGGGTTTCTGTGGAGTAGGGCACACATGTTTGTGCACTGGGGTTTTTCTCTGTTGTGCAACCTTAGTTTATGAGACAGGATCTCCTGGAGACTGACTAGACTGACTGGCCAGTGAGCCCCCAGATCCCTTCTCTCTATGACCTCATCTTTAGGAATACGGCATTTGCTGCCATATCTGACTTCTAACATGGGGATCTGAACTCAGGTCCCCACACTAACACAGCAAACACTTTCCTGACTGAGACATCTCTCCTGCTGTTGACCTGGGTATTCAGAGAACTACAAGCTGCGGTTCAGATACTCATAGCAATTCTGTAGAACTTTGTATTTTTTTTTCTTTGTTAAACCCTCTTCAAAGTTTCCATAACTGGGCCAAATACCTGCCCCCTCCCATTTTCAAAAAGATGGAAGCTTGCAGACACAAAAGGCAATTTTAGCTTATAATAGTCTCTTTATAAAGATACCAAGGTTATATTTTAAAACACCTTTAAAGCCTGTGATAAATTATTGTAGGGCCTTTCCCCCCACTGAGACGCTGTGGTAAAACTGTGGATAAGCACATGCACATCACAGAATGTATTTGATAAATGCACAATGGTGGCAAAATGACAAAGAGGTGCTGAGGAAACAGGACCCATCTCTCCTCTCCATGAGCCTTCCCACATCCCATTCAACATTTTCCCAGAAAACCAGGCAGAAAGAAACCAACCCTCCTTTCTTAGGATTTGACCAAAAATAGAAAGGAGGGAAGAAAAAGGAAGGAAAACCTTAAGACTTCCCTTATGATAGAAATGAATTTATAATAGAAATTGATAATATTACCACGGGGTGGGGAAAGAGTTGCAGGCTTTCAAAGAAACATTATCATGCCGACATGGTTAATTTCCTGGCTCTGTCTAAGCACTGTGGCATGCTTTGAAGTGACAGTCTCCCTGCTTTGGGCTGTATTTTCCTACAACGTCACTGATACACAGACCCCACAGTGTGGGCACTGGGTGAACATGTGCTGTGGATGAGGGCAAAGCCTACCTACATCCAGAAGTCTGAAGGCAGTCGAGGAGAATGAAGAGAGCACAGAAGCCCTAGCCTACACACGATTGGGATTCCCTTGAAATGTTACCCTCTGCCAGCACATCTACTCTTACGTGTGTCCTAGGGAGTTATGTAGCTCACAGTCTAAAAGGCAGCTTCTTCTCCGATTTCTACCACATCTAGAAGAAGCTGGCATTGTCTTGACCAAAAGCAGAGATGTTCCTTTACACGAATGCAGAATTTGACCAGTTATCTTCAGTTCAAGCACCGTCTTTGATCACACAGTTTAGGGAAGCTCTAAACAAAAATACACCTGTGTGTTCACGGGCTCTACAGTCCTGAGATGGATTAGCTTAGAGACCCTGAAAAGTAAGCATCACTCTTGTTGCTGTTTCATAGATGATCGAGTTGAGAGCCGGGTGACTTATTCAGGGTTACAGGCTGTGAGGCATCCAGCACACAGCGCTCATCTCCAGAACCTGTGCCCCAAATCATAACGTTTTACTCTTCCCACATTATAATGATGTTTATCTCAGTATTCTCTATAATAAAAAAAATTAGAAATAATCTAATTATCCAGGAACAGGAGACTAGTGAAGAAAAAATAACCCAGCTATAATTATACTTCAGAACACTGTGCACAATTAAAAATTATATAGAGAATAGCTAATGAACTAGAATCTTGGCAATATCATAATTATAAAAAGTAGATTAAAAACAATATAAATCATGTGATCCAATTTTAGCAGCAAACTAGATGAAACTGCCATTAATTTGAGTTTAAAATGTAAAATATCAGTGGGAGCATTTGGCTGAATGCAATATCTGGGAGAGCAGGAGAGCCAGAGAACCTAGTGGTCCCCACAGTAACATGTCACCAGGGGGCACGTGTGGGGCTTAGCTGATGCATGTTTTTTCCTGATGTTGCTGGGTTCCTCACATTTTCTAATACATATCTTCTAGGCACTAAGAGAAAAAGCAAGCAATAATCCACCATGTTTTAAGGGGTATTTTATCTGTTGCACACTTTACCATCCTGGTAAGCTTAGTGCCCTTCCTGCATTTCACACACCAAGGATTAATGCACTCCAATAAAAAGTTGGAAAGCACCATAACAGTAAGATGTGACATCAGTTTCAAACCCTGCCTGGGATTTCTGTACACTGTCTACAAGTACCTTTCATGGGGCCATTCTGCCTGTGGCGTTAAAATGGTGTTTTTTAGGTGCATAGAATAATCCTACAAATATGTTTTATCTAATATGATCCATTGCTGTAGGGCAGATCGCTGATAGCCACTAGGTAAGAAATTCTTTGGGGCTAATCAACTTAGTGTTTAGGAGAGCTGAGGCTAGGCAATGGTCGAAACAGTGAGCACACGGAATGTTTCTCAAAGGGAATAAAATGCAGGAGATCGTCAATTTAAGGATCCCCTGTAAGGTGACAATCATATTACACAGTAAGAAATTGGAAACTCACTGTGAAAGAACATTGACATGTGTCCACAGAAATAAAGGGGCCACTGTTCTCAGAGAGGAGGGAAGTCAACTATGGCAGATGATACTGGGGACACAAGAGCAAAGCACAATTATATGTGCATGAAAATGTCAGGGGGAAAGCCATTCTTCTGGACACTAACTAATGAATACTAGTTAGTACTTGTAAAACAAAGGAAAGTTTAAAAACTGAAAGAAAACATTTTGGTGTTTATCTTTAGAAGCACACAAACCCGAAAACTAGGTCTGCGTGGCAGCTAACGTACAAACCACCCTCAAAGACTAGAAAGGAAATGAATGAACACGATTGTGGATGTAAAGAGCTACAACATCCAAGTTGAGCCACCCATTAAGCCATCCAAATCTTCTAGGTGCATTATTCTCCCCTAAGCTATCTCGAACTGTGAGCCCAGCTTTCAGGCACAGGGGATAGAGATCGTGTTGGAGAGAGGAGGGGCATTTCTAAGTTCTTCACAGGTGCCAGGCATTATGACGGGCACAATGGAGACAAGTTATTTAAACCTTATGGTAACTCAATTAGATAGGCAGAATTATCCCATTTCTGCAACATGGACTCAGACAGAAATTTGCCCAAAGTCATTTAGCATTGAACTGCAAGCAAGGGCTCAACTCAAGCCAGTGCTTGGAACGCTGCTGTCTTCCATCACACTGACACACAAGCAGAGGGCACCTGCTGTGAAACCAGCGTCTCAGGACAAAGGTCACACAGCTCCTTACCTGAGAAGTAATACTGGATTTTGCCTAGAATGACAGTTCTCCAACTTCAGGCCTACAGCAGCAGGTTCATCAGACTGGCAATTATAGAAACTACCCACCATGCACACAGCCTCTCATGTATTAAAAATGAGGCCGACTTTAGAAAAGTCTTTGAGCAAACGGAGATGCTGTTTAGCATCTCTTGTCTTCATGTAGATAAAAAAAAATCAATGAAAGAATACAATTAGGGGGCAAATGAAAATGCCAAAGCAGGAGGCTCTCTGCAGGAGGAATACGAACATTAATGCATTGTCTGATATCAGGACTATTTTTCCTGGAGGCAGGGAGGACGAGATGAAATCATTTTGTCCTGAGGTGATATTTACCATCAAGTTTGTCTTGCTGCAGAAGTTTTTGATCACCCGTTGGCACATGGAGTGGTTATAACCATTTTATATTAATACGCCTGGGGCCCTAGCTGGACCACATGTACATACAGCTACAGGACCTTGGCAAGTCTTCAGATTTTGTATGTTTCCTTTTCTTTTCTCAGAATGGAGACAGCAGAACATATGATACAAAGGGCACTTTTACCTGTGACATCACCGAGATTTGAGTAGCAGCTCTCTGATCCCACACATTGGAATACCTGGCCCTGGGGATGTGAGTGCCCTAGGGAAGCATCCCTGCTGTCTATGAAGCTAGAATATAGCATGCCCCTGCCCTGGTCTGTATTGTGTTGTGTGTTCAGGGTGTGCACACCCTACAGGTCAACTTGACTCTCACAATGTAAATTCCAAACATAAGTTATCCAGCAACTCTAAAAGGAAAAGCAAGTACTGCCTTATGGGTTATTTATAAATGGTAATTTAAAACTGGGTCTACCACGCCACAAGAGAAAACTCATCCTAGTACCGTAAACCTAGAAAACTCATACCTAGTACCGTAAACCTAGAACTCATACCTAGTACCGTAAACCTAGAAAACTCATACCTAGTACCGTAAACCTAGAACTCATACCTAGTACCGTAAACCTAGAAAACTCATACCTAGTACTGTAAACCTGGCCAAGAGCTCATACCTGGGGAGTTCAAAAGTCACAGGTGAGGGACCTACTACGATTGTTTTTGCTAAATGATCATGATGCCAAACTGCCTTCTAAACACAAATGTTTACATCCACAGCTTAACTCTGTCCTCCGCCTTCATCGGGGAGGCATCTTACTGAACTGAGTAGAGATTAATGCAGACGCCTTTGACTGATGGGCCATCTTTTCACCTCCCCAAAGGCGCAGAGAACATCACAGAAGGTGGGGTGGAAAGAATGTAAGGGCCAAGGGAGCGGGAGACGGGCAGCAAGAAGACATTTTTTGTGGATGTGACATATTTGCTACACCATGATGAATTCACCATAGATATAGTTCCCTATAAACCACAGATATGCATACCTGTGCATCTGTGAGGATCATAAACATCTCCTCACAGAGGGACTATCGGCAACTAATGGTTGGGTGAGGAGTGCATTTTCTTCAGTGGCAAAGCCACTGATAAATTTCTCATTCTCCAATGACAACACACACACATGCCTACAAGCAACTCTAATTACACTAGGTGGGTCACATGCAACAAGAAGACATGAAAGGGGGGAGTTGCTTTAGAAGAGGAGTTTCAATGTGAGGAGAGAATGACACAGATCAGTGAAGGGCGACATGACTGAAACTCATTCTATGCGGGTATAAAACTGACAAAGATGAAAAAATAAATACACACACATCCAAAAACAAAGCAAAACACCTATATTTAGACACTTCTTACTTGGTGATTGTATGTCCACCAGTCGAGATTCATACAGGGGTTTCATAAACATAAGAAGAGAAAGAGGCAAATTCCACTGTAATCTCCACCCCAGCACAGAGAAACAGGTTGGCATAAATAAAGTCTAGACAACCTCATCAAATTGGCAGGTACCAGGCAATTCCACTGACTTGATTTAACCTCTTTATCTATGACCCTGGTTCGCCAACTAAGACTGCCAAAGAGACTCTGAAACACATCTTGACCTATGAGGGCCTGCTCTTGAGAAGTTGGTTCAGAATTATACTCTGGCGGAAGCATCCAGTTGTGTGTGCTTGTGTTACATCCAACAATCCTAAATAAACTGAACCAACCTGAATTTGTGTGTGTGAATATGCACATGTGTGTGAAGGCTAGAGGATAACTGTGCATGTCATCTCAGGTGCCATGTGAAGGCCAGAGGATAACTATGGGTGTCATCTCAGGTGCCATGTGAAGGCCAGAGGATAACTATGGGTGTCATCTCAGGTGCCAAGCACTTTTTTTTTTGAGACAAGGTTTCTCATTGACCTAGAACTTATTAAGTGTACTAAGTGAGCTCGCTGGTTACTTAGTGAACTCAGGACTAGCAGTCTCCTTATACCCAACACTGGGGTTCCAAGCATACCCTTCGAGCTTAGCTCCTTTTATGCAGATTCTAGGGACTGAACTCAATTCCTCAGGCTGGCTACATAAATACTTTACTAACTGGCCTACCTCCTCAGCCCCAGGCCAGGATTATTTTTTAAATCTTATTTTAATGCCTCTGGGATCTAAGTGTAATTGTGGGATTTCATGGAGTCAACAGCCTTGGAGAAATGTTTCTATGACACACTTGTGTGTGTGTGTGTGTGTGTGTGTGTGTGTGTATAATAACACATTGGCACTTAGTTCTCCAGCTCATCATGCTGAAAGATGTCAGCTTGTGCTACACAACCAGCCTCACCAGGATTACTGCTTGAAGTAAGGAGGCTCTGAGGACCCTTAACGAGGAAATGTCAAGTATCTATTAAGGCACAGATCAGCGCCTGACTTAAGCGGTTTTGCATGAGGATTGGCTGAGGATGCGTTTAAACATTTAAAAAAAATATGTGGCCAAGAGAGAAATTAACAGGGAAGAAAATTTACAAAACCCCTCTCCCCCACCCCCACATGAATCTTCTAATATAGAGGCAAAGTACAAATAAGCCACTTTCAAGGAACTCTCGCTATGGAGTATTTTTCAGAAGACACCAAAATAATTTCCCGCTGTCTCAAAGGATAGAAAAGCACAGTTCTTGCGGAAACACACACCCTTTCTTCTTAAGCCTCCTCCATCTCAGGCTTTCATCTTCCTGTGATTTCCTTCCTTGTGCTTCAGGCTAACATGCTTGGTGCATCATCCCCTTTGCTGATGCAGAAGAAAAGAGCCTCATTCAAAACATCAAGCAGCTTTCAAAATAAAACAACTTTGTAAAGTGTCTCCATCCATGAAAAAGAATAATAAAAATGCATTTTCCAGGTCCCCTGAAAGTGCTGAACCCTGTGCCCATCACATAGAAGAAAAAAAACTCTCCACAGGCTGACAATCCCAGCCATCAGCGTGGAAAGCCGCCCAGTGCCTCCCAGATTAATTTAGTCACTGGCTGAGAATGACTCTCCCTTCTTGTTAAAGGTTAGGCTGTGATTTTACGATTTCATTGTAGGATTATCTCACGCCGCAAACCAGAAAGAAAGGGTAAGAAATGCTTACACCTTAATATATCTAAACACAATGTTAGTGTCTGTGTGAGAACATCTTGATGACTATATCCACAGTGCAGGAAAATCTCAAGGATATAAAGGGGGTATGTAAAGATTGGAGGGGATTACATGTATTCCTGATGTCAAGAGAATAATAACCAGGGGAGCTTTTACATAGAAACTTGCGCTATAAAGTCATGCCATGTGTATATATAAATGTTTTTGCTTTATTAAGAGGTTGTTAGACATCTTCTGTAGCTACCAAGTTCTTGTTATTGAGCCCATACTACTTACTCCTGACTAAGGCAAAAACCTATGGCTAAAATTTATTATATATTAGAAGAGGCAAGACCACAATGAGATTTATCACATAAGAATATGTATACTTGGTAATAAAGAGCACAGGATTCTGAAGAGAAGGCCTGGTTCCATCCGCACCTCTGATCATGGAATCATTGGTCAAAGGGAGAAAGGAAGGGGAGAGAGGGCTACAATGAGGAGATGGAGCTTAAGATGAGTTTGAATGATTACATATGCAAGTTCCACATTGTGCAGAGACCATCTTATTTTGGATATGAGGCTAAGCATCAGTAAGGGCCTTAAATGATCTGTCTGGAACCCTACAGTAAAAAAAACTAGGCCCAGACCATCGATACTGACTGAAAGACTTGAAAGTTTTAATAAGGTTTCCTCAAGAAAATTTAGTTTCTGACAACTGGAGAAAGTGTTAGTACATTGAAATATAACTTTTTTTGATGTTGCCTTCGTTAGTTTGATGCATCAGTAATGAATGGTGAAACTATCCAGTTTTTACAAGACACTAAGCTAAAACTATCTGCTCCTCAGGCAAGAGCTATGTTCCTATAATATCTATTATATAATCCACTGGACTAGTCTCTGTAAGTGAGATAAATGTTCTCATTTTGTTATTTCCTACCTTCATTAGTTTTATATATCTTGTGTTCCTAATTTGTTCCAGGCAGAATCTCAAATGTTCAGGTTTTCTACAAATTAAAATTGTTTTTCTATCAGAAAAAGAAAAAAAAAAGGTGACTTTTTAGAGTTTGCTTTCAGGTATTTTCTGAGTATTTAAACAAGGATTATTTGACACAGTCACCAACAAGATACTGATTCTAGCCAGAAAACCCACTGTGTTTTAAAACAATCAAGAACACATTATTTCGGGCAACTTACGATATATGTGTAAATACACATGGATCAACCTGAATCAGCAGTGGCCTAGACAATGGCAGAAGGCAACCAGCGAACCCGCAGAACCATCCTGACACCCATCATCACTTCACCCAAAGCAGAGCAGGCAGCTAACACATTACTGCAGTAGGGAAATGCTTCTAATAGGTTTAAACAAAGAAAATTACAAAGGTCTGTGATGAACCAATATTTCAGCTCCCTATCTGAATATGTTTTTTTGAAAATGGACTAAGCTATTCCTTGCTATTTATTTGATAAGAGGAGAGTCTAAAATGGTTAATGAAATTCTATTCACTGCTGTATGCTTTAGAATAATTTGTAGTCTGAATGTCTTTGCCTAATTTCTTGCTGTTGATACTCCAATTGGATTCAGATTAACAGTTAAATTCTATCACCTTATAGAATCTTCCCCATAAGGAAGAAATAGCAAAAAACTGAGGAGGAAGTAGATTAGTAGACATTCTCCATTCACATAAAGGCTGTCTTAGCCAATTTTCTTAGTCCTCGGCCCATCATTCAAAAGTTGCATCTCCACGTCAGAAATCCTTGGTGCTTATAGTACATCAGGGTGTAGACATCTCTCTGGAGAAGAAAACACTCCCATACATCTGGTATACCTCACCTGACTCTAACAGTTTTATTTCAGCTATCAGTATATAGGAGGAAGCCCCTGCTGTCTCTGGGGACCACAGTCTACACTGCACGCGACCAACAGTGAATCCTGAAGCCACAGGAGTCTGCACCCTTGAGGCAGCAGAATGAAAGGCTCCAGGTCATGCCCTATCACTGGCAGACCTTTGGCCACTTCTTTCTTAATTCCTGAAGATGCCTTGTCTGTTCATTCCTGAAAATGGCCATCAGTTCTTTCTCTAAATAGAAAGCGTCTTGAAAGACACAGAATGCCATCTCCAACTACCAGGTGTATCCATTCTTGCTTCTGGCACATTTATGCCTTTATTCCCTCCATCTACAAATATTTACTGAATGTTACAGTATGCCCAGAATGAAGCTAGATGACAGTGAGTTAAACAGACCAAAACCTGAACTTTCGTTTTTTTTTTTTCTAAACCTGTACTTTTTTATGGGGCTTACAACCTAGAGGGAAAGATGAACCAGACAACAACCAACAAGTAAACAAGGCAAACATTCTCAGGGAGGACCATTTTTGTTAAAAGTCGAAAGGGAAATGTGATAGCAATAATAGACACCCTTTGAGTATGCAAACAGCAAATGCAAACGCAGAGAGGAAACCAGTACGTCCTGGAACTGGAAGGCAAGTGCTGAGCAGTATGAGACCTTAGATGGTATATATGGATGAAAAGTTGGGGGATGGGAGCAGATCATGCACGACTTAGTGGATCATGGAGTTTATTTGGATTACACTGAGAAGCACAGAGCTTAGGGACGGTAGCAGCCTGCTCTGAAGCATGTTTTCACAAGGTCACTGTGGCCTCAAGACAGAAAATTGATTCTTGATAGGCCTGAGGGACAAGTGGGGAAGTCAGCAAGGACACTACTGCCATTACCCATGAAGAGAGGACGATGCCTTGGAAGGGGATGACGGCAGCGGAAACAGGGAACAAATGTTAGATTTTGTAGCTAAGCCAACAAGATTTGCTGGAAAATGGATATTGGATAAAGTGGGGTTTTTTTTTTTGATTAATAAACCATGTGGTGCTGAGTTAAACAGCATGACAGCCCAGTCTTTTCTTGCAGCCATTGCATCTGAGCACAGCTAGCACAAGCAATATGAGCATCTGTAATAGTCATGTGTCCCATATAGGACAAACCAGATGTGCATGTATCTTGTACAGATGACCTTTATCAGAGGTTGGAAATAATGTAAAACAAACAAAGCAATAAATTAAAAAACAAAAATAAAACAAAACCACCTCTCTAAGGCTTCTGTATCAGGAATGTCCTGGCAAGCCCTATTGACAGGAGGTCCTGTTAAAGAGAGGCATGGCCTACTGAGCAAGACAAGCCATCAGAAGGGGCTGGCTGCTCCATCTGTTGATGGTCCTAAGACCAAGTGAGTATGAAAGTGATGACTGTCGCGAAAGCATCCCATGCATCCTTAACTTGCCCTTATGATGATGCCAGGCACAGCATCTGTGGAAGCAATGGCTGTTGCAAAAGCACAGCACGCATCTTTGACTTGCCCTTATGATGATGCTAGGCACATTGCTGAAGGCGGGGCATGTCTTCATTGTTTAATCCTCACGTGACTATGGAGTAGATAACCTTATTTTTAGCTTAAACATTAAGGAAGCGACACCCAGAAACACAAGGAAAGGATAAGACCTAGAGTCGGGTCGGACTGGGAGAGTGGTGGGGGATGGCATTCTCAGTTCAGGTAGTAGTTCCTTTAGAAAAACAAAATTAGCAGTTTCTGTGTGTGCTCATCACACAGATGATGGTCCATCAGTGAGTAGCCTTCAGTTGGTTCTGATGGACCATTCTTCTCTTCCCACCTCTCATCAGTATCTGCCCCCTCACTCCAGTGAATCCAATGATCTCATGCTCTGGCCGCTCCATCAAACTGATTGCTAAAGTGATTCTGACATGGCTAAAAGGCATCTTAGCTACTGGTTCTGGGGGCTGGGCTCCCAGGGCCTCCTCTCCTCAGACAACATCGATCGCACCATTGTGTCTGGGTAATAGATCTATACCACAGACTTTGCTAGGGAACATGTCAGCTTTGTGTCCCTTACAAATTGTGCCTTGTAATCTCTTTCAGACAGTTTCCTCCGTTCGAACACCCTGCAGGCAGCATCTTACTACTCCCTGCTGCACAGCACGCCTCCCTAATTCACAAGGTCCCTCGTGTTCCTCGTGCCGCACCTGGAAATGCTGATGCCAGCCTTGCCTTCAAGGCACGTTTTTACTGTCTGCACATATCAGAAATGCCATTAGTGACCAAACAAAACCCCTTCGTGAGTTTTCGGGACCAAAATTAATTTCCAGTTCTCCCTCCGTTTGGTTTTAATCTTGAAATTAAGGAGCTTGAGGGACAAGCTTTTGTATCTGTTTATTGGTTGCTGGCTCATCTGGGACTTCCACTTGTACCTTGTGGCCAAAGGAGAAATAAATGTCTCGACAGTTGTTTAAAAATTATAAAGAAAATCCTATATGTTCAGAAAACAAAAGCATGGTTACACCCCATAGTGAAGGTAGAGGGTTTGCAACGCAAAGAAAGAAAGACTCTGGGAAGTGCATAAGCATGCTATTGAGGGCTTGGAGAGAGAGCTGGGCAATGAAGGGCAGGATCCTTGCCAAGGTCCTAGGTTCAGTTCTCAGCACTCATGACAGGTGGCTCACAGCTACCTGTAACTCTGGTCACCAGGGAGCCAGTGCTCTCTATAGTCACAGGTGCACACACACACACACACACACACACACACACACACACACACACCAGAGCTGGGATCCCGTCCCAGTCCTAGCTGCGATCTGGAGTCATCATTTCCCCAACTACTTGATTTCCTTTCTCACCTGAGTCTACAGTCTCAGAGCCCCTGAGAAAGTCAACAAAGCCTTCTCTTGAGTGTACAGTTACTTCTTCATTTCTTTACTCCTTCTCTATGGCTTCTCAGAGAAGTTTCTAGAAGTAATAGTTTCTAGTAGTCTGTGTTCGATCAGTCTTTCATGTCTGCTCTCTGTTCCTGGCACAACTTTTAACCCTGCCTGCCCTTGTCCTTCCAGAATCCTGCCGACCTTACCCAGCCCCAATATCTTTCCTTGGTCTATTATTTCAGCTTTTCTCTGTGAGATCAGTAAACCACTCATCATTGCTTTCCGTTATCCCCAGCATCCAGTACAATGCTCTGCACACTGCAATCATTCAGAATAAGTCCTCAAAGTGAACACATGAATGACCTTCTCAGACTCACACAATTCATTCAGTCTCATAATCTCAGCCACTTGCCAAGTACGATGAAGACAAACATATTAATAAAACCTGGATCTCCCGCCCTGCCTCCAGCAGCTACCACCCAGTGGGAGGGGCGGAGGAAGAGAGGACCGATGTTTAGACAGATAGATTGATGAGGGGAGGAAAGAGGAGAAGGAAGTTGGAGGCAGGTAAATGAATTAGCATCACTCAGTCATACGGGCAGGGGTACACATTTGGATGCCAGTGAAAGAGAAATATGCGTGGGCTTTTTCCAAAACCCACTTTAATCAAGTTTCTAGTCAAATACATCAGGATTGCTTTCTGAGGAAACTGACTTTGAACAATCCTTCAACTTGCCTCACTGGGAGCTGGACACACACTGGCTGCCTCTCAGAAGGGAAGCCCACTCTCCACTGACATGGTAACCAGTCCTATCGGATCTCACGCAAAGATCTGAAAACCTCGCATTTGAAAATGTCCATCTCTCTTGGCTTCCTACGTCTTCTGAGAAGAAAGAAAATGAGAGCTGTGTGTGTGATCGTTATTACTGTATTGTCGTCACCTGACTCTGATTATCAAAGGGGATACTGGGTTGCTGCTAGACAGAGAGCCTGGAGGACATTTTCCCTGGGTGGAACACGGGGAATGGGAAGAACCTATATCGTGTACCCATGCCTGTGGCGAGGGAAATAGAAAACGGCAGCACGCAAACAGGGAGTGGGGGACAAAAGGGAGCACCACCCTTTCAGCAATGAAGACTTGAGCCATTCCTGTGGCTAACAAACCTCAAGCAGCTGAGGTTCTGGGTGAGAGAGATGGAAACCAAGAACAGGAGAGGAGGACGTCATGGCTGGGGCTATGCGGCCAATCGCTGAGGAAAGGCGAGGAGCAGCTTTTGGTAATTTTCTGTTTGCTGAGTCCCTGTCCACATGTTTATTTTCATGCTATCCGATTATTGTTTTATTTTAGGTATAAAGTGCTTCAAGTGAACTGTAGCATTCAGGGGACACAGCAGAGCCATGACTAACTTTGGAAAGGTGTACAGTAGGCAGCAATGGATACAACATTCTCCTTATTAGGAGAGGGTGGTGAAAACATTCTCGTTTGTGAAATGGGGGCTCTGTCAAATTAGGAGGGGAGACAGAATCATTGGGTTGTAATAGAGGAATTCAAGTGTGCAGAAGCACGAAGACAGTAACTGAGCCAACCCAGGAGTTACCAGTGCATCGCCTCCCCGTTCAAAATGCAGCCCTCACTGCCTGTCCCACAAAAGCAGCTGTGAGTCTTTTCCTTTGCTCCCTGGTTGAAGACTAAGCATTTTCAGTAGAGGGCACTGGGAAGACACCGAAGAAGGTTAGGAGGGTTGGACTCTTGGCCCCAGGCTGTCAGCTCAGCAGTGACTTCTCTAGCACCTGTGCCTCCTTCAGAGTCCTGAGGGCAGCAAGAAGCTCCTGTTGCATGAGTAGCTTCCACTGATAACAGCCAGCAGCCGACAACCTCTTCCTTTTTGTGACAGAATGATGGTAGGACTCTGCTCAGTGCACAGGCGTGAGTGGACTATAGTCTGTGTGACAAACACCAGGGACATAGATGCAGACTGGATATCCTATGACATTCTCACCGTCTTCCTCCACCCAAACAAGGACAGACCAAGAAATCCACACAGACAGAAGAGAGCGGGGAGCTGGGACAACCTAGTACAGTGTGGCACCAAGAGGGCCTATAGCAGAAAGAAAACAAAAATCCATCACTACCACACGCCACTATCTTATTTCATTTTTGTCTAAATGTATGGGAGACGAGGAAACTAACACAGGGCATCTGGGATTTGCTTGATACCGATGTGCTAATGCCAGTTTCTCAGTCCTGCCAAACTCACCAGGTATTTAAGGATTTAAGGACAGAGGATTCGGAGGATATCCAGTCCCCAGTCTATGTCCTGGTGTTTCCTCACACATAGACTTCAGAGTCAGCATGCTCTTCTCACATCAACACGATGGGTGGAAGGGAGCATGCACATGCATGTGTGTGTGTGTGTGTGTGTGTGTGTGTGTGTGTGTAGCGCACGCCACGGGGTTTCTGCATTTGAGTGCAGATATCCATGGAAGCCACAAGAGAGCATCAGAGCCCCTGGAGCTGTAGTTACAGGTAGTTGTAAGACAGGTTCCGAGAACCAAGCTCCTGCCTTCTCTCAAAGCAGAGTGTGCTCTTAGCCTCTTTGTGCTCTGGGTTTAAAAAGTGTCAGGAATGTTATTCTTGGAGCATCTTTAAAGGCTTCAGAAATCTGTTCACATTTATTTATAATTTTGTTTGTTACAAAGCCCGAACATGAATTGTAGAGAATAAACTAAAAGTTGCTTAATTATCACGTTTTATTGTTAGATCGTATGATCTCAGAATATTGGAGTCTTCATTGGAGTCAGAAAACTCTAACACAGAGAGCAACCTTTTACTTTCTCAAAGGCAAAGTCAGCTTTAAAGAGTCTAAAGTTCTTGTAGGCTTCTGTTTTGTGCACAAATGCCCTCTAGTCTGAGCCCTTAACTTGAGGTAGTCTCCAATTTTTAGGAGAAAAAGCAGCTGAAATCATTCCACAGCCTCCTGCCCTGAGCTGAGTAAGAAACCCATTTCAAATAAAGAACCCAGCCATTTCCCCCTTTCCCACTTTACAATAATATTTTTCTTCAAAATGTCTAGGTACAACTGGGTTTAAAGTTAGAAAAGTTAATGAAAGTGGTCTCATATTTGCGGTCAGTCAGCCAGGAAAATGGACACAAGCCAAATCCCACATCCCAAACATTCTGCCTCAATTGCATGTGGACAGAGTGCCCACCCTGCCTCCCTGCTCTCCATGAGAAGTGGAACAAAACTCTGAAAGACAGTTACCCACTGGAGCAGACTCCCACACATTCACAAATGCCCTCACACCCTCACACACACACACACACACACACACACACACTCTCTCGCACGCTCACACATTCACAAATGCCCTCACACCCTCACACACACACACACTCACACACTCACACATTCACATATACCCTCACACCCTCATACACACACATACCCACTCATACACATTCATTATATGCTCTTATTCTCTTTCTCTCTCCCTCTCCCCCTCTCTCTCTCACACACACACATACACACACACCTCTCTCATATTCCCTATCAAAGTTATAGTAAGCAGGCTCTTGACACTGAATGTTTTGTGCACAAAGGCTTCCCCCAGGAGATGCAGCTTCAGGGACAGCCAAGAAATCCTAAGTCTAAAGGTGTTCTTAGTAAAATAAAAAAAAAAAATCTTCCCAATTCCAAAGAAAGCAAGTAAAATTCTTAGAAGTCAGTTTAACTGGGCAACTCAAAATTCTTCCAGACTAATCTCAAAAACGCCATTGGGCTGTTAGAAGGTTAGAAGACCTGGCTCACTTTTGGAAAACAATTATTTCTCTTGGATGAGTTTAACTATTTATTTATTTAGTGCAATACAGTATTGTATTTCCATTTCCTCTTATATTTTTAAGTCGTGAAGAAAAAGGCACAATTTTGCACGCAGCAACAAGTTGCCAGGACACTGAAATTTTAGCTGCAAAATGTATGACAGTAACTGTATTCTGTGACATTCCATCATTCCAATGTCGTGATCCTGAAAGTAGGGACCTTGAGTGCAGCCTTCTTAGAACCTAGAAAACATTATTTTAGGCTTGTAACTCTCTCATAATGAAGACAGCCACAATGTATGCTGGAGTTTTGTTAAGCGCAGTGCTCTCTGTGCTACATGCATGGAGCTAGGAGGAACAGCATGGGTGAGGTAGATTTGCAATCCACAAGGCCCTCTGCCTGGGATGGAGACAGGAACTTTGGCTTAGAGTAACCCGCAGACAAGGGGCCCACACAACAACCCCCGGAGACAGACAATGGCAGATGGGCACTCACCACTGGAGCAGTTGGTCCCACCCCAGCCGGGCTCACACTGACAGGTGTTTGGAGCGATGCAGCGGCCATGGACACATTTATCAGCACAGTGAGCTGTCAGAGAGGAAAAAAATATCAATCAAACCGAGAAAGTTGGCACAAGAAAAAAACCAACAACAACACAGCTGTTGCGCTCCCTAGGCTCACATATCACTAAAAACAACATGCGTGCTTCATAGCTGCTTTCAATCCTCTCCTCGGCCCTTTCAGAGTCTACTGTATAACCAAACAATTCCCTTCTTATTTTGCTATTTCTAAGGAAATTCCTCCATTTCTACTGTTTAATTCTGCTTCACACTAAATTAGGGCAGCAGGGTCAAGGAGTATTGTCTAATCCATACTTTAGAAGCTGTTTCAGTGGTTCCCAAATACATCCTCTTTGTGCTGGGAAGAGTGGACGTGGAGAAATAAACCACAAAGCAAGATATGAGGACTCCACAGTGACAGCACAGTCAAGAGGTCATTTCCTGTCTATGATATAGTCACCAGAAACAATGGCCGCCTTTCTCTGCGAAGGCATCCACACTATGTCACAGCAGAGTCGAAAATGCATCGTGCTGGACCTCAGTGCCTCACACACACATCCGTGTTCTCTAAATACCTAGATAGAGAAGTTATTGTGAGAGCTAGTTGAAAGCACTTGGAGTTACAACATTTTTCTTCAGGATGGAGTAAAGTACCCTGACTTAGATGCGTTTTATTAATCTGTGCTTATCATTAAAGCCAAACATATTAACTGCCCAACCTCATAAAATATCAGTACATAAGTAAGCCTCGAGTCCAGCTGCATACACTAGTAGCATTTATCGTGGTTGTTTTCAGTATTTATTTTTTATTTTTTGTACTATACATTGTTTCTTCAAAAAAATAGAACCATAGTAATTTTTAAATTGTTTTTCTACCCAACATAATGAGAAGCATGTCATTAAATATTTTTATGTACTTTATTCACCATTGTTGTTATAATGCATGCCAATAATGTATATATGTATATATGTATATATATATGAATAATTATGAATCTGTAATAGATGAGTATTATGAATATATAAGATTCACAATCACGGTCACTCAGAAAGTCTTGACCTTAGATATGAAGAGAGATACAGGGAAAGTTATCTGGGATAAAGAGAAAGTGAACACCAGAAATCAAAACAAAAACCAATGGCATGAGTTTTGCTTGTTGCAGGATCAGGGACAACAGGAAAGACAGAGAACCAGGCTGGTGTCAGCACTCCACTCTGAGAATTAGCAAGGAAAAGTCCAAGTGAAGTTTGAGACCTGTAGACAGAGGACCACGGAAGGACTCACTACCACCAGAGTAAGCTATGAGTCACATGTTAGTGGCCCAGTGACTGGGATGCCAGGCCTGTTGAGCATGAGATTCTGACCTACAATAGAGTTTCCTGACATCAGAACCTTAAGGAAGCACTTGGTGATCTTGTAATAGTCAATTCAGAATATTATACCGTTAATAGCCAGTAAGAGCAGAAACCACCCATAGCTTATGAATAGACCAGCCTCACAATATGTCACTTATATTGTCAAGTGAAGTCAACATGTGCTGACCTCAGGATTCCCTTCCTTCTGTCTCTGTGCACGTGTTTGACCTCACAGGTGGTGTTTGTTTGTAAGGCCACATCGCTCTCTCGTGTGATCCATTTAAATTTAGGTATGGACGGTACTGGAACCATCAGCTTGCCGTACTCAAACACACAAGATCCAGTTAAACGCAACAGGAGACAAGATGACCATGCAGAGCAAGCTCTCTACTGCACACATGGTGTCACAGGGTAGCACGTCCAGAGGCCTCCCGCTTTCTAAGAATGCCGCCCACCATAAGCAAGTCACCATGACAAGGCTTGGCCTTACCTGCCTCATGGACTGATGGCATTTAGGGTTGAAGCATATATGGTTGCTTAGCAATCTTTTTCTTTCTCAGGGTACAGAAGCTATTTAAAATCATGTTTTCATATCTTGAGACATTTTAGAAATTAGATGCTATTTACCTTTAAGGTGAAACAGGGTTTCTTTGCTACAAATGAATTTTTTAAAAAAAAAAAAAGGATCTGGTGGTGATAATTTAAAATCTGGATTATTTTAAGAAATTTCTTGAGCTAACGTCACACTGATGTCTGAAACAAAATATGGATGGGTTATTGACATAAGAACAAATTCATCCAAAAGCTAACTAGGGGTGGGGGTGGCGGGTCTTAATTAAAACTCAACCGTATGGAATGACCTTTGTGTGTTGCCGCCTGAAATAATGGCCCAAGTAATGAAAACAATGGTCTAGAGTCCACAAAGAACATAAGACTCTATTCCACGTAGTCGAAGGACTAACACAGCCTTCGACTCTCACCATCCAAATTCCATCTCTTCTCTGTGTTCTTCCCTACTGTCTCTGGCTCCCCAAATCCAGCAATAGCCCTGCACACATGCCCACAGATGGTCCGGGGCAAAGAGAAGCAGTGGGGCTGCTACAAAATGCTCTGTGACCTAGGATGCCACAGCTACAGAGATGCTAAGTAGGACAGTTTGGGATGCAGGGACGGCAACCGACTCTGGGTGATCAACTGCATTAGCTCCTAACCTGTCCTCAGCTTCCCCAGACAGCTTTAGACGTTACCCGCTCTAGGTGCCAAGTGTACAGGACTCATCCCATATGGGAAATGAAGCAGGTTAAAGATGTGAACTAGCCATGTAATCCTGCTAAATGGGACTAGCCAAGAAGAGTGTTCAGCTTAGTAAGTGTTCAGGGACTTGTGTCCTAAGCATAGACAGAAAAGAATCATTATAAGATCTCACCTACAGGAACAGGAAGGGTTTTTTTTATTACTTATCCATGTCCTTTCTTTTTATTTTTAAAGGGGGCAGTTAAAACTAAGGTAACATGGAGCTGGTGGGATAGCTCAGTCAGTAAAGTGTTTGCAAGCATGAGGGCCTGAGTTCAACATACAGAATCCAAGTTCAAAGACGAAGAGAATGACTAGGCCATGAAGATGACTGATGGCCAGTGATGAAGCAAATGATGGAGCTATGAGCCAATGATGGAGCTATGAGGAGGAAGGAGGAGGAAGGGGAGGGGGATGATAACGGGAAGGGGTCGGGGGAAAAAGAGAAGAAGCGGATGTGGTGGCATTCACTTGTAATCCTGGCAATGGGGAAACAGGAAAAGGCAGATCCCTGGAGCTTGCTGGGCATCCAGTCTAGCTGAATCAGTAGGCTTCAGGCCAATGAAGACACTGCTCAAAAACACTCGATGGCAGCCAAAGAATGACATCCAAGGCTGTCCTGTGGCCTCCACACTTCTGTGTACACACACACACACACACACACAGAGAGAGAGAGAGAGAGAGAGAGAGAGAGAGAGAACAAACTTTCTATCCAACATGATTTTTTTCTTTTTAAAAATATTTTTCCCTTTAAAAGGACATAATTAATCTCATGCTCTGTGTTTTTAGTAGCTTTTCTCTGAGGCCAGATACGAGCTGAACCTTTGCCCACAATCTGTACCCAGCTGGAGGTACATTAAGCTATGAGGCACAGCCAACTTTTCCCTCAAGAGTGGAGGGGCAAGCAATACGAATGAGACCAACAGGCGGAGTCTTTGAAGTGAGAGCTGTGGCCAGGCTGTCTGTTGGTGGACAGGTGAGGACTGACATGGTGACCCTGGAATCTTCTAATTAGGCTCCTGTTTCAGCCTCAGTTCCTAAATCCATTTAAATCCCACTACTAATGCCAGGGGCCTCATCCTTTTCACTTGTGAATGCTGAGAGACATTAGCCATAATCAAGTGTTTTCTCTTCTGCCACATGCATTTCCCGTCGGACTGACTCAGGGGTGGAGAAGACCTGAAAGGAAGAGCGGGCAGACTGGAGACGCCTGTGTACTCTAAATATGCCTGGTCAGGCAATGCATCCATTGTTCTACAGGCAATGATGCAATCAACTCATGTAGATTAAGAAAATGTATCTCAAAATTAGTTGCCTAATGGCTTACCACCTTCGTGTCCCTCTCCTTTCTATCAACAAACACAGAAGAGCAGGGTACCATGTAATATTTGGGATCAGGAAAACAGAATGGATCTGGCTAAGTAGGAACTCAGTCTGGAGATGAAGGAGCAGCAAAGGTATGGGAAAGAGACTGTAAGGGGACACTGGATCATCCACCTGACATGTGCAGACAGGACACTCCATACAAAACATACATTAGTGGTTGACGTACATGTGGGACTATGCAGATGTTTTTGAGATGAAAGAAATATTTAAAATTTGGTCCTGTGATTTTGTACAACTCTGAATATTCAGAAACTAGACCTAATGTCATAATTCAACTATAACTCATACAGTATGTGAATTATATCTCCAAAGGTTATCATTAAAAAATCCTATGGAAATTGGGAGCAGGTAATAATTAATCTCAACTGGCTTGATATCAAGGAAGATCTCCTGACAGGGAAGACATCTGAGCTAATGAAGTGGGCACTTATAGAATAGTTACATACAGAAGTGGCCTAAAGTAGCTACCTCACACTCTCTCTTCCTA
The DNA here is from genome assembly GCF_018167655.1 of Microtus oregoni. Taxonomy (NCBI): domain Eukaryota; kingdom Metazoa; phylum Chordata; class Mammalia; order Rodentia; family Cricetidae; genus Microtus; species Microtus oregoni. The sequence continues at coordinate 7,640,239 of NW_024543976.1, forward strand.
GTACCCTATCCCACAACCAAACAGTTTATTTCTAGGATTCAGGAACACTTACTCCATAGCCACCAAAGACCTTTCTGCATAGTGGCCCTAGATGGCTAACCATCATGGAGAGAGCAAGAGTATACTAGGCAACTAGAACTCTGGACGCAGTAAATAAAATAGGGAAACAGTCATATGCAAAATTCCTTTCTGTCCACTCTGATAGGTACTTTGTGTCTCTTAAGGGCAGATACAGAGTTATTGCTAGCAGTGTGTCTGGCAGACATTGATAATTACTCCTCTCTCCTGTTGTATTAGCAGAGTTCCAGTCATGCCAGGGAGACTAGAGTGACCAGCAACCAACTACATTTCCTGGCTTTCTTTCTAGAATGATGCGTCCATGTGGACAGCAAGACAAACAGACTCAGTGGTCAGTCCAGCTTCCCTCCTCCCTGATACCCTGAGTGACGAAAAGCAGGATTTTCAGAATGCAGGTGACAGCCCTAAGGAAAGGAAGCAAGTGGGCCACGGTGCTCTCTACTCTGAATCCTTCCCGCAGATGAACGAATGCCGTCAGCTACCCTCAAGACACTTACAAACCCTAGTTGCTTGGTTACTGTTCTGGATCTGTTTTCTTCTCAACGTGATTCCAAACTAACGCACTGGCCCGTTGAGAGCTCTTCCAGGTAAGGGCTATAGAGCATCTGTATTGGAATGACTTGAAGGCCCATTTCTGTTAGAAAGATACTCAAGAGCTCAGAACTTCTACTAGACTTGGAAGCAAATGGACCACACCAGCCTATGCAGGATGATCAGATGGTGGGAGGAAAAGTAAAATCACTGCCACAAGGTGTGTGCGCGGGCCTCTCTGGGAAAATAACTTTAACTTGGAGTGTAAGAAGAGTGAAGTAACGCGGATGCTGTCAGCCTTCAGACAAAAACAAAAACCAGCAAAGCTGCTGTAGTTAATAAACCAAAAAAGAGGGGACGGAATAGAATAGCGGAATGTATCCAACAAAAAAGAAGCAGCTGAGAACTGAGGAAGGGTGGAATACAGAAAGCCAACCTAATAGCATCGGTAATGACATTAAGTGGAACAGCCTAAACCTCTGGCTTAACAGGCTGAAGTCTTTAAAACAGCAAGAAAATACTTTGTTTATACAAATTACATGTGAAATATAATTACAAAGCACATTAAACACAAAACAGTTTAAAAAGACACAGTAAGTCTCTTACTTATGTTTTTACTGCTGTAATGAAACACTGTAACAAAAAGCAACTTGGGGAGCAAAGGGGGTATTTCAGCTTAGGACTCTCCATCACTGAGCCAAGTCAAAGCAGGAACCTAGAAGCAGGAATCAAGGCAGAGGACATGGAGGAGTGCTGCGTATTGGTTTGCCCTCCCTGGCTTGTTCAGTCTACTTGCACAACTCAGGACCAACCACGTGCCCAATGGTGGCACCATTCATCGTGGGCTTGGCTTTGCCACATCTGTCATTAATCAAGAAAATGTCCTAGAAATTTGCCTATAAGCAATCTAATGAAGACATCTTGATTTAGATTTCTCATTCCAGATAATTCGAGCTTGTGTCAAGTTGACCATAAATCAATCAAGATAATAGTGATAAAAAACACTTCCAGTAATTATACCATGATGGATAACTTTAGAGGAAAGATTATCTTCAGAGATAATGAAGGTCATATAAAAATGATAATGGGTTCATCAAAGTAGGCTAGAACTGTCTCAAAATGCTTACAGACATGTGGGATGTTTCCACTTTTGAGGTATCACAAAGAAAGCAGATTTGAACACCTGTGCCCAAATCTCAACCAACTCTTCCATTGTATTCCAGATACAAACAAGAGAAATGTAAGCCATACAAACATTTGTCCCTCGGGTTTTCCAAGCAGCCTTTTTCAAAATAGTAAGATGGAAAATAACTAACTAGTCATAAATAAGTGCAAGTGTAAATTAATTGTGGACTATACATACAAAAATATTACTCAGAATGAACTAACGATTACACAACAACATGGGTGGATCTCAAATTCATTATGCTTCATGAAGGAAACGGTTCATCAGGGAGAACACAGTACTCTAGAAAAGGCACCCTAAGCTAGAGCCACAGAATCAGGGTGATGCTTGCCTAAGGAAGAGTGGAAAGGAAGGAATGGATGGAGGAAGTTACAAGTAAGATCACTGAAAAGGAAAGTGTGAATAGAGGAAGTTATGAGTAAGATCATTGAAGAGGAAAGCAGGAATGGAGGAAGTTATGAGCAGGTTCATTGAAAAGGAAAGCAGGAATGGAGGAAGTTATGAGCAGGTTCATTATCACAAATGGGGTAAGGATTTCACAATTTTACACACATGCCAATTCTTACCAATTTGTATACTTAAATATGTGCAGTTTATTTTATAAACTGTTTGAAAAATACAATATGAAGAAAATCTCCTAAAGGGACCAAATAACTTTATATATCAAGGGGATGGGTAAGAATGAAATATCTGAACTGTCACTAAAATACTGTACACACTTTATGAGATTCCTTTTAATTTTTCATTTTCTGTGATGCCAACCTTGAACTCAGGACTTTACACATGCTAGGCGAGCACTCTGACACTGAGCTACATTCCCAGGCCTCCGATTTCTGTAGGAGTCAATGGGCTCTGCAAATTGACTTTGACTTCTCTCAAGAAATGTATTTGCAGACAATGTGATGTGCTCCTGAGTGTCTCCTCAGTGAAGCAAATAACTTAAGTTGGAAGAACAAAACCAAAAATTTGTGCGAAAATAAGACAGTTGCATGGAGCCCATATATGGAATAGATATGCCCTCTGGGGAGCACATAATCCTATTCATTGCTTGGAAGTGGAGTTTTCATTGGATTCTGAACTTACACAGGCATTATGGATTTTTGGCTCCAACTCTCACACTGGTCTCTTTAGGTTAAATCAGACTTTAAAAACGCCAGTAATATGATCCTAATGAGCCACCGTTTCAGAAGGGTAAAGACGCCAGAATAAACTCTAGTTTCCTTCATGGAAATGCCTAACAACTCAGCCTCCGGCATGTCTGATGACTCACTCTGAACAGGATTGAAAATTTCTTCACTGACAACTGAGAGAAGGGACCAGAAGGAAGCTGTGTTCCCTCGAGATGGGTTAGTCCCTGCTGGCAAGGTCTCATCTGTGTCTGTAAGAAAAGTGTGACTGTGCCACAGGAAGGGCATGCCAGCCTCTCCTGTTCTTAGAAGGGCATCTCTCCTGGCCTGACCCCTTCCTATGGGGCCATTGGGTCATTTCAGAACATTTTCCACCACATGGCTTGTGCCCTAGTTTACCTGACTGAGACGTGCTTCAGGCCTCCGCATCCGAATCACACGTTCATAATTAAAACCAGTCCTGAGGAAAGCTAAGAGGGCAGTGAGGCCGTGGTTAGGCTTCCACTTCTTCCAGTCTGCGCCCTCACCCTCTTTCCCCTCAGCGGTGATCTGTGGACACTTGGCTTTGGACTCTGAGACACACACACTCTTCTACTCTCCTCTGACATCTACCTACTTGGGAGCCAATCAATTCCTCATGACCAAGAGTCAAGGACTAATAGTTGCTTTCCTTGTCTGGACCCTTTGCTTCACAGTATGGACACCTTAAGGAAAATGTACAGATTAAGCAATTTAATTGATTCAGAAAAGAGAAAGCAAGCAAGCTATCCATGGCTACTAGAAAGTTCAAAAAAAAGAGAAAGGAAAGAGGAAGGAAGGAAGGAAGGAAGGAAGGAAGGAAGGAAGGTTGGTTGGTTTATAGAACAGCAACTAAAATGCCTTTGGGAACCAGATAGCTAGGGACCAGATATATCAGAGGAATACTACAAGTCAGCAGTAGTCAGAGAACTTGGGAGCTGCGTAGTCTTCTGTATCCTCTGTCACTTAGGAACATCAAACCTGTGTTTCTAATTCCCTGGCTTTCCCAAGCTGCTACTAAAACTTGTTAGAATCAAAGACACAGCACAGACCTAACCAGACTCGACTGTATATCACAAGCTAAGTACAGTAGTATATCCTTGCAGTCCCAGCAACCCAAGAGACTGAGGCAGGAGAATCACTGAGAGTGTCAGTTCAAGGCCAGACTAGGAAATACATCAAAACTCTATATTAAAAACATAAAATAGGGCCAGCCAGATGACCCAGTGGGTAAATAAAGTTGCTTGCTATACAAGCCTGGGGACCTACGTTTGATCCCAAAACCCATATGGGAAGAAAAGAACTAATTCCCAAAAGTTGTCCTCTGACCCTCACATAGGAGTCATGGCACATGTACATTGTCGCAACCCCTACACACTTGCGCGTGCACACACACACATGCATGCACATACACACACCAAATATAAAAAATATATAAAAAAGTCTAAAATGAATATATGTCAGACCATCTGGACTTGTTACTCAGACAACTTTAGAGAACAACAGGAAAGGCCCAAAAAGAACAAATAAATGGGACTTTATGTTCTTTGAAGGTCACATTTTAAACTTATTAAATTGCTATTTAATTTAAATTTAATTTAATTTAAATTATTAAATTGCTATTTTCCCCTTGACTTTAAATTTAACCCTGACAGACCTGTCACTTATATGGCTATTCAAATTTTGACATTTTATATGCATATGTGTTGACATCTTCTAGCTAAATAATAGTTGGCCATGACATACTTTCAGTGATAATGGTTAAAGATTTAGAAGAAAGACCCAGACAACCTCCCACCAGTGAAGTCAGTATAATAGGCCTCTCCTCCACACTGGAGGACAAATATGCCTGCTACACCTGTGGATTCAGCTAAAATCTTTCCTGTCTTGGATTGTTTGATGGGGGAGGGAGGTCCATGGCAAATAAGTTTGAGACACGCCTTTTACTCCAAGCATTCCCAAGGCCATTTCCCAAAATACCTCATAATGTAGCAACAAACTCTACAGGATACGCAGTCCATCGTTCACATGAGGGGCATGGGACTACAGATGGTACCCAAGACCCACTATCGGGAAGCCAGTCTTCTCCTAGGAAAATTCCATCTCTGGTGCCTTCCCTCTTTTTATGCCCACAAGTGCACACAAGTATACCAGATGAACTCAGCTGCTGTTTTGAAGGATAAGCAGCCACTGGGCCTCTGTCCTCATTCAACAAGCCATTAGGATACTGGCCACTCCTGTGGCCCAGCTAGCACAGGAGATCCATCTCAGGGTAACGGGTCCTCCTCGAGGACCTGGTAGAGAAGTTTCTTTTACTGAGTAAAAAATTCTCCAGGCGCTCTAAGTTCTTTCAAACCTTTCATAGACTCATTTATCTTGAAAACAGACGAAGTCTAGAACTTGGGAGACTCTTAACGCTACAGATGAAGGAAACAAAAACTATCTGTGCAGTGTGTGTGGCTCAGACGGAGGCCTTAGGTTTACTGGCAGTCACTATGCTAGACTGGAGAGGGAGGAGGGAATGCAGGCCTGTCACCTGGTCATGTCAATGTTGTTCACTTCAATCAAAATGTGGGGTTTTTTTTCTATTATTTTAAATTACTTTGTCCTAAAAAGATTTGAATAGCAATTCAGTTAAAATTGCTTCTCAGTTCCAGGCTTTTATATTAGCGAGTCTCTGTCCCTGCAAGCATGCTGCATAAATTATTAGGCCTGTGAACATTCTAACTACCCCGAAAAGATTTCAATTTCAGAAACTCGCTTCCTGGAGGTGAGGCAAGCTTCCATTGTTTCTGTTAGCCTAGTCTCTCCGGGATTCTAAAGTCAGGCCTGCTTTGGCAGAAAGAGCAGCAGGCAAGATTTCCATCAGAATTGTACTGTGTCTATCTTAAATTCATGGTGGAATTCTTTAAGATTAAATTCATAGTTTCTATTTATAACAGTCTAAGTAACAGGGAAATACCGATGACCAGGAGGACAACAAAGGCCCGCTGCATTATTTATTAGATCTTTGCTCCTAGGCAGAGCCCAACGTCCCCAACCAGAAAATCCAAGAGTAGGTTCCAGAGGGCGTGTGGGAAAATTGGAATTCCTGCTGGTGCAGTGTATAGACAAAAGGCTTCTCCCTGCATTTTCTGGTAGGTGCCTCTGAAACAAGTAGGGCTCCATAGCAACAGAGAACGGGATCCCTATGGAAACATGAAAAAATCCAGTGCCTGTACGGGAGGGGCACGACCGGGTGGTTACACTGAGGGACATACCATCTCATTGTTGGCTCTGGCCAGCCTAACGGGATTGTCTCACTTTTATCTCTACTCAAAAGGCTGTGCTCAAGAGTCTAAAAGACAACAGTTTTGGAAATGCTTGACAAGATCGTTACTGCAAATTAAACAAGCCTGTGGGACTTGGACAAACTCAGAGTAGGAAGCTCTGGCTGCCTTAGACTTCAAAAAGAGGCCTTCCGCTCTGGCTCGGTTCTTGCCTACCAACCATAGAAGCGCTTCTCCCCCTCAAACAAGCACTCTGCCAAACTCTGAGTCTATATAGCCCTCGACGAGAGGTCTCGCCTGCAACTCACAGTCTAAAAAAAATATGGGTTCAAAACGCCTCAGAAAAACAAACAAAACAAAACAAAACTCAAGTCACACAAAACCTGGATAAAAGGTGATATGTGTCAACTCACTGTCACCAAGGGGTGAGAGATGAGACGGCATCTCAGCCAGTGTTTTCCCCAAGCCATATCCAGTTGGTCCACATACTCAAGCTTGCTGTCTCTCTCCCTGTGCAATCCTCCTTAGGCTGACACTGAGACAGAATGCAGATGTCTTCATCCACTTGAGAAAATTGTAGACAGTGTTTTCCTGAGTTAGTGTGGCAAATACTCTGGCTTTCCCGGAAGCAGCCAGTCTGTCCTGGTATAGCGGATGACGTGACCATCAGTGAAGTGGCAGAGATGGGACTAACAGGGGCTTGTAACAGGTGATTTAGGGACCATGATGATTAATTGGGACAATTGATATCTCCATGACATCTCTCCAAGAGATCAAAAATCCCTTAGGATGCTGGATAATTGCAGGGACAGAAAATAGGGTGCACACAGGCCCCCCACTGCAATCCTGGGTCACCCATTGACTACCCAAGTTTTCTCTCATCCCAGACTTAGCCTGAGACTCTTTATAAACACCACGTTCCAGACAGCTGCTTCCAAAAGAAGCACCTATTCTCCTGAAAAGGAGCATTTTTGTTAATTCCAGTCTAATATAACTTAATATCCAAAGACAAAAGAAGAGGCTGGGGGCGTGGGAAAGAGAATTATGTGTCACATGACAAAAGGCCTCATGTGGCTCTTCAAAGTACAATACATATGTCTTTCGGAAGGAAATGAATCCTGACTAAGTAAGCTGCAGATGCTCACAGCCCTTGCTGCAATATTTCAGTTTAAAGCCCATTGCCTATTTTATTTTGCTTCACAAAAAATATGGTTTTATTTTTTCCACTCAAAGTAAGAACTATTTTTTATCTTAGAAACACAAAAATTTCTATTTAGGTTCTGTAAAAAGAAAAGAAAACTGATTCATCATAAAAAAACATACACTTTAGAAAGTACTAAACAATTTAAAAATATATATTCTGATTTTTTGTTTTCTTTTTAAAAATGACATTTAAACTAGAGAAGAGGTCGTGCCTTCGGAGTTATTTTCTCATACAAACGCCAACAACAGTTCTAGCTGCCCGTTGGCCAGTTCAGTTGTACATCGAGTTGGCCAAGTTAAAATCAGCTGTGAATATTTCTTCACTGCTCTGGTAATCAATTGTCACACTACTCTCTGCTGAAAACAGGAAATCATATAGAGAGCCGTGTGTGGGAGCTGGGGCTTTTTATTTACGGTTCCCAGGTTCTCTTAACAAGTGCCAAAGACAAGAGGGCACATCCATGGGAACTGATCCTCCAGAGCTGGCCTGCAAGCTAAGGGGGGAGGGCAGGGCTCAGGCCTTTCCCTTCTGCAGTCCCAGCAAGCCTGAGAGTCCCCCGTTAGAGTTTTAACTCAAGTTAACCTTTGACTTCCATTGAACGAGGATAGGCTAGCTGCTCTTTAGTTTCCCTCAGAGGAAAGCATCCTCAGAAGTGCCCCTTCCTTTGCAGCAGCACCCAGCAGGGAAAACCAGGGCATCTGGAGCAGAGAAAATGGGAAGTGAACTGGGAAGGGAGTCCTGTCCTGGACATTTCCTCGGTGAGTCTGCTGCAGGTTGCCAGGCTTACAGTGGTCTGCGCTCTGTCATCAGCCAAAAGGAAGCCAAAGACAACATCTGAATGATGTGTGTCTGAATTTATCAGCTCCCTCCCACCGAGGGTGAGCTGCTAGCACCCCACTCGTGAGCTTGTCCAAGTCCTGTGTAACCAAATCCATGAACCATCTCCAGCTTTCTAAAGGCCAGATCCCAAAGAAGCGTTTGGAGATCATTTGTGTGTGGCAACAAGCATATTTTCATAGAATTATAATGTAGACGATGGTAAAGTCCTTAGTATACCTTTAAAGGTTTCTTTACTCCAAAATGTTCCTGAAAGAGCTACAGTACTCTGGGGATCACAGCTCTGGAATCCTTCGCATGAGTTACACACTTGTGTTTCTGCTGAACCAAGAGCTTTCCTCCCCTTACTGCCATGGGGTCATAGATCACCTCTCCCCCAAGGGGAGAGAGCGTGGGGAGGAGTACCCCTCACTAGAGGAGCAGCACACAGCCAAGGAGTTAGGAGGGGAAGCCCTATGGAAGGTTGGGGTGCACAGATGATGTGTGTCCATTAAGCAGATGAGATGAAAGGTCTTGGGGGGTCCTAGCTGTGCTTCTGTTAGCGTCAGCTCTACACATGTGGTCGTCAGTCTTTAGGACTCCAGCTGTTACTTTCACCAGCCCCCAAACCCTCTTCATCCTCTTTCCTTTTGCATCATCCCCAGTTGTTCTAATTCGTTTTCTGTGGTTCTCTGAAAGGCAAAGTCTCTCTTTGTCTCCCATTCTGCTCCAATTTTTTAAGTCAGAAAACAAATAGATAACAGAAATAAGTTTTAAGAGATCAGCGTCACTGGTAATTTGGAAATGCAAAAGAAAGCAAGGTCCTATTTTTTTTTTACCCAACATAATGAAAAACCAGTAATACTTAGTGTCAGTGTTATGGGAAGATAGGCACCCCCATGCATTACTGGGGTGAAGAGGCATGTAAGCCGTTATAACTCATTTAGACGGCAATTTGGCAGCATAGAAGAAAACGCATTAGTATTTAATGTGTGGAGAAGATCATTCTTGCCATTGTCTCTCAAAACTCATTATCTTCTCCCACAGATGTCCTGGCAGCTTGATAAACCCACATTAATGAGATCTGACCATGTGATTGTAGGAGGAAACGGGACATGATCACTTCCGGCATGACCTTAGCGGTGGCTGCATTGCCATGTGATCTTCTTTTCATGCCTCTTCCACTGGCTCTTTGGAAACTAGATTGATATGTGGCACTCGGCTGTGGTATATGGAAGTACAGACCACTCCCCCTAAAGATGGTAGATGGGAAAGGTAGAAATTATTTTGTACCCTATTGGTTTGGCTACCTTCGGTTACCTCCTAGTTAAACTGAATCCAAAATCATGCAATATGCACCCCCTTTGCTGTGCTTTGGCTTATCATGATTGTGTGTTTCCCCCAGAGAGACCTCATGTGAAAGTCTGATCCTAATGATGTCAGTTCTAAATGATGTAGACCTTTACACTATAGGGCTTAATAGGAGGTCCTTGTGATGATCAGAGTGTGCCTCAAGGAAGATTATTCCTCTTGGGACCCTAGTTAGTTCTCCTGGGTGAAATATATATGTGTGTGTGTGTATATATATATATATATATATATATATATATATATATATATATATATTTGGTCCACAAGCATTCTCTCCACGTCATTTAACACAGCCAAGAGATTACTTACCAGGATAGAAACAATGCCATACTCTTGAACCTGCAGAACTGTGAGCTAAATAAGCCTCTTTTCTTTGTAAAGCAGCCTGGCAGGTATTTCATTACAATAACACAAAATAAACTCATATGCTCATTGTCCCAGAAATTCTACTCAGCATAATTTGTCTTATGAATCGCTCATCTCTGCAGAAAGATTTATGAAATGATGCTTATTATTTTAGCAGCTAACATTAGTACATATCAATATATTATTCAGCCATAAAATGATTAACTCATTAGTTATATAAATTAATGACTAAACTACTAGATTTGATTTACTTATAAGAAATATATCCATGATATAATACAAATGAATGAAACAATTCAAACAAAAAGTGTTTACATGGTGTAAATCAATAAATTTGTTTTGGATTTTAAAAACAGGCAAAATATCTATAGTACTTCACACTAAAATGGCAACAAATGAGTGACTGTTTTATTTCCCTCTCATGTTTCAAAAAGACAAAAAAATTACTTAACTGAGAAAAATATTTTAGCTGGGCGGTGGTGGCGCACGCCTTTAATCCCAGCATTCGGGAGGCAGAGGCAGGCTGATCTCTGGGAGTTCAAGGCCAGCCTGGTCTACAAGAGCTAGTTCCGGGACAGGCACCAAAGCTACAGAGAAACCCTGTCTCGAAAAACAAACAAACAAAAAAAAAAGAAAGAAAAATATTTTAAAGACACAACAAATTATTGTCTCTGAAGTAGCTCTTTTATTTCTAGTAAACAAAAATGGCCCCGTTGAGAAGGGAGGAGGCAATGGTCCATCTGCCCTCTCCAGTCTGCACCACGTTGCTACCTTTGAACATAGATAAAGCCCTGAAGGACATCAACAGAAGGTGATCCTTTCTTTAATCTCAAACAGAAAAGCTCAAAAGTTGAGATTTCACTTCCAAAACAGTCAAGAGTTTTCAGAATGGAAACGATATCATTTTAACATTTACAAGGCATATGTGGTCTTAGAACACAAGAAATAAAAGAGAAGAATCCATGATTGAGTCATTTATCATGGTTATTAGACAAAAAAAATTACTTGAAAGTCTCTTAAGAAGGAATTACAATATTCAAAGAACTGAAATATCCAATGTATATAATTTGAAACATAGTAGGAAGCATCTAAGGCATCTGAGATGGACCACAGTGAAGACAATGGACTTGGCATGCTCCATCAACGTAGTAGCACAGACCATGCTCCTTGGGGTTTAAAAACTTCAGCAAACAATGGTAAATGACATTTGGCCTTATGAAGAAGAAGGAAATTCCAACACGTGCTGCAACATGGATGATCTTCAAGGTTCATAACTGTGATGCCCACACATTCATTAAGATGATTGTATGAAACCAGTGTATTAACCAACCTACAGCAAAGAACCACAAAAGACAACAGCGATTTCAACGTGAGTATTGGTGTGTGTTAATAAAAATGGATTGGTATATGTTTGAGTGAATATGTAGTTAGGGACAAGAACCTGACAATTTAATCAATAGCATTCTTTATAAAAGATCCGGACTAGCTGAACATAGCGGACAATGAGGAATACTGAGAATTCAAGAACAATTGCAGTGGGTTTTTGATCCTACTGCACGTACTGGCTGTGTGGGAGCCTAGGCAGTTTGGATGCTCACCTTACGAGACCTGGATAGAGGTGGGCAGTCCTTGGGCTTCCCACAGGTCAGGGAACACTGATTGCTCTTTGAGCAGATGAGGGAGGGGAACTTGATTGGGGGAGGGGGAGGGAAATGGGAAGCGGTTGCGGGGACGAGGCAGAAATCCTTAATAAATAAATAAATTTAAAAAATAAAAAAAAAGATCAAATAGGTGACTTTTAAAAAAAACATGTATTTACATGCATATATAAACACATATGCAAACAAACACACACATATTTCTACACACACACACACACACAATTTTAACTATTTTCATTCTCTGGGCATTACTTCACTAAGATGAAGATTTTTTCCATCTCAAAAAATAGCTAGATATCAGATCAGGTAAATCCAATCCAAGGATGGATTAGGTTGGCATTCATCATTATTTATGAACAGACTAAAAATCTCAGTATCACAAATATCTTCATGTCCTAGTGACATTTTCTTGGTGAAAATTTTTCCTATTTCTTCTTATTCCCAACCAGACTCTCAAAAAAAAAAAATAGGCTTCTACTTTACACTATCACCTCTTCCTTCCCAACAACACTCATCTTTCTCCTAGCAGAAGCCTTGTGACTCAAAGTGTGTTCTGTGGCCCTGTGGCTTCTGTAGAGCCATGAACCTTCAGTAGAAACACATAGATGTGTGTCCAGCCCAGACCCACTGATTTAGGGTCTGCCTTTCACCATCTCCCCAGAGGGTCTGCCCACTCATTCCTGTCTCAAGCAGAGAAGGTCTCCTCACTGTGCTCCAAACACAAGAAAAACATGGTGGTGTTCTCCAGGGATTTCTCCCCAGAGCTGGCAGAATAAAGAGTATATTTCAACATCCTCTGTGGTCTCCATTGGTAGTAAACACAGAAGGAAGGCCACATCTTGAGGGACTTTTTGTGAGAATCCCCACAAAGGCTGAACTCCAGACCTACCCTGCTTTGGATTTGAAATTAAAAAGCTTCTGGGTTTTTCTGAACTTCTATTCTTATCCTCAGAACCCCCAAAGTATAAACAGAAGGAGTACCAGCCAAGGCTCCCTCAGTAACTGAAAGACTGCCCCCCTCCCTTCCCCCAAGTACACCTCTGCATCCACAAGCAGCTGTCCGGGCTCATTCAGACAGGATCGCCACATTTGTTATCTATCAAAACAATATCTACAAAAGTTGTTTTCAGAAACATTTTCAAAGGACAACATCAAAAGAGAAAATGTTTGCCCGTTTTAGTCACTTTGAAAGAGATGAGCATAAAAAAAAAAAACCCAGAATGGAATTTGTGAATTGAATAAAGTGACTTTGTTTTCTAAAGCAGAGTTGTCTATCGGCTCCTTTGATATCGCTGAGGCCATGTAACCACAATGCCACTGAGCCACTCCTGAGAAACACAGAATGACAGGAGCGAGGTGACTCTCCAGCTATCAGCTGCTTCGCCATTTTCTTTTGCTTGGCCAAAATAGCTCATTCCACACACAGACTATATATACAGCCCCGTCCCCCCCCCCCCCCCAACTCACCAGCACCTCGGTCTCCTCGTCTACAATACACATGACCATACCTGGTTCACAGTGAGTGTGGGGGGATTAGCATGATGATCTGTATGCCTGGCGCAGAGTAAACACTTGGCCAAGATAACGATTCTTCTATTGTTGTTTTGAAGCCATTAAAAACTACCTAGGGCAAACGGAGAGGAGCATTGCTCTCTCGAATAAGCATGCAATCGCAGAGGCCAGCCCTTGGATTTTATACTATAGACAATCAGTACATGTTAACTTTAATTGTACTGAACCTGACATGCCTTTCCTATGAAGAAGAAGAAGAGGAGAAAATGATTTGGGGAAAAACAAAAAACACACACACGCAAAAAAAAAAAACCAACAATGAATTCCTTTACATGGCAAAATAGAATACCAAATGGTCTTTAAGGACTGTGGATGTAGTTGAGTTGACAGAGTGATAGTTTAGCATCCATGCAGCCCTGGTTTTGGTACCTAACACTGTGTAAACCAAATCTGCTGAGCATGGTAGCACAAGGCCTGTAATCTCAGCATTCAGAAGGTAGAGTCAGGAGAATCAGAAGTCAAGGTCATCCTAGGCTTCCTGGCAAGTTCAAGGCCAGCCTGGGATACGTGAACCCGTTTCTCCTGGAGGAGATTTTTCTAGCTATCTAAAAGAAATTTGGTTGCAAATGCAGAGGAAAGCATTTTTCTCTGCCTTCAGGGAAAGCAGGTAATCACTGATCAACTTGAACTAAGGACCGGTCCCTACTTCCTCTCCTTTCTGGGAACAGTTAAAAATGATTATCATGCTTTCTTCAACCATTCTTCCATTGAAGGGCATCTAGGTTGTTTCCAGGTTCTGGCTATTACAAATAATACTGCTATGAACGTAGTTGAACAAATGCTTTTGTCATATGATAGAGCATCTCTTGGGTATATTCCCAAGAGTGGTATTGCTGGGTCCAGGGGTAGGTTGATCCCGAATTTCCTGAGAAACCGAAACACTGACTTCCACAGTGGTTGCACAAGATTGCATTCCCACCAGCAATGGATGAGGGTACCCCTTCCTCCACAGCCTCTCCAGCAAAGGCTATGCTTAGTGTTTTTGACTTTAGCCATTCTGAGGGGTGTAAGATGATATCTCAAAGTTGTTTTGATTTGCATTTCCCTGATTGCTAAGGAAGTTGAGCATGACCTTAAGTGTCTTTTGGCCATTTGAACTTCTTCTGTTGAGAATTCTCTGTTCAGTTCAGTGCCCCATTTTTTAATTGGGTTAATTAGCATTTTAAAGTCTAGTTTCTTGAGTTCTCTATATATTTTGGAGATCAGACCTTTGTCTGTTGCGGGGTTGGTGAAGATCTTCTCCCAGTCAGTAGGTTGCCTTTGTGTCTTAGTGACAGTGTCCTTTGCTTTACAGAAGCTTCTCAGTTTAAGTAGGTCCCATTTATTCAATGTTGCCCTTAAAGTCTGTGCTTCTGGGGTTATGGAATATATACACACTAGAGTACTACGCTGCGGTAAAAAACAATGACTTCTCGAATTTTGCATGCAAATGGATGGAAATAGAAAACACTATCCTGAATGAGGTATCCCAGACCCAAAAAGATGAACATGGGATGTACTCACTCATAATTGGTTTCTAGCCATAAATAAGGGTCACGGAGTCTACAATTGGTGAACCTAAAGAAGCTAAGTAAGAAGGTGAACCCAAGGAAAATCATATAGTTATCCTCTTGGCTAAGGGAAGTAGACAAAATTGCCGGGGGGAAAATTGGGATCTTGGGGGTGGGGTGGGATGGGGGTAAGGGGAGATGGGGAGAGAAAAGGTAGAAGGGAAGGTGGGGGGGACTTGGGGAAACAGGAGGATTGGGATAAAGGAAGGTTGGATAGGGGAGCACGGAACCACAATTCTTAGTTAAGGGAGCCACTTTAGGGTGGGCAAAAGACTTGACTCTAGAGGGGCTCCCAGGAGCCCAAGCTGAGGTCCCCAGTTAGTTCCTTGGGCAGCTGAGGATAGTGAACCTGAAATGACCCTATCCTATAGCAATACTGACGAATATCTTGCATATCATCATAGAACCTTCATCTGGTGATGGATGGAGATAGAGACAGAGACCCACATTGGAGCACTGGACTGAGCTCCCAAGGTCCCAATGAGGAGCAGAAGGAGGGAGAACATGAGCAAAAAAGTCGGGACCCCGAGGGGTGCCCCCACCAACTGAGACAGTGGAGCTGATCTACTGGGAGCTCACCAAGGCCAGCTGGACTGTGACTGAAAAAGCATGGGATAAAACCAGACTCTCTGAACATGGCAAACAATGAGGGCTGATGAGACGCCAAGGACAATGGCACTGGGTTTTGATCCTACTTAATGTGCTGGCTTTGTGGGAGCCTAGCCAGTTTGGATGTTCACCTTCCTAGATATGGACAGAAGGGGGAGGACCTAGGACTTACCACAGGGCAGGGAACCCTGACTGCTCTTTGGACTGGAGAGGGAGGGGGAAAGGAGTGGGGGGAGGGGGAGAAGGGTGGGAGGAGGAAGAGGGAAATGGGAGGCTGGGAGGAGGTGGAAACTTGTTTTTTTTTTCTCCTTTTCTCAATAAAAAAAATGATTATCATTCTATCTGCATGATCACAAGAGTAGCACCAAGAACACTATCCTCTGTCTCCCTGCTGTCTCCACAGTGGTACCTAGCTAGCCCAGGGGTATAGAATGCAGACCAGTTGTTGCAGGGAAAGGCATCCTTCATCACAATCAAGAGAGAAGTCAGTTCTTTTCAGGGCATTCAGCAACCAAATAAGACATCACAGCTTATAAGTGCAAACTGCCCTAAAAAAAAGCCAAATAGCTCCCAGGCTGCTGAAAGCAGACAGTAAGCTGATTAAATACATTAACATATCTAAAAGGAAAAAAAACAACTTTTTTTCTGCCTATAGGGACAGTAGGTAAGCTAAGAAGGCCAAGAAAAAAGATTTTAGAAGCAATTGCTAAAGGTGTCATTCACATAGCCTGGGGGACACATTATATGAGTCTAGGAGAAGAAAAGGGTTGATATTTTGCCAGCATAATTCCAGGCAAGATAAACTCATAGATTTGCAGCTGTGGTCATGAAACACTGAGTGCCACTCTCTAACTGATCCTGTTTGGGTCCATACTTCCCACACAACTAGCTGGCCTATTGGATCTCATTTCCTTCATGCAGGCATTCCAGGAAGGAAGTTATGGCCAGAGATAAGGCCTGCACAACCCCAAGCTCTGTGCAGAGTAATAGCATTGCGACTTTATTCATGAGTCCTACGATCTGGGAACAGAAGTATTCTCAGTGTGGGTTGACAATTGTGTCTGTTAGACTGAACCCTAACTAAGGGCACCAAAATCATGTCACCCATATCCTTGGAGGATGGCCAGCCCAGTCAGTAAGGCCTCCACCCTCCACTGTATTCCCAGTCTTTCTTCTGACAGCTTCTCATCAGCTGAGGCCAATGACATCAGCTGCTGATTATTCTATTTGATCACAAACATGTAATTTTCCTTATCCACCATCCTCATTCATCAAAGATATGCAAATTAGGAACAAAACTTGTCAGGGAGTGTATGCTAACGGGCATTCTCACTTTCTGATTGTGTCTATACCTCCAGATGTGCACACCTCTGGCTTAGAAATTCTACTTCTAGGAATTTGGACTTAACTGATTTAGGAAATGAATTATTTAAGTACAGGGACAGCTTGCAGAGCAGTTCATAATAGAGACAACTAAGAGATCATGTACATAGTCACACGAGTTTAATTTAGAACTATCTACAGCACAACAACGCATTGCCGGTTTCAGAGGATATTTACTGCCTGTGCAAGCCATGCACTGTGTACTTCTGTTTCTGTTTCCTTTTTGTTAATTCCATATAGTATTTTTGTTTGCCATGAGCATCTGTCAATAGATATAGTGACAGTTCTGAACCAAAGTTGGGGAGCTACTAATGTCTGCATTAAGATTTAGCTCCCCGCCCCCATTCTCTGAGCCAAGAAGGAGCATAAGGGATCTCCTAGAGGTACAGATGATGACTCTAAGGCCACCCAGCTGAGCAGTTGGTTAGCAGAGCTAGGACCGTCCCTTCAGACCCATCAGGCATCTCCGCTGCCTCCAAGATTACAGCAGACCTTTGTCTGTAGTAGTAGGAGCGGTGGGCTGCGACCCTGGCACCCGGCCGCCAGCACGGCTAGCTTAGCTTATGCCGCGAAATAATACACCGCTTGGCCCATTTCTATCTAGCCTCTTCTAGGCTAGCTCTCGCACCTGGAC
Source organism: Microtus oregoni (assembly GCF_018167655.1). Lineage (NCBI taxonomy): Eukaryota > Metazoa > Chordata > Mammalia > Rodentia > Cricetidae > Microtus > Microtus oregoni. Next base: position 7,657,614 of record NW_024543976.1, read on the forward strand.
TAGCCCATTTCTAATAATCTGCTGTAGCCCACGAGCTGGCTTACCAGGAATGATCTTAACCTGCGTCTGCCTTGAGTGGGAGAATCATGGCAACTCTCTCACTCAGCTTCTTTCTCCCAGCATTCTGTTCTGTCTACTCCTCCCACCTATGTTTTAACCTATGAGGGCCAAGCAGTTTCTTTATTGCTTAACCAATGAAATCAACAGATTGATATATGACACTCCCACATCATTTGTCTCTGCTCGCCTCAATATCAGTGCCTCTGCTCAGGAGTGGGAGTTGCTGTACAGCTGGGTGTTGAACTACAACGCTTGAATTAGATAGTTCTTCATGATCTCTCTTCTAAGTGACTTTTGCATAGTAATACTACGAAAGCGCCACTGTAGCAGCATCCCAAGAGATCTAGAGTCTTCAGAAAATGTTATAAACTCTAGGTTTCTCCCAAGATATCTCAGAGTCAAGTGGGGGTTCTGCGACAGGGAAGGAAAATGCCAGTAAACACGCACTTGTGCTGTGTGCCCTGGACCCATCTCTTCATCTTTCTGTGACATAGAAAAGCACACTGGCCCCTCGGAAGTTAGCTGCAGCAGGAGAACGATGCTCCTGCTCTCTTCTGTGACTTCAGCTCAGAGACTCCTAACCAAATTTCAGCTGAAATGACAGTTGACAAGGCCACATCCAGCCTTACATCATCTTCTGTACAGCTGTTTATTTATTGTGTATACAACATTCTGCCTCCATGTATGTCCGCACGCCAGAGGAGGCCGCCAGATCTCAGTACAGATGGTTGTGAGCCACCATGTGGTTGCTGGGAATTGAACTCAGGACCTCTGGAAGAGCAGCCAGTGCTCTTAACCTCTGAGCCATCTCTCCAGCCCCTCATCTGAAGAGTTTTGATAGGACTTGTGTTGACTGAGTTTTCTGTCCTGCCCAGTTCCCGCAGCCATTAAGTCCCAAAGAAATCACAGAGAGGCCTACATTAATCATAAACTTATTGGCCCATTAGCTCAGGCTTCTTATTAACTAATTCTTATAACTTACATTAGCCTATAATTCTTGTCTGAGTTAGCCACGTGGCTTGGTATCTTTTTCGACAAGGCAGTCATATCTGTGTCCTCTGCATCTAGGTTACAACTGAAGACTGAAACTTTCCTATTCCCATAATTCTCATTGCCCTGCCTCTATTTCCTGCCTGGTCACCCCACCTATACTTCCTGTCTGGCTACTGGCCAATCAGCATTTATTAAACAAGTACAAGAAACAAATCTTTACAGGGCAAAACCATTGTCCCACAGCAGATTTGGGAACCAAGTTAAAGTTTTTTGCAGGATACAAGCCAAGAGCCCAACACACAGGGCGCAAAGGGGAGCATTTCAAACATCCTATTTCCAAGGTCCCCAGCTCAGTTGCCACTCCCAGAGGCAGCACTAGACATGAAAGAACAGCATGAAGAATGGACACCTTACTTACGGACACACATGTCCTGGCTCTCATAAAATCCGGGGCAGCACTGCGATTTCCGCCTATACATAGTTTTCTCCCCATGGCGGTAGGCCGTCCGGTAACTGATTCTGTATGAAGGCAAAAGATTGCAAAATTAGCTCTGATTATCAAGCTAATAAGGAATGATCTCTGCTTTAACAAAAATAGCTATCAGCCATAATAAAGGTATAAAAAGCAAAGTGTCTCAAAACAAGAAGGATATAAAAAGAATATAGGCTTGACCAAGACTATTACAGTTCATTATTAAGATGCTAAAGAGGATTCCCAATGCCAGTCAATCCGATCTTTATTGCAAGGCATCAGAAGTGCTGTGATTTCCCTACTTCAACTACCTGGAAATAGATGCAAAGTATTGATTGTTTTAATATATGATACCTGTCTAGGTATCATTCACTTATGTTTCAAAGGAAGAATTCATGAGCTTCCTTTTAAAATTCAACATAGTGTCATCCTGCTGTAAAATAGAAGACTAATTTTACCATATAATTTAATGAAGCCCATTCATTCACTGATTTAAGAAATACATACATTCCTTAGCATTTAGCACATTGCAGGCACTATTTTAGGAACTAAGGAACGAATGTCAGCAAGCAAAATAATATAAAGACTTTCTATTTCTCTTCTTAGAACTTATACTTCTAGAAAGTTAAGATAGAGAATGTAAAATCTGTTTAATAAAGAAACTTATTAGCTGGACTTGGTGGCACATGCCTTTAATCCCAGCACTCAGGAGGCAGAGACAGGCAGATCTCTGAGTTTGAGGCCAACCTGGTCAGGGATACACAGAGAAACCCTTTCTCAAAAAAAAAAAAAAAGGAAGGAAGGGAGGAAAGAAGGGGGGAGGGAGGGAGGAAAGAAGGAAGATACCAAACAAATAACTAGATCATAAAATGAGAGGTACCACAATCAACCCATAATTTATGATACTATCAATACTTAACTAAGAGAAGTAAGGTACTAGAATTCCCTTCATGACAAGTACTGATGTTTTGGGCTCTGTTTTCTCATGGATTATAGATAGTCTATCTCATTTAAATACTAAATTTCAACATAAACTGAGTCAAATATCCAACCAGAAACAGACACTGAGGCATGAGTTTCTGGGTATCTGGTGATGGCCAAGGGGAAAATGTCTCCAGTTTGTGCTGGCAGACTTCTCCCGAGCATGGGGCCTGTCCTGGAGTATAGTTGACACACCCAGTATCGATACATTTAAGACAACAGATTTCCACTGTCTCAGCAGATAGGACTTGCAAACAATTCTTGTGTGGGATGGGACTCTGTGCCCACTTCCCCATCCCTTTGCTGGGATTTCGACCAGCTTGAGCCTGCGCAGGTCTTATGTGTGTTCATTGGACTCCAAGCTTTTTTAGTATATTTTGTTTTTTCCTGTTTTGTTTGTTTGGATTTTTTAAGAGAGAGAAATAATATGAAGTTTGGAGACGGAATCTGAAGGGAAATGGGGGATGGGAAAATATGATAAAAACATGCTGTATAAAATTCTCAAAGAATAAATAATTTAAAAAAAAATGTGTCTCTCCCAGTCAACCTCTATACAGGAGCTAGATGAGGTTTTTCTAACCAGAGGAAGAACAGTAATTGTGTCATCTGCAGCTAGACTGTAAGTTCACAAAGATAATGAACCATGTCACCCTTTTGGTGCTCCCCCCCCCCCCGGAGTTGGGATCTAAGCCCTCAGCGACTGCTCTCTGGGTGGGTGCGTGGATGCACTTTCTCAAGTAGCTGGGGCCTCTGATTGTGTCAGGACTGCATTTGCACACAGGCGAGCGCACAAACAAATCCAGGCTTCCGTTACCTGTGCCGCGTGCACTTAAACCAGTTCAGGATGTCGGTGCAGCTCGTGTAGTAAATCTGATCAAAGGGATGTGGGTATGACTCCTGCACAGTCACCGAGTAGCTGAAAAGAAAAGCAACAACCAGGAATCAACATTCCTCTACTGTTACATAAGTGATGTGATCCTCACATTTAAAAAAAAAAATACAAACGAATAAACAAAAGACAGAGGCTAAATTATCATCATCTGCAGCCCCGCAGTGATTTTTCCCCTTTGGCAGTATTAAGGATTGAACTCATGCTTTGAACATTCTTGCCCAGCTCTCACACTGGCTTTTAACAGAAGATATTCATGTTTACATAGGTTTTTGATTGAACCAGCACAACGCAAAGACAAAATAAGCAATAAAATAAAAGATGAGGGCCCACGTTACACCTTGCAACAGAAATCCTTTTCCTGTCTGTGCTACGATAATGTTCCCAGACTTCAAAACATAACGCTGTGTCTCTCTGCACCTAATTCACCGCTCTCATCCCAGGCTTCCATGCACAACAGAGACCTTTCATGAAAAGTTCTTGCCTTAAGTCGGCAGGCAAACTTCAAGGTTAATAAGCAGAAATACAATCCCAGCATTCAGCACCGACTACATTTCACTGATTGTTTTGAAAGCTCAGAACAATTGAAGCACTTGGCTTTCATATGCTGGTCCAGCTTCCCAGGCAGCAGAGGAGTGTACAGGACACAAAAATGAAGGCTACCATGAGCTCTTTACATCCAGTTCTGAAAATATAAACGGGCAGAGACAGTCAGCCTGAGGCAGTCACGCCAGCAGCTTGCAACCTTCTAAATGCTCTGTTCTCCTTTACAGTCCTCTAAAGCCTTCTTGGTAGAGTGGAAACACGGGATCCTGTGGCCTGGGAAAATGAAATATAATGAGCACTGGATGCTCAGTTCTATACTTGTTTGAAGCCTTTTGCATGCTCCAGCATAAAATGGATGCCTACAAGAAAATCAGGAAATTTTTCTCTTTTGAAAGGCTTGCTCCATTTGCTTTGTCTCCATTAAAATCTACACACACACACACACACACACACACACACACACAAAATGGGACAGCATCACTGACTTACTTGCAGTGAAATCAATAGTCTAAGCTCGTTAACAAGAATGATCAACACGAGAATGGACAAGAGGAAGAAGTTCTAACTTCTAACTTGAAGTTCTAACATGAAGAATTCAGCTTAGCCAGAGGGGAGACCTGGTTGGACAGGCTGTGCAATGGCGACCGCACAAAGAGTTGGTCTGTAACTGGTCTGGATTGTTTTGTATACATCATTGTTTATGCACATCAAGGGGAGAGACATGGGATAATCATAGGTAGATAGATAGATAGATAGATAGATAGATAGATAGATAGATAGATAGATATATGAGAGAGCGAAATATAAGATATATATTTAATTTTTGGCATACTGCAGTGTAGTACCTAGGGATATTTAAAGATCCTCAAGAAAATTTAGGCAGAAATAGCAAGCCCTTTGAGAATATCATTGGGTTAGAAGAGGGGCAAGGCTGTAATTCTGAGAAAGCAGATGACCTTCTTCAGGTCCTCCCACTGCCCTGGGCCTTGATGCTCATATTTTAAACAGATAATCGGAGCTGGCATGGTGATGTCTTCCCAGAATTCCTAACATACACGTAAGCGACTATCACTTTTCTGTATCATCAGAGAGGCCCTGCTCCTTCCCATAGGCACAGGTTGAAGTGCAAGCAAGCTCGCGTGGACATGAGGTGACTCATTTTGTGCAAAGCAAAAGACCTCTGCTAAAATATCAGTGCTCTCAAAATGACAGGTCACATAAGCTCCTAATATTTTCTACAGCTTCCAGCAGCACATTGAGGTTCACAGGGGTGCAAGTGCTGAGAGTTCCTTGCCGGTCCGTCTGCTCTCCTAGCCAGTTGCTTGCAAATAACTGAAGCTACATTATTATGTCTCTGCCCCATTTTTCTGGAGACAGACCTATGCCATAGCTATGGACCTGCATCCCCTATAAGAAAAATGAAGCCACTTCCCACATGTGCTTTGGAATAAAAAGGAAAAAACAAAGCAAAGCAAATCCTTGCTTTAACAGGCTCTACAATATGGATTTTGTTGAACTAAATTAGTTTGTTGGAATTTGACCTGACACAGGGTTCTTGAACAATTGCAAAGGGACAAACTACGCAATCCAGTTTTGTACATACCAGGGAGCAAAGGTGACCATTTGTGCACATGTGGGCTTGTGTGCAGGCGTGGGCACATATGCATCTGTGTTCCAGTGCATGTGTATGCACAGGTGTGTGGAAACAGAGGTTAGTGGAAAGGTTTGCTTCTCAGGATCCTTGTCTTTTAAGGCAGGGTCTCTCGTTGGCTTAGAGGGCTCTAAACAGGCTAGGCTGACTAGCAGTGATTCCAGGGATCTCCTGTCTCTACCAATGCTAGGCTTACACTTGTGAGCAAGCCTTTGCAGAAGGAAGCTGTCCACGTGGACTGACTCATTAAAACCTCGCTGACTGTAGAGAAACTGGAAGGCTGCAGTTGCAGAACCTAATTCCAGTTGCTCTTGGGCTACCACTAGCCCCATAAAAAGCCAGTCCTTGTCCACCTCTGCCAGACCTAAGATCCTCATTAAAAAAAAAAAAAAAAACTTTGGGATTTAGTAACTTAACAAAACCCTACTCTCCCCCAGGTGGAAGAGCTAAGAATGTTTTCTATAACATCTGAGGCCTATAGTTAAAATTCTCCCACCTGGCTGTAACCTACCTCTCTGATATTTCTACCAAGGTATTTTTAAAATGCCCTGATTTTTGACTTATTTTGTTCTGTTACAATAAAAAAAAAACTTCATGAAACTGCTTCCATCTTGGAAAATGAAATTTGGAAACCTAAATATGTGTTCCTGGGCCATGATCACTCAGATTTGCCTCCAAAATAAACTCTTATTCCATTGGAGGTGAAAACTTGGTTTGTGTGTAGACACTAGCATAGCCAGCACACTATGTTTTTACATGGGCGCTGGGACAGACTCAGGTCTAGCTCAGGCATGTGCAGCAAGCCTTCTCCTGCCTGGGCTAGCTCTCTACTCCTTCCTCTTCTGGTTTTAAAGAATTCTAAAGCACATTATGAAATTTGGAAAGCAAACTTTTCAAATGAGAATGGGAGAATTCTGTAACAACTGTGTGCCCACAGACAGCACGCTGCTGTCTTTTGTATTCTTTGGGGTTTAGTTTAAGGGTTTTGGATTCTCTCGCATTGTAATCACAAAACTCATACACTGTTGAAACCTAAGATCACATTGCAAACTTGTTCCCATGGTTACAAATAGTCTTTGTCAGTGACTACACCTAACTCGCTTGGTATCTGTCATGGAACAATTAGGCTGCCGTTTCTCGAAGACCCATTGGCTGGAAGCTGTATGTTGACATCAGGAAGGAGAATGCCTGCAAAATAACCCATCTCTCCCAATACCCTCATCACTGTGCCATGGTCAGTGTCTGGCTACTGTGTGAACGACGTTGTCCCCTCTGCTAGCAGTCCAGGCCACCACACTGACCAGGAGCTGCTTCCAAAAAGCCTGAGAGATGAAGAAGGTCGAGGCTATATTGTGTAGCACATTTCCTTATAGTCTACTTCCTGTCACAGGTAGCAGGAGCTCCTGCTGCTCAGGACTCAGCAGTAACAACTGACCGTGGCCTTGACAAATCCTGCCCCTCACATTGTCCCTTCTCAGATGGCACCCCAGAATACTCCACGCTTCAAACCCAAGTGGTGAGCAGGAGCCCCTCTGTTAAAGGAATTCGATCCTGGCGTGTTTGTTTAACCTCCACAAACACAGAGAAACATATCATCATGATTTTAAGCTATTAAGCATCACAAGGGAGAAACCCCAGCAGGAATTAATTTAAGGTCACAGAACAGGAGGGGGCAAGCCATCATCACTTGGGCACATCCCAAAGTGGTTAATTACATTTTATCTGCCTGAATTATCTTGTTACTTTAATCAGATATGGTAATAATCATCATTTCTTCTCTCGGCTCACTTCAGGACTGCTGATTCAATTACTACCACTTCTGTATTACTAATTGGGGGTTTGGGAAAAAAGCCATTTCTCCTCTTTCATGCCATCTTGATAAGAACCTGGATGAAAAGGCTGGGACTCATGAAGACGGGGATGGGAGGGAGCCGAGGGTTTCAGAGCTGCTGGAGTTCCAACAGGGTGCTGGGCGGGGCTGCTCCACTCGTGGCTCCCTGTTCACATTTCTCAGGATTTCATTTTCTCTCCTTGTGTTTTGTGTGCAGTGTCCCAAAACCAGAGTTGCTGCAGTAAAACAAGGTATGGCGCTATCTGGAAGTAAAAGTTCAAAGATCAGTGGAGATGCAGCTAGCAGGGCCTGGCAGAGGGTCCATGTGTGCTTCTCCAAGGTGAAGGTCTACACACACACCAGGGGGTCTGGTTAGGATGCAGATTTTGACCCTGCAGGGCTGGTGGAGCCTGAGAACACATCCTCCACAAGGTCCCACAGGGAAAGCAGGTTCCATTTCCTGGCTCTAAGCCCAGGGTACGGGTGGTTATCACTGCAAAATAGCCTATGTGAATCCCTCTCAAACCCTGTTACTAAGAACATGTCCTTGGAACTGGCCTCCTCATTATGGTTTATGAAAATATATGTACTACTTGCCCTTTCACAATTTTTACATGTATGCATGTAGAATATATGTGTGTATTTATATGTGCATGTGTATGTATGTGTGTGTGAGTGTCTGTGTAATATGGAGTTCAGAAGATAAATTGCAGGGACTGATTTTCTGGTTTCACCATGTGGGTCCTAGGAATGGACCCCAGGACTTCAGGCTTGGCGCAAGCCCCTTTAGCCACTAAGCCATCCCAAAGGCCCCGCATTTGGTCATTTTAATCCATCTAACCTTTTTCACTATGAATAATGCACTTTGTTTTCTTATGCCTTTCCCAGGAATCATCAACTTAAAAGGAAACATGTAGCAAAAAGGAGGTTGTGGCTGTAAAAAACACCCACATCTTTAGTGTCCCCACATCCTTTAGTCCCCCACGTCCTTTAGTCCCGCACGTCCTTTAGTCCCCCACGTCCTTTAGTCCCGCACGTCCTTTAGTCCCCCACGTCCTTTAGTCCCCCACGTCCTTTAGTCACCCAAGACCTTTAGTCCCCCACGTCCTTTAGTGCCCCACGTCCTTTAGTGCCCATGTCCTTTAGTGCCCATGTCCTTTAGTGTTCCCACGTCCTTTAGTGCCCATGTCCTTTAGTGCCCCATGTCCCTTAGTGTCCCCAGTCCTTTAGTGCCCATGTCCTTTAGTGTCCCCACGTCCTTAAGTGTCCCATGTCCTTTAGTGCCCCTACATCCTTTAGTCTCCCATGTCCTTAAGTGTCCCACGTCCTTTAGTGTCCCCACGTCCTTTAGTGTCCCCACGTCCTTTAGTGTCCCCACGTCCTTTAGTGCCCATGTCCTTTAGTGTCCCCACGTCCTTTAGTGTCCATGTCCATTAGTACCCATGTCCTTTAGTGTCCCCACGTCCATTAGTGTCCCCACGTTCTTTAGTGTCCCCACGTCCTTTAGTGTCCCCACGTCCTTTAGTGCCCCCACATCCTTTAGTGTCCCCACGTCCTTTAGTGTCCACGTCCTTTAGTCCCCCATGTCCTTTAGTGCCCCACGTCCTTTAGTGTCCCCACGTCCTTTAGTGTTCACGTCCTTTACTGTCCCCATGTCCTTTAGTGCCCCACGTCCTTTAGTGCCCCACGTCCTTTAGTGTCCCCACGTCCTTTAGTGCCCCCACGTCCTTTAGTGCCCCCACGTCCTTAAGTGTTCCACGTCCTTTAGTGCCCCCACGTCCTTTAGTGCCCCACGTCCTTTAGTGCCCCCACGTCCTTTAGTGCCCCCACGTCCTTTAGTGCCCCACGTCCTTTAGTGCCCCCACGTCCTTTAGTGCCCCACGTCCTTTAGTGCCCCCACGTCCTTTAGTGCCCCACATCCTTTAGTGTCCCCACGTCCTTTAGTGTCCCCACATCCTTTAGTGCCCCACGTCCTTTAGTGCCCCACGTCCTTTAGTGCCCCACGTCCTTTAGTGCCCCACGTCCTTTGGTGCCCCCACGTCCTTTAGTGCCCCACGTCCTTTAGGGTCCACACGTCCTTTAGTGTCCACATTCTTTAGTGCCCACGTCCTTTAGTGCCCACGTCCTTTAGTGCCCCCACATGCTTTAGTGCCCACGTCCTTTAGTGTCCCCACGTCTTTTAGTGCCCCCACATGCTTTAGTGCCCACATCCTTTAGTGCCCACATCCTTTAGTGTCCCCACGTCCTTAAGTGTTCCACGTCCTTTAGTGCTCCTACATCCTTTAGTGTCCCCACGTCCTTAAGTGTTCCACGTCCTTTAGTGTCCACGTCCTTTAGTGTCCCCACGTCCTTTAGTGTCCCCACGTCCTTTAGTGTCCCCACGTCCTTTAGTGCCCCCACGTCCTTTAGTGCCCCACGTCCTTTAGTGTCCCACGTCCTTTAGTGTCCCCACGTCCTTTAGTGTCCCCACGTCCTTTAGTGTCCCCACGTCCTTTAGTGCCCACGTCCTTTAGTGTCCCCACGTCCTTTAGTGTCCCCACGTCCTTTAGTGCCCCCACGTCCTTTAGTGCCCCACGTCCTTTAGTGTCCCCACGTCCTTTAGTGCCCATGTCCTTTAGTGTCCCCACGTCCTTTAGTGCCCGTGTCCTTTAGTACCCCACGTCCTTTAGTGTACCCATTGTCTCCCTCCCTCCTAGTGAATATTTCAGGGTTGACTCCAGATTCTACTAGAGACTACTGTGGCCTGCCTCTCTCACTGTGCATGTTCATATCCATGTTTGGCCATCTCCTTCACTATCAAGAGGTGGGTCCACTTTTTAATAATCTACTGAGTACATGCCACATCCAAGGTCCCAGACAGTGGGAATTATCCCTGGTGAACAAGGCAGGACAACAGCATGTTGACAGCTTTGCTCAAATGAGGGTAAGAAATCAAGTCAAACCTGCTCTTCCCAAAGATTCTGGTTGGAAGATCCCACATTCCTTTGGGTCACCCCCTCAGTAGCTTCATATCTCACCATGCTGATCACCTGATTTCCTGAGCCCAGCCCTGGTGGACCATACGAACCTACGCGCACTTCCCTCAACTCCCTCGTCCTGTCTTTCCACATGGGCAATGATACACATTGCATGCTCTAAGCTCTGGTGGATCAGTTTCACATCACAGTAAAGACATTGATTTTCAAGATCCATTGATCTGCAGCTCTCAGCATCTCACACATTTAACTGTGCCTCACACCTAAAGCCACCAACCACTAAGATGGTTAACTGTCAGCTGGTTCCTTCCAGCTCCAAGTTTGATACAGTGCACACGCGCGCGCGCACACACACACACACACACACACACACACACACACACACATTACTGCACGTTTCAAACTCATTCCTACTATTTTAGTATTATCTATTGCACACTTCCTGACTGAAATATCCTAGGGAAGATGCTATTAAGATCATAAAGGTAGTTAGTAGGTGCGTGTTCCTTTCATTCTGTATGACACTGTTACTACCATAAATTCAAACAACCTTATATTACCTATTTTCTCTACAGCATAAAGTTTCGTGTTCTGTAACTTCATTAATTGATAAAGTAATTGCGTTTTGTTACCCAGATTCTACGCTGCCAACAGAGGTGGCAGTAAGATCTGGTTCTAAAATGTACATAACACCAGGTGGAAGTCACTGTCATGTTCCCAGCCCTCTGCTCGTTGTTAATCATGGCACTGAGCGTGACACAAAAATGTCCCCGAGAGCTGGTGAGACTGTGCTTCAGCCAGTCCAAATGCACCTCGTGGTATAAGTACTGAACACCGTCTGCTTGGGAAAGCCTTTTGATGAACTGTTACTTTGTGGGGTAACAATTGCCCTTGTTCCTGAGGCCCCCAGGCAGCTCTGCAGCCTGCACTGCAGACACTGTACCAGATAGGGCAGGTTTGGCATTTTCGGCTTCAGTGGGAACTGGAAGATCCCTAAGGTGATCTCTAATTTTGTGCAATTTGGATATTTCCTACTGTGAATCTCCCACCTGGGTACTCCGTCTTCTGTCTTCATGTAATCTATCCGATGTTACCATCTCCAGTGCCCCACTGACTGTTCTGATTGCAGTTCTATGTGATCTTCAAGACACCAGCTTCAAGCTGTCTTCCATCTGTAGAAGCCCCCTCCCCATCCCGAACTGCTATCCACTCCCATCTTCCAGAACACCTCAGGGGATACTGCCTCTTTGCCTCTACACGACCTTCCCTGTTCATTCAAAAATCAGGCTGCAATTTGTTTAACGTTTGGGATTTAACCCAAGTCAAGAGTGCCCAGTCCTGCCCCCGCCCCCGCCATTAACTCCACTCCCATTTTGAGACAAGCTCTTGTTAAGTTGCGAACTCTGTCTTAAAACTGATTCCATAGTGATGGCAGACCTTGCTTGAACTTGTGATCCTCCTTCCTCAGCCTCGTGAGGAGCTGGGATAGAAGGACCATGCTACACCTGGCTTGGACCAGGCCTAGCTCTGACCACCAAGGTACCCACGGCACAACTGCTTCGATCCCATACAGTTCAGAATATTTGTATAACGCATTACACCAGGCTGCTTCTCACTGTTAATGCAACAGCCTCACGCATGGATCCAGCGCCTCACGTCACCACGTTTGGATAAGTGCTCACAGACTTCCACCCAAACTCTAGCTCAGTTACTGTTTCCCTCCATCTTACCACTGTGCCCATGTTAGAGCCAGATGTTTCCCCCCACAAAACATGCATTCCAGGGGCAGTAACATGACTCAACTTATCAAATTGATTGTTCCAGAAAAGCCATTTCAACATGTCTTCTCAGATTTCCAGTCTACGCATCAGGCCTGTGGGGATAATGGAATAGACCGCTCTGGCTACTTTCGGGACCCTTACCTTTCCCAGTGGCTGCACACATTGGGGTCTTCCAGGTTCAGAGAGGATGCTGTCCTCATCCAACAACACAACAAGGAGATGACGGCCAGGCATGAGTTTGAAGAAATGGCCATTTTCTTGATAGAACAATCTGCAGCAAGAAAAACAATAACGTTGCGTTAAAACCACCAAACAGAATTGTTTCCAGTAGAGCAGGGGACTCGGTGCTAGTTGTCACTAGGGCTGAAACACACACACAGGCCACCTATTGAAACAGCTGGGTCACCAGATTTCTCATGCCGGGAGAGAGAGGTATTTCTTGTGTTGTGCAGAGTGCCGGCCATTTTATAAGTGACTAAAATATGTAGATTGTCATTAATGACCACCGTGATGAAAGCTCTTCAGATCCATGCCAGCTGATGCTGAAGAAACCCACCAGGGCAACACAGCTTCTCTTGCGAGGAATATTTCCTTCCAAAAGAAGAGGGCCTACAGGGGAATCTGGCCTCACTCGTCCCGAGAATGCATGATGAAACAGAGGCTCCTTTGAGTGTAGAGAGAGGCAACTCAGCCTCAGGTTGAGATTCATAAAGCAATTCAACTCATTCCATGAGCAAGGAGTGCCACTCAATCCTAGGCACAACAAAATGTAGGTATCCAAAATTGCAAAGCTAGCACCCTTTCCTGCCCGTTGAGATGCCTGGTCACATGGCACAAGTTTCTTTACACAGTGCTTTGGTTTTTCCATCATTTGAATAAAAACCAAACCAATTCTCTTACGGCAGTTTTAAAAATACTCAGATACCTGGAAAAAGTGTAAATTTGTTTAGACATGGCATTGAAGAAAATGAAGCTCAAGTCTACGGCAGCAAGGTATTTGGAAACCTGGTAAACAGAGACACTGGCAGGAGGCAGAAAGAGCTAGAAGTTCCAAGACAGGGGTAAAGAGGTCAGGGAGGGCTGGCTGGGTGCATTTAGGGAGCTGAATTAATTCTTGTAGGAGAAAGAAAACAGCCAGGGAGAGAGAGAGAAAGAGAGAGAGAGAGAGAGAGAGAGAGAGAGAGAGAGAGAGAGACATGCAGTGGACATATCACAGTGGGTTTGTAAGCTACATAAAGTCTGGAGCTTTGTCCAAGCACAACAAAGAGCTACTTGTCACGCCCCAAAGAAAGTCTGGACAAATGGCTAACTGTAGTACCTATTGGCATACCAAAACACAAGCTGACCTCCAGGCTTTCTCAGAATCACAAATACCTGTTACAGAGTCCATGCCGGCTTCCTGGCTCTTCTCATCCTACCCCTACCCTAAATGTCCCTAGCTCATGGGCTTTCCTGCCCCCCCCCGACTTCTCTTCCATATAACCCTGTCATTTTGGTCATGTGCTTTCTTGGTCCTCCCTTTAGACTCTCTCTCTTGGTCTCCTTTGTCTACACACACTGTCTTAGCTTCCTCTCTCACTTCCACCCCTCTCTTATGGCGTGGTCCAGCCTGTTGGCCATGTTTAGTCTACTGCTTTCTCTCCCTGCTCTGAACTCTTCCAGATGTCTCAGGCTGTATTCTCATTCATATCTACAATAAAAACTTTCCCCTCAACCATACCTCGGAGAGGTCCTGTCCTCACTTTATACACTACAACAGTGTGCAGAAAGACTGATTCTATCCACATCTGTCAAGGAGAGGGCGGACAGACCACCAGGAGCGAACTAGAAAGCAGCATCGATTACCAGTGACTCTGGAAATGTTTTAGCAGATGGGATCAGCATGTCTTGGTCACATTATGTAGGAATAATCAAGGAGAAAGACTTGGGTTTTGGCCCTAGGGGAACCGGACAGCCTACCACTGAGTTCAGCTTGGATATCTTAAGATCGAGGCTCCAATTAGGTATTCAAGCAAAGCCACGAGTGAGCATTTATCAACTCCCACTATGTACAGAGACTACACCAGGCGAGAGTGTTTCAGAACTACAATGATATGCAACAGGAAGTCACATGTACTCCTTCACTTTCTAGAACTCAATACAAAAGGCTTCCTTGGCACACTTTGTCATCAACACGTCATAGAAATGGACAAGAACTAGAAACAGCTGGCCTATTTACAGATTACAAGGAAATTAAGCATTGTCTTGCCTACGGAAAGCTGGGGTCTCATGCATGCTGGGTAAATCCACTGCCCCTAAGCTACATTCCCAGCATGGTTTCCACTTTTAAAAATTTTTGTTAAAGGCTCTTAATAAATTGCCAAGACTGGTCTTGATCTGATCCTGAAGCCCACGCAAGCTTTGAACCTGCAACCTTCCTGCCTTAGCCTCCAAAGGAGCGAAAATTGCTGTCCTGAGTCATCACGCTTGATAATATTACTTTAAATAAATAAATAACAGTAATAATAAGCATAGCAAAAAAACCTGAAAACTAAAATATGATAGAGCCATCAGATTCAGAAGGACAGAAGGAATGAGGAATTCTAAATTCTTGTTTGTCCCCCACAAGGACAAACACTTTAAGTGCCCTCTGTTCTAACAAGTTCCCCATCTCTGACTCCACAAAAGAGAAACAGAGGGGAAGTATTTAAAGATCAAGAAAAACATCATGAATTTGCAGGATAATTAAACAACAGTGTAAGCCATCAAGAGAGGCTGTGAAATCTTTTAAAGGGGTAGTCACTAAATAATTCCAATATTTGAAGCCTAATTAGGTAGCTAAACTATGACTTATGAATCAGTGCAAATGAGAGGTACTTCTCACAGGCTCACATTACGAAGCTGTGGGCCGTGCAGCTGACTCTCATATAATCTAAGAAGCTCTTTTACGGAGAATGGGATGATAACTCAAACTGAGCAGGACAGCAACCACCTCCTCTCTGCTACCCTAGGCTACACACCTCAGTGAGGCCTGTGTGCCAATGTTATCTTCACAGTAACTTGACGGGGAAGCAGGGGACTCTGACTGTCCGCTGAAGACGCGTACTTCGTGGTTAGTGTTTCCCTCACCCACCAGAAAAAGAAAACGTTGAGTCTAGTTGGTTGTAACAAGCAGAGAGAATCTTTCCTCGCCCCGTAGCTCCTCTTTGTCCAGATAAGTATTTCCCTTCAATGAAGTGTGAAATAAGCTCACTCGCTTTCATTTTGCCCCTCAAAGACAAACATGAAGGCTGGTTAACGGTAATCTGCCAACGACTCATAAACAATTACCCCACATTGGGAATTTTTTCTCCTGTGCCACCATTTCAAATCAAACCATCCATTTACCAATTAGAACTGTTTAGTCTGGAAAGTTAGAAATTGCTGCGTGCTAACCAAACTGCCAAGAAATAAAAAAGCCTCTGTGTGTTCTGTTTTACTGTATAACGTGTATCATGAATTGTCCGTTTTCCTTCCTCTGGACCCGAGGCAAATAATCTCTGGGAGGGGCTGACCAACAAGACAGACTGTGGTCACCTCCTCCTTGCTTTGGTCTTTTTGTTTGAGTTATTTTGTTCCTGTTGTTGACTTGCTTGTGGGTAGGGGTGTGCATGTGTATGTGTGTGTCTACAGGTCAACCCTAAGTGTCTTCCTTAGGAGACTTCTGCCTTGTTTTTTTAGATAGGGTCTCTCCCTAGGATCTGGCTAGGTGGCAGGGTGGTCATTGGGCCTTAGAGACCCACCTGTCTCCACCTCCCGAAAGCCGGGATTACAAGCAAGCACCATCTCAGATTTTTACCTTAGTGCTAGGATTGGTTTTGCTTTCTTTATTTTAACATAATTTCTTTACTGATTCTTTGGGAATTTCACATCATGACCCCAACTTACGCTCCCCTCCCAGTCTCCCCACATTCTCCCCTCACTCCTGCAGCTTCCCCCAAAAAAGAAATTAAAAGAAAAACAAAACAAGGCATACAAGCAAGCAAACAAACAAACAAGAACAAAATAAAACCCCCCAAAACCTCTTTGCTCCTCCATCTGTCCCGCCTCTCCAAAACCTCTTCATTCATCCTGGTGGCACTGGGAGCCTCAGTGTGTCACACAGTACACCCTTCTGTCCAGTCAGTATTGCTAGCGAATGTTCAATGAGCCATTGGTCCGGTTCAAGGCCTCTGGTTTCTGACACACCATCGTCACTGGATCCTCACCAGAACTCCTCTGGGATAGCCTGCTGCCACCCAGAGTCGTGGAGATTCCACAGAGTGAGTCACTTCACAAGCCCCAGCGGGTCCTGCATGGGGCAGCTGTAGGGTGGTCCGAGCCAAGGCCTGGCTGTGGGGCTGGAGCCTGCTCCCCTATGCCCATGCCATCTGGGACAGTCTTGGAGGCCTGTGGTGAGGGGTGGGGCCATCTCTTCTGAGTGGTTCGGGGTCAGTTCTCTTGCTACAATGTCTAGCATGGGGCAGGGTCATCTTTCTCAGTGCCAGTGAAGGACAGGGCCGGCTCATCATGGCTCTCTGATTTCATCATGGTTCCTATGGTCCCCTGAGGTGACACAGGCCACAGACCCAACTGCAGCTGGATTATGGATCCAGACATGGCCCTCAGCACCATCTTGAGCCCAGATGACATCCTGGCTCTGGGTGGAAGCGCTGACCACACAGATCAGGATGGCTCTGGAAGCGGCATGGTCCCCAGACACCACCAAGGCCTCAAATTGAGGCCCAGCCCCAGGCTTCAGTGGGAGAGTTGCTGGCCTTGGACTTCAACACAGACTCCAGCCCCAGCAGGACCATGGACCCAGACACGGCCCTCAGCAGCAGCTGGGTCTGGATATTTGGTGTTAGGATTATTACCTCGGGGTCTTCATGTCTGACAGTGACTGCTTTACCAGTCAAGACATTGCCTCAATTGCTCCTTTTAAAACTCAGCATCCGGACTATCAAAGGTAGGTTACAGGGGACATTTGTGTAAGGAAAAATATCGTACATTAAAAGGTTTGTATGAGAACACAGGCACATGTACATATGAATGATTACATTAAAAATCATCTAAAACTGATTTTAAAAACAAATTTTTAAAGCTAATAGGTTCCCAGAAAGCCAATTCCAGCAGTAAGGATAAATTCTGGTGCCACTGCCAGTGGCCCCACAGTCTGCCTCAACCATGCAACTGTCACTCATATTCAGAGGGACTAGTTTGGACCCATGCTAGTTTCTTCCAGGTCCAGCTGGAGTTGGTGAGCTCCCATTAGCTCAGGTAAGCTGTTTCCATGGGTGTCTTCATCATGGTCTTGATCTATTTGCCCGTATTCTCACTCCTCCCACTAACAAATGGATTTTGGGAGCTCAGCTCAGTGCTCTGCTGCAGGTCTCTGCCTCTGTTTCCATCAGTTGCTGGATGAAGATTCTATGGTAATATTTAAGATATTTATCAGTCTGACTACAGGGCAAGACCAGTTCAGGCACCCTCTCCTCTATTGCTTAGGGTCTTAGCTGGGGTCATCCCTGTGGATTCCTGGGAGTTTCTCTAGTGTCAGATTTCTTGCTAGCCCCATAATGGTTCTCTCAATCAAAATATCTCTTTCCTGGCTCTCCATCTCTGTCCTTCCTCCATCTTGACTCTCCCGCTCCTTCAAGTTCTCCTTCCCCTCCCTTTCTCCCATCCTCTTCCAGTATTTTCTCTTTCAAAATTGAAAAAAAAAATAGTTTTGTAAATCATTATTTTCATTGATAAGGGTAACAAAATGGCGAGTTGCTCCATTAAAAATAGATGTTTTGAATATCTTTAAAAATCTGAATTGGGTGTTAAGTTACCCTCACCCACTTTCTCTTCATTTTCAAATACCTTTCTTTACGATTCCATTTAACAAATTTTTAAATGTAGAAAAAAACCTGTCATTTGCATAACCCCCTAGTGCCAAACTTGATTGCATCTCAGATCATTCACTTAATTATTCTGGAAAAATCAAAACAGAAAATCAGTCGAGCTGATTAGCATTGCTAAAACGCTGTTATTAGGGTAAGGAAACAGCCCGCAGAGTTAACTCTTGCTGCCTTGGAGCTCTGCTTGTTCAAACACAGAAGCCATCATAAATAGCGGGGTTGAACAAACCCATGCACTGGAGGAGTGTGGCTTCTAATAATAGGCTGTTTCTTTATCAGTGTGTCAAGGAGAAATAACTAACGAGGTGTTGACTTACTAATTTATGTTTGTAACAACAGAGGAATAAATGATTCTAGGTAAGCCTTTCTGGCTCTAAAAATCTACTCCCTTCCTAGAATCATTTAGTTTCCATGGAGAAATAACTTGGGTGCTCTCGCACTAAGCTTCTTATCCTAAACTAATGTCTTTATTATGTATGTTCATTTTCCCGCCATCAGTTGCCCCCCCTCACTACTCCCTATAATAAGAGCCAGTCATTTCACTTGGCCTGTCAATCTTTTTTTTTTTTTTTTAAACAAATTGTCTGCAGTTAGTGGTGTAGTTTAAAAAACAGCGAGGACAAACCACACCATACAACAAACTCTCATGTTGGAGGTTTATTGGGGAAAAAAGGAGAAAGGGTTGGTGATGGAGGAAGGTCATTGGCTAATAAAGGCACTGCCCTGGCCCATTTTATTGGTTAGAGGATAGGTGGGAGGAGTAAACAGAACAAAATGTGGGGAGGAAGAGGAAGTGAGCGCAGAGTCTCGACAGCTTTCCTCTCAGGAGCAGATGCCTGAGAGAGACACCATGCCCCGCTCCCGGCATGAAGCTCCGACCCAGGATGGACTAGGCTAGAATCTTCCCAGTAAGACCGGTTCTCAGAGATGGGTTGATCGGGATGTGAGAATTAGCCTGTAAGTGCTAGAGCTAAAGGGCCAAGCAGTGCTTAAAAGAATACAGTGTCTGTGTAATTATTTTGGGGCATAAGCTAGCCGGGCAGGCGGCTGGGGTGTTGGGGACGCAGCCTCACCGTCGCCCTTATTACTTCAGGTTGGGGGGAAGTTGGAAGGGAGAGGCAGAACTTTTAAGTAGGCCTTAGTACATACACACAGAGACTTCACAAGTCTAAGCACATGTGCACAGAGGCAGTAGGACCCTGGGCTGGCCAGGTCTCTACTCGAATGCTGACAATGTATGTACAGGAGATGCTCTTAGTGGCCACAGCTGAGGACCCTGGGAGCAGGCTAGTGTGTGATGCCTGCAATACTAGCAAGTAGGGAGTGGTTGTGGTTTGCAGCTGATTCTACTAGGTCCCCAAGAGTAGGCCAGCATAATATCTGAATGCTAACAATTAGTCCTCATATGGCTCAGCTGGAGATGAGCAGTGTGCCTCATGGCTCATGAGCCAGCGGATAGAGTATCCATGGACCAACTTCAATGATACGAAGCCAGTAATGTTTGCTCTTTGTCCTGAGAACAGGCACAGATAGGACCCCCATGGAAATACAACTGGGCAGGCAAAAAGGAAGATGGACGTCACTGCCGTGGGTTCTATTTTCACCATCCAAGGTTGATTGGTCAACATAGCTCACAGTTTTAGAGGCTCCCGTTAATAACTGATTGTCGGCCTCTCAGGCCTTTGGTGGCGTAGTACCTCCTGGCTGGAGCACATGGCAGAGGGTACTCAGCTCACAGTGTGGTGTGAAAGGGAGAGGTGTCAGGGTCCCACAATCCTCTCAAGGACACACCCCAATAATGAGGTGTCATCCCTCAAAGGTTCTGCTGCTTCTTCCTGGTGTTACATTTAAGAATAAGTGATATAGAAATCCCCTCTGTGTGCTGTGATTACCTTGGCCTGTTGGTAGGACAGAACTTAGGTGGCGGGGGGGGGGGGGGCACGACACTAAACTGAATGCTGGAAGAAAGAAGGCAGGGTCAGGGAGATGCCATGGAGCCACCAGAGTCAGACAAGCTGAATCTTTCCTGGTAAGCCACTGCCACGTGACGATATACAGATTAATAGAAATGGGTTAAATTGATGTAAGAGTTAGCCAATAAGAAGCTAGAGCTAATGGGCCAAGCAGTGATTTAATTAATACAGTTTCTGTGTGGTTATTTCAGGGCTGGGCAGCAGGAAACCAACAAGTGGCCCTCCTCCAACAAA
The DNA here is from genome assembly GCF_018167655.1 of Microtus oregoni. Classification (NCBI taxonomy): domain Eukaryota; kingdom Metazoa; phylum Chordata; class Mammalia; order Rodentia; family Cricetidae; genus Microtus; species Microtus oregoni. The sequence goes on from NW_024543976.1 coordinate 7,677,903, forward strand.
TAAGCCTTTAAGACATGGGCCTTTGGGGAAACATTTAAGATGTAAACTATAGCACAGAACTAGTTATGGTAACAGTATATTCTGTTGTCCAAGCACAATTGCTCTTCCAAGTTCTATATTGCTATGTCTAATTTTTTGCTTCTTTTTTGGTAGGGAAGGGATAATTATTTATTTGTATTAGCTTGCTAAAATCAAATCCTGTGACATAACACAGATATTCTAAATAAGATTAGCTGTCACCCAAGCATAACTGTTCTTTCAAGTTCTATATTTGCTAAGTCTAATTTTTTTGTTTCTTTTTTCTTTTTTGGGTGGGGAAAAGATTATTACCTGTATTAGCTTGCTAAAATCAAATCCTGTGACATAACACAGATACTCTAAATAAGATTACCGAGTTCTATGGTAGTCACACAGTCTACCTAGAATGCTTGTGAGATTGGCAGCTTATGGTTACCAATATTAGTAAAAGGAAACCATCCCTATCAAATCTTATTTCATAAACATAATTCAGTAACAAGTATCCTCAAGCACCTACATATACTAATATGTAGTAATAATACAGAAGATGCATTTAATTGTGCTTTCAATAGTTCTTAGGGACTTTGAGCAGAACAGGACAAGGCGTTGGTGGCACAGGTTATGAGGCAACTCACAACCCACACAGAAAATGCCACAAATTAAACAGCACAACCTGATGCAGGCTGTCGTTGGGATGGAAATAGGCTGGTATGGGAACTGTGGGCTACAGCTCCATCTACTTAACCAACCAACCCCATGATTAAGGAACAGTTTGGAGAAGATCCCAGTGGCCCAATTATCAGTCCTAGGAAGCCTTCAATAGTGTTCATTCCTAGGAACCCCTCACTCACAATACATGGAGGAAATTCACAAGCAATTATCATTTCAGGCCCGTAGACAGGATAATATGGGAACTTTTGTGACCTGTAAGGAAGTCATGGCTTCTGCCCTTGGGACCTCAAATTCATTAAAGAGGAAAGTGATAAGAAATATATGGCTATTTGCCAAACAATTCAAGCTGGAAGTGGCTTCTCAGGGCTTAAAAGGGAATGGAAATCAATGTAAGCTGTGAAGGTTCATGAGAGAGGTCAAACTGATTGTTGGCTCTAGAAGGAAAAGAAACTAGGGATTCCTGGTGATACCTCACACACAGCCTCACTGGCTCTGGGGTGGGTCTGTTACATCCCTAAGGGGAGCACTCAGATTAAGTGTCTCCCGTGGAAGCCAGACAATTAAAACAGAGCAGAGCTGACTGCCACACTTATAATGGGTCCTCAGCATCACCCTGATAAAAGGAGCCTTTGGGTAAATGAAAAGCCCAGGAGGGGTCACAGGGTCAAGAAAAAGGTGTGAGCCAATCCTTGGGGTAGAAAAGAGAAGGTTTTCTAAGGGATGTGTAGAGAGTTAGGAAGGGGGCAGCAGGGCTAGGTGGTAACAGGCTTGAGCTGTTAGCCAGGTTAACCAGTTCCTGTGGTTCTGTTGTGGTCTAACTCACTCCTTAGAGCAGGATCATTAGATAAAGAATGAGGTGTTGGGGAAATGAGTAGCAGTGAGCCCAACCAAGGGAGCAAGTCCTCTGGAAGTGAGGAGTGGAAGAGGTTGCTGCGAGGCAGTGTGAGGTAAAAATGACCTTCCTGGGGTAAGCCTCCAGAACAGAAAATGGGAAAATCAGGAAAGAAAGCATAGCCAGAGGAAATAATGAAATTCCAGTCAATATTACAGAGATATTTTGAGGTTTCAACCATTTGAATCCTGGTTATATTGTCTAGGATTCAGTCTATCTCATGCTAATGAACAAAATGCATCTCTTCTTTATTAGAAAAGGAAATTTCAGATATTATTTCCATTTCCAGAATTTAGTAAACAAAATCAAACTTATTTTCTCAAACTTCTCATAATCTAATATACCTCAATGACATTCCTACCCAGTCTTCTCTCCTGAAGTCATTATTTTTATATAAGAAGGAAAGAAAGAAAGAAAGAAAGAAAGAAAGAAAGAAAGAGAAAAGAAAGGAAGGGAAAGGAAATCTCTTCTATTCTTTTATAAGTGTGACTCTTTTTCTTTCAACTGTGCTCTGATAACTGTAATCATAAGTTGTTATTATAGTTTGCCTCCATGGTGCTCCTCAATGGTCCCTGTCTTAAATAACCCAACACACACACACACACACACACACACACACACACACGTAGATTTGTATAATCAATAGGTAATTGAAAAAGGACAGTAAAACTTGGAAGTGTATGCTGTAAAGACACTGCCCCTTCATCTGGGCTCCTGGGTCTCAGTTCCTTAGGGAACCAGTGGTCTTATCATTAGAACACTCAAGCAACCGAGAGGAACACTGACATGATAAGGAAAGTGTAACAAGTCCCCAGACCTTAGCACAACTGATGCCATGATGGAATTACCACTCAGGCCATCAAACTCAACATGTACACCGTACCACCTGCCAAAATGAAGACGAAGACCTAACCCATCAGAGTCCACAGTTTTGAGAAAGTCTCTAAATGTACTGACTAACTTGCTTTATGGCCTCTGCAGTTCTACTCCTGACTAACTTCTCTTGTTAACTGAAGTATGTCAACCCCAAACACGGATTTTTGTGCTTAAAACTCACTGTGAGAAAGGCTCAGTGTTGCACTGGGGTCCCTCAGGGTAGTCACCAGAGGCTAATAGAACTTTCTGTTGGCTGAGCAGTCTTCAACCCCACAACAAAATGGAAGCCTCCTGCAAACAGCAGCCTGTATGTTCACCCAGGTTGTGGAACCCCCATTGGGCCCTCACATGACTGTAGCTCTTCCTCCATCCTGACTACAGCATCATGAGACCCTGAATCAGATCTGCCAGCTCAACTACCCCCAGATTCCTGGCCCTTAGAAGCTCGGAGGTCAGAGATGTTTATTATTTCAAGCAGTTTGGTTTGAGCTAATATTATCCTGTAAGAGTTAACAAATATCATGATTTTTTAAAAATATTCCTATATTAAAATTGCTTTGGCTTATGTTCAAAATACTTCCCAATAACGCCTTCAGTAGCAGTAGTGAGCAGAAGAAACTTTCCCGGATGGTTCTGAAAATTTTTCCCCACATTCTAAGTCCTGGCAAAGGCCCATCATCTTCTAATTATGACCTGTTATTTTTGTGCCCACAGGGTTGACCTCACCAATGACTGTGTTTTGAGACACATCTGCTGTTTTTTTTTATAAAAAAACACTGTCCCAGATTACTCAACCATTTAACTCTAAGTATTTAATGTGTGTTGATAAAAAAAAAACCGACCCAAATTATAATACCTTGAAGAGTTCATCATGTTTTCTGTACTACAGATTACTTATAGGATATTGGATAATGGATTCCAAGGTCATATTTAATTTTGATCTACAAAATAATGCTTCTTTTGTTTTTCTGAGTTTGAAGTTATTATCTCCTATTAGTAGTAGTAGTCATATTAAGATTCCTTGATTGAGCAACAGAAAAAAAAACTTTGAATTGTAGGGGATTTTAACACCCCACTTTTAGCAATGAATAGCAGTGATTATCCAAACAAAAAATAATTGTAGAGTTTCACTGTATCCTAGACCAAATGGGCAACACCCCATGTCTCTACAGCACCCACCAGCACTACAGAGTACGCATTCTTCTCAACATAGAATGTTCTCTAGATAGCCGAGGCTAGACCACAAAACAAGTTTCAACCATTTCTAAAAGCTGAAGTTGTTGACTAGAGTAGAGCTCAATGGTAGCGCTTACCAGACATGCATGAAGCCTTAAGCTTGACCCTAAAAAAGAAAAGAGTATCTTCTCTGACAACAATACAATAATTAGAAGTAAAAAAAAAAAACCTTTAAAATATTCAACCATTCTTGAAGAATCAATGGATCAAGGATGTTATTAATATGAAAATTAGAATTTTAAGAAATAAATACAAACAGGACCGTAACATACTAAAAGATATGAGACATAGCAAACTAAGAGGAAAATTCATATGAACATCAAAAAAGTAGCTCTTCATAGGAGCACACAACTTTAATCCCAGCACTTGAGAGGCAGAGGCAGGCAGGTCTCTCTGAGTTAAAGGTCAGCCTGGTGAGTTTCAGAACAGCCAAAGCTACATAGTGAGACTGTATCTTGAAAAAAAAAAACAAACCAAAACCAAAAGGTAGAAAGATCGCATATAAATAAGTTATTAATGCACCTTAAAAAACTAGGAAAAAGGCCTACAATTTGTGGGAGGGGTCAACCAGTGATTCAGACTGAGACCCATGCCACAGAGGAAGCCTATCCCTGACACTGCCTGAAGTATCAGGACCCAGAGGTTAGATAGCCCAGAGACCTAGGATAGAGCCAAATACAACTGGCCAACAACAACAGCAACAAAATGTCAACGTTATGATACCTAATAATATTCTGCTATCCTCCCAATTATCAACGAGGCTTCATCCAGCAACCGATGGGAAAAGATGCAGAGACTCACAGCCAAACATAAAGAGAAACTCAGGAAATTCTGCAGAAGATGGGGAGAAAGGATTGTAGGAGCCAGAGGGGTCAAGGACACCACAAGAAAACCCACAGAATCAAGTAATCTGGGCTCACAGGGGCTCACAGAGACTGAACTGACAACCAGGGAGCCTGCATGAGACTGACCTAGACCCTCTGCATGTATGTTACAGTTTTTCTGGGACTCCTAACAGTGGGAGGAGACTGTCTCTGACTCTTTTGTCTGTTTATGGGACTCTTTTCCTACTACTTAGTTACCTGGTCCAGCCTTGATATGAGGGAAGGTGCCTAGTCTTACTACAACTTGATATGCCATATTTGGTTGATATCCATGGGAGGCTTGTCCTTTTCTGAAGAGAAGGAGGAGTGGTGGATTGGGTATGCAGAGAAACTGGGAGGAGAGAGGGAGGGAAAACTGAGGTTGGCATATAAAATAACAATACTACTACTAACAATAACTACTAAGAAAGAAAAAAACGAGGAAAAGTGGGGAAATAGTGGAAGAAAAAATGATAAAAATCAGAGTTGAAACTAATGAGATATTGAAAATAATAGAAAAAAATAAAACAAAGATCTGGTTTTTAAAGAGATCCAGAATTTAGAGGCTTTTAGCTAGACCAAGAAAAGGAAATTTAAAAAAGGAAAGGGGTTTCTTCCTTTTTAAGAATAATTACAGCTGACACCACAGAAATCAGAAGGTCGCTAGAGATGACTGGATAATCAGGTGCCAGCAAATTTCCTGCCCTAGGAGAAATAAGAAGTTCCTAGAGAGATGCATCTGTCAAAGACTGAACTGTACCCGGAGATGTAGACCTGTTTCATTATGCGATTCAAACAAGACATACTTCAACACAGAACTTCATCAGCTGAGTGGATTAAAAATGTGTGGTCATCTTAAAAGATGTAGAAGTAATATTTCATTAAATTTGGCATCTCTTTATGATGAAATCACTGAACAAATTGGGTATATAACTTAACACATGACACTTCAAAATAACAAAGGCCATATGTAGCAAGCTCATATTTAATAGCACACTGAAAGGGGCAGATCAATCGAAGAGGGCAGAGAGCCTAAAAGCTCCCACAACTACCTGATTTCAATAAAAGTGCTAAGATGTGAACAGGAGAAAGGGGTGTTTTGTTAATAAAGGTGTTGGAACAATTGTATACTTGTGTGCATGCCGAAGAGAGAACCAGACCCCTTGTCTCGCCAGTTAACAGAAAACTACAGAAATGAGCTAGAGAGAAGGCTTGGAGAAAAAAAAAATGCATGAGACTGAAGTTATGAAACCACCACTAGCAGAAAACACAGCAAGGGCTTTTTGTTATGCTACTTTTTTTTTTTTTTTGGAAAAGCCCCTAGAAGTTACAGGAAACAATGTTAAAATAGACCAATGAAATCTCAGCAAACTAAAAGGCAGTGAGTAATCAAAAGAATGAGGAGACAATCCATAGAACAGTGAAATGTCCACCTGAAAAGTGTTTGTGTCCAAAACTCATAAAGAGCTCCAAAAACTCAAAGAGGACAAAATAATCAGAATATAAACAAGTTTATGTACCCTGTTTAATATTCTAAAATTATTTTTAACTTTTTATTTTGAAATAATTTCAAGGCAACTCAAAAACTATAAAACAGGATGAAGAATATCTACCCATAAACACAAAGCACTTTAAGGCTATTTCCAATCTTCTGAAAAAGAAACTTACGTAAGTCATTGGTGCAGGACCATTGTCTATATTGTGTCAATTACATTTTAAATAAATGCTGATTGGCCAATAGCCAGGCAGGAAGTATAGGCAGGACAACCAGACAGGAAGTAGAGGCAGGTCAATGAAAACAGGAGAATTCTGGGAAGAAGAAAGCTCTCTCTGCAGTCCTGTCCAGACACAGAAGAAGCAAGATGTGACTACGCCACTGAAAAAGGTACTGAGCCATGTGGCTAACACAGATAAGAATAATGGGCTAGCCGGGTGGTGGTGGCGCACGCCTTTAATCCCAGCACTCGGGAGGCAGAGGCAGGCAGATCTCTGTGAGTTCGAGGCCAGCCTGATCTACAAGAGCTAGTTCCAGGACAGGAACCAAAAGCTACAGAGAAACCCTGTCTCGAAAAATCAAAAAAAAAAAAAAAAAGAATAATGGGCTAATGTAAGTTATAAGAGTTAATAAGAAACCTGAGCTAATGGGCCAATAATTTTATGATTAATGTAGACCTTTGTGTGATTTCTTTGGGACTTAATGATTTCAGGAACTGGGCAGGACAGAAGACCTCAGACAATAAGTCATGATTCCTAACCTCCAAATATTGCTGTGCCTATCTTCTAAGAACAGTGACTTCATGGATATAGCTATAGACCAATGAGAACAATAATCTAAATTAATAAATTAAATAGCTACAAAATAATACCAGATAAAATACAATAAACTTAATCCAAATTTCAATTGTCCGAATAGCATAACTATTTCAACAAGTTTCAGGGCTAGAGACACAGTGGCAGAGCACTGGCCCAGCATGCCTGAGGCTCTAGGTTCAATCCTCAACAGCACCTCTTGCATACCAAAAACAGTGGAAACTTTTCAAAGCCCTTAGTAATGAATAAATAGTTGTCATTTTAATTAGCCAGTCTCAGAGAAGACTACCTTCCACCCTCTAGTACTTTATGAGCTAATACGAGCATAATATCCTGTAGGCGCCAATGACAAGGCGATGTAACATGATCGGGGTCAAAAAGGGTTACAAAATACATATGTGAGTTTAAACTGTACTTCCAAGTCCTGAGTAGGATTAAGAATAGCATTGTTGAAGATTCTATAGGAAAAAAAAAAAAGGCTTTGGCTGGGAGAGGGAACAGAATAGGTCAAGGGCAGAGGGACGAGAAAGAGCAAACCCAGGGCAAAACAACTTCTCAGAAGAAAACAATTGGCAAGGTTGTTTGGAACACTGAGTGGGAGAGGAAATGTGAGGTCTAATTATCAAAAAGGGGCTGAAGATATTGCTTAAGTTTTACTAGAGGAAACACTCAAACATGAAACCTCAGGTGATTCAAGAATGACAGTATCTGAAAAACATTAACTCAAACAGGGAACTTTACCTACTAAAGCAGATCATTTCCTCCAATCAGCTAAAAAAGTATAGATTGGAGAAGCTAAAACATTTCAAGTTTGATGGATTCTCTAACATAGCTTAACAAAAAACATTTAATCACACCATAATGACATGGGTGCTGGTGAATATGACTTAGTTTGTAGTGTCAAGGACACCCTGGGTTTTATATTCAGCACTGCAGAGTGTGGTGGTCCAGGCCTGCACTTCCAGCACCGGGAGGTGGAGACAGTAGGACCAGAAGTTCAAATCCATACTATGTACACAGCATGAGGACAGATTGGACTCAATGAATCTGTCACAAAAGATGAAAATGAACGATGGAAGAAGGCAACATCTCCCTTTTACAAAGGAAAAGTCAAACCTATAAGGAGAAAGAAGAGGCATAAGAATCTCTGGTGTTAAGCAGGATACTGGAGAGCCACCTAAATCTTAGGTGTTTGCCTATGGTAAGAGAGCACAGGATAGTGATGAGAAGAAGGCTAAGTATATGCCTTCTGGTCCTGCCACATACCCCCCAAATGCAGCCCAATATGAAAAGAGAAGCTTCCCACTTAGGAGAGTGAGCTTGAAACCGCAGACATGACACAAGGAACATCCTTCTAGGGTGACAACAGCCTTTCTGATGGAGGAAGGTCATTGGCTAATAAAGGAACTGCCCTGGCCCATTTTATTGGTTAGAGGATAGGTGGGAGGAGTAAACAGAACAGAACGCTGGGAGGAAGAGGAAGTGTGCTCAGACTCGACCGCTGTCCTCTCGGGAGCAGACGCCTGAGAGAGACGCCATGCCCCGCTCCCGGGATGAAGCTCCGACCCAGGATGGACATAGGCTAGAATCTTCCTGGTAAGCGCACCTTGGGGTGCCATGCACAGATGATTAGAAATGGGCTAAATTAATATGTGAGAATTAGCCTAGAAGAGAATGGGCCAAGCAGTGTTTAAAAGAATACAGTGTCCGTGTAATTATTTCGGGGCATAAGCTAGCTGAGCAGGCGGCCGGGGTGCTGGGAACGCAGCCCCGCCGCCCCTAATTTACAACACCTTTCTGCCCCTGTCATCAGCATGACCAAGGGCACCATGTATTACCTGCTCTCCTACATCTGGATCAATAAGCTATATTGAGGGGTCACTTGATTTTTATAGTAGGAGAGCCCAATTAGAAGGGTTTTCCCCTTCAAATGAGCATGCAGTTTCAAGCAAGACACATGGAGCCTTGAGGGAAGAAATGGACACCCACTTAGCCAACCTGATCAGCAGAATCAACTCCAGAGATCCATAGGCTGACAGATGTTACAGTCAGATCCCTTCTCATCATGAGTTAACTGTATAGTACTGAGACTCTTGTTATTAAGGCTCAGTGGAGAACTCCAAGTGAACCCTTTGAACAAGCACGCAGGAATATGTGAACACATAAGAATGCTTTCTCACACACACACACACACAGAGAGAGAGAGAGAGAGAGAGAGAGAGAGAGAGAGAAAGAGAGAGAGCTCTGATGGTGCATATCATTTCAGTTTTTCATGTTCATTTGGCTCCTAAAAATTTTTTAAAGCATGCCATACATACCAGCTTCTGCAAAGCCTTATGCAAAGAAGCAGAGCAGAAGGTTAGAATTGAAAGCTTTAATGGGACATCATTAAAATCTGGAAGAAATGACTAAGGTCCAAGTGAACACAATCCACCAAAATCACAATGTTAATTTGTGGGTAGAATATACTGGAACCCAGAACCTAAGTCTACCAACTTCCAGTTTTGTCATCTGCCCATAAGGAGACAAAGTCATTCTAAAATGACAGCCTGTTTGTGTTACTAGAGCATCAAATGTTTTCTGCACTACAAATCTGTTAAATGTCAGACTCTCCATGTGACTAAGCCACTTACCAGCCTAAACCAAGAACTAGAGAATTAGAAAGTACACAAAGTATTCCCATACTTATGCTGCACAGATGTCTCAAGTAACCAGTGACATTGGTGACTCAATGCCATTCTGCCCCCAAGGACACAGTGCTGAACCACTAACCCAAACCAGGATGGAGAGTGACCACAGGTATCTCTCGCTTCTGGCATTATCCAAAGAGAATCTCAGTAATTTTCCCTAGTGGTTTTAAACCCACATGCTCAAAAGCTTTGAAGATTTCAGACAAGATGTGGATAGATAGTTGAGGAAGGATAGTAGCTGGAAGAAAGTCATTAGCAAAGCTGTGTCTGATCAGGACACAGAACAAAATGCTGGGCAGCCTGCTTCCCATGGCTTCCTCACCAAAGACAAATACAGGCAAACATAAAAAGCCACAGCCCAAAGCCCCATCTTGATGGCTCTTAAAGTAGGGCTTTGTCTTGGGAGATAAAGTGCCACAAACTGAATCATCAACACCACTTCCTGTGGTGTCCAGAAAGACCTTTTATTCAAGAAGTGACCCTGTCTGACCCTGTGTAATAGTCCTAGAACAGTATCACATTGACAGGAAAATTAAGAGCCATTTTCACGGCACTTCCTTCATTTACATTATCTGTAATTCTCACTTCTCATTGCCCTGTGACTCCCAGTTTGTCCCACTGCATATTTGTGCTGCAGTGTGGAATCTGATTTGGCAGAGGAAGGAGGATAGAGTAATGGGCCATGGTCGAGCCTGGCTCAACATCAAGTTCATCTCTGGCAAGCCACTAGCACCATTTCCTTTTCAGAAGCACCAGCTTGGACAGCAGTCGAATTTATGAAAGTTATATTTTTCCTTTGCCATTCTTTCAAATATTTGTTACTAAATATGCATACATACTTGTGTATATATGTATGGGTGCTATGCTATATGTGTGTAATACCCACAGAACTAGACTTATACAGGGAGAAGGTTGTGAGCCACCATAGAGGTGCTGGGAATCAAACCAGGGTGCTCCGAAAGAACAACAAGTGTTCTTAACCATTGAGCCATCTCTCCAGCTTAGATTCATGGACATTTGTATGAGCATAGGCATTAGCAAAAGAGCTGGTCCAGTAGTCTGATTCTCAGGCAGTGATGCTCTGGTCCAGAGAAGTTCAGTGTAAACACAAGCCATAAAGCAGTTTTCTAAATAGTTCCTCCTTGTGCTGACTCTGAGCCAAAATTCAAGATCCTGTCAGTTTGTTTTAACTAACAATACAAATTGCTACACACAAAGATCATAAAGATATGATTATTGTGTTATGTGTGGCTAATGCTACCCTTAAGTGTTATGTGTGGCTAATGCTACCCTTAAAAGAGTATGAAGAGAGTATGAATAGGCCCTAGGGTGTTGATAAAAATTTAACACTAAAACCATCTTTAATGAGGCAGCTTATGAATGTTCCTTTTTATTTCTGAGTTGATAAGCTTAGAAAGAATTATGTCTGTGCCATTTATGATCAAAGTAACGAGACACAGGTCTGGCAGCAGAGTTACTCATATCACCAGAAGGAACGGTGGAAGGATATTGATGCCTCCCAGTCTCCTTGGAGTGATGAGGTCATTTCAGTTCCCAGCAGTATCCTTGATAACTGGAGGGAGGAAGAAAGGAAATAAAGGGAGGGAGAGCACAAAGGGAGGGATGAAGGAAGGAAAGCAGGTAGGCAGAAAGGAAGGAGGGGGGGAGAGAGGGAGGACACAAAGGGAGGTACAAAGGAAGGCAGGAAGGAAAGCAGGTAGGCAGAAAGGAAGGAGGGAGGGAGGAAGGAAAGGAGGGAGGGAGGGAGGGAGGGAGGGAAGGAAGGAAGGAAGGAAGGAAGGGAGGAAGGGTAGGAAGGAAGGAAGGAAGGAAGGAAGGGAGGGAGGGAGGGAGGGAGGAAGGAAGAAGGGAGGGAAGGAAGGGGAAAGGAAGGAAAGAAGGAAGGCTAATTGGTTACTTATGAGTTCTTGGAGCTGGAAAATCTAGGATCAAAGTGCCAACCGATTCAGTGTTCAGTGAGGACCTGCTTCCTGGCTCACAGATGGTCCCTTCTAGCCGAGTCCTTACATGAATCAAGGGACATGAAGCTCTCTGGGGTCCCAATTGCTCTTATTGAGCCTTTACTGGTAGCAAAGTTTTCATAAGACTGTCTAAAAACACTAACTTTTAATAGTTTTTCAATTTTATCTGCTCCATCCTCCATCCTACCTCCAAAGTCCAGAAACACAGAGCCTCACATTCCCCTGCATTTACACTGTAGAGGGCGTACCCTTAAGGTTAACTCCGAACTGGCATTGGGTATTCAAGATACCCTAGCTATCACGGGAGCAGCTTGCGGGCACTTGAATTCCCCCCACATGGTAGAGGTCCTTACTCCTCTCTCCTCATTCAAGCCATTCCTTCTGCTTGCAACGCCCCTAACTACAGCTTCAGTTTAAGCTTCAATCATTCGTCAAGAATCAAACCCCAGCTTCTCAGAGTCCCTGGCTGCTCTGTTCCCCCGTCCCTTAATTACCACTTATCTGCTGTGAAACTCTTAATGTCAGAACAGTACACCACGAATCTCCAAATTTTCTTGGCACGTATCAACCATACTTCTTTTTTTTTTTTTTTTTTTTGGTTTTTTCGAGACAGGGTTTCTCTGTGGCTTTGGAGCCTGTCCTGGAACTAGCTCTATAGGCCAGGGTGGTCTCGAACTCACAGAGATCCGCCTGCCTCTGCCTCCCGAGTGCTGGGATTAAAGGCGTGCGCCACCATCGCCCGGCTCAACCACTGGTCAGCCGAATGAATGAACAGAACAAAAAACAGCACTTAGAATCTGCAAAGGAGTTCTTCTGGACCAGAAATAGCCTCAATACAAAATAAGAAGAAATGGAAGAGCAACATGACCCCTATCTGATAATCCAATTAACAACCACAGTGGGAAAGCTTGTAGTTGGAACAAAATGATTATAATACGGATGATTATACATGTATTTTAGCAATGAAGACTTTTCCTGAGAAATATGTATCTACATTAGAGAAAAAGCAGTCTTTGAAGAGAACCTGCAGGCCCTTACAAGGGCTTAATTCATATCTAACCATTCTGTAAAATCATTTAAGAGCCCACACTCTTCTTTTTTGCACCCCTTTATTCTCAATAGATAAATCTGCTCAAATGTGGCTGCATCTGTGATCATGGTCATGAATCTTGTGGGGGAAATAAAGTATCCAAAGGCATACATTCAAGGTCACTAGAAAAAAAATCTAAGAGGCACCCAGGAAGTAACACGATGTCAGAGGCAAGTAATAACCAGAGGGCAGCCTCTGTGTGTGATTGTCCACTGAACTGCACATATTAGCCAAAAGTATGACCTCACCACACTGAGGATGTTCAATTCCTTAAATGACATTATTGTCATTTGGTCAAGGCTTCAAACCTCCTATTCATTTAACTCAGTGGTTCCAAACCTTCCGAATGCTGAGACCCTTTAAGGCAATTCCTCATGTCGTGGTGACCCCCCCAACCATAAAATTATTTTTGTGGCTACTTCACAACTGTAATTTTGCTAGTGTTATTAATTATAATGCAAATACCTATGCTTTCTGATGGTTCAAACCCCTCAGAGGAGTCATGACCCACAGGTTAAGAACCAATGATTTAACTCAAAAAAAAAAAAACCAGAAAACTAAAATCTTATGAGAAGGATCTTTTTAAAAAACAGAGTTTCACCTTCATTACTGAGAAGCATAATTCTTGGCTCCTGCTTGACTGAACTGGCTTATAACCCTACTTCAGTCAATTTCACCCCTAAAACAATATCTGGGAACACCCTCCTGAGACACCCTCAGGAATTGGCCGGCTATTAGTCGGTAGCAACAGGAAGATGATTCTGTCTGCTTCCTTTGTGGTGTGGGAAGTCCTTCTGTATATGTGTTGTTTTTATTGGTTAATGAATAAAGAAGCTACTTGGTCCTACAACACGGCAAAATAGAGCAAGGTGGAAATTCCAAGCAGAGGTAGAGGAGAAAAGAAGGTGGAGTCTGGGAGATGTCATGTAGGTGCCAAAGGAGACAAAACCTTACCTAGTAAGCCACAGCCTCATAGCAGAGGCAGGTGGATCTCTTGTGAGTTTGAAGCCAGCCTGGAGTACAGAGGAAGTTCCAGGCCAGGCTTCAAAGCTACAGAGAAACCCTGTCTCAAAAAAAAAAAGCTATGAGTGTTTTATATGAGTACATGCATGCATAAAAATCAATATAAAATCACACAAATGATTTCTTTATATTGGTTGGATCAGAGAGGTAAATGTATGCTTTGTTCACATAAAAATTGAAATCAAATTTTTTTAAAAATTTTTTTGAGACAGCGTTTCTCTGTGTAACAGCCCGGGCTGTCCTGGAACTTACTCTGTAGACCAGGCTGGCCTCGGACTCACAGAGATCCCCTTGCCTCTGCCTCCTGAGTGCTGGGATTAAAGGAGGTATGCACCACCACCGCCCAGTAAAATTAATCTTAATCCTGATCTGAGTCATCTGTTCCACAGGCCAGGCTGAGAACTAAAACAGAGAACACAGCCAGCTGGAGAGATGGCTCAGAGGTTAAGAGCGTTGCCTGCTCTTCCAAAGGTCCTGAGTTCAATTCCCAGCAACCACATGGTGGCTCACAACCATCTGTAATGGAGTCTGGTGCCCTCTTCTGGCCTACAGGCACACATAAAGACAGAATATTGTATACATAATAAATAAATAAATATAAAAAATGCAAAATTTGCTTTTAGAAGCAGGATAATGAGTCAATAATTTTACAGAATGGGTGCATGGCAACACTGGGTTACAAGTAAATATAAAATCATCTTCATAGCATATACATTGCTTCCAAATCTACCTTATCCCACAGAGTAGAAACAAATCTGAAATGTCCAGAGAGCACACACTGCCTTCCCCCAAGAGTCCCAAGGTCACAGAACCACCTCTCAGTGGCTCTGGAAGAGTTCAAAAACATATTTCCAGCCAAACATTACTATTAAGGACACACACTCTTCCTACCTGTCCCAAGTAATTACATTTTTAAATTAATTTCCTTTAATGACGAGACAGACTAGACTCGTGTTTATCATTTTAAAAGACAGCAAAACAACCTTAATGAAGATACTTGCCTTTCGATCCTGCCACAATCAAAGTCAGACCTTTCAAATGTAACTAACTTTTCCAAGATAATTCATCATATTAAAGTATGGTAATTTGCTGTGGTTTCAGGTTATCTGAAACCTTTTTAAGATTGAACGCTAATGTTAATGTCTTGCTATGAGCAGTGTAATTTGAACCTAATAGAGTAAGGCACACAAAAACTGAAATTTATAGCCAAGGTTCTTAAAGGAATCCAGCCATGCCTAGGAATCTACACAGGGCTTGGCACTGGAGTGTAAGACAAACCCAGAAAGAGCAAAACCATCCCAGCCCAAGGACTCCAGCCTCCCCCGACAGCATCCTCGACTCCAGGGCTTCAGAAGAAAATTCTTGCCCACGCTTCAGTTTTGATGACACTGGCATGACCAGTTCATAAAGGAGTACAGCTAGAGGTTTACTAAAGCACTTCGTTATTCTCGGAAAGAAAACGGAAAAATCAAGACTGCGATCTTCAGGCTTAATTATCACATCTGTTCTGAGGCACTTCACCATGATGGACTGGAGTGTATGTCAGACACAGGGCCAACAGCTTCCCCCAGAAAAGCAGTTTCCTGCTCCCTGTCTGAATACCAACAGTCCCTGTTACAGCCAGGATTTACATGACAAACAAGCCCTGCTGGTGCCCACAGGCCCCTGTGCAGGCTGAAGGCAATTATTTCCTGGTGCCAGCTAAGATGGCTAAGATTTCACACAGAAACTATATTAACTATTTGGCCAATGACTCAGACGTATTACTACCTAGCTCTTACATCCTAAACTAACCCATTTCTATTCATCTGTGTATCTCCACGAGGCTGTGGCCTACCCATAAGGTTCTGGTGTCTGTCTCCTTCAGCAGCTACATGGTGTTTCTCTGACTCCACCTACTCTCTTCCTGTATCTCTCTGTCTGGATTTCCCACCTGGTTTTATTCTGCCCTACCATAGGCCAAATTAGCTTTTTTATTAATCAATGGTAGTTAAACATATTCACAGTATGCAGAAGGGAATCCCACAACACAAGAAAGAAAGCAAGAAAGTAAAGCAACCTCCCATGGTGAGCAGGATCCCACCAGCCTCTCCACCCAAAAGATCTCTTCCCTACTGCTAGAGAGCTCTAAACCCCAGTAGTCTCTCTTAGACTCAGGTGGAAAATCTCAAAGAAAGCATTCTAGACTTTTCTTAAGTTTTTTAAAATTTAATTTAATTCATTTTTTAAAAGAAAACAAACTACCTTTTTTTTCATTTTTACATACCAATCCCAGTTCCCACTCCCTCCTCTCCTCCCATCCCTGCTACCTACCCCCCATCTCACCCCCTCTCCACTCCTCAGAGACGGTAAGGCATATTGTTTTGGGGATGATCCAAGGCCCTCCCTATTATATCTGGGCTGAACAAGGTATCTATCCGAAGAGAATAAGTTCCCAAAAAGCCAGTACAAGCAGTAGGGATAAATCCTGTGCCATACAACTGTCACTCACAGTTAGAGGGGACTAGTTTGGATCTATGCGGTTCCTTCCCTGTCCGGCTGGAGTTGGTGAGCTCCCGGTAACTCAGGTAAACTGTTTCAGTGGGTGTCCCTATCATGGTCTTGACCTCTTTGCTCATCTTCTCACTTGAAAACCAAATGTGCATCAAAGTTTTGGAGCCAGAGTGCCGAGCTGGAATTCCAGACCCTGGTTGCTGCCTACCTGTAGTCCCCCTCTGACGTCACTGTCGAGCGTAGGCCAATTTAGCAACCACGGCCTATGATGTTCTTTGCTTCTTCAGTTCTAGGGAATTTGAGGTTTCAAAAGAACTTGCCTCCCTTCAGTTTTTAACTCCTTAGTTTGGATTTTCTGAGTCAAAAATAAGCTTTGGGGTTTCCTGTCTTCCTCACCCATAACTGCCAATGATGTCAGAATTACACAAAACACTGTTTTTTGAGGCTAGAGGGCTGATCACAAGTGTTTCTGGCCAGGGCTCCCACAGACCAGTTGTTATTTATAATATCTACAGAGAAAAAGAGCTTAAAAGATAAGTCATCCAGCGCTTTCCAACAGAGCAGGGCACAGCTGTAGCGGGGACTCGGAGCAACTGCTCCATTAAGAGACAGCAAGACTCTGTCTTTCTACAAGGTCTGCTCAGGTCATGGCATGTGGCATGGATTAGGGAGTCCTGAGCCCGAACATCCAGTGAGACCAGCTTGAGGTTTGCAGATGGTATTCTGGAACCAGGGCTCTGTGCTGTCACCTGGTGTTTGTATCTCAGGGTCTCTTGAGGAATAGAAGCAGAGATCAAGCTTAAAAAATATCTAACGCCAACCTTTTATTTGTATTAAAGAAACGGTATTCAAGTTCAACGAGAACATGGTTCATTTTTACACATTTTCCTCAAGATCCATCATGACGGGGTGGAAGAAATAGTGGGTACCGTGGGCAGGAGGTTTGGATTTGGTCTGCATTGGTTCATTCTTGAGGCTCGGTGAAACACATGCTTTAAACAGGGAAGGCATCTGCAGACATGCTTAGGCTGCAGGCTAAACCAGGAAGCAACATAAAGAAAGAGCCCCCAGGAAGCAGCCATCTTTAACTCATTTCACCTTCTCCCAGACACAGAAGGGTCAGGGAGAGCTGCTCACCAAGGCACATGTTTGCTGATCTTCCATTTAGGGTCGAGTTCCATCACCAAGCTAGGGTCCTATTCAGGTAAGGGTAGGCTCAGCCCCATGCACCCAACGGGATCCCTCTCTAACCCATCCCAACAAGCCCATTAACTGCACCCTATGGTTCAGATAGCACCTGAGTCTCCCAGGCAAGTTCATGAGATGAGAGAACGTCTTCTTGACTTTTCATTGCCAGAGGAATGATAGGTGCTTATACCAAATGTGTGGCAGAGCTAGAACTCAGCGCCAACTCTTGGATCTCCAAATACGCAAAGAATTCTGCCACTCTGCTCTACCAACCGAGCAGTAGATGAAACGTTGGCTTACCTTACTCAAGAAGCATTTTCTAGTTTCGTTCAAGGCCATGCCAAAGTAAAGCAAGACAAGCATTGTAGCTGATTGGTGACCTCAGCTTTGAGACTTGCAGCAGGAGGTCGGCACTTTCATTGTAGAAAGATTAGAATACCAAAACATTGTCTCCAACTGGCGCAGTTCTAAAGAGGCAACCACGCTCATGAGTCACACGGGCATTCGCAAAGTGAGTTGATTCTATTACCCACAAGTTGGCTTAGAGTCCATTGAAGATAAAATTTACTTGAGTCAGTGAAGTGAAAATGTGCTAAAGGGAAGTCCTTCCTACACTCCTCGCCTAACCTGGCCTTCTTCCCCTAAGTCTTCTGTTGACCTTCAGCCATGAATATAAAAATCCCACTACCCACTGGGCGGTGGCAGCACAGAAAGCCTGGTGGTGGTGGCGCATGCCTTTAATCCCAGAAGGCAGAAGCAGGCAGATCTCTGAGAGTTCGAGGCCAGCCTGGTCTACAAGTGAGTTCCAGAACAGACAGCCAGGAAAGTCACTTAGAGAAACCTGTCTCAGGAGAAAAACAAACAAAAAAACCTCACTCTACCCAGCAGAAACTATCTTTGTTCTCCATTGCACCTTAGCTGCCAGCAACTGCTGGGTCCAAATGAGCGTATGCTGTAGCCACTCTGCCCTGCCTTTCCAACTTGGGCACAATGATGAGTGCCAGACAATGAAGCCCACTCCCCTTATCACATCCGGGAGGACATCGTGGATGCACACAGGGTTTCCCAGCACACTCCCAGAGTTTCCCTCTAGCTGACATTATACTTGTGATAGGTCCCATCTATAGACTTTGGGAAGCTGCTTACATTTAAATTTAGAGTTGGTTCTTAGAACTCATTGCAAATCTCACCCAATTCCCTTGGCCCTTTCTTGACTCGCTAACATTTTGTTCTGAAAAACTACTGGCAATACTCGGTTGCCATCCTTATCAGGAGTGGCATAATTTACCCTTAGAAGAAACGGAGAAGGCATGCTTAGCCACTAGCCCATCAAAGTCTCCTTTAGCGCCAATGAATGGGCACACATGCCATGATGGCCTGAATTATGCGGCCTCGTTTTCACAAATGGTCCAACCCGGCCAAGAAACAAAATACCTTCTTCCAAATTCTCCAGCTTGGCAGGCCATTCCTTAAGTCAAGCCACTGGAAATCCTCCTTGGCTGGAGAGAGCTGCCACCTCCCGCCTGTCATCTATCTCTGAAAAAATCCAGGGAAGTCCCAACCCTGTCCTTTAGAGACACACTTGTTAGAAATTCTAAAGGCTACGGTGGATGATCACTTTCAGGTCTTTGAACTTCAGTACCATAGCCGCAACCAGAGACAATTGTGTGGTGAGGGGAAAATGGGATTTAGAGGGGTATCCTCTGAGATGACACTGTCATAAAAATTCAACTGCTCAGCGGTATCGAGCTGCAACCCTAGGGGACAGCACAAACAGCACTACAAAGCATTATTTATGTACAACCTGAAAAGAAAGGCAAAGACTCTTTCCCCAGCCCAAGCCTGGCTGAGCTCCACATCACGAGTCTTTTGGTTTGGTTTTGTTGTTTTTTTAATGGCAGGAGAAAAGTGCCTTTGCTCCAGGTTGGTCTTGCCTGAAATAAAAGGCGACCATCTGGCTCATCTCAGCTGAGGAACTCCCCATGCCTGCACCCTTGGCTAAGCAAAAACACAGGTGTCAATCATGCAGGAGCATGGTGCCTTCTCCCCACCACAAGAGGCTCCCTCTGCCTCCTGCCACGTGAGTTGCTGCCACCTGGGCTGCTTGTCCTGGCTCGCCATCTCACTGCAATATCCATCGCAAGGAAGAATGACTAGGAAGCCAATTATCCAAACTTTCAGGCCCTTTTCTCATCTGTTACCCTCCTGACAACAGTTCTGACAGAGGCAAGATGGAGCCAAACTGTCTTACAATCAACGATAGGACCAGTGTGTTAATCACTGACATGAGTATTAAGACTATGGCTTAGTTTAGATTTTCTTTTACTCATATGTTCCCTAATTTCAAATAATCAAAATTAGTAAGGTCCACAAAAGATTATGTTTAACGTTTTCTGCTTGTGCTGGTTTGCTGGGGCTGCTATGAGAAAATCCCACAGACCAAGGAGCTTAAACAGCAGACAGACATTTGTCTCCCAGGATTGAAGGGACTGGAAGCTGAAGGTGAAAATGACAGTCGGTTTTGTCTCAAGCAAGAGTCCTTGTCTTGGCTTGTAGATGATTTTTTTTTTTAAATCACTGCATCTTCTTATGGAATACAGAGAGGGCTTGAATATCTCTTCCTTTGCTTTCTCATTCATTTGCATTTATTTATTTTATATGTCATGCTTAATACACTTATAATTATGGACCCACTATGAAAGCTATATTCAGAACCAGATACACCAAAAACATAAAGATGGATGTTACATGCTTATCAACCCCGTCATTCAATTCTGCCTTTTGTTTAGATTGCATGGAATCACTAGTTGATTTCCATATAAATAAATGTCTTAGCCAGAGCACAGGGTCTTCATCATAAATGCAGACAAGGCACACCTGGAAAGTATTAACAATATGTTCTCATGTGACTGCTACACCTGCATCTAAACCAAACCAGCGGATGTCTCTGAGTTATGAGCCATTTATGCATCTAAATTTAGTCTGTCCTCTTGCAGGCCTGTGTACAGGCAGTAACAAAGTTTTTGTACAAGCTTATACGTTTAAAGTAACAGTAATGATAATAAACCTGTGGGGGAGTTAGTGTGGTAGTGCATGCCTTTAATTCCAGCACGGAAGGCACAGACAAGTTGATCTCTATTAATTTGAGGCTATCCTAGTCTATATAGCAAATTCCAGGCCATCCAGGGCTACCTAGTCTCAAAAAGAAAACCCACAAAGATGGATTTCAATAATTATCAGTGCAGAATGGCATATCTCCTGCTTGGGGACACATTTGGAAAACATTCAGTAGGCGTAGACATGACAAAGGGTTTATCTGGGAAAATGCACTAACTTACTTGATGCTGTGAGTTCTACCAGTCTGCTCTGTTCATGATTAGATATCCTGTGATCTCCTGAGCCAGGTGTAAGGCCTAAGCCTACCCGGAGAAGGGCCTCTTTCTCTATATCCATACTGGCTAGTTTTGTGTGGCAACTTAACACAAGCTACAGTCATCAGAGGAAGGAACCTCAGTTGAGGAAATTCCTCCATGAGATCCAGCTGTAAGGCATTTTCTCAATTAGTGATCAGTGGGCACGGGCCCAATCCATGGCGGGTGGTGCCATCCCTGGGCTGGTGGTCCTGGGTTCTACAAGAAAGCAGGCCAAGCAGGCCATGGGAAGCAAGCCAGTAAGCAGCACCCCTCCATTGCCTCTGCATCAGCTCCTGCCACCAGGTTCCTTGCCTGTTTGTGTTCCTAACCTGACCTTCTTTAGTGAGGAATAGGAATGTGGAAGTGTGAGTTGGATAAACCCTTTCCTCCCCATCTTGCTTTTTGGTCATGGCGTTTCGTTGCAGCAACAGAAACCCTGACTAAGATAATATCCTTTGTCAGTTTCAGTGAGTACAACAAGCCTGAGACTTCTTCCATCTGTCCACACTGCCCTTAGACTTCTGGTGGACAGCCCAGCAGAGATTTGGTCAGGGCTATCCTGAGTCACACCTTCTTCCTCATCTTCCTCTAACAGATGGTCCACCCTTGGAACACGAGCAGATGACTTTGAGTCACCTTCCTGATAAATAGTTAGGATCATCAATAACATTAAAGACTGTATCCTGAGCCTGCAAACATTTGGTGACTGTAATAAAGATCATTTATCTGGAAGATACAAATATCAAGCACAAAGCCCCTCCTACTTTTGTCCACATCTGAAACCTGACCTGTCTTCATCATCTGAGAAACACGAAACTCTTCTTTATTTGGTTCTAGAAGACTCC
Source organism: Microtus oregoni (assembly GCF_018167655.1). NCBI lineage: Eukaryota > Metazoa > Chordata > Mammalia > Rodentia > Cricetidae > Microtus > Microtus oregoni. The sequence continues at coordinate 7,699,494 of NW_024543976.1, forward strand.
TGAGAGACTACACTCAGCTTTTCATGACTTGGATAAGCAGGGTAGGTTGAGGAACCTTATCTAAGGTCTGCAATGACAGGGGGCTGACATTCCAAGGACAAGTCCTCATCGAGGTCAAGAGGGCCATGCTTGTGCTCACAAGCTCTGACCGGCTCACCTAAGATCATTCCTCCCCCCTTTAAAAACTCATCTGCCCTACTGAAAAATGTATTATCAGATGCAGGCATCTTAGGAATCAATCTCCGGATGCCACATCCCCCACTTCCAAGTTATCTCCCTAGGAACTAGAGTATGACTAGTTTCTCCTCTGTAGCTCCTTCAAGGTTACATTCCTGTCTTTTCACTCCTGAACACCCTCCCAAGCCATCTGTGTGGATATGTATCTGTGCGGATGCCAAAGGTCAACCTCAGACACTATCTATCTGTCCTTTGAGACAGCCTTCCTCATCCTCCTGGAAGTCACAGATAGACTAGACCGGCTGGCCAATGAGCCCAGGGAATCCACTTGTCTAGGCTAGGCCAGCTGGCCAATGAGCCTGAGGAATCCACTTGTCTCTGCCTTCCTCGGTACTGTGGTTTTAAGTGCCATATCCCGAAGCCTTACTTTACACGTGACTTCCATGGATTGACCTCAAGTCCTCATGTTTATGTGGCAAGCCCACAACAGACTGTGAACCATCTCCTCAAGCCCTCTCTTCATCTTCTTATCGGAGCGCCAGCCCTACTAAATCAGGGGCCCACCTGCAGCCTTCATTTAACTTTTACCCACTCAGGACCCAGGCCTCATCTCCAAGCATTGTCCCATGGAAGTTAGGGATTTAACATAAATTTGGAGAGGGTGAGGGGGGTGGGGAGGCCTGGGCAAAGGTATGGTTCAGTTCATAGCTCTACAATTAACCATTTCAGATAGAACAGAAAGTACATGGATTGTGTGTGTCCAAGGAACATGCATTCTAAAATCTATTTATGCTAGAGAAAGACCTTCGGGGTTTACTGGCTCTTCCCATAAGCTCCAAGCTTCCTTCTAGATTCTGGGATGTCCGTCTAGTCATCCCTACTCATGGAAAAGGAAAGAGGCACCAAGAGCTACAGTGGCTTGTAAAAATTGTGTTGAGGGGACACATTCGCGCTGTGACCGTCTTGGAAGGAGACTGCACGCTAAAGCCCAAAGCACAGACTGTGCTTATACTACCAGACTCTGAGCACGGAACACTGCACCCCTCAGCCAGAATGGGCCACTCAACTTCTTCAGGCAGCGTGAAGGGGGAGCATTATCTGGAAGTTTCTTCCCAAGCCAAGATCAAGACTGTAGCTTGTTAATAAAAACTCTGCTGTTTGTCTGGATTGTAAAAAGCTGGGTTTGCATGCCAATTAACTCAACAAATTCATACCCAACACAGTAAGACACATGAACAAGAGCTCAGGCCTGAGGCCCTTATGTAAGGATTGTGGAATAGGCTGAATGAAAAACAGAAATGACCTAGACACATCCCTGCGTAGAAACCAAACAAATCCAGACAAACAAACCAAACTTACTGAGCATTTGCTGGATAGCAGTGCCCAGTTCTCTCCCCTTATTATCTCAGTTAATCCCCATAACAGCTCTGTGAGGGAAATAACATTGTTACTCCCACCTACGTGATAAAAGAACCAAGACACTGGGTGGCTGACCTAAGTGTAAACATCTAATAAAATGATGGAACGAGCCAGGACCCAAATCCAGGAAGCTTGGTTCTGAGTCCATGTGCTAAACCATGACAGCAATCCCAGCCTCAAGCTTTCACTATACTGCCCGGTAGAGGTAACAATCAGAGCTCACGACATGTGTTAGCATGCAAACCCTCCCAGGGAGGAGCTTCTCTGCCTAAGTCATCGCCCTATCCCTAGCATAGACAACTGCACGCAAGGCAACAGGTGCTAAATAAAATGTACTCGCCCGCAGAGACAGGTTAGTCAGTAAACTGCTTATGTTGTAAGCAGGAGGACCTGAATTTGATCCCCAAAACCCATGGAAAGAAAACGCCAGTCATGGTGGCACATGCTTGGTGTGGGAGGTCTCTGCAAAGACCACGGTCGGCAGAGGGTTGAGTCTGCGTGAGGCAAGAAGAAAGTCAGGTTCAACATGATTCAGTGGCCAGTGTTGGTTCAAATGTCGAGAGTCTGACCGTGAGCAGTTTATTTTAGGCGTATTTAAGTATAGTACCATTTGAAAAGACGTTTTCTGGTGTAACACAATCCCATGTGTACAATGGGGCATAGTTACATTGAAACTCTTCTCAAAGTATGGGCCATTTCTTCCATGAAGATGGGTTGTATAGATAGATAGGCTACATGTGTTATTTATGTATTTGTTTGTTTGTTTGTTATTTATTTTTGGTTTTTCGAGACACAATTTCTCTGTAACTTTGAAGCCGGTCCTGAAACTTGCTCTTGTAGGCCAGGCTGACCTCGAACTCACAGAGCTCCGCCTGCCTCTGTCTCCTGAGTGCTGGGATTAAAGGCGTGCGCCACCACCACTCAGCACTACATGTGTTATCTTAAGGGCCTATGTGGGGATCTGGTGTGGTCTTGGTCATACAGAGAGCTCAGAAGTCATCTGAGCTATCAACCACCTCCAGTTCTATTTGTGGGAGCATGGGGGAGGTCCTGGCCATACATATAATATAGTACAGGGGTTCCCTAGGTTGTTAGCCACCTCCATTCCCAGTCTTCTGGGTAAAAAACAGGTTATACATCTCTTTCTTCAAGGAGACAAGCCCGTAAGTTTGACATCCCTGGTTTCCCTTGGGCCTATCTGTGAACACAAGGACCTTTGTGCTCGCTGCAGCTTGGCATTCCAGCACTGGAAGACGGAGATAGGCAGATACCTTAGGGCTTCGAGACAGTCAGGTGAGCCTACCTGGCAAGTTGCAGTCCAGTGAGGGACATGGTCTCAATAACAGGGGGATGGCACCTGAGGAACAACACTGGATATTTTCCTGGCCTACACAGCATGTACCAACACACATACCACACACACACATCACATCCTTCACTTAAAAATGATTAAATTATTTATAAACTTGTTTATGTAGATTTGGTGAAGTCTCGTTATTGTCACCCACAATTTCACTTGATACTCTTAGCAGCAACAATAAACCTTTGCAGTCTACTGCACGGTGAGTTTAAACATTAGCAAACAACTTCTCAAACCTCTGTCCTTGTCTCCATTGTATACTTCCATGTTTATTTCTCAATACTTGATCATATAAACACTCCATTCTGCTGCCCTCTGCCTGTCTGCCCTTGCCTGCCCCCCCCCCCACACACACAGTCACATACATTTCTACTAGAAGCAATTCTCTTTCCCTACATTCTATGGTATAATGCTCATAGCTTTTGAAGTTTTGTCCCTTCCAAAAACTTTTGTCTAGTCACTAAATTCAGGGATCTGAGGTAGGTTTGTTTGCTGCCTGTTACCCGTTCCCTCATCTCTCCTAAAGTGATAAATACGCTGCAATGCCTTTTAAAAAGGAAAACGTTACCCCATAGCAGAAGTGAAGTTAGTGTGGTTGTTCCATCTGTGAAGACAAATACATCTTACTCAGACACAAAACATCTTATTATTTTAAAAGGTAAAAAAAAAGAATTGAGTCAAAGTTCACATAACCCAAAACTCATAATTTTAACCATGTGTACAACCACCATCATTATGACTATTCACTTCCAGAGTGTTCCCATCGCTCCAGCAAACACCAAATATTTATTATTCCCTTCCCAAACCTTGCAAACCACCAATCTACATTCTGAAAGTATTGACTTTTTGAGTATGGACTCTTCATATTAAAGGACTTCCTTCATGTACTGTAGTCATCCATGTTGGGACATGTGCTGTGCTTTAGTCCATTGTCATGGCTGGAGAATATTCCAGTGTACATCTATGTCATGCCTCTGGTCCTCAAATGATGGGAACTTGGCTTGTTTGGACTATTTTAAATAATGCTTCCATGAACAAGTGTACACACCATTTTCTTAGAGTGCCTATTTTAAATCCTCTGTAACCTTAAAGTAAGGTCACTCATTAGTAGCTTTGTCTAATCCTACAGTCAACATTATTTTCCTTTTAACAAAATATTGTCATTAAATATACATGCTCACTAATAAATTTAACTGTTTTATACTCCAAAATATTTTTAAGATTCCTTATAGTTTCCATTTATATCAGAGACTACACATTTCAAATTCTGTAATAACTATTGGAATCTGATTTCAGCACCTTAATGAGTTGCCCATTTGATGCATAAGCCCATCTAATTCCTGGATGTGTTCATTATTCTTCCTTGCTTTCATACGACCTGGTGCTGAATCATGATGAGAGTGGGTGGATAGTGGATGCTTACTGTGCACCTACCACTGTGCTACACGGAACTGAGTTGCATACTATTATCATGTCACAGGTCATGGACAGGTACTCAGAGAGAAAATCTGCCATTTGCTCAAGGTCACACAGCTTTAGGAATAGAGACTGAATCTCAGGCTAGATTGCCACATTTTATACAGCGAATAAGGCCAGGAGTAGACCAAGACCATCAGATGCTTGCCTCTTTATCCCACAACTGTAATCACATGTTTACACAAACCAATATTTAACTTTTAACATCAATGTCCAAAATGAAGAATACAAAAGAGAAACTCAGATCCCTCACAGAGGGGATATTCATGTCCAAGCCAAGGGGCCAAACCCTCCTTTGGAAAATAAATCACCCTTATTTTTTTTTTCCAGTTGAATCTATCATTCCATATGATAAATACAGAGCTGCGTGTCCCATAAATGCAATGACTCTTTCTGGTACGATCTAGACAGGCTAACACTGATGAATAACAGAAAACAGGAGGACAGACTGCTGCGGGTCGGGAAGAGGCAGCTGTTATGCTCTTCTGCCTTATCCACTAACACTGTGGACTTTAGCTAGGACAATTGAGACAGGTGAGAGGGAGATGCCTATGTGTGCATGTGTGCATGCGTGTGTGTGTGTGTGTGTGTGTGTGTGTGTGTGTGTGCTGGAAGCATTCCAATAGCAGAATTTAGGACAACAGTCATCTAAGGAGTCAGAAAAGCACCCACAATCCACATCGTCTTTTCCTGTTTTTTTTTTTTATGGTAGGCTACTATGAATGGGAAGATGGTGGATGGTAAGAAAAGACGACAGAACTGTTGGGGCCTCTTGAGTTTGGAACAGAGTGCTGCTAACATGTTGACCTCTCAGGTACTGGACTTGCTGCCTAGACGAACATAATGTCTGGGTGGGCCCATTGTTTTACACCTCGGCTCTTCCTGCTGTGAGAGAGTTAACTCCGGACATTAGAATTCTACCCACGCAGCACTGCAAGATCCATATTCTGAGGCAACTGGGGTTCCCAGCGTTTACCATTCCCTATCACTGCTGGATGTTAATTCCACAGTAAACATGGGACTTTAATTTTTTAACTTTTCATCAAGTATAGAAAAGTGCATGAAAAGGGGGCAAACACATCAAAACGTACCCACTCCAGGAATTCTGGCAAGCTGAACGCATCCCTATACACAGCAGCTGACTGAACCCAAGTCCTCAGTGGACAGAACATTGATTCTGATGGAAAACACAGTCTCAACAAACATCCCCTCCCTGAAACAGCATTAGGATTAAATGTGCCACGTGGGACATGGACAACAGCAAAATGAATTGCTGACACGATGAACAACTAAAACAAAAGACCACGTACAACAAGCAACAGCAAAGATACAGCATGCAACACCCCTATTGTTTTCAACAAACGCTTCGCTTTATGGAAGGTCAAGTGGAGTACAGTAGTCCTTCCCTCTGAGCACTGAGGGCACAGCCTCTCTCTACATCACACCAACAGGGCCAAAGAGCCAGCCTAATGACAATGAGTTGAAAATTAATGAACTTATCAGGCTAGTGTTTAACATGATCATTTTGCTCTGTGAAGTTTCCCCTTTGCTGTCTCTGCTTTGAAGGCATGCGTATCACTGGCAAAACCAGAGTCCCCTTCAGTAAAGGATAAACTACAGGAGAGAGGAGAGCAGAAAGCTAATGAAAATAAAGATACTTGCCTCTCCACAAACCACTTGTCTCTTCTTCTTTAATGGATTTGCAATGATAATCTATAATCAAGGTCCAAATACAGACTTAATGAGCAGCTCTAAGTGACTTGAAGTAAGTCGTGTGTTGCCCTCTCCCGCGGACCATTCTACTTAAGGCAAACGCTCCCAGCCAGGAAACCTCTCATCTCAGAGGAGAAAGGATTCCTAGTGGCCCCAAGGCAGCAGCTGCCTGAACACTCCATACAAATGTGCTCTCTAGAACCTATTACATCCAGCAAGGCTTTCCCCCTTCCGCTCCCCTCAGGTCTGTGTTCTTTGCCTAATTGAAAAGAAAAAAAATTAAGAAAGACTCGAGAAGAATAGCTACCCACAAATATGCACAGGAGCTAGGGACAGAGTGTCCTTTTGAAAGAAACCCAGAGGCAAAGTCCGGATGAATGACATACTTTTCGTAAAGGGGGTAATCGGGCTAAAAGAACAAGGCTGTTGGAAGGTCTGTGACCTTTGCAAAGATGTGACCTTGAATTTGAATCCTCTTCTGACCCAAAGAATGTGGATGGGTGTTGATCTCACAATGAGATCTTTACAGGAAGTCTGTAACCCTTTCGATCCAGCATGGGAATCCTACACTGGGAGGTGAGAGTAAGGGATGGTATCTAAACAATATCATAACTTCCCAAACATATCGATAACTTTCTGGTGAATTTAATTGTATTTTGAACTCAAAAAGTAACTCTAAAATGCAAGATCTCTATTAAATCCTAATTTGGATGGGAATTATTAACACTTCAGATACAATAATGATCGTTACGCAAGAATTGTTTCTCTAAAACGGTAAGTCATAATCCAGGGAGGTTTTGAGACTGACACTAGGGGTGGTGGTGATGTTTGATAAACCACCCAGGGCTGTCCTGGAACTGCTGAGGAGCCGAAGATGACCTTGAAACTCCTGATCTCCTGACTCCACCTCCTGCTGAGTGCTGGGTTTACACAGGCCCTTGTCACCAAGCCCAGTATGTGTGGTGATGAGGATTGAGCTCAGGTCTTTGTTCATTCTGTCAAGCCCTAGCCCAGATATCTGTCCTTGATGAACCTAGAGAAAGAAGCTAAGAAGTATGTCTTTGTTTATTATGGAGGGAGAACTTTTGGGCTTCTAAAATAAATAATAAAACCTACATCAGATAAATCAGTGAGACAATGGTAGAAAACAAGTCTTTCTTGGGCAAAGGCACACTGGAGTTTCAACCACTTTATGTTTTCCTTGTCCTGTGTCTGCAGCTTCACGCCGCAGATGAATGAATCTTCCCCAGAATTGCATTTTCCCTTCCCAAACCCTGCCCCTGACACATTGCTGCAAGTGGTTTAACCGTGGAAGGCCTTGACCTCTTTTCTTTGTCTCTCTGATTTAAGTGTGTCTGCTTCCTCAGGGCTACCAAGCTTAATCGGACAGCAAAGCCAGAGCCAAGGGGAACATCAGCCAATCCCCAAACAATGGGTGTCTTTCTCCGTTTGTCACATGAACAGTGTTGTATAAAGACCATTGTCTCTCCAAGTCGGGAGGAAAGACACGGCTTCTCACAGACTACCCGCTCCGGCCATCACCGAAATTAAAAATCGAAAGGAATAAAAAGTAGACATGCTATCTGAATGGGGCACTGTAACCCCAAACAAGAATTCTAGTGCATCCCCAGGCCATTTGCACCATCCTGTCTTGCTGAGAATGTACATTCCCAGGTCCGGCACACCTACCAAATTGAAATCCCAAGGGCCGTCAGTTCTGCAGATTGTTCTTAAGCCTCTGAAGTATAGGAACATGGGCTGAATAGATGTGTCAAGCACTTCCAACCTCACCAATGGCATTTGTGCTTCTGTTTAAGGGATGAACCAGAGGCAAGAAGATACTGACAGGGCTTTACGTTGAGTGTTGAGGTTATAAATCTTAGTACAGAAGGCAAAAGATGCAAAGATGAGGATACCAAAGAATGTGGGCAAGGAGACAGGGACACTCAACACACTAATGGCTGTCCAGAAGATCATGGGACTTTTAGAGAAAGCGACTGGGTGGGAAGAGTGGAAGGATGCTAGGGCAGGCCACAGAGACTGAGATCATTAGAAAGTGACAAACCAGGCCAGCTTCCAAAGGCAGAACGAACCAAAAAAAAAAAAAAAAACCGCAATCACTGCCAATAACACCACCGACAACACAAGCATGTTGGGCTGGAGAGCAGCTCAGAGCCAGAATGGCTGCCTAGTGTGATATACACATTGGGTTTTCTCTCCAGCCATACATACACACACAAAAAGTTTTAAAACTTCTGTTTAATTTTTTTTTAGTTTGTGTGTGGGTTTGCATAACTGCTTGATCAGAATACATCAGCCAAGCCATCAAAAAAAATTTCAAAGATCATCTTTAACATTTTGTTTTAAACATTAAAATATGAACTTTTGTTTCACATCCCCAAAACTTAAACGTCAGCGACTCAAAGCCTTTTACTACACAGAATGACATTCCTGCTTAGGTAAGTAGCTTCAGGCTGAGACAGTACCATCATGTGGCAAAATCATCTTTAAACGGGTCAAGAGAAAATCTAAATTCCACCCCTGGTGACACTAGAGAATCTGTGAGTCCTGGCCATCCATCCCCTTCCTGTGAACTCCCTCCACGGTGGAAAGGGGCAGGAGCCTTCCAGGCTTGCTTTCTCACGAGCAGGGAGAGACCTCTAAGCCAACTTTTATGTGACTCTCACGAGGGTGCTCACATCTAGTCTCTATAACAAAATAATGGCAGTAAAATGTGTAAAATTCCTTTAGAACTCAGATAGTGTTGTGAGGGACAGACAGACAGACCAGTCCTGGGACTCCGTAAATAGCTGCCTTAAAAATGATTCTCCGATCCTTTGAGATGGTTCATCACTGCTCCCACTGGGATGTGTTTGCTGAGCCTATTGCCCTGCCTGCTCTGCCCCATCTATGCAAATCCTCTCTTAGCAGAACATTCCCCATGAGTACACCCAGCCCTCTTCTTAGCATGAGCCAGGAGGCACTCTCAGACTTACCTATTTGACCCTGACTACACCCAACTTTACCTGAATGAATATACGTGTGTGTGTGTGTGTGTGTATACACATATATGTTAGTATTTTAAGATATTAACTCTTTCATAACAACTGTAATGTTTATCATTTCACACTATACACCTAATAAATATATGATGAGGGAAAAAGTAAAACTCAAACCAGTTCAATGCAAAAAATCAAAGTCCTGTCTTGTCAACAATTCCTCATTGAAAATAAAGTATTTTTGTAAAATCCAAACACCGTGGTACACTCTTGGTGTCAGTTTGAGCTATATGAGACCCTACCTCAAGAAAAATCAAAAAAAAAGTAAGCATGTAGAAAATTTGTTCAAGACCCATTATAGGAACTACCACCTGCAACTGTATTTTGGAGCTGGTCATATCTGCACAGTTCATCTGGGTTGGGTATGATATTAATGACACGGTGTTTGGTCACCCCTATAATGAGACCTCCTGCCCCCCCCAAAGATCTGATGGTTCTAACAGATGCTAATATCCTGTGCACGCACCTTGCAAGATGAGGCACTCCACACTGGAATTCTATTTCCCTTGTCTTATGGGGGTGGGAAATGATTTATTGCTCTCTGAGGAGGAAATTGAGGTGGTTAGAATGCTTTACATAGTTTCTTTATCTGGAGGGATAAATCATTAAAAATGAAATAGGAGAGAAATCAATAGACATTAATAGTGCTAACTACAGGATGTGGTGTCACAGCCACGCTTCCAGACTGGCTCGGGGCATGGCATTTATCATCCAGGAGCAGCCTCATGGCGCTGACAATCGTGCACATAAAGTTCAATAAGATAAAACACCACTGGTGTGAATATTGCGCTCTCCTATGAGTAGCCTGTGCAATTCTTTCAGCTCCCTGAGTTAACCCTTCACATCATGTTAAAAAGCAGTACGAATGGTCATTGTGAAACTGATCTTCAGTGTTGCACATGGGCAAGAGATAAATAGAAAGGTTCCAGATTTGGAGGATGGATGGATGAGCGAGTGAGGGAGTGCAGATTCACACAAGTCCAGACAAGACATGCAGCAGGGAGGTGCTGAGGCAGAAAGAGGTCACTGGGGGCAAAGCATTGTGATTGGTGAATCCTGAGGACTCAGTGAGTCTTACATCAATTCTTAAAACTAAGTTTTGAAAGTAAATACTCGGTCCACCTTCTCAAGAACAGGCGAGCCCAGCAATGCATTCAACTGCGGTGTTCGCAACTGGACAGCCGCAGGTATGTGTGCTCACTGTCTCCCACCCATGAATGGGATTCCTCCGTATCTGCTGTATGTGGGGTTTCCATGAGCCATGAGTTCAGCTTTGCTGCTGCAGCATTTGCTGCCATTTGCATAATTCATTCTTAGAAAAAAATTAGTGGAAACAGGAAAAATAAAAACTCGACTGGCAATTATAAGAAGAATTTTACTCATAAATTTAATGTGAGACAGAGGCGGAAATTATTACGGATGCTAAAATAGGCAAAGCTTTCCACAGAACTGGATGTTAATTGACCTTGAATGGGCTAACTTTTGCTTACACGAAGAGGAAATAATCCAAGCAGATGATGCTTAAGAAAGGAAAGTTCAAGAACGGAGGACACGCTGGATGCCGTGTCTGGACAACAAAGTAGAAGTAGAGCGAGCGTTCTGGCCTGTTCTGGCCTTTGCTGGCCAGTATCCCTCATATCACACAGCCCTGTGTTTAGACCTGCTTTCAGGGATGTATCCTTGTGGGAAAGTGAGAAACAGTACTGAATTAATTACTGCACATATGCCAAAGTGCCTTATACACTGAAAAGCATGGGGCAGTGTCGGCTAATTTTTATTGATATTGGCATCTCCATTTCAGAATCAGGACACTGTGAATCACAAACAAGACCATCCCAAAGTCTAATTGTATCTCTCTGCCATACATTAGCACCTACTGTGATGTTGAACATGCAGCATGACTCTGGTATTGTGTTTTACAAGTCCACTTAAGAAAGTCTAGATCAGTCATTCTCAACCTGTGGGTCACGACCCTCTTGGGGAATCACATACCAGATACTTACATTATGATTCATAACAGTAGTAAAATTACAGTGATGAAGTAACAATGAAATAATTTCACGGTTGGGGGTCACCACATGAGGAACTGTATTAAAGTGTTACAGCCTTAGGAAGGTTGAGGACCACTGGGACAGAGTGTTTTCTTCCCTAATAACTTTATAGATCATGTCCAGACAAGCAGTAAACTCTGCGCTCACTTCTCTACCACTCCTAATAGATACATAGGAATCGTCCCTAACATTTTGTGTGGCAGGAAACCACCAGCTACTGTTCATTCATTTGTCCTTCTCCCAGTTTTTGAGGGGCATTTATTACATAACTTCTACATTCCAGCCACTTGAGTAAGGTCTTTCGTAAAGGGATGAAGGACTCACCAACCTGCTGGGAATGTCATTCAGATAACAACATAACCGGTGCTCTATGAAAGCTGTCCACAGAGATGAATGGCAACTCACGTGATACACACTGCTCATGGGAGAAATAGATCAGAGGGAAAGTCTGATTTGAGTATATTTTCAAAGATAAATAGAAAGCAGACAATTGCTTACACAGAAAAGAAGGCCACAGACATTCCCAACAGAAAGAACCACCTCACCGCGAGGCCATGAAGAAAGGAATGGGTGCAGTGCTTTGGGGAACATAATGAGATCTGCAGGGACTGGGATGCTGGAAGCAAGAATACAGAGAACAGCACAGAAGATGGTACAAAGGTAGTCTTTGAGGGACAGCAACAAGGCTGACAGTGGGCTTTGTGCTAGAACACGGTCTTCCTCCAACCCTGACTCAGGGACCGCATTTTCAACATGCCCCTATGAGACTCTGATGATCACCACCTAGTGATGTGTCAAGGGCTTAAGCAAGGGGATCATGTGACCAGATTTATATTTTAGACTGAAGCACCAATCGGAAGAAGGCAAATCCACAACCATGAAATGAGCAAGTGACTCTTTGGCAGCACAACCACTTGGGGACTCTCTGGATGTGCTCAGCTTCACCCAAGACTTTCTGAATCATGAAGGGGCCAAGGTTTACACATCATAGGAAACTGTTACAATCCTAGGAAACTGTTATTTGTTTAGATTTTTAAAAAGATGAACAAGTGTTGGTAATTTCTCATGGCAAAAAAAAATCTAATATTTTTAAACAAATTCCCTTCATGCTTCTGATGTACCCCAGAGTGTGAAGGCAGCTGATGGAATACAAGTGGGATTAATGTATCCCCCTTTCTATTTATCATTAGTTAGCCTGCAAATATGGACGTTACATAACTCATGCACCCCAAACAAATGTTGAAAGTGGGAAAGGGGTGTAAAACACAGCCAGCAATGAAGTAAGGCTACCAATAGGAAGGCTTTTAGAACTGGAAGCCATACCCAAGCCCTTTCTCTACCTCCCCCGACTCGCACAAACTCACACCATAAAAGTGATGTCAAAGAGAGGAGCAACCTGCCTGGGGCCACACTGAAAACTGTATTGAAAGACTCAGTGCTATGTGCTTGTGTGTGCACTGAATCAGCCTTGAGATTTGTGTCTGAAGTGTTCGGGATTTGCTTTAGAGAGGCTTATTGCCACTTGAAGACAATGTTGGCATATTTAAAAGGAAGTGGGGCAGAGAGGGTCATAAAGCAACTACGCATACTCATTTTGAAAATAAAGCCAAAGAAATGAGTACCAAACCCATTGAAGTATAAAAGATGCTTCATAAATGTTTGAATGAACAATTGACCTCTTAAACATAGGCAAAAGAAACGATGCCAATGTGAAAGGTTTCAGAGGAAGTGTAGAGGCTGTCAGTTCCCACAGTCTTTGGCATCCAGTCAAGAACTAGCTTCAGATCCCAGCCCTCCACATACACTTTCCTTTCTACCGAAAGACTGCCAAGAACATATGTGAACCAAGCTGAGCAACCCATCATATCCTAGGCAGCGGTGAAACCTGCAGATGAGATCAGCCTTCAAAGTCCTTCTCAATAAAAGCGCCAACTAGTACTTGCCGATAGCCAACAAAAGGGAGAATAAAAGAAACACTACCACTAATGCTGACTCAATAAAATAATAATAATAATAATAATAATAATAATAGCCAACCCCTCCTCTGGGTGGAGCTTATTAGGGCTTCCCATGCACTAACTTTTTTAGCTCTAGAGTGAACACTATTATTTCACCTTAATTTTATAGACAGGCATACAGGTGTGTTAGTAAGCTACACCAAACCACACAATTGCCAAGTAGCAGAATGGAGCCTTGAACCCAGATCACTTGATCCTAGCAGTTGACCCAGGGAGTTCCTTGGCCTTGTAAGCAAACCAAAAGCAGGGTGTAAGCTGACTCCTTGGAGCATGCCTGTCAGGCTGATGGCATTTCTGGGGAATGCAATTGTGGCTTGCTCTTTTTATCCATAAGGAACAGGAATGCGGAGTTTTATCTGAGAATACTATATACAAAGTAAGACCTGGCATAAAGGAACCAAAGATGTCATTGTCTGCCCGGGCACAGCGTGGCTATTATTGCTCCAAAAGCAGAAATGGTGCCTCATTCAGGCCTAGAAAATTCCAGGCTTTCACTGTCTCTTTAAAAGCTGTGGGGATTCGAGTGAGGTTCTGTGTGAAAGAAGCAGCAAACACGCTTCCCCTGTTTCTGTTCAGTAGGTTATTCAGGAAAATACTTGCAGAAAGAAAAATGAAGACAAAAAGTCCCAAGCCGGGTGTGTGAACTTCCTAGAGTGAAGAGATTTAAAAGAAAATGGCCCACAGGGGCACAGTTCACTCAAATAAATAGGTGTCCCTGTCAGCGTTCCCCCAAGAAACAAGGACCCAAAGGTCTGTGAATCTGCCTGAACCCCGGCACCCCTAAAGGCAGGAAGAGAGCCCCAGCCCACAAATACAATCTGAATATCAAGTCCTAAAGAAAGAAAAGTTTAGAAACCAAGAAGCCAGAGCAGGATAAGGGAGACCTCAGAGGAAGGCCAGGCCAACGATGATTTCACTCTCCGATGTCCCCCAAATCTCCCTGCACCCCTCCACCCAATGTCACAATCAACGTGAGCAAACACAGGCAAAGCAACACAGAGGCACAAAACACACAAAATAAAATGCATAACGAGGAGATCATCCCTGGAGTCCCAAATAACAACACCAAACACAAACAATGTCAATAAATCCCTGGAAGCAGACAAACCATCCGTGTCCCGCTTCCCTTGCACCAAGGTACCCTGGTTAAAGGGAGACGTGCCCTCCAGCCCCAAAGAAGCCTCCCAGCAATCTCCAAGCCCAATGGCCTCCAGAGTTGAGTTTGTTTAACTCTTACCGGGTCCCGAGATGCTGTGATTGGCAGCACAACCTGTTTTCCACTGGTCTTCACCCACTCCAGCCCAGATTCAAAATCTGTTCTCAACAGCGCCGCTGGCCTCCAAGCAGAGTCCCAGGAGAAAACGATGTTTGTGTCCCTTGTTTAGGTTCGGAAGATGGGGGCTCGGGGAAGGGGTTCCAGTCCTCGAGCCCCAGTTTCGCACACAGACCGGGTCCTGCAGCAAACTTGAACAAGGTTTTCCCTGTCTGTCTGGAGATGCTGGAGGAGGAAAGCAGTAACCGGAGCCGGACTGGGATGCGAGCAGTTGCCGCTGCTGCAGCTGCTGCCTCCGGGACAGTGGCCTCTGGGGAGGAGGGAGGGGTGTCGCTCGCTCGCAATCCCTCCAAACCTGAAGTCTCCTTCTGGCCGGACTCCTGGAACCCCTTCAGTGACCCAAACACGAAGTTAGCAAACTTGGAGTCACCGCGGGACTTGAGAGAGTTATAGCGTAGTGCGGTGCCCGACACGGTGCCGGTGCTAACCCCGCGACAAAGTACTCCGGGGGGCGGGGGGGGGGACAAGACTCTCTACAAGGATTTGGGGGACAGGGTTAGCGCCCGCCAAGTGGACAGGACAGAGCGTCCCCCTATGTGCAAAAGCGCAAAAGTGGGACCGAGAAGGGATGGGGACTAGGCCAGGCCACGGTGCATTGAGCCGCAGCTAAGTGGCTGCGAAGGTGGTGAGGGAAGAGGGAGGCGATTGGAGGGTGACCCGCCAGCTTTGCGGGCGGGCGGAGGGACAGCTTCCCCATCACCGAACTCCCGCCGGGTCGCTGCCAGGTCCCCGCTCCACGATTTCTTGGGGAATAGCTCCCTCTGCCGACCTCCCAGGAGGCCCGGGTGACGGGGGGGGGGGGGGGGTAGACCCGAACACGCCGGCTCCACCTCCCACTTCCCCTCCAGACTGAAGAATTCCTTCACGACAGGACAACCCCGAACCAGACAAAGCTTTCTAGCTGTTAGGCAGGAGTTTCTTTATTCCACTCACTTCCAAACACACAGGAACGCGGCCGAGGGTCCCATTCTCAACCCCAGATAGCCAGACAAGTCTCTCCTCCAGGTTTCTCTTTCTGGTGTAACAGACGCTCTTTCCAGAAAAGCCTTCAAGTTTACAGGCGCACCGAGTTTTTCTTCTTCGCAAATAATCCGGACTCCAGATTGTGTTCAGTAAATTCATATGGAAATGAAAGAACACTCTTATTTCCTGAGGCAAAGTGAAAATGCTCAAACCGCACCTGCCCCCATCGTCTTTGCAGTTCCCTGGAATCACTGGCGAGGACCGTTTGTTGTGAGCTATCTGTCTGTCTATCTGTCTGTCTGGTTGACTAGGTATCATAGTTGGGCTCTGGAAATAGTATCTTTACTTATCTTTAAGCTGACCGGTTGCTTGCCCGTACGTTGTCTCTCTGCCATCTCTGTCTGTCTAGCTGGTTAACTAGGTGTTGACTATCTTTGGAAGATAGTGCCTTTGCGGCAAGCCCTATAGTTCGGATGGGAAGGTCATTGGAGCCCTGCTCACAAGTAGGCCCTGATGGCGCTAGGGCCCACAGACTTTCCTTGTCCAGAATATGAACTCTGAAATCAGGACAAATAGGCCTCGAAGTGACTTATGCATATGGCAGTTTTCTACAGCTTTCAAACTAATACCAGTTCATACCGTTTATTCCCCAAAGCTTGACTTTAAAAAATAAAAGTCTACTATTCCACTTTCTTTCTGTTTCTATCAGTTTAAATGTGCGTTCAGCCTATTGGTCGGTGTTTGGTGTGCAAGTTGGTGTGTTTTGAACAATATGAACATCTGGGTAGCCATTAACAAGTGAGAACACCAATAATTCCATACCACCCCATCCTACCCCAAAAGTTAACTTCCAGATTCCCCTCTGTTTTGTCCAGTGAGGTCTTCTTTAAAGTTTTATTGTCTTTTTCTGTATCTGGTTGCAGTTGGGGGTGTTGGTGTGCTGGTCAGCGACAACCTGTCAAAGCCTGCTCTCTCCTTCCTCCAGGTGTGCCCAGGGAAACAGGTTTGGGTCATCAGGCTTGGCAACAAGCAGCTTTACTTCCTGAACCATCTTGCCAGCCCCTCTGAATGATTTCCCTTAGCGACATATTGTATGCATCTTTTCTAGTATTGCATGCATGTGGCAGTACATGGTACGGACTCTGTGTCTGACTTCCTTCACTCAGCATGTCTTAAAATTCATTACCTATGTTACCCAAATGCAAACTTTGTCTCTTTTTTAGTCCTGAGTTCTGTTCAGTTGTACGGATAACACCGCAAATGGTTTCCCTATTTAATAAATGTTGATGGCCATCTAGTTTAAGTAAAGTAAGTCTTCATACTTTATTCCCTTTTGTTTCTAACTTTGTATAGGTCTCCTACTTTTTTGGGGGGGACTATTAGTTTATATTTTCCATGTGAACTTCAGAGTTACCTTGTCGCTGTTTTAAAAACTGTTTTTAAAGCTGAGAGTGCCTCGAACCAACAGAACAATTTCTTTTCCTTCTGTTGTTTGCTCACTGGTCAACTTAAGGAGAATTGCTATATGATTGACACTGAATCCTCCAACCTACAAACATCTATATCTTCATTAACTCATGTACTCTTTAATTCCTCTCATGAATATTTTATAGCTTTCGGCATGGGGAATTTGCATATCTTTTAAAATATACTCGGAAGTAATTTAGCCATTTGTGATGCTATTGTAAACAAAAATATTTTGGAATTCTAATTTCCAATTGTTTATGGCTGGTACAAAGAAATAACTGTTGGGGGTAGCTTCATATTATTCAACTTGATTAAACGTATTCATTAATTCCAGTGGTTTTTGCTTTTGTTTTCATCTTAAAAGAGTCTTTCAGATTTTCTACATACAAATAAATTCCATTTTTCACCTTTAATTTCTTACCTATTTTGCTGGGTAGGACACCAAAAGCGCCTCTGAATAAAAACAGTAGGAGTTACTAGGCCAGGACCTTTACATACCTTAGGTCATGTCATTATCACTGTTCTATTGCTGTGAAGAGACACCACGGCCAAGGAACTTATAAAAGAAAGCATTTCATTGAGGACTTGCTTACAGTTCTAGAGGATGAGTGTCTGACCATCAGGGTAGGAAGCATGGTGTTAGGCAGACATAGCGCTGGATCAGTAGCTGAGAGCTTACATCTGATCCACAAACACGAGAGAGAGAGAGAGAAAGAGAGAGAGGCAGCCTGGCATGGGCTTCTGAAACCTCAACACCCATCCCAGTGACACACCTTCTCCAACAAGACCACACCGTCTAACCCTTCCCAAACAGTTTCACCAAGTGGGAACCACACATTCAAACATATGTGCCTGTGGGGGACATTCTCATTTGAATGGCTATAGGTCAGCAGTGGTCTTTTATCCTTAAATACAGTGTTTTAGGTTTCATGAATACCTGTTGTGAGCTGGGGAAGTCCCCTTCAGTTCATACTTTGCTAGCACTTCTTCCTTTGTTTTACCGTGAGTGACTTCTGAGTTTTGACAAATACTTTTCTGTGTCAATTAAAATTACTATTTTATAAAATGTACAAGTTTTACCCTTGTTAGCTAGTTGATAGTACTAATTGTTTAGTCTTCCTTTAGCTCCATTATTGCTTCAACGAAAACCTGCCTGGTCGATGCCAATTGTGCTTTTTGCTGCTGGGAGGGGTTCAAGACAGGGTTTGTTTATATAGCCCTGACTGTCCTGGAACTAGCTCTGTAGACCAGGCTGGCATCAAACTCATGGAGATTCACCGACCTCTACCTCTACCTCCTGGTATTAAAGGTGTGTGCCCCTACTGCCTGGCTGCAAATTGTACTTTTTGTATACTGTTGATGTGCATATTTGCTAAAATTATTACCTATATTTGGCATAATGCTGAGCAATGTTCTTTGTAAATGTAGTTGTTGCAAGTTTATTTAAAAACAAACAAATAAACAAACACAAAAAAATCTCTATTAGAAGGGCTGGCCCTTAGTTTATTGGTATTTTTTCCTATTGCTTACGTATTTTCTATCCTTTCTCTTTTCTTCCTTTTCTTTTTAGTAGCCTCACACTATAGCTTAGGCTAGCATGAAACTCACTATGTGGCTTCAGACTCTTTGTGATTCTCTTACTTCAGATTCCCTCATGCAAAGAACAACGGATTGTGGAGTACTTAGCCTCCGTAGATACATCAATAATAAAACTGCTACATCTAAGACTCACGGAGCATCCCAGAAGAAGGGACAGAAGGACTGGGAGAGTCAAAGATGCTATGAGATTTTGACATAGAAATTTTGACTCCTAGAAACGACAGGGAAGCATTGCCTATGATGCCTAAACAATATGGGTACCTAAACAAGACCCAAACAAGCAAAATACCAGAAGACATTCTGATGTGCAAGAAAGAAATTCCCAGGATCCTACTCCTAGACGAAGAGCTAAGGAAACTAAGATATGCTAAAACTAGGAAAAATGGTCTTTCCCAGGGATGAGTCACCTAAGTGGTTATCTAATACAAAGTGATCAGCCTTGAAAAAACACACATATGGGGCTGGAGAGATAGCTCAGCTCTTCTAGAGGTACTGAGTTAAATTCCCAGCAACCACATGGTGGTTCACCACCACCTATAATGAGATCTGGTGCTCTCTTCTGGTGTGCAGGTAAAACACTATACCTAATAAATAAATAAATAAATCTTTTTAAGAAACTAAAATATAGTAACAATATATAAATATATACAAGTAACAAAACATACTGAGAATGCTGTATTTATATATATTTGTGCATATATATGTATATATAATATAATGGATATAATTGCACATACATATATATCTCATATATATAAATTAAAGAAAAAGAGGCCATGACTGGAAGAAGGAGCAAAGGTTAGGAAGACTTTGGAGGGAGGAAAGGGAAGAGGGAAATAATGTAATTATATTTTAATTTCAAAAAAGTCCATTAGAAATAAAAAGTAACAGGAAAGAGAATTAGAGAGTTTATATTTAGAAACATGGCACAAGCTTAACACGTTTTTGTCTGATTCAGTCCTAACAATGTATCTTTATTTCTGTTTTACAGATAGAAAAATGAAGACTCAGAAAGGGCAACTGATTTAGCCATGATCCCAAAACTGATAACTCACAGGAGCAAGACTGACCCCAGGCTTGACTTTAAAACCTCCTCATCAGCAGGGAGGGGAGCTGAGAGAAAAATGTAGCACTCAATAAAAAAATCAATAAAAAAATAAATAGAAAATAAAAATAAAACCTTCTCGTCTTCTGATACCTGCTGTGGCTCTCCAAAGTTCACCCATGTGCTACAGTTAAACATTTCCCCACGGAACATTTAAAACCTACACTGTAGAGTTTGTGTGTTCTTGGAGTTTTTACTCGGGAACTTAGAGGCTCTTAGGGTAAACACAAATAGCCTTCTTCCTGCAGCCCAAACTCACGCAGAAGTGGGAATGGTTGTATCTTCCCTGGATGGAAAGAACTGGAAAAGTGGAGGGTCGGCCCGTGGGTGTCCCCTTTATTATTTCATACCAACAGTTTTCTTTATGTTCTAGACTTTTGTTCATTCCCCTTTTAAGGATGTTTGTCATATATTTTTTGTTTTTTTTTAAAGGATTTCTCTTTTTATTGTTGCTTTCTTTTGTTTTTTAAAAGGATTTCCCTCACATTGTTGTCTTGCTTTGGTTTTTAAAAGGATTTTTCTTTTTAAAGGCATTGGAAGAGACAGAAGTATAAAACAGTGCACAAGAAAATCACATCTATAGCACGTGAGCCTGGTCCTATGGGTTAAGGGAGATGTCTGTCTCCATCGTGGCAGCATGCCTTCATCGCCACAGTGGTGAGTGAATCCTAGTATTCTTATAAAGAGGGACAATAGAATCCCACCTAGATGTAGCCATTTCCTCTAGCTCACTGCTTTAAACAAAATTAATGCAATCCGTGGCAAGAAATACATTTATCATCATAACCAAATTTGTAATATCCTGTGCATATAATTAGAAACAATTTCATGAAACAATCCTTACTCTATCACAATGTTCCAAGATGCTTCCCTCCACCAATGGTTCTCAAATTTTAATATGCTTGTTAATCAACTAACAACTTTAAATATATGATTCCAATTCTGTATCTGGGGAGGGGCCTGCATTTATCAAACTCCTAGAAAGATGCCTCTGCTCCTAAAACTGCAACCTAAGTTGCAAAGTTCCAGTCTCTTCCAATACTCACTTATGTCGATGAGTTTTGAGTGTATCCAGACTGGCAGTTGGTGTGTGTCTGGGTGTGATACTGTGTCAGGCATCCCTGGACAGACAGCATGCCTATCTGGGATAGTCTTGCAAAAGTTGACTTCTTGCAGAGTGGCAACATCATTGGGAGTAGTTAAAAAGAAATGTGTTCTTTCTCCCATTCTGTCTCCAAGACTAAAACATGGCAGAGGGAAGGGAAAGAGGCCTTCTTGTTATTGGTGTTCTGCATCACCATGTTTGACACCATAGATCATTTCAATTTGTACTAAATAAGCCTAAGTATTCTGCATAATGAGGACATTGATGTAAAAAGCATATAGAAAATGTTTGAGGGTGTCTATGACAATGACATGTGTAACAGAAAGAAAGAAAGAAAGAAAGAAAGAAAGAAAGAAAGAAAGAAAGAAAGAAAAATAGTTCCTGTGGCATCATCTCCCTTAGTCTGCAATATGAATACTTCCTGTGACAGGCAGGGTTCTTGTTTCTCAGTAACAGAGGCCAGCTCTGTCTGACTGAATAGAAACAAATCCAAGGGAGATGATTGAAGGATTCCAGAAGAAGAGGCAGTTGTGGGACAAAGCAAGGACATCTCTGGAGGACCAGAAAGAAACATCAAAGCCGTGACCTCGGAACAGAAACAGGCTGCGCAGTCTGTGCCTGCTGACATTAATGAACTTGAACCGTTTCTTTTCTCAGTTCTCTCTTCGAGCTTTCAAGATCAAAGTCACAGGAGAGGCAATTTATCTGACCGAGCCAGGGTTTCACATTATATCCTGAATGTCCTGGGAAAACAAAAACAATTTGGTTCTTCAAGTCTTCAAGCATCCACAATGGGGCAGACGCCTGTACTTGATTTCTTCAAGAGCACAGACAAGTAGGGAGAGGAAATGCTCCCAAAGAAAACAAGAGTCCCTTTGGGAAGAGGAAATGGATGCTGAGCCACCTGTAAGATACTGAAGAAAGCCCTGACCTGTGACCACCGGACTGGGAATCAGCTGGGGCACTTGCTATCAGCACAGGAGAGTAAAGGGGACTTTCTAGTTCTTTGGAAACTCCAGCCATCATCGCAAAGCCAAGGACGGTGAGTGGTCCTTGTACTGGGAGTCACTCCAAACTCAACCCTTTCTGAACTTACTGAAAGACATGAGAAAACAGCCCTCTTAGTGCCAGCAAGCACTGGCGCTGCCCTGGCACAACCTTATCTTTGCTCCTGCAGGGAAGATCTAAGGAATCCGAAGAGTCCTCAGAATTCCGGCTATGGAGAAGTTGTTATCTACCTGAAGGCCTTTTCTTCCCCAATACAAGAAAGAGGGGGAATATTTCTTCCTTCCCTACGACAGGTAACAATGGGGGAAGGAAAAGAAGCCGTGATGAGGGGTGCAGGCTGGGCACTGGTGCTGGCATCTCCAGCTGTAGATGTCTGCTCATTTAGAGGAGCAGATATATCCCTTCCCCACCCTATCTATGCATTTGAACAGAAGGGAGGCTGTCGGAAAGAGACAGTGTGGTGTTTTTAACTGCACTATTTGATGAGACAAGAGTTTGTGTTTCCTTAGAGAGACATATACACCTTTGGATGTATCTGGGTTGAAGAAATCTTGTTACTTTTCTATCCACAGTGCTACCTGCTAACAGAGGGGCAGGGAAACCTGAAAAGGCAGTGGGGCAAATGGGACTCCTGGAAGACCTACCTAGACACTGTCCTCCAGACAGCTGCCACAGACGGGACTCCCCATCCAGCGAGGACCACAGAACCTGTGACCAATCAGGAGATTTTATCCCCTCCCTCATCCTTCCTCCAGGACCACTCCACTCTGAAAGAAAGTAGAAAGGAGGACTTTGAGAGAGAGAAGAGGAGGGGGGTGAAACGAAGAAGAAAAAGATGCACAGTCCCTAGGGTGGGGCCATCCATCAAACCCGAGCCAGGTGACAGAATTGTCTCTCTTCTTCCACTGTGTGAGCCCCAGCGCCTTTACCCACTGAATCATCTCACTGGCCCTAACTTTTTCAACCCTGAAAGTGTTTAGGATGCTTCAGGAGCTTTTATACCCATAAGCTCCTGAGTCACAAAATCGCTTCTATTTTCTCTTCCCAGGGAGATCCAGGTGTCCCTGCCATGAACCCTCCTTGTTACCTAGTCTCTCTGGGTCTGTGGATGGTAGCATAGTTATCCCTTGTCTTACAGTTAATATACATTTATGAGTGAGTATATACCGTGTTTGTCCGGGACCGACCTAGACACTCTACGTATGTGTTACAGTTGTGTATCGTGGTCCTCTTGTGGGACTCAGGGAACAAGGGCTGTCTCTAGCTCTTTTACTGCCTTTTGGAACCCTTGCCCATACGGGCTCACCTTACCCAGCCTTAATACTTGGGGAGGTGCTTAGTCTTACTGCAACTTGATATGCCAAGTTTTGTTGATACCTGCCCTTTCCTAAACCTGCCCTTTCCTAAACAGAAATGGAGGAGGAGTGGATTGGGGGAGGTGGAAACAGAGGTGGGGAGGAGCTGAGAGGAGAAGAGGGAGGAGAAACTACAGCCAGGACATAAAATGAATAATAAAAGATTTATATATGTGTGTATGGTCTAGGCCTGAGGTAATTCAGAGCATCATGACAGAGAACACTCTAACATGTCTAGGCCTAAGGTAATTCAGAGCATCGTAACAGAGAAGCATGAAGAGCAGAGTTGCTCACTTTGTGGCAGAGGGAAAAGCTCGCTTCCTTGACAAAGTCTTTCTCACAAACCAATCAGGTTCTGAATTCATGGGTTGATTCCTCATCCAAAAGGCCACACCTCTGGAGAAGGCTATATGGGTGACCAAATCCTCATCACATACCTGTGGGGGTCATTTAAGGCCCACCCTACATCACCCATTTTCTCAATGCTCTTCTCTATTTACAGCCAATCCCACCTTTCCCAGCACAATTTCATTCTCTCTTCCGTGCCCTACTTTTTATTTTCTTTCTCCTTCTTTTTCTGTGTCCCTTTCCACCTCCTGACATCCTACACGATTTACCTATTCATCACATGTATCGTCTGGTCACTGTCTCGCCCTGGCTAGACCATAAGCTCCCCAAGAAGGACCTGTGTCTACTGTGCTTACTGATGCATCTCAGGTACCAGGAGATGCCCAAATGCATCATCATTCTCAACTACAATGAACATACTTGAAGCTAAAGTTTTATAACTCAGTAGAGGATTTTTATTTTCCATTAGGAAATTATTTTTTTTTTCTGAGAAAGAAACTACTTTTAAGTTTGGAGTCCCCAGAGCATGAATTTACTTAATTCACTTAATGCGCAAACCACAGAGTTGTCCAAATACAGCCCTCAGCAGAAGCAAGATCTTCTCCCCGACTGTAATTATGAGCTCACTCCTGCTATAAAAACAAAGAAAGGGGAAGAGAAGCTACAGGTAAAGAATTAATCAAGTCTCTAACTTTTCCAGAAGTCCAAGGAAATTTATGTCAACTCTCTTTGTTATTTACCTAACATTATCCTCTGGGGTGTTAACTCTATTATACCCTGTGAGTTACTGCCTTCTGTGGGCACCTTGTGTCCACACAAGAGAAGAGCGACAGCCCAGGAAAAGCCTTTCTTGACCCTTACCAGGTATTAATTCACTTGGGAGACTTCGTGCTCTGGAATGCTATTCCCATTAAAATGACAAAAGGCTCCTATGCCAAAAATGCAGTGTTTTTCAGCCTTTTTCAGAATACACTAAGATAAGGATGAATTTTCTTATATGTATGCTAGGGTAAGCAAGGGGACTGGAGCCTCAGCAAGGCTGCTCTGGTTGGCCAGGCCTGCTCTGCAGCCCTGGGCAGCCCTCAGGCTAACTGTCCTTCAGTGGAGAAGTTCTGCTGGGTCAGACAATGTGAGAGGCCATTGATTCCTATGAGCTAGCAGCTGGAACCAATCCCTTGTGACAAACACGGCTAGGAGCTTCAGATGGTTTTCATCACCAAAAGTCTTACAATTATCTTTTCCTATAGAATATATAGTTCATACTCAAGACTTTAAGAAAACAGTTACATCCTTAAAATGAAAGGGGAAGGCAGAGATATAGTTCAGTGGTGAAACACTTGACCAGTGTATACAAGGTCCTGGCTTTGATCCTCAGCACACACACAAAAAAAGTTTCAAATAAATAAACATTTGAATAGTGTTCACTTTTACTGTCAGATCTGTCTATTGACACCTGATTTCATAAATTCTTCCTGTTTCCCACATTGCAGAGGCTAAAAAAAAAAACCTGTGAAGCTTCCTCCCGCCTTCGCCCCCATGATTAGGCTACATTCGACAGATAAACTCACACAGCTTTTGAAAGCAATCAGAGGGATAGGTTCTTTCTCTGGCAGCAATAGAAGACACAGCCTGGGTCTCCTAGGTCTCTGCAATGGCTCTGACTCTTGCCTTTCCAAACACCTGGAGGCACAGAGTTCCCCAAGTCGAGTCCGTTGTTTTCATGTTCCCAGCTCTGGAACACACAGACTCTCAAATTTTTGCAAGTGGCACACTAAAAATTCAGTGGTCGACTCAACTCGCCTTCCTTCATTCCTTACTATGGAAGCTTCTAGGGTTTTGTATCGCATTCTTTGCTCGAAACACCCGGGATGTTTTGGGTATTCTTTTCTGTACTGTGACTGAAGCATGTTCTAACATAGAACTGTCCCTTGTTGCAAGACAATAGTAGACGTGCAGATTTGGTTCCCATTTCACAGTGACACATATGTTGAGCAGAACTGAATCCTCTCAACTCTTGTCCATCCTTTAAGCAGGATCTGATGACCCATGTGGACATGGCCGCTCGAGGCTTTGCGATCTCAACCTCAGCTCCTACCACCCAGACAAGACTGCATCCTGGCCAAGAACAAGGGAAAGAATAGCAAACTTATAACTGTCTGCTTCTGTATTACAAAGAAACAACATAAGTAAAAACCCCACATATAACAAGAAAGGGGATGGTCTGCATCTCAAAATGAAAACCAGGGACTCGCTCAAGAAAAAACAAACAAACAGTGAATGAATTCAAAGGATCACATTGAAAATGTCCACTATGGTCTAACTAGGTAAGAGAAAAGTACGTTGGAGTGGGGTACACACCTGTGATCTCACACTAGAGGCTGTGTCAGAAGGGCCATGAGGTCCAGGCTAGCCCATGACATCAGGATGCCCTGCCTCAAAATATAATTAGTTAATAAGTAAGAAGTATGAGTGGTCATGATTTCATACATTAACACCAAAACAAACTTCAAATAGATGAAATATTTTAGTAGTGAAAGAAATAACCCATTAAAAATACCGGAAGAAGGCATGGGAAGATGGCCCGAAGGCTAAGAGCACCTGCAGAGGACCAGAGTTCGGTTCCCGGCATGCACACTGTGCTGCCCACAACTACCTGTTACTCCAGCTCCAGGGGGTTCGATGCCCTTATCTGGCCTCTGAGGGCATCTGGATTCACATGTATGTATTTCTACACAGATAAACTACACATAGTTAGAAATAAAATGTATCTTTTAAAAACACTTGAAGATAAGCTCAGCGACTATTTCTTAAATCCATGTTTGAGAAAGTGTTTTCTAGGTGTGATACTGAAGTCAAAACTCATTTTTAAAACATGAGTTCTCCAAAATATCTTTTCAAAGGAGAAATGCTTGTCCTAAAATTAGAAACATTTAGACTTACCAATTATTTACATTGGACTATCATCACCCTGCTTCTCTCTATATTTTCTATTATGCCCTTCCAAATTAGATTTGAAACATCAAAATATTTCACACCTAGATGCTTCAGTATAGATATCCAGAAACTGGATTGTTCTCTTACAGCAAAACCATTATATTTTTAACAAACATTACCAAGCTGATAACTCCATAGCATCATATGATGGTGCATTTTCAAATTTCCTCTTTGAGACAAATTTAAGTATCTGTTCTAGTTTCATTTCCGATGCTATGGTAAAGCATTCTGGCCAGAAGCAATAGAACAGGGGGAGGCTTGTTTTAGTGTGTAGTTCCTGGTTGTGGCCCATCATTGCGGGGACATCACAAAGGCAGGCTCTTGAGAAAGTTGGTGACGCTACCTTCACAGTCAAGAGCACAGAGAAAGGAATGCACCCATGCTGGCTGCTGGCTGCTGTGATGCTCAGCTAGCTCTCTGTTCTCTTGCTTAGTTCAGGGCCCTGCCCGTGGAATAGTGCTACCTTCATTTAAGGGGAGTCTTCCTACCTAATTACTAAGCAAGACAATGTCCCCCGCACAGAGAGAGACACATGTTCACAGTCCAGCCTGATCCAGACAGTTCCTCAGCTTAGACTGCTCATTTCGGGTGATGCTAGGTCATGACGGGTCAGCAAGTAGACTCAAGCCAGCAGGCAGAGTGTATTTACTTGGACTGGGCCAAGTACTATGTTTAGGTGTTTGTTCTCTTGCTGTCTTGGGGTTACTATTGCTGTGATGAAACCCATGACCAAAAGCAACTCGGGAGGAAAAGGCAGTCTAAATAGCAATTCTCATCAAAAGCAGTAAGGGCAGGGACTGAAGCAGGGCAGGGGCTGATGCAGAGGCCATGGAGGGATACTACTAGCTGGCTTCCTCATCATGGCTTGCTCAGCCTACTTTCTTATAGAACCCAGGACCAATAACCCAGGGATGACACCATCTACAATGGGTTGGGTTATCCCCTATCAATCACTAATTAAGAAAATGCCTTACAGATGGATCTTATAGAAGCATTTTTCTCAATCGAGGTTCCCTCCTTTCAGATAACTCTAGCTTATATCAAGTTGACATAAAACTAGCCAGGTCACATAGACTTCTAAATATCTAGAACACACTCCTATACTGCTATCTTTTATCTTCCATGACATTGACTATTCTAAGCATGGAACAGTCAGTAGTTCTCAACCTGTGGCTCGAGACCCCTTTTGAGTCTCATATCAAATATTTACATTACAATTCATAACATTAGCAAAATTACAGTGATGAAGAAGTAATGTGGTTGGGATCATGACAACATGAGGAACTGTATTTAAGTGTCCCAGCACTAGGAAGGCTGAGAACGACTGTTTTAGAAAACACTACATGCTGGACTGGTTGTTCCTTAATTCTGTTATTTTATAGGATCTAATATTTCTAGATAATTCTTTTAAAAATTCAAAGCTTGAGGCAGGCATTCAGAGGAACCCAATGGGGCATTGTATGAGGCCAGAAGTATTTTCCATTGGTCCTAGCACATCAGCCATTGGCACATGGTCACTTGGTACTTGAAATGGAGTCTAAGCATGAGGACTGAATGGAGGAACTGAATTTATCTTCATTTTATTTATTTTGATTCTTAATCTTAAGTAACTACATGCAACTAATGTTAATTAAATCACTTATATAATGTAAAGGGGAGTATAAAATAGCAAAAGAAGTGTCAAATTATCCCTATTTAGAGAGCGCATGGTCCTATACTTAAAAGTCCCTAAAGATTTCCTCAAATAACTCTTATATTTGTAAACCATTTTCAGCAAAGCATCAGGATATAGAACTTAAGGTGTAAAATACAGCAGCTTTTCTATTAATGTTAGAAACTTGCCAAGAATGAAATTGGGAAAATATCCCACTCATAGTAGCTTCACAGACAGTAATAAAATGACCAATAAACCTAACCAAGAAATAGAGAGACTTCTATAGTTAGAACTTTAAGACACCGAGAAGAGAAAGCAAAGACTATTAGACAACGGGAAACCCATCCAGGCTCACACACTGGAAGGATAGAGCGAGCATGGCTATCGGATGGAAAGTAATCTGCAGATTCGATGTAATCACCAGCAAAACTCCAGGCACGTTCTTCACAGACCTAGAAAAAGATTCCTAAAGTTTTATGAAAACATGAAAGTCTCCAAATACCCAAAGCAATTGTAAGGGGAAAACTATGTTGGAGGCATCACCATCCCTGACTTTAAACTACTACAGAGCCACAGAGATACTCCAGGTGCCATGTGTGATACTGTCACAAAAACAGATGCATTGATTAAGAAGCAGAATGATTATGGGTTTTATTTCATGTGCAAAAGCTGGACATGAGCGGGGGCAGTGGCCATGAACTAGAATGGGGACGGAGAAAGGGAAAGAACAGATCATGAGCTAAGAAGATGAAGAGGAGAAGCAAATGAAATACATGTGACATGGAAGCAGAAAGGGAGCTATGGAGCAGGAAGCAAGAGAGGATCATGGGATGGGGAGAGAGGTGGGAAAGAAGACAAATACAAGCAAAGTTTGGATGAAAATGCCCAAATGAAACCCATTTCTTCGAATGCTAACTTAAAGAAAACTAATAAAAAGTTAATAGAATAGAAAGTACCTACATTCTGCTATTCTGCCTGTGAGTAAATGCTTGATAAATGTTAGTTCTTTTCCAATCCAAATATGCTTTTAAGAAAATGTGCTAGAAAAATACATTACCATATAAATGCAAATTAAGATGCATAGTTGTCCTTGCTGCATGATTAAGACCTATTCGGCTGCAGAGATGATCTTCTGTCTGCTTAGGAGTTCCCACGGTCAGCACCAATGACTGTAAATATCTGGATTCATCAGGCACATGAGAAATATCTCATAAATGGTGGCAGTGATCCTGCAGGCTTTATTTTTTAAGATATACACATAAGTCAGGGGTTAGAATTTACTTTTTCTGCAACATACATATCTGAATATTAACTGTTTTCTTTAAACTGCCTCAGGGTCTGTTGTTCAGTTACCTTGGGTCAATCTAATACAGTGAGATTCAATACTAGAGTTTCCAGTTCAGTGTTGAAGAAGCATTCTCATGTCCAGTACAACTGAGTCTGGGAAGATTAAAATTGAAGCCTCTGCAGTCCTGAGCCTGAGCCCGATGGTGACCACAGCTTAACACATCAGAGGAAAGTTGAACCTGGGCACAGAAAGAGTTCTGATTGATCCCCTAGATCAACCATGTCATCTTCCCCATCTTGTGTCCTAAGATAGCCAGTAATGCTAACTATCATGATAATATGTGTGCTTTCCAGTTATTAGTTCGGGGGATGGTGGAGGAGGACACCCTGGGTCTTAATGTACCCTAGATCTAATTTTCTTGTCTACCAGCGGCGACACCTGTCATGAGGACAGAGCGAGACAGTGTGTTCTACATGTTGGAGAACCCCTGCATGTGCTAGGTCCTGTTTTGAACTTCCCTTGTGAGCCATATTGAATACCCACCCTTGAGTTTTCACACTCTTCTCCCTTTTTGTTGCTCATTAACAAGTTTTATTTATACCCATATGTAATGTGAGATCAGGGGGAACATGGAACCTACACTTTAAAATAGAAGAGACAGTTTCATGCTGACAGGATGGTCCCCACCTTGTGTGATAAGAGAACCAGTCTGGTGGATGATAGCAGGAGACTTTGGCTCATGGAGGCCCCATATGGCGCTGTGAATTCACCTTGCTTCTTGCTCTCTTTGTCATTTCTGTCTTCGGTGCA
The DNA here is from genome assembly GCF_018167655.1 of Microtus oregoni. NCBI lineage: Eukaryota > Metazoa > Chordata > Mammalia > Rodentia > Cricetidae > Microtus > Microtus oregoni. Next base: position 7,729,796 of record NW_024543976.1, read on the forward strand.
TGGATGTCATTAATGTGTAGCCTTTGGTCACGTGGTGTCGTTCCTTTGGACTTTGCAAGTGTAAACAGAGCATAGACTCTCCTTTACTGATACTAAAGACTCACCCACGTTTTAGGATCACACTGGATTTAAGCTAAGTAGCTTAAATATGAAGACGGAATATAATTAGCTAATCATTTACAGGATTACTTAGGCTAAAATTCGACACAGTAAAATAAAGTATGTTTCTGCCCATCTAAATCCCTGCATTAATAAAGGTGGTCAGGTTATACAACGCAAAATGCATTTCCAAGAAAGGATCCTTGGTGGAAAGGACCTAGAAATATGTTTAAGCTACATTTAGAATTCAGGAAAAGCAATCTCACAGCTTACTTTCCCTCATTTTTTTTTTTGCTTCAACTAAGCTTTTAAGCTGAATAAATTAAAGTCTCTAAGATGTTTAAACAGTTCAGTCTATATTAGTCTGGCATGGTTCATTATAAAATACATTTATAAAATCTGTGCCAAATCACACCTAATACCTGCTCAGCCATTCTAGAAATTTCCAGCCAAGGATGAATGTCCTGCCCACCTATTAATTTCAGCTCCTTATCTATAATTATTCATTTTCCTCTCCCAAAGTTTCATCTCGTCTCTGATGCATTGCTCCACACTCAAGAAACCACCTTTCCTGTGTCAGGCAAAGGGCTGCTTTCAACTGTCTGATGACCCTGTCTGCAGTCATCTCCTGTGCCTGTAAGGGTTTCTTTTATTCTTTTTAAAAGTTCATCATAATGTTTCAAATTGCTACAAAATTAATAAAAAGCAAAGAAGTGTGCCTTGAGACATGTGAGACTTCTTTATTTCTTAAATCCGCAGGAGGAAGAGCTGGGAGGCAATGCTGGGGTTTGAACCCAGCGCCCTGAACATGCTAAGCACACATTATAACACAGGGCCACACAGTCAGCTCACCAGTAAGAATTTGTTGTTGTTGTTGTTGTTGTCGTTGTCGTTGTCATTGTCATTGTGTCTTAGCATGGCTCTTATTGTAACTTTCAGCAAGCACTGGAAGAGTTTATACACCTCTGTATCCATCTCATTTCTTATCTCCACTCATGTATAGCAGGATAATACTTCAAAGCATTAACTGGTGCAAATTTCCCCTCATCTCTACTAAGGCTCTCCCTTTCAGTTCAGGGAGTTTCACTTAAAGACCTGATTTTAGGAGTGCTAGAAAACAGAGGTGTGTCCATCAGGAACATCTGGAGGAAACAGCACCTTTCCACAGGTGTGTCCCTCAGGAACATCTGCAGAGATTCATCACCTACCCAGAGGTGTGTTCATCAGTAACATCTGGAGGAAACAGCACCTTTCCACAGGTGTGTCCCTCAGGAACATCCGCAGAGATACAGCACCTACTCAGAGCTGTGTTCCTCAGGAACATCTGCAGAGATACAGAACCTTCCCTCAGAGTCAATTTTACTGGACTGGGGTGGGAGGGGCAGAGGTGAAAGAAACGGAATAAAGTAAGTTGGGCTCGCCTTTCTAATACAAACAAGTGTTGCAAGTGAGAAAATGATCTTTGATTGGTTTCATATCTTCGAATAAGCAGAAACTTTTCTCTGGACAGCTTGTTGTCTAGACATGAGAAGGAGGCAAATCCCCAGGGCAGTCTCAAGTCTACATCAGTCATACACTGATGCTGTGTGCTGGCTTTTACTCTTTGACAATCTCTGTTGAATCACAGGAGCTGGAATTCTGGACCTCTACTTCCAGGCCTCCTTCATTTGACACGTTTCAGTTTAAAACTTCCTCAAAAATAAAGAGGAACATAAGAATAATTGCCCAGCTATCTACAAAAGAATAAAGATTGGACCCCCTGCCTCATACCACATACAAATGGATCTGAAGTAACTCTTTGTGATCCCAGATTTGTCACTAGATTCATAGATAGGACTCCCAAACCTTAAGAAAAACAAATTTGAGAAAAGATATACTTCATCAAAATTATAAACTGAGATGGCTCAGTGACTGCTCTTCCAGAAGTCCTGGGTTCAAATCCCAGCACCCACATGGCAGCTCACACCTGTCTGTAACTCCGGTTCCAGGAGATCTGACACCCTCACACAGACATACGTGCAGGTAAAACACCAATGATCATAAAATTTTAAGAAATTAAAAACTGTTATGCATTGCCAATGTACATCATTTAGAAGTGAAAGTTAGCTAGGTGTGGCACTCCCATAATCCCAACACTCACGAGCTGAGGCAGAAGAGTCATAAGTTCAAAGCTAGCCTAGGCACAATAATAAAAATCTGCCTTCAGAGTTAAAAAAAGAAAAAGAATACAAGCTCACATATCAGAGAGACATATTTTTATGCCATATAATCTGATAAGATACATGTATTTATACTACACAGAGGAACTCTTACAATAAGTGATATTCTAAAAAGTAAGCTGTACAATTAAGAGGTTAGCAAAACATCTTCAGAAGTATTTTTGCAAAGATATACAAAGAGCCAGTAAATACAAGAAAAACTCCCAGCAACATTAGCCATCAGGTAAAGCTAATCGACATCACACTAGAATGCCACTTAAAACCCATGAAGAAAGCTTCATAACACAAATATTTTTTAACAAATATGAGTGAGAATCAGAATGGGAAGAAAACTGGTAACATATAGGTGGAATTTTCTGTCCTACCAGCCAGTTCCCAAATAATTACACAGAGACTTATTATTAATTATAAATGTTCAGTCAATAGCTCGGGCTTATTACTAGCTACTTCTCACATTTTAAATTAATCCATATTGCTTATCTACACTCCATGATGTGGTAGCGCCTCTTTTCAATAAGACAAGTTCATCTTGCTTTGTTCATGTCTCTTAGAGACCTTGAGACTCCTCCCCTTCTTTATGCTTTTTTTTTTTTTGTCTGAGAATCCAGCCTAACCTCTACCTGTCTGGCTATTGGCCACTCAGCTTCTTTGTTAAACCAATCACAGTGACATATTCCCACAATGTAAAGGAATACACAGTACTCTCAGACAGTCCTTTGGCAATGTGAACTGTGGGGCTGCTGTGGAAGTCAGTTAGCAGCTCCTCAAAGAGTTAAACTCAGAATTACCACATGATTCAGCCGATCCATTATGAAGCTTATATTTATGGATCCAACACAGACATTCATGCAAGAACCAATGTGTTAACAGCTTTTCTTTCTGTTACTATAATAAACACTATGACCAAAAGAAACTTACAGAGGAAAGAGTGTATTTCAAATTATAGTTTCCACCACAGTCCATCACTGAGGAAAGTCAGGGACCTCAAGGCAGAAACCTGGAGGCAGCAGCGGAATAGATATTGTGGAAGAGAGCTGCTTACTGGCTTGCTTCCTCTGGCTTGCTCAGCTGCCTTTTCCCCACAGCTCAGGCTCACCTGCCTGGGAATGGCAACACCCACAGTGGGCTGGGCCTGCCCACATCCATTAGTCAAGAAAATGCCTGCGGAAATGTCCACAGGCCAGTCTGACAGTGGCAACTCCTCATTTGAGGCTCCCTCTGCCCTCTGCCCAGGTGATGCTAGTTATGTTAAGCTGACAAGGAAGTCTTAATAGTAGCAGGAAAGTAGAAACAGGATGTGGGAGTCCCCACTGTGTCCTGTAAATTAATGAATAAAGAAACTGCTTTGGACCTATAGCAAGGCAGAACTAAGCTAGGTGGGATAAACTAAACTGAATGCTGGGAGGAAGGAGGCAGAGTCAGGGAGACACTATGGAGCCACCATCAGAGTCAGACATGTCGAAACTTTGCTAGTAAGCCACTAGCTAGTAAGCCACGTGGCGATACACAGAGTACTAGAAATGGGATAAATTAAGATGTAAGAGTTAGCCAATGAGAAGCTAGAGCTAAAGGGCCAAGCAGTGATTTAATTAATACAGTTTCTGTGTAATTATTTCAGGTATAAGCTAGCCAGGCGGCTGGAAAGAACAAGCGGGCCCCCTCCCCCGACAGAAACAAGCAAAAATATCTATTAGCTGATGAATGGGTAATAAATGTGGCATAACATTGCAAGGGAATATTATTTGCCAATAAAAATAAATGAAGTGCTGGCACACACTACAGCAGGAGCAAACTGCAATGCTGAAAGCATTGAGTGAGTGACTCTAAGCCAACCCTGGTAGTACGAGCCCATAGTCTAAGACACTTGGGAAGCTGAGATGGGAGAATTACCAATCCGGAGACTTGCCTGGTCACAAGCAAGTTCTAGGTTAGCAAGGGTAATTTAGTGAGATTCTATCTCAAAGTAGAACCTTAAAAAAAAAAAAAAGGAAAGGGGATATAGTTCAAAGGTACTGTCAGAACACGGATGAGAACCGTGGGTCATCTGCCAGTTTCTCCCTCCCTCGAAGACTCGGGAATCTATTTAAATGAAGTAGATAGAACAGACAAATTCATGGAGAGAAAAGGTAGGTTAGTGGGGACTGAGGGTTCGCCTGGTGGGTGGAGGATAGGAATTCTGGAAGCTCTCTAAGCAGAGAGGGTCTCTTTCAGTTGTAATGAGAATATTCTAGAACTAATCATGGAAATGAATGACGACCCGTGAATACACAAAAAGCCCTGAATTGCATTTTTAAATGGATGAATTCTGTATCAACTCGGCTTTTGTGTAGAAAGACCAGAGAAAAGGATAAAGGTGGAGTCTTGTGCTCAGTCAGTTGCTGGGGCAGCAGGGTGCCCCTGAAGGAACCGCTCTGTGCCAGGGCAGAGAGGCTTGGGATAGTTCAGATTGGGCAGATAAGGTACTGAGCCGGTGGCAGCAGCTTGCTGACATTCCTGACAGCGGACTAACATCACCTGGCCCTTCCTCTCTATTCTCCCATCCTCTCCAGTGTTTGGCCTTAATGCCTTGGGTTAAATCCCACTCTCATTCCCCAGAGTGCCTTGTTTTCTCAAGTAGATTCTGAATACTGTTGCCTAGAGAACATCTCTCCTCTCGCTCATTCTCTCCCTAAGGTAATCTTTCATTTGTCCAAATACTTTTCCCTCCTCATAGAGCCAAGAACTTTATGAAACAATTATTCCACCTTTAGCTCTGCCATTCAGCCCTGTCTTGGCCTAGGGGTAGGGATATCTTATTTCCGTTAGTAAAAGATGATTTAGAAACTGAAATGTGGTCTAGCTAAACCAATTAAAGAAGAAATCTTTTCTAGACACTTCTGTGAGTAATTCATAATTAAGTAAAAACACGAGCAATGCATTAGATCAAGAAATCTATGATTTATACTGGCAGCTGTCATGCAATTAAAACAGGAATGGAGGTGACAGTACCCAATCAGGGTAGAGAGGCCAGAGAACTTCAGTCCGTAACTACAGTAGTGAACTCCATTGGACGATCATAGCTCGGAGCCCACCACTCTTCTCATCTTCTTACACAAGCTAATACCTTGCTTTAAGGAGATTGGAAGTGATTTTCCTGCTACAACTAGAAATCTTAACTCATGCCTTGAACCACCTTGGTTTGGGAGTCTCTCTAAACAGAGAGTGCTTGGGACATCTCTACAATTTCCCATAGCCCCACAGTGGATCAAGAGATCACCCCAAGTTACCCTTAATGGCTGACGGGGAGGTTGGTACACCTAGAGGGGCCTCAAAGCCATGACAGGAAGACATGGCAGCTTAAGCCACAGGAAAACACTGACCTTATGGCAGTGCCAGTGTCAAGGCTGACTCCACAGCAGATCAGTGACCACAAATCAGATGGCACCAACATCACAGAAAATGCATACAGAATAGATGCTATTCTGGGGCCACACTCTCCCTACCTGACACTTTAGTGTAACTCAAGACCCTGCCTCCATCCCTTGGACTTAGGAAAGGTGGTGAATGGATTCTGTTGATTATCCTCTACTGCCTAAAATGGAGGCCTAAAATAGATTGTTAGCCCAACCAGTGAAGATACAGGTTGAAAAAACTGAAACACTAGAGTTATACGACCCAATGAAGTAGAACTTCTTTGGCCAGTGAGTGTTGGGATTCTGTGCTTATCTTGGTCATCTGCAGCAGTGCCACTTATCCTGGGTTGACCAGTTCTCTCTTGGAAGGTCACAGCCAGCCTGCAGCAAAGTCCCCAGCTGCCTGGTCTCATCTGGAATTGTTCACACTTCAAAAATCAAATGACCTCACTGATGGGATTTGTATTGTGACTGCCTTTGGGATATGATGTGGGAGTGTCATATATCAATCTGTTGATTTCATTGGTTAAGCAATAAAGAAACTGCTTGGCCCTGATAGGTTAAAACATAGGTGGGAGGAGTAAACAGAACAGAATGCTGGGAGGAAGAGGAAGTGAGCTCAGAGAGACGCCATGCTCCCCTCTCCCAGGCAGACGCGAGAGCTCTGCTCTCTGAGGCACACGCGATGAAGCTCCAACCCAGGATGGACATAGGCTAGAATCTTTCCCGGTAAGACTGATGCTACACAGATTATTAGAAATGGGCTAGTCCAGGTGCAAGAGTTAGCCGAGAAGAGGATAGATATAACGGGCCAAGCAGTGTTTAAATGAATACAATTTGTGCATTGTTATTTTGGGGCATAAGCTAGCCAGGTGGCCTGGGTGCTGGAGACGCAGCCCCGCCGCTCCTATTACAACAGGGATATAGCCGTGGTCACTGTAGAAGTCATCTTTCTCCCACTCACCAGTAATCCACACCACTGTGGTCATCGGATCAAAATATAATTGTGTACCTTGGTACCTCAGTCCGTTTTGAGACGTCATCTCAGATATCAAGGCATAAATTACAAGAAGCAGAAGTTTCTCATTCATAGATTGAGGCTGGGAAGGTAGAGACTGGCATCTTCTGAGGACTTTTTGTTTCTTATGTCATATTGGAAGGAGGCGAAACATGGCAGAAGGAAGAGAGGACAAGAGTCAGAATCTACTCCTTCAGTGACATCAGTGCATTGCTGAGAACGGCACTTCCATGAATCCCGGAAACACTATCACAATGGCAGTTAAACTTCAGCATGAGTTTGGGAGCAACAAACCACGGAATTAGGTAAGAGAAATGGAGATGCCCATAAATTCTGTTCTCTAATCCTGTCATTTTTCCTTATGTCTTCCAAGTCACTGTCCCATACCCGATACAAAGAATGCATTTTAATAATTGCTGAAATATTCTATTCATGTCAAAGTTGGTCTAATTTGGAACATAAAAGGATTTACAAGCATCTTCAATAATTAATGTAGACTTTAAGTGGCATGGTGCTTGACCCAAGTGCTATCTGCAGGCAATTCCTCTTTCTTGCCTTTCATCTTTCTTCCTTATTATAACAGCATCTTAAAACAAATCCCATCTCTTCCCGTTGCTGTAGATTACCCGAAGGACAAGCTAACTGACGTCTGCACAAATATCTCAGTTCTGAGGACAAGAAATGTTTTCCACATTCTCATTCTAGGAAAAGGAGAATTTGCCATGAAAGCAAAAACCTAGAGCAGAATGGAAAAGTAAAGATACCTATCAGATTGATGGGGGCTCTCTCTGCCTCCCACTGTCAAGTCTCCACTGTAAAAATTTAAAAACAAGGGCAAAAACAATTTTGTCTTCATAATTTATCACCAAGTTAAAGATAACGTTTATCTGAACACTTACTAGAAGATATTATTGGAGTAGTAGAAACAGATCAATTTTTTTCATAAATTTGGAAAACTAGAGCCTGTCTACTTCTTATGCTATCTCTTAACACTACACAAGCAGGCAAGTGCTTAGTGGTTGTATATGTACCTTCCACCAAGCAATTTACATCTTGTGATAGCTCGTTTACTTGCCTAGCGTGCATGTGGCTGTGTCTGATTCCTGGCATGGAAGGGAGGAAGAGAGGGAGGGAGGGAGGAAGAGAGGGAGGGAGGGAGGGAAGGCGGGAGGGAGGGAGAGATGGGAAAGGAAACAGACAGAAGTACATTTAGAGTTAGGCTAAAGACATCGTTGTACACACCTGTAATCCCAGCATTGCAGAGACTGAGGCAAGAGAATATGAGTTTGAGGTCAGCCTAAACTACAAACTATTGTTCAGACCAGCATGGGCTATACAGTGAGAGCCTATCTGCACAAAAAAAAAAAAAAGGAAAGAAAGAAAATTAAAATTATAACCATTTTGCATCTTGTCATCAAAAGGCTGCATTTCTGCTTTGGTTTTCATCCCAAGGACAATTTCTCCTAGAATATTTGAGGTTTTACTTTAAATATTTTAATAAAATATTAACTCACAACTTCACCACACGACCATGCATTGTGGGTTAGTATTACTAAAGAAAACTCACCTGTGACTTACTAAAGGCGGTGAGGCTGACTTCATCGAAGGAGAAGCAGCCAGGACAGTTGCTGTAGAAACTACTGCACCTGCACCGGGATCTTACAGAGATGGGGAGAATGAATGCACTCAATCTTAACTCCAACAAGGACTGGTAGGGCTATATAAGCAAGGAGCAAGGGCATCTGTGAATGGGAAACTACTGAGAAGGGCCCTGTATGTGGCTGTGAACTGGTTTAATAGGATTATTTTTGGAAGAAGATGGGGGATAAGTGTGTGCAGGGTGTCAGATATCAAGTACGAGAAATTTTCCCCTAGAATAACAGGACTTTTGCCTAACATGAATTCCACAAGGACAGGAAAAAGGCCCATGTTCAAATCAAGTCCATCAGAGGACTCGGGAACGTGTCTAAATTTTAACAAAAAGAAAGAACTTGTCATGACTTTCGCTGCAGTGATTATTGAGAAAAATAAAATCAAAAACTGGTGGCCATGTGTGGTGGTACACACCCTCAACCATAACACTCAGAAAGTATAGGAAGGTTTAAGGCTGGCCGAGGCTATGAGGGGCAACTGTTTTTAAACAAGAGGAGGAAGAGGAGGAGAAGGAGGAGGAGGGAAGGAGGAGGAAGAGGAAAAGGAGAGGGAGGAGGAGAAGAGGAGGAGGAAGAGGAAAACCCTATGATGGGTATGTTAAAATTATAAACTAAGTTTCTCATAAAATGGCTTTATTCACCAATGAAGTAAAAGTTAGGCTTCACCTGATTGCACTCTAGCTATTCCAATTAGTGTAAAAAGAGGAGCTGACTTTTATAAGTGAGTGTGTCTTAACATTTAGAAATGCTATTTGTAAAGATGTATTTAAAGAAAGGGGCCAGGCAGGTTAAGCATAAAATACAGTGGCAAGCAGAGCGTCTGATGTAGAGGAACAATACAGACAGTGGCAGAGCTTCAGGACCTGGGCTGGAGCCGCGATAGGGCACAGGGTCCTCCACAGGTTGGGTACCCCTGATGAGTCTGAGGTGGAGGATGCAGAAATGCTCAGTTTTGCCTGTTGCCTGGTAAGCGCTGCTGAGAGCACTTCCTCCATAGGCCACTCCTATGCCATAGTCCTGGACTTTCTAGATATAGTATTTCTCCATCCCAGAGTATAAATCATGAAAGAGGAAGATGCAGGATCAACAAATGGGAGAAGCTATACACCCAGCATGATCAGGAAGGCTGGGCCCCAAAGTAGAGGGAGAGAGCAGGTCTAGAGGGCAGCAGGTCCCACGGAAGAATGAACCCAGGCTAGAATTTGGGAGTTTTTCTCCAAGTACTTGACTATATCAAGATCTCTCCCTCTTCCTTCCTCTATTATCAATACTTTGAGAATAGAAAATTCATAGCAGGTACAGTAACAAGCAAATGGGGAATCAGAGCCACTGCTTTATTGTGCAGTAGATATACTACAGTTAATAGCATGGAGAGCTGCTGAAGCCCTGAGTGATTTCATATCGTTGACGTGATCAAGGCCATGTCAAGGACACCATGGGAATGGCAAGGTCTTCCCTGGGTGAGGCTCCAGAGAATGACCAGGCTTTCTCTTGGTCTGAGTATGGATGTTGACAAAAAGTTGGTATTTAACTAAAACAGTGTATGCAAAATGCAAACAGTACCAGTAACAGCTTCCTTGTCCTGGATGACTGTCTCATCACCCCACACTTACTACTTGCCTTACAAAGATGTCCATCATGATTAACTAACCCGCATCCTTGTCCACACTGTATACAATAAGCGCACTGAGCACCCGTGTGGCTGGTGTACCTCCATCCAAGCACACAGTGCACCCTATCCCAGCTTTCCGTTCCATGTGTCTGTCTTTCTTAGTCTCCCTTGAGCACCACGCAGATTTGTAGAACCCAGCAGCGCAAACCATGGCAAACAAACAGCAGCACAGATTCCAAAAGAGCAGCTCTCCCCACAAAGAAGCATTCAATGTGCAAAATGAATGCTACAGTGTCATGGCCACCCTCGTCCCGCAAGGAATGACGCGACCACCGGAGCTCTTCTCACTGCAGTTTATTCCAGGACTTTATTCACTTTCTCACTTTTCCTCTCTCTCTCCGTTGACCTTTCTCCTTTGTCCTCTCTCTTTGGGCAAACCTCTCCCAGCCCTTAAGTAGGCTTGGGCTGCCAACCCCGAACTGCCAGGTGGGCACTGCCCATAGGTTCACACATATGCAGCCAGCTGATAATCATTGCGTGATCATAACATAGGTCAGACCTTAGCCATCTCAGGAGTTGATTATACATCTCCATCAGGTGTGATACCACGCAGCTCGCTACACTATAGTATTACCATGTCTTGATTAATGCGTAATTATACACATATCAAATCATCACTTTGTAGCCAATAAATAGGAACTTTTTATGTGTAAACTTAAGAAAAGCGACAATCATTGACTCCTGGGGAAGCAAGTTATGCGTGAAAGACAATCGCAGAAACTCTGACACCCGCCTGTGGATAGTATTTTCCTAGGCTTCTAAGTTTAACTTAACTGAATATTCCTGGAACTAAAATTATCAGCTGGGTGAAGAGCAGCAGATGTCTGCGCATCGGGAGGTAGGAGCTCAAGGAGGCGGGCTGGTCGGTGTTTCAGAAGAAAGGCAAATCTAATCCTACCTTCCACATTAAGAAATCAGATAATATTCAAAACAAAAAGGAAAACAAAACTTATGTAACCAGCAGTCTGCTTGTTTGAAGAGCCTGGTGTTAGAGTTGGTAAAAATTGCCCACAGCTGGAAATCATCGGCTTTGGGTGTGAGAATTGGAAGCCCGGAAGAATAAAGCTAACGAAGACTGTCACAGGCCAGCAGAAATTACGTATTTAAAGATTGCGGAAATTTGGGTTCATCACAAGAAATGGTTAACATGTCAATGAATACTGATCCATCTGGATAACCTAAGTGTCAAGTTTACCAAAATGTATTGTATCCCATAATGGTTTGTGATTATTATCGGAGCATTGAGATAGGGTCTTGGTAGTCACTGTAGGCTGGTCTAGAACTCACGAAGTCAGCTAGGCTGGGTCTGAACTCACAATCTTCCTGCCTCAGTCTTTAGGGTGCTCAGCGTACACAAGCACCACTATATCTAGCAAATAATTTTTTGTTTAAAAAGATTAAGATACCAATCACTACTATATCTCCCCCATTTACAATCTGGTTTCATCAAAATTGGGTTACATTTACAAAATCAAAATTGACAGAGAAATGGCACCTTTATAATCCTGATTATTTCCTTTAGGAACATGGTTAACACTCCTTTTCTGTCCTCAGAGGAAGTTCTGTGGACTTCTTGTTTTGATTCCGATATACTTCCTGTTGCTGTGTTGTATTTTGTACTATTTCCACTATATAATATAACCAAATGTTGTTAGTCAGTAGGAAAGCCCTGTGTTTGTAAGTGGCCACCTTACTGAATTCCCATCTTCCAATTTTCAGCCAATCGTCTTCCGTTTGCAGCAGGTTTGGTTTGGGGATTGCATTAGGCATGCTGGATAAATTAGAATGTTGCATGCGCTGGCTCTGAAACAGCTGTAAATTCACAGGAGGCAGCTATGATGTTCAGGAATCCACCTGCCTCCTGCTGTTGCTTTGCTATCTTTAGCAGGTATTCTACTATGTTTTGTTGACCTTTGTTACACATGATGTGCAAGGGTGGATTTTATTATAAGAAGTTAAAATGATAGATAAGTGTAAAAACTAAAAATGTTAGACACTCCCTCCCCTCCCCTACCCTGACATGTCCCCAGATTTAACCAGGGTCAACGGTTTAGTGCTTGCTTCCTGTACTTTTCAGATGTGTTCTTGTATTTCAATGTAGACATTACATGTACATGCTTGTGCGTACATGTAAGACTATAAATGGGAGAATCATTCTGAAACTTTAATCTTCATCTTCCTCCCAGCAGGATCTTAATGCACCCTGCTATTGAGTTTTGAAATCTTTTCTAATTGGATGAGTGTAAGTTAATTAAAATGCTATCACAATAACATACATTTCTAAGACTACTAATGATGGATAATTGTCCAAGATTTATTGAACATTTGCAATTTTCCTATAAATTTGTCTTTAATACTTATCGTCTGTTTTTTCTATTTCTTTATTGTTTTCCTACCTAGTCACAGTGCTATTAACTCTTTGCTAATATAAATCTAACCATTTTCAAGGCTATAGATTGTCTGCTGATTTTTTTGATACTGTCTGGGGTCTTTTTAATACAGTAATTTCCTGTTTAGCTTTTATAATGTTACATATATTTTATATCTTACATAGGTAGGCCTTGTATTTGTGTGTGTGTGGTAAATATTTTTCATGTCTTTCCTTCAATCTATTTATGTGACATTAAAAAGTATTTTTCTTTTTTACCTTATTTTTAATTTTAAGATTATAATATAATCTCAAATTTCTTCCTTCCCTTGCCTACCTTCAAACTCTCCCATATACCTCTCCTTGTTCTCTTTCAAATTCATGGTCTCTTTATTCCTTAATCCTTATTGCATGCATACACACACACACACACACACACACACACACACACCTACTCAGTCTGTATAATGTTACTTGTGGTTATGTTTTCAGGGCTGACCATTTAGTACTGGATAACCAATAGTTGTGTTTCTCCCTGAAGAAGATTATTTATCCCCCTCAGAGCACTCCTCAGTTGCCTGAAGTTCTTGTGCAAGGCTGAGGTCTCATGGCTTTCTCCCGAGTTCTTGGGCATGTCTGTTGGTGTCAGCTTTGTTCAGCTCATATCTAGGCAGGCATGTTGGTGACATCTTATGGGTTTAACTTCTGGCATTACCAGGAAACACAGTTTCACAGGAAGTTCCCTGCTCTTCTGGTTCTTGCAATCTTTCTATCCCCCTTTTCTTCAGTGTTCCCTGAGCCTTAGGTGTGGGAAGGTTTTGCAGTTGCCTCTGCTGAAGGGTTCCACAGCTCTCTGTTTTGATTCGTTGTAGTTTTCTGGAGTTGTCTCCATGAGCTGCAAAGAGAAATTCCCTTGAGGATGGGTGAGTACTTATCTGTGGTTTTGTGGACAAATGCTCAGATTGTTGTTAGGGGCTTTGCTTGTTTGTAACATGGTGGTTGTAGGTTCTCCTCCCGGATCCACGACTTCACTAGTGCTAAGCAGACAGCTGGTTTCCCAGCACCAGGAATGGTTTCCCTCTTGTTGAGTGTATCTTAAGTGCAGTTAGAGAACTGCTGGAGAGTGTTTCTTACAGGAAGTATTCAGGTGGCTTCTGTTTTGTAGGCGGGGCTAATCATCTCTGCCTTGTAATTACATACTTAGAACGTCTGCAGTGAACATAATTACTAACGTGGTTGATTTTAATTCTACCATCCTACAACTTGTTTTCTCTATGTCTTATATCATGTTTGTTTCTCTGTTGATTCCTTTATGTTTTCTTGGGTTAATAAACTCATTTTAGTATGTCATTTTATTGTCTCCTCTTATATCTCACCCTTTCCCACTTGAGCTGTGTATGTGCATATGCTATGTGTGCGTATATGTGTGTATGCATGTGTGTGCATGTGTGTACATGTGTACATGTTGTATGTGTGGTTATACATGTGTGTATACGTGTGAATATGCATGTGTGTGTGAATGAGTGTTGTAGGGATTACTATTTAAATTCTTAATTTATCGCAATCTGCTTCAAATTAAGGCCATCACATTTCACATAGAATTTAAGAATTTTCCAAAACTAGAATTTTATTTATGCCACAAGTTTTAATGCTATTATCACACTGTATTATTGTTTTTCTTGGGTTGGAAATGCCACAACATGTTGTTATTTCTTTTACTTCAATCAGCTTACTTCTTCTTCTTAAAAGACATCGAAAGGTGAGGAAATAAAATTCTATGCATTTCCTGAAATGTTTGCTCTATCTAGTGATCTTTTTTTTATTTCAAGTTTATCTTAAGACTGGAAACTGACACTTCCTGCAGCCATCAATCGCCAATAGCTCCTCAGGTAGGGGCGGGACTTCTTGAGCTTCTCTATCATCCATGCTAGGATTTTGACTGGCTTAACCTTATGCAGGTCTAGTGTAGGCAGTCATAGCCACTGTGCTCATGGGTGCAACAGCCCTGTCATGTCCAACAAAGACTATTTTGCTACAGGTGTCCATCACCTCTGGCTCTTACAACCTTTGCTCACTATCTTCTGTGATGCTCTTGAGCCTTGTGGGGAGGGAATATGATATTGGTGTCCTGTTTAGAGTTCAGTACACCACAGTCTTTTATTCTCAGTGTGCTGGTCAAGTTGTGAGTCTCTGTATTAATTTCCATCTACCACCAAAAAGGGGTGGAGGAGCATCTCTGATGAGGGTTAAGGGATCCACTAATCTATGACTATGAAGATAAGAACTTAGGGAACAGGTTTTGTTTATTTGATTGGTTGGTTTCTTTTTCTTTGTTTGTGTTTTTTTGGGGTTGTTTTGTTTTATGGTTATATCTATTTAGCAGAATAATATTACTAGGTTCTCTCCTAAATTAGCCTATGATCTCCTGAGCCATGAGTTTTGCCCTGGTTCACGGTACCAGGTCTGAGTTATATCTCGTGGAATAGGCCTTAAATTCAACCAGAGAGTGGTTAGTTACTCCCATAAATTTGTGCCGCTGTTGCACCAGTTCCACTATTCCCCTTACCAATTATGTGCCATCTCCCCTCTATTAAAGTTCCTGCCCCTAACTAGCTTCCTGGCTTCTATGAGTATCCCAACTTAAAACATCCCCAACCACAGGTCACTGTTCTTAGGAAAGGGTGGGGCCTCATGGGCTCCTCACCCACCCATGATAAAATTTTGAGGGATCTTCCTCTTAACACCTCTAGGGACTTTTAAATCTTCTAAAATATTAATCCACTGACTGCCTGACAGACAGATATTTCATATTCAAAACTCTAGTTAAAATTTATATCATACCCATACCCCCCCAAAAAAAATCACTAGATGTATATCTACGTTTTATTGCTCACTGGTATTTTTTCCAGATCATGTTTTTCCTGTGCTTAAATCCTTTGTTTTAAATTGCTTGTGCTTGGAGGTCTACTTCATTATATTGTTTGAAAAGCACACAAGTCTGAATCAGATAATTTTCGAATTCTTGCAAATCTGAATCTAGTTTTCATTTGCCTTTGCATATAGCTAACAGACTGATTTGGCCTGTGGTTCTTAGAAGATAAAGGCGTTCTTTTCAGGCCTGCGTGCTTCCTCTGAGGCTGTCTCGCCTTCATACTGCAAATAAGAACTCTGCTGCTACCGAGATTTTTTTGCACTTGCCGTTCTGGCCTTGTCCTTCGTATGGGACTTGGTGGCTGCCTGACAAGGACTCTGTTTTATGCACCTGCCATGCTGGCCAGGGTGAACACTTCAAACTAAATCCTTTACTTCTGATAGTATTGCTTTTCAGCTGTGTCTGCTGGGTTTGGTTTGGTTTGGTTTTGCTTGCTTGCTTGCTGTTTCCTTCTTTTTTTTCTGGATGCCCATGGCGGCCTTACTGCAGCTCCTCTTTTCAGCTTTCTTACTGGAAACTGGAACTATATCTAATTTCTTCCCAAATACTTTAATTCTTAAGTCCAGTCTTTAAAATGTATGCTCAGCATTCAGGAAAAGTTTTCATATTTAATCTTTACTTCCAAAACTATTCTCTGTGAGTGATTTTACGGATCTTTACTTTTTATGGAAGCCTACACTTTCAAAATTAGCACTAGAAACTTTTGAATCCAACCAAGAAAATTAGCTTCCCCTCACTAAGTTCTTATTCTAAGACAACTCTATTTAATACACATTGTTTAATCTGAGTGCACACATTTTATCCACTTCTACTACTGAATTTATCAGGCAATTTTTCTCTTTTCATTACAGAGTGCAAATTTGTTTTTCCAGAAGGAGAGTCAAAATATGAAAACCAGCTCATAGCGCTCCACCCACCCCCCTGCTGCAGTCTTGTGGATGGAGGCAGGCATCTCTGCTGCAGATTAACACATGACCTAGTAATAGTCTTTTGATATTTGTTGGCCAACTTTTAATATTTTGTTTTTCATTGTTTTCTAATTTTTTCCTGTAATAGGAAAAAGGAACATATAAACACCTTTAGAAAACCATTGTTTGGGTTGTACAGAAGTTTCTGTCTTCCCTAGACTGTGCTAAGAGAAATCATGTATCAGTTTCTAACTTAAGAATATAAGTGTTTGGGAGGAAATTAAATATACTTCCAGTTTCTCCCTACTGGAAATTTAATTTGTATTTCAGTGGGCATCTGAAGAGAAAGTTTGAGGAGAAAACTGGATTTTTGAGTTGCTTCCCCCCTACTAAAAATATTTTAAAATATTTCCCTTTTACCATCTTGGTTTTACTGTGAAATTCTATGTCCAACTGTCCAAACAAGGTCAGGGAAACACACCCAGGAAAGCCAACCTCCACTGAAACCAGCCTCAAAGTAGAGAAAACACAGCGAACATCTGTATTTTATCTTGCCAATATGTTCTCTCTTAGTCTGGAAGCACGGGACATCTTTCCTCTGTCAGCTGCAAAAATGTTCTCTCGGCGGGAACAAGACAAGTGTGGAATATAGACTGTACCACACATTGCATGCATACCTAAGCAGAAAACAAAGAAAATAGCCATTTAATATATAACTCAATTTTGCCTCCAGGGACAGATAAAACATTTTATTATAATACCCAAATGGTGCAGCGCATAAATAAACATGGAAATGTGATAGGGCTGTACTAAGTTCTTCTGGCCAGATACTGATGGCGAACAATTTATCATCTGATCTCCCATCCTAATCCTTCCTTCCCAGAGATATGAAGTAGGCTACATTTTTTATGAGAGCCAGGACTTTGGGGCAAAGGAGACCAAAATCCATCACCATTTTTCAGCAGACCATTAAATTTTAAATGTCCGTGGAAAGTAGCTGCTGGCAAATACCTTGCTGTTACGTTTTCAGCATTATGCTTTATGGTTTAGTTAACAAACAAAATATTAAAGGAATAACAGTAGGTAAGACGGTAATTTAATAACTTCAGATGGGTCTAGGCGCTTATTATGCTTGCCTTTTTGGAAGTCAATAACTTTTCATTTGAAATTTAAAGTCATTTAATGAGCACTCTGCTTGCAGGCATTTTATTCAGGCAGGCTAGGAGCTTACGGAAATAAAAGTAACAGAGGCTCTGCTTTTTTTCTAGATAGAAATTCATAGCTAACTTCTGCAGACGACCTGACTAGTCTGAATGCGTGCATCCCGGCGATCCCATATGAGGTGCTTCTTTTTTTTTTTAATTTATTTATTTATTAAAGATTTCTGTCTCTTCCCAGCCACCGCCTCCCATTTCCCTCCCCCTCCCCTAATTAAGTCCCCCCCCCCTCAGCCCGAAAAGCAATCAGGGTTCCCTGTCCTGTGGGAAGTCCAAGGAACCCCCCACCTCCATCCAGGTCTAGTAAGTTGAGCATCCAAACTGCCTAGGCTCCCACAAAGCCAGTACGTGCAGTAGGATCAGAAACCCAGTGTCATTGTTGTTGAGTTCTCAGTAGTCCTCATTGTCCGTTATGTTCAGAGAGAAGCCTGGGATAAAACCGGACTCTATGAGGTGCTTCTTAAACTCCTAAACGCTCTTTCCCAAAGAAGAGGTTACAGAAGAAGGAAGTTCTCAGTGCTGCTGACTTATCCACCAAGCGTCTGAACGCCTCTCCAGGTGCTGGAGCACCGATGCCTTTGAAAGCCCATGTGGAGAACGGGGCCTTCTTAGTGGAGGACATGGAAGCCATTCCGTGGTGGTGCCACTGGCTGGCTCTATTAAGTCCCTAGTTGACTCTCTTCCCACCCTGCACATGAGCCCATTTCTTTGTACCGTCACATCCACTTACCCTCAGAGAATGTTGGTGTTTTCTGCCTCATTTTTCCAGATAAGAAACTTTTTAGGGTCATGTAATTTATGCCTATAAAACTAATTAAAATGCCCTCTACTTAAAACAAAACAAAAAGCTAAGGGGCTGAGATGGCTCTGTGGGTAACGTTTTTGTTGTACAGGTATGAGGCTTAGTTTCCTTGAGTTAGGATTTCCAGTATTTCCATTAAAAACCAAGTTTGGCCGTGGATGTCTACATCTCAGTGCTGGCTGGAGGGGAGATAGAAGCAGATCCCTGGGGCTTACAGGCTGTCAACTTAGCTGAAATGGAAACTCCAGGTTCAATGAGACTCTGAAATGAAAAATAAGATGAAGAAGAGATTAAGGAAGACATGCTGATATGAAACTCCGGTCTGCACATTTATTCATAGAAATACACTCGCACACCACTGACATCAACCTCTCTGGTCTGCACATACATTCATAAACACACACACACACGCACACCACTGACATCAACCTCTCTGGTCTGCACATACATTTATAAACACACACACACACACACACACACACCACTGACATCAACCTCTCTGGTCTGCACATACATTCATAAACACACACACACGCACACCACTGACATCAACCTCTCTGGTCTGCACATACATTCATAACACACACATACACACACTCGCACACGCACACCACTGACATCAACCTCTCTGGTCTGCACATACATTCATAACACACACACACACTCGCACACGCACACCACTGACATCAACCTCTCTGGTCTGCACATACATTCATAAACACACACACACACACACGCACACCACTGACATCAACCTCTCTGGTCTGCACATACATTCATAAACACACACACACACACACACACACACCACTGACATCAACCTCTCTGGTCTGCACATACATTCATAAACACACACACACGCACACCACTGACATCAACCTCTCTGGTCTGCACATACATTCATAACACACACATACACACACTCGCACACGCACACCACTGACATCAACCTCTCTGGTCTGCACATACATTCATAACACACACATACACACACACGCACACGCACACCACTGACATCAACCTCTCTGGTCTGCACATACATTCATAAACACACACACACACACACACTCGCACACCACTGACATCAACCTCTCTGGTCTGCACATACATTCATAAACACACACACACACACACGCACACCACTGACATCAACCTCTCTGGTCTGCACATACATTCATAAACACACACACACACACATGCACACCACTGACATCAACCTCTCTGGTCTGCACATACGTTCATAAACACACACACACACGTACATAAGTGATAATTAATGAAGAGTCGAAAGCACTGTCTCTGTAGCTGCCCCATTCTGTCTCTGAGTCCCAGGGACCCTAGTAGCCCTCCAAACCCTCCAGAGGGGATTCCAGTCCTCCAGAGAGTGTTTAAGCCCTCCAGAGGGTGCTCAGGCCTGAAATACAAAATATGTGTTTGGTGGCTCATGCCTATAATCCAGCACTCAGAAGGTTATGGCAAAAGGATCGCAAGGTCAGGGCAATAGTCTCATCTGGAACTAATAGACTTTTGGTATTTCAATGCTTTCACACCCTACAATAACCAAAGTGTGCTACATTCCCCTCATACTTCATAAAATTCTTCATTAAAAAACTACTGTTTCATCCCTTATCACCCTACTTTCCACAGGCACGCAAAAGGTCAAGTCCCTGAGCCACTTGAAAGACATGGCACTAAACAACTAATCTCTTGCCTCTGCTCCTTCCCAGGGGCCTTGTGACAAAACTTCTCCTTAAACACACACAAAACTCCGGAAAAACAAACCAGGCAGATCACCAAACTGAAACATAGGCACAATCTGATTTGAAGTTCAGGGTCAACTTGAACTCCTTGCCCATTTGAAAATATTCGAAGATCACCTTGTATCTGCGACTACCTTAGTATGTGTCTCAGTGACCATTTCCTAGTCACCTCTAAGGAGAGAATTTGCCTGAGAATGAAGCTGGCTGGAAAATGGAGTGGCTTCAACCCAGGTCACCTGAGCCCCTGATCCACATACACCTTCAGCTTCCCTCGCTGTTTGGACCAGAAAACTACTCTTTTTTGCTTAATTCATTTTGAATTTGGTTTTATGTCACTAACCAATGAAATAACCATGGCTAATATATTAATAATTGCCAGCTTTATTAGATTATATAAATATCACTGCCTCGAGAACTGAAAACAAATCTCAGAAACTTCCCACCAGAAAGATTCTGGTTTGATGAGTGATTTAATTAAGCATTTAGGTGTAGATTAGTCCCTGTGCTACACACACACACACACACACACACACACACACACACGAAGAAAGGACCAAACTGAGGAAACAAGAACAAACTTTTGCGTCTTGAAGCAATGCATTAAGTGGAAGGCATCTGTCCAATGCCTGGATCACGGAGATAAACGATCCCGATTCATGTTCTTATTAAATTGTATTACTCTTCATTAAAGCTAAATGTATTTGGAGGAATTAAGTTTATCAAAAAAAAAAGACAGTGTAATATAAGTGAAGATTCTTTGTTTGACACTATCCTCCTGCCAGTTGATTCACGATTTTAATTTTGGAAAACAATATTTCCTTCATGGGGCTGACAGAATGATACGAATGGCTGCGTCATTTTGCATGAAGTCATATCAATAGTGAAGGCCAACAGAAGAGAGTGACGTCACTTCTTTTTCAGGGAGGAATATGGCAGCCATGGTTCTACACTGTGAGAAAGGATGACATCAGTTTCAGAATGGAGACTAAACTCCAAACAACAATCTCAAATCCTTTTAAAGAAAGGTGGGTACAGCAAAGACAAACATTCTAAATGTTTCAGTGAAAAAGATTAGTAACTGATTAGTCACTAATAAGTGTGAAGTGTGTATTGTTCTCAAAGACCCACTGTAAGCGCCCAAGTGAGAAAAATATATCCATCAGCCTAGTGAGAATGCAAGTATTAATTCAGTCGCAGGGAACCACAAATCCCTGAGGGATATCCCAGAGTATCTGCTATGTAGATACCCATGTAGAGGCTTTACCCTGAGTAGATGGCCTGAAGATCGATACTCCTACCATTTTTAATTTGCACTTAAAAAAATGTACATCCCAGGCCTTTAGAAAAGTTGTGAGATAATACAATAATTGCTCATTTAGCATTAATCTCGATTTGTTAATTGTTGCTGTTTGGTTAACTTCATATTATTTAGGCTGTATACATCAAATATATATTATTTATTTTGTCATCTATCTCCAAAGTGAGAAGACAATCGTCCATAAAACCATTACATCATCATCAACATTCAACATCAACCAACAGTCCACATTCAAAATTTCCCATTTGTCCCCAAAATGTCCTTTATAGCCATTTTCCACCTGATTTGAGATCAAAGCAGAGATGATGCATTGCTTTCTGTTGTGCCGTCTCTTTAGTCTCCATCAATCTTAGAGGGTTCACTAGCCTCTTTGTCTTTGGTGACATTGACATCTCTGAAGAGTCCAGGCAGTCACTTTGCAGAATGTCTTTTAATGTATGTTTGTCTGATTGCTCCCCCGTGATTAAATTCAGGTGAAGCCTGTTTGGCAGTACTATCACATAGGTGATGCTGTGTCCTTCCCCGTGTGTCATGCCCGCAGCCATATGATGTCAGTTGTATAGTCATTAATGACGATTCTTGCACTTTCTCAGCTGATTGAATTCACATCCTGTAGACATAATCCATTACCGAGAGAACCAGACAAGGACAGCAAAATGTAATTTCTATTTCCTCACCAGCCATGGTCATGCCAAGAGACATTTACATAGGTCATTTATATAGACAAAGCTTTACTGGTTTTGTTCAGGAGAAGGGGTCACAGATCATAAATCCAACACTGATAGAGTATACGTATACATATCCTGCAAAAAAAAAATGTCAGGGGAAATTGGCACACTTAGGAATTAGAATTCTGCCAGGAAGTGCAGCCTGGGGGTGAGCTGCATGGCCTTGGGAACCAGGGAATCCATCATGGTCCCGCTGCTTGCTACTTAAAAGTCTGCGTGAGTCTGTTAACTCCTCTGGATGTGATTCCCATCTGCAATAAGGATGATCATGGAACTCATGGTTGGAATAACACTGAGTAGATATGAGCAATGTCTGGCATGTGACAGGCTCTCAGGGCTATGACAATAATGATGATGATGATGATGATGACGACGACGACATAAGACCCTAGGGCACTGGAGAGACGGGCTGGCCATTAAAGTGCTTTCCTGGCATGCAAGAGGAAAAGAGTTCTGATCTCCAGAACCTACGGAAATGCCAGGTGGGCAGAGCAGCCCTCCCGCTCCTCTGTCTTCGGAAGGCAGAGACAGCTGCCCAAAAAAATGGCTAACAAGACTATCTGTATCCGTGAGCTCTGGGCTTGACTAAGGGAACAATGAATGAATGCAATGGAAAAGCAATGAGGAAGATTCCAGATATCAACATGTGTGCACGCATACCCATGGAAACACTTATGGCAAGCACACACCACACACATACCCATGAAAGGGGGCAAAAAAGAAGGCGCTACGAAAGCAACACCATCTCACATGCGGCCTTCCCTGGGACTGTACTATGCGTGGGCTGGGAAATGGTGAGCAGTGAGAGCACTTGCTGCACTAACCACCAGATTTAAGGAACACAGTTCAGACTCCCAGGACCTGCATAAGTGCTGGGTGGACGTGGTGGCCTGCCAGAACTGCCAGCACCAATGCCAGAACTCATGAAGTGGAGAGAGACTCTCCAGAGTGAGCCAGTTAGCTAGACTAGCAGTTTCAGTGAGCACTGGGTTCAGCTGAGACCCTACCTCACTGCATAAGGCAGAGACTGATCAAGAAAGACGCTAGCCACCAACCTTAGACCTCCACATACACACACACACACACACACACACACACACATGAATGATGTACACATACCATACACACATAATAAAAAGAAATATAATATACAAAAACGCCAATATGCTTGCACACACCATTTACGTCCTTCCTAATGAGAGCTACCTCAGGCCCTGCAATTTGATCTTTTTCATAGGCAGGACTGAAGATCTAAGCAAGAGCATAGAGCATGGCAGACCGGTACCATGCCCCTGAGCATGTCCCCTGCCTACGACTGCATCTTAAACATTAGACAACCAGTACTAATATCTTCTGAGCAAACAGTGATCTTAATAATGAAATGTGTCCAATATCACAAAATTTCTTCAAAGTTAAAAAAACCCTAAGAAGCCTAAAGTCCCATTCAGATATTTTTCACAGTTTTTTTTCTTTTTTTAGTTTTTTAAGACAGGACTTCTCTGTAGCTTTGGAGCCTGTCCTGGAACTAGCTCTTGTCAACCTGACTGGCCTCAAACTCACCCGTCTGCCTCTGCCTCCCGAGTGCTGGGATTAAAGGTGTGCACCACCCTCCCCACCCCCCCGACCTCACATATTCTTGTTTTAATTTGTGTGTGTGTATACATGGTGTATATGTACTCACACATGTGTGTGTATGCACACGCCCATGCCATGCTCATACACATTTGTGCATGTGGAGGCAGAGTGTGTTCCTCAGTTTCTCTCCATCTTTTTCTTCAGGGTCTCACTGAACACTTAGCGAGCTATCTGACCCGATGAGGCTGGGCAGCCAGGGAGCTCTGGGGAGGCCTGTGTTTTTGCCTCCTCAGCATAGAGATCACATGGGTGCCAGGATTTACTGACTGAGTCATCTTCCCAGCTTCTTATTCTCTAACTATATACAACTGTACAACTAGACAGAAGAATCTTCTGCTTATATTCTAACAAATATAAAATGAAAACATTAAATTTAACTTAAAGCTAACAGAAAGAGCATTCTGATTAATGGTGTTAAAATATATGTAATGTTTGTTTAGAAACAGATGTCCCCTCTTGGTCTTGAACTGATTATAACAGTACTGGTTCTTTTCAATTTGTCGGTTTAGACCTCCTGGACCACATGACCTGTTGGCATTCAGATGAAACCTTTGCCAATGTGACAAACGACAGTGACTTCTCTGAACTTTACCTCAAATGCCTCGTTTGAAGGTGCAAAATTCTTCTGCTTCTTTTTTGTGTGCTATTAATATCATAGCGGTGGTACCATGAAAACAAGTGTGTGCAGCCGCTGAGATCAATTTCCAGTACCGAGTTCCAAGGTAGTCGGTCCCTCGGGGAGGTATGGTTGCTTATGTTTTCCCAAATGTCCTCTGTCTTATTTGATTTCTGTTGCTGTGAAGAGACACCATGGCCATGGTAACTCTTGTAAAGGAAACATTTAATTAGGTGGCTTACGGTTCAGAGGTTTAGTCTTTTACCATCATGGTGTGGTATGGAGGCATGCGGGCAGACACGGTGCTGGAGAAGAAGCTGAGAGTTCTACATCTTGTTCAGTGGGCAACAGGAAGTGAACTGAGACACTGGGTGTATCTTGAGCATAGGAGGCTTCAAACGTGGTTTGTGCTCTTCAAATGCACGTTATATTGGATAAAAGAGTCAAATGGGACAGAATATGGCAGAATATTGGCTAGGACATCAAACAGAGCCCGGCATCAACCCTAGTGTTGCCAAACAGAACTAAGAATCATAACCCTAACTGTTTACCTCAGCTTTTTCTGCATTTCTTTTGCTTTAGATGGAGGCCTGGTGAGTCTCTACCAGTGAAACCCCGTTGGAAGGGCTTGGTTTCCACAGACACCAGCAGTTTGTGTTCTCTTCTGTCAGTCCCTGGGATTGAAGACATGGCTTCCGAGGGGCCTGACCGAACAGTGTCCTCAGCAACAGGACTCCAAATGCAAAGAAAGACAGTGTGCCCCCAAAAGAGCTGAGAAGCAAAGCTGCCACCATTCAACAACTTGGACTGAGCCTTACTAGCTATATTTTCCTGCCTTGATCCCTTCTCCAAATTTCCAACCCTCTGACAAAAAGAATTCAACAATCAGTGTCCATCTTCTCAATTCGCAAATTCTTTCTCTTCATAAAACCTCCCAATGCTTTCCGAGAATTGTTCTCTGAATGTCCAAAGGGTACCATCCCGGCTTGCTTTCTGCTCCTGTAATAACCACCACAACTAAAAACAACTCTGAAGAGGAAAGACTTTATTTAGCTTATATGTGCATGGCTGAGAGAATTAGGGGAAGGAATTGAAACTGGAGCAGAGGTGGGAATCATGGGGGAATGCTGCTTAGTTCCCACTCTGCTTGCTTTTTTTATATAGCCTGTGACTGCCCACCAGGGGTGGCATCACTCACAGTGGCCTGGGCTCTTCTCAATTATTAATCAAGAAAATGCCCAATAGCCTAACCTACATGCCAATCTGGCAGGAACATTTCTCAACCATGGTTCCCCCTTCTCAGATGATTCTTATTCTTGTCAAGTAGACAAAGAAGAAGCCAACACAGGTACATTTTTCATAGACCGCTTACCCTGAAGTGTGTAGTAATTGGAGCGGCGGGGCTGCGTCCCCAACACCCCAGCTGCCTGGCTGGCTCTAGCTTATGCCCCGAAATAATTACACAGACACTGTATTCTTTTAAACACTGCTTGGCCCATTTTTATCTAGCCTCTTCTAGGCTAATTCTCACATATTAATTTAGCCCATCTCTAATCATCTCTGTTGCACCCCAAGGTGCACTTACCGGGAAGATTCTAGCCTCGTCCATCCTGGGTCGGAGCTGAATCGCGTCTGCCTAGGCGTCTCTGTCTGAGGCATCTTACCTCACTTCCTCTTCCTCCCAGCATTCTGATCTGTTTACTCCACCCACCTATGTTCTAAGCTATGAGCCCAAGCAGTTTGTTTATTACTTAACCAATGAATTCAACAGATTGATATATGACACTCCCACTTCAGAAGTGCTCTGTGTTTTCTCTTATCTGCTCCTCCACTATTTAGGGCTTTAATTTTTTGCTGCACATCCACCGATACACCCTGTTTCCAAAGTCCCTAGTGTAGCGACGGAGGTTTGCACACTCATCCAGCAACCAATTTGTGAGAAGCTGCTCTGCTCTGGATCCTAGACAATAAAATGCACCAACCTTGGAACCTGACCTCCAGGTTCTCAATACCCGCAAATGATGTTTGTATACAGTAAGTCTTCAGTGAATATTTTTCCATGTTAACCACTCGCATTTAAACTTTCCACTCAACTATTTACAGGAACTTTTAGCAAAATGGAGAGGACAGTGTGTCAGGGAGGGAATTCAGGGATGCTTTAAAATCTACTATGGGCTGGAGAGATGGCTCACAACTAAAAATGTGAAATCTACTATGTATACTAGAGTAGAGATAGTACATGTACAAGCAAGGTCAATTAGTAACAAAAATTTAAAAATTGTGGTTTAATAATTTCCACCTTGAAAACAGATAAGATTGCTATTATTTTCAAAGCAAACATGAGGGTGAGAATGTTATTGTGACTTCTTTAAAACCCATGGAAAGTGCTGAGTTGAAGGACCCTTGTCTAGAGGCTCCTCTCCCTTCCCAAAGCAAGGCCTCTTTGACTTTTACTCTTTCCCAATGATTTGGAACGTCCTGCCGTGTGTAGTAATAAGACCCCATCACAAACGTTTGTGGATAAATCAAGAACCTTTCCCTGTAGATCTTGGCTCAGGACCGAGACATGATGCCTGATCCCCTTCCCACACTTCTCAGTCTGTGGTCTGTCCCTCTTCTCCCCAGTCCCTCATTCTGCTGACTCTCTGAGTCTTGGTGGCCAACCTTTTTATTTCCAGTCTCTCAAGTATGACACACATGGATGCTACAGTGGGCTACTGATGAACACTGGAATCGAGACCCCTGAGATAAATGGGTCATTTATTTATTTAGTAAATATGTTTTAGTGCTTGTTACATGCCAAGCATTAACCTAAGCCCTGGGAATCAGTAATGAACAAGACAATGGAGTCACCCACCAAGTATTTACCTCTCAGTGGAGAAGGAAAGTAAGCACAAACACAGATTATTAAGAAGTACAAGCTAAAGCTGGGCATGCTGATCTTAGCACTCAGGAGGCAGAGGCAGGCTGATCGTCTACAAAGTGAGTTACAGGACAGCTAGGGCTGTAACACAGAGAAACCCTGTCTCGAAAAACCAAGAACAGAAGAAGAGGAGGAGAAGATATTTTTAAAAGTACATGGGGGTAACATGGTAGTCACCTTAGAGGGGGTTCTGGAAGTGATGGGGGAGCAGAAACAAGACAGATGGGGAGGTGTGAGGTAGATTTCAGGGAAGGACACTTCACGCATCTCAGTACATCCTTGGTCCAAAAAGAAGGCCAGTGTGGCAAGCGTAGGGGCCAGCGAGGAAACAGGATCCCAGTGATGTCATTAGAAGTGGATTCACTTGTGGAGGACCTGGTGGCCCTACTGATGATTTCAGACTTCAGTCTAAATGCATGTGATCTATTTGATGTGTGTTAAGCAGCCCCACAGGACAGTTTTATTCAATGAAGGTCACTAAGTACTGTCTGCAGGATTGAGTGGGGAATATCAATAAGGAGACCACTGTATAAATTTAAGACAGAGAAGGGGAAGGGTTCAGTTCTCTGAAATTGAACTTATTGAACTCACATCTTTGTCTGATGTTAGTGTTTTAGGTTGGTTTCTATTGCTGCGATAAAAACACTGACCAAAAGCAACTTTCTGAAGAAAGGTTTTGTTTCAGCTTATAGATTGCAGTCCATCATGAAGGGAAGTTAAGGTAGGAGCTGATGCAGAGGCCATGGAGGGTGCTGCTTACTGACTTGTTCCCTTGGTTTGTTCAGCCTGCATTCTTAAAAAACCCTGGACCATTTGCCCAGGGATGGCCCCGCTGAAAGTGTTCTGTTGTCCCATATCAGTTGTTAACCCCCTCCCCACAGACATGCCCCAAGCCAATCTGATGGAGGCAATCCCTCTGTCCCCTCCAGCTGGCTGTCTCTAGCTTGTGTCCTGGTGAAAGAAGCTAACCAGCACAGTGAGTCACCAACACAGCAGCAGATGTTGGCTTGAAGACTGGTGTGGGTGATGTTTACTGAAACAAGTAACCATCCCAAGTCTTCCTTGTACAGCTCTGAAATTTTGGTGTCTACAACTGAGAAAAGAAAGCATTGGAAGTAAAGCGATAGGAGCTGCACACATTTCTTTAGCGTTAAAATAACCTAGCTCTCTTCTGGATATGGAAATAATTGGTTTTCTTGCTTCCCATTAGGAGGAAAACACAAGCTTTGGAATGACAGAGGCTCGGATTTAAATCTCAGCTTCACAAGCAGCATGGCTTTGGCAACTGTTATTCCATCTACAGAAAGGAATCAGAAGAGGCAGGCCCCATTGGGCTGCTGGAAGAGAGAGCGATGTAACTGTGTGAGGTCCCTCGAATGTAGCAGCTCTCTGTTCACCATATGCTTTTCCCCTAACCAGTTCAGTGTTATTCCCTCTCTGCTATTACTCGCCTCACTTGGAAATTTTTCTTATTTCTCAAAAATCCTTGTGTGTGTGCATGCACATGCATCTTGTGTGTGTGACAATGGGACACACAAGGCCATGGGATGTGTGTGCATATGTATGTATGTGTATATGTGTGTGTGTGTGCATATGTGTGTGATGTTTGTGTATATGTGTGTGCATGTGTGTGTATGTATTGTGTATGTATGTGTGTGATGTTTGTGTATGTATGTGTGCATGTGTGTGTATGTGTTGTGTATGTATGTGTGTGATGTGTGTATGTGTGTATTGTGTATGTGTGTATATTGTGCATGTGTGTGTGAGTGTGTGTGTGTAGGTCAGAAGACAAGCTCAGGTGTTGGTCTTTCACCTTCTGCCTTGTTTGAGATGGAATCTCTTGGTCAATGAAAAGTGGGGAACCCCACAAGTCTCCCATCTCAACGTAGGAGTGCTAGGGTTGCAAACAAGTCATCCAGCCTGGCTCATGTGGGTTCTGGGAACCCGAACTCCTGTCCTCACGCTCTTATAGCAACTACTTTATCCACTGCTCCTCCTCCATAGCCCCCAACACTCTGGAAACCTCTGACTCAATGACTTCTCCCTTTTCTCAAGGCAAACTAAACAGAAGACTAAGCAGCCTTTGTGAGGAATCTCTCTGTGTTGTCATGGTGGTTGTACACACACACACACACACACAGTTGATAATCACTCTGGACCTCCATGTATACCACCGGACCTGGCTGTGAAGCATCCCTAGGAAGGCAATGCAGCCAGCTGGGAGCCTAGGGGCAGGAAGGTATCAGTACTTAGCTTTCAACACAGGAGCCCAGCTTTGATTGGTTCACCCTACCCTACCTTCCGGCTCCACCCTGCTCCCTGGGGGGTGTGGCTGCAAACAGGAAAATACCAACATAGAGAACTGTGTTTTTAGAAGAAAATGGGAAGGAATGCTTTGTGCTGCTGTAGAGGAGGAAAAGGACCTCCTCCCCTTCTACTGCAGCTGACCAAGTTGCTTGCCTCTTTGGAGATAAGAAAAACAAGGAATAGTGTAAACTCATCTGCCGCCTACAGCATGTGTTAAGATACCAAAAATGCAGACTTGTTTCTTTTCATTGTGCATATCTTTTCATTTATCTCACTGACCTCTGTTTGAACCCCCTCAAATAACAGAACTTTCCAAATATGAAAAGGTTCATCTGCTATCCCCAATCAGGACAGGGTGTTGATGCAGTTCCTGCTTTGGAAGCTAGAGGGCAGTGCAGGTCTCTCTACCCTCCCTTAGACTTGCACACTTTGGGGCAAGGACAGAAGGGAGGAGACACAAAGATAGCTGACTTGGGAAGACACAAGTGTCATGAAGTTCACAGACGACCTTTTTGCCTTGCTTACTTTCTCCTGGCGCACACTTAGCTGCCTTAATACTCAGCCTCCAGCAGCCCCAACTTGTCAGGTACCCTCTCCCTATACCCCGTTCTACAGCTCTCCACCTGTAAGTCCCACCCTTCCGTCTTATTTGCATACTCATTGGGTACCTCCCTTAATATCGCAGTAGCAGCTTTCTGGACTCTCTACCAGTCCGCCCAGGGTTGACCTGAGACTTCACAGTCCTGATTGAACAAGGCAACTTGGTGTGTGCAATCACAGGGCCGGCCGTGCCGGCAGAACCTAATTCCTGAGAGGGCGGAGCTGGCCGGCTTCCAAGCATCACCAAGGGCAGGGAGGAGGCCTTGAGGAATAACCAGCAATGCCCAGCGCAGAGCTCAGTGCACGGGTGTCCAAGGTGCCTTCGTGAGTCATGGGAGAAACAGGAGCGGCTGGTTTGGGTGGGCAGGGTCAGGTGAGAAACTCAAGCCAGGGTAAGGGAAGCTGCTGTGACCTCATCTTAGGACTGCAGACAGTCTTGTGATTTCCAAAATTAAAAAAAAAAAAAAAAAAATGTTGGCTTGTCTCTAACTTTGTGTAAAGACGGGAGAGCGTTGGGGTTTTCACACCTCTAAAAGGTGAGAAAACTGAACTGGTAAAAGGGTGTGTCAGCCTTTTCTCTATCAAGACGTTAATGACGGAGCTGAGCTAGGCTCCAGTGTGAGAGGGAGAAGATAAAGCCAAACACGGCAGCTGCGTATAAAAGCAACCCTCAGCGAGATGGAGGTCAAATTACTTACTCCCTCAGCTACATCACAACCCTGTCTGGGTCTACAGCGTGCCTGAGTGCTGGAGAGAAGGGGGGAACAGAGAGAGATCCCACAAAAGGCACATAAAAAAAAAAAAAAAGCAAAGGGCGATACAGTTGTGGGAGTTTGACACCCTCCCGCCACCAGCCAGCTAGGTGACAAGAGGCTTGATAACCATTGTCTCCCCTCCCCCTCTAAGGACAGACAGAGTCCCTGTCCCACTGCTGCACAAGAGACAACTGCCACCACACCGGAGGACTTTGCTCACGAGAAACCTCTCTTTGCAATTCAGACGGTTTGGTAACCTCTCCAGTCTCCTTGAAATATTTATTTATTCATTCGTTCATTTTTTTTTTCCTTCAAAAAGGAGTCTCACGAGAAAATTAGGCTGGCCTTAAACTTGCCACCCTCCTGCCTTGGCTTCCCTAGTTCGGGGATTACAGGCGCACTGAGCCGCACCTGCCCACCCCTATTTGAATTTTCAAGGAAGGGAAGGGAGAGAAAGGAGCAGATGTGGAAAGTGTCTTCGCAGCCTGCAGTTTGCCAGGAGAAATGGGTGTTTGTTTTGTTTTTAGATAAACCATCCTCTTTTAAAGAATTCTGTTTAAAAGTTAATGTGTCTATAGCCTGCACTAATTAGATTCAGGGAAGACACAGACTTGTCAGGGATGTGGAAGAGGGGTTCTGGGAGAAGCTGGGAGTTGCTATGTTCCAAATGCAATGTATACATACATGAAATTCTCAACTAATAATAATAAAAGTATTTAAAGTATTTGTATCAACGTGAATCATCACATATTCTCTGTTTTATATCCACTTTAGTAGATATTTTTAATTTTATTTAACATAACTTCTTTATTGGATCTTTGGGAATTTCACATCAGGCCTCCTAACTCTGCCCACCTCCCAGTACCTGCAAATCCTCCCCTCGCCCTCGGAGTGCCTCCCCACAAAAGAAAATTTTTAAAAAAATCAAACCAACAAAAACAAAACAAACACACAAAAACCGTCTTCTCTGTTCCACCTTTCCCACCTCTAGATTTTTTATTTTTATATTTAGACATGGCCTCACTAGGTAACCCTGACTGGCTTAGAACTCACAGAGAACTGTGTGCCTCGGTCTCTGCCGTGCTAAGGCTGAAGGCATGTGGTATCACACCCAGCCACTTTTGTCCATTTTTAAGTGCAACAAACAAACCTTTTCTTTTTTTTTTTTAATATGCATTGGCATTTTGCCATGGGTGTCGGGTCCCCTGGAACTAGAATTACAGACAGTTGTGAACTGCCATGTGGGTGCTGGGAACTGAATCTGGAAGAGCAGTCAGCGCTCTTAACCCCTGAGCTGTCGCTCCAACCCGCAAGATACAAACATAGAGAAGTACCAAGTAGAGTCAAGCAGATGCTCATATTAGGAGGAAGACGGAAGAAATTGCCTTAGGTACCTTGTTTGTAGACGCCTACTGCTGCTGTGATGAGTACAGCTCACACGGGAGGGTGCATAAGATTTCATACCTTTGACCTTTGAAATATCCATTGGATACTATTCTATGCGTGCGTGTGTGCATGCGTGTGTGTGTGTGTGTGTGTGTGTGTGATGTGATGAACTCAGATGACAGGCAGCAGGCCCCAGGCACACTACTGATCTTGCAGAAACCCTCATCTGAGAAGAACCTGGACTGTATTTCATGGATCTAGCTAGGTGCCAGGTCTGCCCTCTCCTCTTCAGACTTCAGACAGGAATTTCTTGCAAAGATCTCAAGAGGTGGCCTGTTCCAGCCCTGGTTTTAGTAGTAAGTCAGTGTGCAGCCTGCTGTCCGCAATGGGCAAGGACGCAGGAGCTGTGGAGGGCAGGGACGCAGGAGGCAGGAGCGTGCAGAGAGCAGGGTAGCACAACAAGGGTGCGTTCCAGTAGGGCCGGTGACTCAGCTCAGCAGCTTAGCAGGCCTTAGGATGTTTGACTCCTCTTCGGTTTACCTGTTACCTACATCAAGCTGCCTTGTTCCAGATTCCGCCTTGGCAAACACTCAACTGTAGCTTCCGTCTGTGCCACAAATGTCATTTGAAGTTGCTGAGGGACGCTAACTAGAAGGCCATTTTACAGAACACCTAAAGCTTCACCGAACTTCTATAAGCTGGGCCCCAAGTGTCTTGGAGACACTTCCCAAGACTCCTTGTGGGCGTCTGGTTTTTCTTCTACCAAGAACTTTATTCTACTCTAAAGTTTAAAAAGGCCGAGTAACTTGAGTAGAGTCCAGGTGCATGCCTTTAGAAGTGTGAGTCCCGGGGCTTGTTCACAGGTGGCACACGCGTCTTCCTGAAGAAATGCTTCAGCTGAAGCAATCACCAAGTAATGCGACCGTATTCTCATGAAACTGGATGTTAAGTCTCACGTTCTGGGGCAGCACACCAAGCTTATGTGTTCACCTCTACTCACTCACCGTCATCCAGCGTTGGCAGTGAGGAAACAAGGCGGGACCAAAGGCAAGATGACATCGCCAGAAAGAAAGCCATCAGTGAGAGATATTCTGTGAAGAGTGTCTTGGCAACAATAAAGAAGACAGGATGGATGACACCCAGAGCCAAGGGCCCAGCTTTGTAAAGCCTACAGTGCAGGCAGAATCATTTTACTACCTTGCAAGAATGCCAAAAGGCCCTAAATTTGTAGAAGACAGACACGTCAGAAATAATTGGCTGAGGAGCAGTGTTGAGTGTAATTAATCAAGGGTTACTTTATGAAATACCTGGTCCAGGTAGCCCCTCCCACTGCATTCCAATCTCCTTGCATCAAAGCAATTAGAGACCTAGAGACCATGGAATTTGACCTGCCAAACGGGCTGCCTTCCTACCCCACCCGCCTGCCTACCTGCCCTAGTCCTAAAGCCCAGTTCCACCC
The DNA here is from genome assembly GCF_018167655.1 of Microtus oregoni. NCBI lineage: Eukaryota > Metazoa > Chordata > Mammalia > Rodentia > Cricetidae > Microtus > Microtus oregoni. Next base: position 7,763,562 of record NW_024543976.1, read on the forward strand.
TTAGAGCTCACGTCATTCCTCTCAAGGGAATCTCATGACTGGCTGTAGCAGCCCAAGGTGGAGGTAAGGGATGGGGCAGGCACCCCGGTAATACTCCAAGGATTGATGCTAAACACCTAAGGAAATCAACAGCCACGCTATGACAACAGCCAAGATATTGGGAGGGAGTCAAGGAAACGTTGGAGGTCTACACAACTGTTCTGTCTCGATTACTGTGGCTAGAATATCAAAAAATCATCCATCTAAATGCCTTAACAGGGTGAATCTTGTCTGTAAAATCAGAAAGCCAAAACTTCTTAAAGAAGTCCAAGCCATGAAAGGAAAGTTCACTGAGGTTGCCATCTGCCCTGTCCTACAGCATCCTACACGCTGTTTCTGAGAGCAGGGTATCCAACAGAAAGACTGACTCCACCCCAGCGGAGACAGAAGGCTAATCTGGCTGACTCAGAGCCAGGAATAGTACTGACACGGAGCTCAGAGAAACGGGGCCAGGCATTCAGTAAGAACGTGGCTGGACTTAATTCAGAACCCAATGGATATGTCTACGTGAGGAGACACCTGCGTCTCCTTGGCAGGACATTCGGAGACCTCTTACATCAGCCTAGGGTATCTAATTAGGAGATGATTAAAGGTGAACTAAATGACACAAAAACAAAGTAAAACAAAACAGGTTTGCTATTTTTAAAAAGGAACAACCTGAAGACAAGAGTTACTGGAGATAGAAAAGGGTAGCTGCTTAAAAAAAAAGCAAAGGAAAACAAACAAAACCTTTTGTCTGTGATGAACAAACAAGATGAAAAACATAATCAAGAAAATCTACCAAAATGAGCAAAAAGAAATTTAAAAATATGAAGAAACAGTTCAAATCAAAGAGAGTCTACCGTCCTAGATCCACCTAATGTACGTGTTGAAGGGAATTGAAAAAAAAATACAAAGTAGTTTGCAGCTGGGTTCGGTGACACACACCTGTAGTCCCAGCCCTTGGGAGGCTGAAGCAGGGCAATCAGTTCAAATCCACTGTGGGCTACATAGTGACAGCTTGTCTCAGAAAAACTGTGTCTCGGGGTTGGGGAGGTGGTTCAGCTGGTAAGAGTAATGGCTGCCCAATGGCCTGAGCTCAATCCGCAAAGCCCACAGGGTGGAAGAGAATTGACCCCACAAGTTTGCCTCTGACCTCCACACGGGCACCACCACCAGGGCTCAAACACCACCTCCCCAAGCACACTTTTTTTAAAAAAAAAAAATTATTTTGGAGCTGGAGAGATGACTCAGTGGTTACCTGTGTACTGTTCTCGCAGAGAATCCAAGTTCTGTTCCCAGGACCCGTGTTAGGCAGCCTCAACCACCTGTAACTCCAGCTACAGGGGAGCCAACAACCCCTTCTGGCCTCCGAGGGCCCCGCACTCACAAACCCATACTCACCTACAGACACATAAATAGACCCAGTTTCAAATATCTTTCTTAAGAGTATTGAAGCCTGTAGTACACATACGCATTGGAAATGAATATGAAGTATTATCCAGCCATAAACGTGGGCGGAGTCTGTACTACCGCATGGAACCGCATGGACGAAACCTTGAAAACAGCGAGCAGAGGAACCAGACAGAAAGGCACGCGTTGGATGATGATGTCCATGAACTATGTTGGGCAGAGGGATGAGTCACATCCTAAGTGTGTCATCGTGGATTTCATAACCTACTCAGAACGGCACGAAATCTAAAACTTAGGAATTGCTTTTGGGGAAATTGTTCACATTGTATTTATTTTTGGAGGTTTTCGCTGTGGTGTTTCCACACCACAGTAGACTGCCGGGAGCTGAAATCAGAGAAAGGCAAACAACTGATGAGAGAAGCCATTAGAATAATAGATTTAAACAAAAAAAAATCCCCAACAAATACTCTGATTGAGAAACTATTGGGCTCAGTGATGTCACACTCCACTCTCAACAAAAATGCAACAGATCCCACTGGTGGTCTGATGGTGTCAATTGAGAACCCAGGCTCTTTCCGTCACCCCACCCCACCCCCACTCTGCTGTGCAAGCGCTGGCTATGGTCTCCCCTCAGCTGCTAACATGCCTGCTACTTTCAGGGGTGAGAGTTTACACTCCCATGTCCAACATTGGGAAAGGAATTAGCAGAACCAAGAGGAGCAATCCCGCATGGTGGTCTTTTGCTTCTTTTTCAGAGACCAATCGTTCCCTCTCCAACCCTCTCGCCTCCCCCCTACTCCTACACTGCTCGGGCCAGAGCTAAGTAACTTTTTTCTTTCTAAACCAACCACAGGCAAGAGAATTTAGTTTACCACTACTGACAGCCAACCACAGCTTACCAGCTGGGACTGAGCACGGTACTCTTTGGCAAGGAAGAAGGAGCAGACTTTTGGACAGACAGCTTTACTGGGCTGACTGGTAAATCAACAGACTGATCAATCAACAGCCAACCCCATCTCCGTGAGGAGAGGACTGTGAGCCCCTCTGTCAGACTCACACAACCCAGAGTCTTTCCTGCAGGAAGGCTCTCTAGCAGTGAGTCCTCTGTCCCGTGGTCATTTAATGGGTATTAATCTTCTGAAATAAAATTGTTAGTCATGTGTTGGCATCTGCAAATTAACACTGGCTTCTGGGGAGAAACTTGAGGGGGGAAAAATCACACCACTGCATTTTTCAAAGGTCCAACATCAAAAATTTATCAAGTGTAAAAATCCAGTCCGCTTGATACTGTTAGAACGATTATTAATATTACAAATAGCTCCTGGCAACAGGGCACATCTGACACCTGAAGAATGAAGGAGAGCCAAGTGTTCTGCTCTCTGGACTAAGGAAAGTTAGTCCTTAGGATGCATTTCTCCTTTTTGTTGGTGAGTCCCTGGTGCATCTTGATGCAAAGGCTTCCTGGCCGTTCTGTTTATCAGGCAGGTACTGGTGCTTCTCAGCAGCCTCGTCAGGACTGATTTACTAATCCATCCCACAGACGGTCTGTGAAATCTCTCCAGCCAGAGCCCGCAGTGCCTCGTAATTCGCGCCTATTTTAGGTGAAGGACTTAATGCAGAGATGCGATCTGACAGACGAGTGCTGCTCACCGGTTCACTGTCAGAGCAAGTCTGAATAATTAGCACAACCGCTCCTCTTCCGAGATATTAATACCTTACATCATAAATGTCAGGCGCAGCGCAAAGACGCAACTAGCAAACCTGGGAAGGGAAGGGCGCCCATAAATCACAGCTGTGCGCTCTTGCCTTCCATTTTACTACCAGGAAATAAACCTGGGCTGGGGAAGATTGTAAAAATCTTGCCCTTCTCTAACTCATTACTTAGTACCATGCCTTGCCTGAAGGGAAGGCTGGGCGAAGGGTGGGGGTTTCTCAGCTGGTGGGGGTGGGGAAGAATGATGTTTGGGGAAGAACCAGAGGGGTCAATTGAAAACAAAAACTTCACAGTACCACTCTCAAAGGGTAGTCCCTTTACCTATGACCCCCGTGCTCTGTGCCTTTGGGGGCACAGAGACTAGGAGGTTATAGAATGCTACTCCTCGTGAAAGATGTTTTTCTTTAAAACATCTTAGCTTCAACCTACCCAGAGAAGGAGATGACTTTTGTGGCCAGAGACTAAGTGTGAGTATGGCTGTTATGGTGAAATGTTCATCAACTCCCATCCGTGAGCTCTGTGGGGTTCCTGGGCCTCAATTAAACATCCTATTCGGATCAGCTGGACCCTGACAGTTTGTAAGACTACATCTGTCTCCAACCCCAGCCACAAGTACGAGTGTCTCCCCATTGCAGTCATGGGGTCTCAGATTTAGATATGGAATCTCTACTTACTAGGGGTGGTGGGGAAAGAGCCGACATTTCTATCCTTAGAGAGTTCTACTTGTTAGAGCTGTCCAGGATATTGGACTGAGGTGGGTCTTCAGCCTGTTTCTTCCCCTGGCACCTCATGGGATAATTCTAATTCTTCTTCTTCTGGAAGTCCTTCATGCATTCAAAAGTCCTGTCCAAAGATGCTATATATTAAGCTGACTGACCCCAGGAGCATCAGCTGTGTGATGGATTTTCAGTTCTTGCTCAGAGCAAAACAGTATTTCGGGCCCTCTTAATGAGCATCCATACAAACACAAGTAAAGCACAACCCGGAAAACAGTGCTTACACTTTGTTGAAACCTTATAGCCACCATCTTATTTTATCTTGCCTACGGGCTACAGAGGAGCCAGAAATAGGCTCAGTGGCTAGAGGCACCTGGTGCTCTTCCAGCAGAGGACCTGACTTCAGTTCCCAGCGCCCACACTGTGCAGATCACAACCACCTGGAACTCCAGTGCCAGGGGACCCAACAATCTCTTCTGTCCTCAATAGGTGTGTGTCTGTGTCCGTGCACACACACACACACACACACACACACACACAAACTTTTTAATTAAAAAAAAACTGTTGTACAATAACATTATTATGCCCGCAACTTAAGGATGAAGAATTTGAAACTCTAAGACCTAAGTCAGAGTCTTCTGTTCCTGTGGTTTGCATGGTGCAGGACCAGAACTGGTCAAGGCCAGAGCTTTCAGCCCCTGTGTCATTCCGTATCTGAATCTAGAACAATCAGTCCTTCGTTTTTATGAAGATAAAGGTCAAACATGCTCCTTTGTTGGCTCTCACGATTCTTCCCCAAATCAATATCATCAACTCAAACTTCTCTTTTGATTCCTAAATTCTTATACCCAACTGGCTTCCAAGCATCATCCACATAGACAATTTCTGGTTACCTCAATTTCAACAAATCCAAAAATGAACACATCTAGTTCCTTCCCAAACATAGGCCTCCCTCAACAGAAAATGGCTTCATTTCTACTCAGCTGTCCCCTTTGAACCTTTCTCTTACACCCCCATTCAAATGTGGGCTTGCCATCCCACAAAAACAATATCCAAGCTCCAAGGGAACTCTGACACCTTCCTCCCTCTCCAATTTTACCCTCATTATTTACCCCACAATTTTGACAAACCTGCTCCCATTCCTGCAGTGATTTAGTTTGTGTTACCTGGAAAGCTTTACGCCTGCTCCCTCTTCCTGGAAAATTCTTTCTTCTCCCCAATGCCCGGTGAGCCAACTCATATCCACCCTTTAAATTTCAGCCCGTCAGCTTCCCGAGGTAAGCTTCCCTAATTGTGAACATGACACATTGCTGCGCACACTAATTTATTCCACCATTGCCTGTGCTATCGTTTATTGTAACATCGTAATTATTTCCACAAAAAAAGGAATTATTTCTTGCTCATCTGTAAGTTTCCAGCTTGGAACAAAGGGAGAGTTTGAAAATATCTGTTGAACAAATGAATAAAGAAATAAAATAATTGCTATTAAATCCCTGTCGCCACGGTGCCTGGCCTGTGTGACGCCAGCACAGGGCGGCACCCTTTGCCCACCATGAACCTTCCTGCCACCAGGTCCTGTCCATCACTTCAGATTGTTGGGATGCTCTGGGACCCTAATCCTCCCACATGGTCTCTAGCCCATTAGCTATCACTGCCAGTAGTATACACTGAGTAGTATCTAAAAGCTTGACTAGCACACTTTTTATGTCTTCATTAGACAAGGACAGAGCTGAGCAACCCCATTAGATACCCTGCCCCTCTAATCAGCACCCACTGGATATGCTAATTCAATCAAGTTTTAAAAGGTTACAACCCCTACCCCCCCCCCCCAAACACACACACACGGCTTCAAGACTGTCACAGGCGAGCTTGTCAAGAGTCTTGGTCAAATTCAAACGAAAACTACTATCATTCTCTAATCTCATGAGTCACAACCTTTTTGGAGTACCACACTTACATTACACATGATGTTCGTATAAGCATCATTAGGTACAATTAAGGCTTTTGTGAAACTCTCAGAGGCACAATTACAGCTCTCCTCTTTTTGACCTCTAGAGAAATGACCATGGAGGGTGAGTGAAACAACAGACAGAGTTCCCCGGCTGAGGCTCAGACCTGCACCAGGAATCAGGACACCAGGAGGCCATTCCCACCTCCGCAGCAGGTACAGACTGGGCAGCCAGTCTTACTTTTCCTTCCAGGAAGAACCAAGCATTCCAGCTCCCTGCCCTCTGGCCTTGACCTTGTACTCTTCCCACAGGGCACTTTATTTTTCCCACGCTTTCCCAGGCTGACTCAAACAAACTGAGATGAGAAAGTTATATGATTAAACCAATCCATAAAAATCCAGAGAGACTACAACCTTTGGCCTGAAGGTTGGAGACCTTTGGTCTGGAGGACCTTTTTGCCTGGAGAGGTAGAGAGTCCACCAAAACAGTTGTAGTGGGACACACTATTCAACTGTGCCATGCACCACCCCGCAGTGACGGACTGTACTCACGGGGAAAGCAGAGGCCTGGAAGGTGAACACGACCACAGCTCAGCAGCCTGATGTCAAGAGGTATCAAACTAAGGCAGAAAAAAAAAATCTGTGTTCGTTCTTCTTCTGGGGCCACTTTCTTTACTGGTACAGGGTAAGCACTCTGGGACAAGGTCCTTAAGGAAAACCAGATGCTGAATTCCTTATGACAATGCTGTAGCTATGGTGTGACGTCTCATTTCTAGGCCTCCAGGCTTTTGCACAAGAGTCTGCTAATATATGGATAATCAGATCCGTAGCAAACTGTGGTTGAATGGAGCTTAAGAGAGGCCACGAGAGCAGAGCTAGGCCTGATCTTCCAAAAGCAAGGTAGACAACATGGGAGATTGAAACCAAGGTGGACTGCCTGATAGTGGGGACTTCTGATTCAATGTACTCAGAAGCCAAAAAGTAAAGGGAAGTTTAATCCAGAAGGCTGTAGCGTGGGGTGGGACATGAGTGCTGGCTTATTGTAGCAGATAGTTGTCTGACACAGTCTTCTCCACGATACTTCCTTGAAACAGGAACCCTCATCTTATTGCAACAGGATAGACGGTTATACAGCTCTAAGCTGGCCTTTCCCAGCCTCCCTTTCAGTCAGCTTAGGACATGACTAGTGTCGGCCAGTGAAATGGATGAAGAACAGTTTTGTGCTAAGTTTAGGGACTCCCGTAGTGGGGGAGCAAATATATTTCTCTTCTTCCACTTACCTACCCTGATAGACATCAAAGCGGCCATCTTGAACCATGAGGTGGCCATGGATTGCAAGATGGCTGTCAGCCTAGATGCCACACAAAGACTATGGCAAAACTGAACACAGTCTCCGACACTACTGCTGTCCTAGCAGTCCTGCATGGTCTTCCCTCTGAGTTTCTTGCACGTGACATAGAGATAACAATCTCTTTTTAAAATAGTATTTTCCAACCAGGCAGTGGTGGCACACACCTTTAGTCCCAGCACACTAGAGGCAGAGGCAGGCCGATCAACGACAGACTGACTCTGACTCATCCTTCCAAGTGCCTCTGCCTCAGGAGTTCTGGGACATCAGGGTGGGAAAGGGGGAGAAGAGGAGAAATGTACTTATTCCCTCTTGTGGAAAAAAATGTCACAAGAAAACCTCAAGCCCTGAGCCACCTAAAGGAGAGCTGCTGTAGGGTCTCTGTGGGCTGCAGTCTGGGACCTCTTCTGTTCTAACTCACAGTCTTCCAGGCAGCGCAGCATCGAGCTGGTAGATGAACTGAGAGTTTGGATAACCATTCCTATCGCCCTGCTCAGAGGATGCTATGAAAGCACAAACATCCATCACCTTCTGTATGCACTCTGTAAAGAGGAAAGATTCTCTAATAGCAGAGGTAAGAGACATACCTTTCCCTCCCCCCAAGAAAAAGTCTTAGCTCCTCCTTCTAACACACTTATTTTGTCATTATTAATTTGCAGCTTTCTAAAAAGCCTCTATGCTTCTAATTTATTTATCCGTCTAATAACATTCTCTAGTATATTTAAAGGTGTTCTCTAAGATATGCTAACTTGTGTCCTTTCAGAAGGGACATGTTGGAACCAGTTGCCCGGTCCCATTGCACACCTATCACTATCCTTCACTTTCCACACTGATGGCCATTTGTTACACAGGCCTCTTAGCTCCACTGTGGCTGATTCATGAAGTGTCCAGGACAGGTTGTGTGGTTATTTAAATATTAATAAGACTCCTCTTGTTTGGTTCTTTTACAAAGAGCAAAGAAGAAAATCAAAGTCAAGAAGAGAAGCTAGTTACCGTTGAAAGAGATGGGCCTGCCAGAGCCAGACAAGAGCATATAAACCCTCTGAAAGTTCAGGTCTCTCCGCTGTGCCTCTGCATCCAAGCATCCATTTGGCAAAACGGTTTTCCACTTTTGCTCTGTCTTTTTACGAGCATAGCTTGAACACTTTGGGTGCAGGAGGTGAAAGACCGGGGTGGTATCAAGTGAGAGATGCCTTGCAAACGAGTCTGTAGTTAATGCCCATGTCAGTTGCTTTCTAGATGCCTTCAAATACAAGAAGGGAACTTGTCTTCAATAACGACCTTTGGAACATGACAGCTGGTTATTCCCTTTTCTGATTAAGATATGCTGTGGTCTCAGCTTCTAGGTGATTGTTCACAATAGCCTATAATGGCCTCTTGTTTACTCATCTCTCAACTGAGCTACCGTTCCCCACTTTTTTATCAGGGATGATCCTGCCTCTGGGAGCCAGGCAATTGTGGACAATCACTCTGCATCCTTCTTTCTTTATTGTGTTAGAGGAGACAGACCTTTAACAGTGCAACTTTCATTGAGAGTATATGTACATGTGTAATGTGCATGTATAGCTTTCATTGTATTTGTATGTGCATGTGTAATGAACATGTATAGCTTTCATTGTATGTGTATGTGCATGTGTAATGTACATGTATAGTTTTCATTGCTAGTATTATGTGCATAGTTAATGTGCATGTATAATTTTCATTGTGAGTATATGTACATGTGCAATGTACATATATGTTTAAGAGGGTAAACCTTGAGTCTCCTTTCAAAAAACAAAAAGTTAAAAATCCACCAAAATAAAATATATTCTAAGACATTACAGTGCACTACAAAACCCCAGGTAAAAATTCCACCCCTCGGAAGTGTTTCGTGTGGGTATGGGAAGCCCCGGGCCACCCGCTCCTACTTTGTAGCTCACATTCTATTTGTGTTGGTAATTTCTTAGCTTGTGTCTCTTCACACCCACCCCACTGGTGAAGCTTTAATACAATTAGGACTTTTAGAAAAATCCCCAGTGCCCAGTGCTTTCAGAGCTGGGCAAAATCCTTTCATTATAGCAGGCTCTGAATAATTGTTTCACTCTATGGATGAGAGAAAGCCATGGCGGCTCAGCCTACAGTGGTGCATAAGACAGTAAATCAGCCTAATGGCGTATGTGTAGAGCTACATTAAGAAGGGAAGACTCATTCCCAAGATCCAGGGGAAGAAACGAAAAACCCTTCTAGGTGCTTCATGGAAACTGAGAAATCTATATTAGAGTTCTAGATATTTGTTGTTGTTGTTTTATTTTGCTTCAAAGCCTCGAAACAACATGAGAAAACTGGCATATGGTGGACAAGAGAGGTCTTGTGAATAACCCACTGAGAGAGAGATCCCAGCCTGCTTTTGCTTTTGCTCACGATATCTAGAAGTTTACTTTTTTAAAAAGCTACAAATAACAAACCTGTTTGAAAGGGTGGCTGGGGTGACCTGAAGGAGCCCTCTTCTCTGCCTTCTCGGTAGAAGACCCCAGTGTTTGCTGCAGTTTTCGTAATGAAAAAGAGTTCCATTATCTATCCGTTATTGGCATCCAGAATATGATACCACCTAAAAATGGCTATTCTTGTCTCCATGAAGCTGGTTTATGTGACTAATGAGAGTAGGTGGGACTCTGTATCACAGAATGTGCCACGGTCCCAGTGGACCCTAATTTCCCATGTTCATAAGTCGTCATCCACCTGGACCAGAGACTATCTGAGTGATGGAGCAAAGCTCTCTGCTGGCAAACACAGTGGAGAGCTATGTACAGCTAGCTGGAAAGCCCTCCCTCCAGCAGTTAAGGGGCTCACTCTCAGGGAAACCCGCCTTGGAATTACAAAGTTCAAAAACTTCTTCCTCATGGAGGTTATTTGATAAGGCTTAAATAAGCTTATAAAATTGTAATTCTTGGGACAGGAGAGGTGGCTTGGTTGGGAAGAGCACTGGATGCTCTTGAAGAGGACCCCAGTTTGAGATCCAACACACATAAAGCACTTCACAACTGTCTGTCACTACAGTCCCAGGGGATCTGAGGTCTTCTTCTGGCCTCCTTGGGCATCAGGCATGCACGTGGTGTAAAGACACACATGCAGGCAGAACACTCACACACAAGAAAATTTAATTTTAAAAAATTACCATTATTTTACATGGAAAAAAACTATCAAAGCAAAAGACTTCACAGTAAGACCTTCTTTCCATCCCACCTTCCCTCCAAAATTAACATTAATTCTAGGGTACATGCATCCACAAACATTGATCCCCCTCTTTCATGTAATTATTTGGAACAGCATCCACATTGTTCTGCATCTGGCCCCTTTCACTTAACACACCTTGGAGAATGCTCCACATCTCTATGTAAAGGGAACTCTTCTTTCACAACAGTGGGGCTCCATTTTTATTACTGCTATTTCTAATGCCCTTCTCTTGAAATTGATATTGTATCATGTACCTTTGTCTTTTTTTTTGTAAGAGCTCCTTGCTTTCCAGAGTTATCCTGTCTAGCTTCCTAATCTTCTACATTCCTGGAAGAAGTTTATCTATTCAGTAAGACCAGCCTTGTCTCACTGCTATGCTATGCCATCAGCAAATATCTCATTGTCATCAGAAAACATCAGAATCCCTTGGCAAGTAGAAATCTCCCGTTTGGTTTGGTCCATCTATCAAGTCTTTGCTCCTGTGGCTCTCCACCTGTCCGATTTCCTGCCCACACCAACACAGACTTTGTGATGTTGCTGGCTACTCGTGCTCGGTGCCTACATCATCTGCCTCTATTTTTCTAGGGTCTTGTTGGATGTGTTAGTGACTGTTAGGCTTGACCTTTTGATCTGAATGTGAACCTTCCAGTGGCGTCACATCTAACCTCTTGATGTTCATCTGTTATCCTGCTGGTTAACCCAGCTAAGACTCTTTTACATCCAGCAAACGAACAAACAAACAAACCAACAAAAACGCCCCTCACTTCGTCACCCTTCACATGTGGTGGAAGCTGACCTGCTGGCTCCGTGTGCTTGATACTATGCCTGACCCTGCCTTCCTATGGCCTTTGCCATGCACAAAATGCCATAAGTAGATTGCTTGGCATATAAAAGGAGAGCCATATAGAAATGCTTCCCAGAGAGTATACTGATTCCCCTGCCCTGTCCTGTTGTGACCACAGGCTCAGCCCCTAGTTTTGAAAGTTACCCATCTGGTCCACTTGCATTATGATGCTAGGCTTCACAGGGGAAAAAGAAGCACAAGGAGAAAAAAAAAATCTCTCTACATTTGTGTTTATCAATTGCTCATCTGTTAAAAAAGTATTTCAAAGTATATTTTAAAATGAAAGAAGAATAGTGCATAAAGCTTTAATAATCGATTGTTATGAGACTATTAATTTATATGCTGTCATGTGAAAAAGACCAGATTTTATATTCACACTACGACAAAACATTATTCATCTTTTGTAAATATGAAAATACCCACATGCCGAGCTTCCCTTCCTTATGGCCAGAAGAATAAATTTCACAGTGTTCATGGTGTTAATAACTGATAGTGAGTTTTGAAATCCTTTGACCTCTTCCTTTGTTTTAATTTTTAATGAGCATACACTTCTCTGTAACAAGAAAATATCCATAGAATGTATAATTTTATATGTATGTATTCATGTACTTTTCTGTCTCTTTTTTGGGAGTCTGGATTTTTCCATTTCATGTGTTTCTGGCTTAATTAAAGCATACCCTCGATGGAGATGAGCATTTAACGTGGAGGAGAATGAATAAATGGAATTGAAATAGAGAAGGATGCATTCTATAGACACTTCAGCTCCTGAGGGCTGAACCGTGTGACCTAAGGGAATTTTTTTTTTTCACTCTGAGACAAATGAGATTCAGAAAGAGCAGCAAGGGCCCCGGGAATGTATAGGGTATGTAGACACACCTCTCTTTCTTCCGGTGGAACTCCATGAAAGTAACAAAACTGGAGAGACCCTAAGGCTTTTGACATTAAGCAGACGCTTCCTGGGTCCTGGGAGCAGCGAATGCAAGTTTTTAAAGACTGTTGGTAAGAGCACGCAACCTGAGGGCTTGCACACTCAACCGGAGGGCTTGCACGCTCAACCTGAGGGCTTGCACACGCAACCTGAGGGCTTGCACACTCAACCTGAGGGCTTGCACACGCAACCTGAGGGCTTGCACGCTCAACCTGAGGGCTTGCACGCTCAACCTGAGTGTATAAGTAAGCCACCAACGCTGTCACAGTGTCTCTTGGCCTGCCTCCAGGGCACTAACACTTTCTCTCCGCTTTCTCTCGTGGATTAGCAGCCCCCACCCCTCCCCTCCCAGGCGCTAATCAGCACACCACTCTTACTCTATGAACTTGGCTGTTTCAGATTAAGAAGACATTTTAGAACTGTTTGTTGCTGTGCAGCAAGCTTATTTCATTTTGTATCACGCCCCAAGAGTCATGCGTGGTTTTGCACATTGCAGGGTTTCTTTCTAAAGGTCGAAAGATGTTCCTTTGTGTACATGAACACATCTTTATCTCCTCATCTACTGGTGAGTATTAAGTTGGCCCCATTCAATAACTGTTGTGAACGGTACTGAAATGAATCTTGGAGTGTATACATTTCTTTGGGAATATAATTTTAATTTTAGATGAATGCCAAGAAGTGAAATTGCACTGAAACAGTCTGTCCTTGTAGCGTACCTATGCACGTTTCCCTGGGACTATACCATTCTTTTTTTTCCTGCAAGTGATACAAATGGATTCCAATTTCTCCATGTCCTTATTCCTGATTGTAGAGGTATTTCATTTGTATTTTAATAAATAAAACTTGCCTGAGCATCAGAAAAGTAAAACAGCCACACTGCCGGCCTAACAGACTAGGCAGCAATAACACACACCTTTAATCCCAGTAGACACACTCATTTGCCACAGAAACCGGGCAGTAGTGGTGCACGATTTGAATTCCAGCTCTAGAGAGGAATATAAGATGGGAGGAGACAGCTTTCAGGCTCAGTCTCATTCTGAGACTCCTGGAGGTAAGATCGCCATTTCTGACTGTGGCTGTTTTGCTTTTCAGATCTTCAGGTTAAACCCCAATTTCTGTCTTAATCCTGCTCTACCTGATCTTTTGGATAAAATCCTCTTAGCACTTTTCTGTGGGACAATGGTCTTTTATCCTGTCACTTGTATTATTTTTAATAAAACACTGATTGGCCAGTAGCCAGGAAGGAAGTATAGACAGGGTGACCAGGCAGGAAGTAGAGGTGGGGTGACCAGGCAGAAAGTAGAGGTGGGGCAATGAGAACAAGAGAATTCTGGGAAAAGGAAAGACTCAGTCTGCAGTAGTCACCCAGACACAGAGGAATCCAGACTCAGGGCAAGCAAGATGTGACTGCCTCGCTGAAAAAGGTACCAAGCCACATGGCTAACACAGACAAGAATTATTGGCTAATATAAGTTATAAGAGTTAATAAGAAGCCTGAGCTAATAGGCCAATCAGTTTATAATTAATGTAGGCCTCTGTGTATTTCTTTGGAGATGAATTGCTACGGGACCAGGTGGGATAGAAAACTCAGTCAACATCTCTTTGTGATTTTGATTTGTATGTTCCTAACAGTGACATTTAACATTTTTCTATACCTACTGGCCATTGTGTATCTCCTTTTAAAAACTGTGCTCTTAGCCTCAGTCCATTTTATTAAATTGGGATTACTATGGTTAGGGTTATTTGTTCTACTGAGTTACAGTTTCCTTATATGTGTTAGAGAGGAACCCCTAATTCAGGTGTGTCCAACTTGAGGTCCACAGAATACATGTGGCTGCATGCACCCTAGCGTGTCTATGAATGCAATCCCAAGACCCACAGGATGCATGTGGCTGCATGCACCCTAGCATGTCTATGAATGCAATCCCAAAACCCACAGGATGCATGTGGCTGCATGCACCCTAGCATATCTATGAATGCAATCCCAAGACCCACAGGATGCATGTGGCTGCATGCACCCTAGCATGTCTATGAATGCAATCCCAAGACCCACAGGATGCATGTGGCTGCATGCACCCTAGCATGTCTATGAATGCAATCCCAAGACCCACAGGATGCATGTGGCTGCATGCACCCTAGCATGTCTATGAATGCAATCCCAAGACCCACAGGATGCATGTGGCTGCATGCACCCTAGCATGTCTATGAATGCAATCCCAAGACCCACAGGATGCATGTGGCTGCATGCACCCTAGCATGTCTATGAATGCAATCCCAAGACCCACAGGATGCATGTGGCTGCATGCACCCTGGGATATCTAGAAATGCAGCAAAACACAAGATCATAGACTTACTTAAAACATTAGAAAACTTTTTTTGCTACACTTTTTAATTGTTTTTATTGAGCTATATGTTTTTCTCCGTTCTCCTCCCCTTCTGCCCTCCCTCATGACCCCCATGTTCCCAGTTTACTCAGGAGAGCTTATGTTTTTCTTCTTACTATATAGATCCATGTATGTCTCTCTTAGGGTCTTCTTTGCTGTCTAGATTGTCTGAGGTAGTGGACTGTAGGTTTGTTTTTCTTTGTTTTATATCTAGAAGCAACTTATGAGTGAGTACATATTATATTTGTCTGTTGTAAGAAGGCCACTTGGTCGTTCTGGCCGTTCAGCAGCTCAGACCCAAAATAATCACACAAAAACTATATTATTTAAAACACTGCTTGGCTCATTAGCTCTAGCTTCTTATTGTCTAACACTTATATCTTTTTTTTTTTTTTTTTTGATTTTCGAGACAGGGTTTCTCCGTAGCTTTTGGTTCCTGTCCTGGAACTAGCTCTTGTAGATCAGGCTGGCCTCGAACTCACAGAGATTCACCTGCCTCTGCCTCCCAAGTGCTGGGATTAAAGGTGTGCGCCACCACCGCCCGGCTAACACTTATATCTTAATTTAATCCATTTCTAGTAATCTGTGTATCGCCACACAGCTGTGGCTTACCAGGTAATATTCCAGTGTCTGTCTCAAGCAGGGCTACATGGCTTCCCCCTAACTCCTTCTTTCTCCCACCATTCAGTTTAGTTTTCCCTACCTAGATCTGTTTTCCCCCTATCAAGCCAAGCTAGTTTTGTTATTATCCAATGGTATTCATAGCATACAGAGAGGAATCCCACACCATTTGTCTCTCTGGGTCTACATTACCTCACTCAATATAGTTTTTTTTTTTTCTAGATCCATCCACAAATGCCTGTAAATTTTAAGATGTCATTATTTGGTTGAGGGGCATCTAGGTTGTTTCCAGGTTCTGGCTATTACAAATAATGCTGCTATGAACATAGTTGAACACATGTTTTGTGGCATGTTTGAGCATCCTTTGTGCATACACTCAACAGTGGTTTTGCTGGTCTTGAGGTGATATAATATGAGGTCTAGTTGTGCTTTTGCCTGAGGATGTAATTTTCCCGGTGTCATTTGTTGAAACTGTCCCTTCACTCTTGTGTACTCTGGCACAACTATTGATGAGTAGCTGACTAAGTGTGTATAGATCTGTTTCTAAGAGCTCCCTTTTCCACCATGGGCCTACATGTCATCTTTGCAGGATTTCAGGCTGTTGGCTGCTGTCATTTTGCAATGTATTTTGAAACATACCTCTAGCACTGTTCTTTCTCAAAATCAAGTTGGAAGTTTTTAGCCTTTTGATTCCATATGAATTACAGGATTTTTTCCTTTTTCTTTTTTTTTCTTTCTTTTTTTTTTTTCGTATTTTGTTTTTTGAGACACGAGTTTCTCTATAGCTTTGGAGCCTGTCCTGGAACTAGCTCTTGTAGACCAGGCTGGACTCAAACTCACAGAGATCCAACAGGGCTTTTTTCTACTTCTAGATTAATTGCATTGAAATTTTATAGGGATGGCCCTTGGTCTATTGATTATTGTGGGTAATTTGGACATTTTAGTAATAATAGTGAGCCTTCCAGGCCAGGAACACAGGACACTTTGCTTCAAGGAATGTGTCTCCTTCGATTTCATTAATATTTTATAGTCTTAATATATAAGTTTCCACCTCCCTCATTTATTCCAGGTGTTTTATGCTTTGGAGCACCATAGTAGAGAAGACTCTCTCCCTGGTTCCCTTTTAAGACAATTAACTTTGATGCATTTTAGTATGCAAGTGCAACTGATTTTATATGTTGGTTTTGGATCCTGCAACTGCCTGAAGTCACTTACTGGTTCCCAGCGGTTATTTTTGTTTTTTTAATGGAGTCTTTAGGGTTTTACAAGTATATAATGTTTTCAGACAGAGACACTTTTATTTCTTCCTTTGTAATTTAGATGCCTTTTATCTCTTCTTTCTTAATTGTTCTGGCTAGGATTTCCAGTATTGTGTTGAATGCAAATGCCGAGAACAGGCATTTTTGCCTTCCTCATGTTCTCAGAGGAAAAGCTTCCAATATTTCACTGTTGAGTATGTGAGTCTGGGCCTTTCGTGTATGACTTTTCTATTATTGCGGTACTTTTGTGTGCATGTGGTTGGGTTATCTTCTTTCATATTAACAGTTTCGAATATGTATTGTGATATTTACACTCTCCTCATCTCTCTCTCACTTAAGTCAAACCCTTCTTCCAACCCAGTCGCCACCCCACCATCACGGCTTTTGTGTGTTTGTTTTGTGTAGGTCTTCTGCAGGTAGCCACAACTGCTCTGTGTTTAGGACTGCAATAGTCATCATATCCAAAGAACTCTCTCATCAGGCTCCTTCCTTGCTGGTGTTCTTGTTGATTTCTGGCTTCGTTCTACTATGATCTGATAAGATACAGGGTTTTTTTTTTTAATTTACAAAGACAAGCTTTATGGCTTATAGATTTATCTATTTTGAAGAAAGTGCCACCAGATAATGAAAAGAATGCATTTTCTGGAGCTGTTTGATGGGGTTTGCTGTAGATTAGATTAGGTCCATGTTTTGCATGGTTTAGTTTAAGGTTGATATTCCTATGCTGCCTTGTTATTGGATTATCTGTTGGTAGGAGTTGGGTATTGAAGAAAGACACTGGTATGGTATTTGGCACTATCTCTCATTTCTGTCCAGTTTCTTCTTCTATAAGGTTGGAAACTCTGATATTTACTTATGCTCTGTACATATTTTTGCTGGACTATTCCTTTTACCAGTATGTACCGAGTCTTTGTCTCTTCTGATGGAGTGTGCCTTGCTGTTTGTTTTACCAGGTAGAGGTATATCTACGCTTACTTGCTTCTGGAGTCTGTTTATTTATGACATTATTTTCTAGGGGCTGGAGAAACGGTTCTTACAGAGTACCAAAGTTCAATTCCCATCACCCATATCAGGTGACTCACAGTTTCCTGTAACTCCAGCTCGGAGGATCTGACATCTCTGGTCTCAGAGTGCACAGACACACACACACATACTCAGACTCACACACAAGCATATCATTAAAAATAAATGTAAATTTTCAAAAGCTGAAAAGGATATCACTTTACATTCCTCACTTTCAGTGCCCCCTCTTTCACCTCCCCTTTGCTGGTGAGTTGTGTTTCTTACAGTCAGCAAATTGGTGGGTCTTGATCCTTTAATTGGACAAATTTACACTTGGGGAAATTATTGAAAGGCGTGTACTACTTCCTGTTGTTTTTTTCTTATGGTTGTTTTGAATAATTCATATTCCTTTCTTTCTCCCCTGTTAATTTTAGAGATTAAAAGCTTAATGTCTGAGTCTTTCCTGGCCCTCATTTGCTCATCTACATTTCTGACACAGTTGATTATTTTCCCTGTGCTTTCATGATTGGTTGCGTAGTGCCAGTTCCTTTGGATCAGTGTAATTAGCACTCATTTGTTTTCCTAGATTCCTGCTGCCACCCAGACCCCAGGCAAAAGCTGACCATGAGGTGTGCATCACCTACCTGCACATCCTGTTACTCACTGCTCATCATAGTTACCCTGCTCAATCTCAGGCCAGAAAGGGAGTTTTCCCACCTCCTTCTACTCTGCACTTTCTGCCCTATAACTACCCCAGCTCATAAGCCAGCATCATCAGGCTCTGATTCTCACAGAGACTCCTTTGGAGATCACCCCCCTTCAGTTCTAAGCCACTGGTTCTGTTGTAGGCTTGCCCTTTTTGCTGACCTTTCACCTAGAGTGAGTGAGCTCAGTCATTAAAATCCAAAAGGCCTTCACTCTTCAAGATGTGTGCAATCAACCTTTCTTCTTTTTACTTCCTGGTTCAACCTCTCCACCCCATAGGGTGGGGAACAATTGAAGAAGATGCAGAAAATGGATCTCTGACCTACAAACACATGAATGCATGCGCGCGCACACACACACACACACTAAAAAAATCAATCTACCATCTTGAATCTTTTGTATTTTAATACTTTTGTCCTTATCTTTTACACTAAAGTGAGTATCCTACCAACATTACAATAAAACAGTGTATTGTATTTGCCTACTGACTTACCTTGACCAATGCATTCCATACTTTCTTAAGTCAACATGCTGTTTAGCATCTCTTCATCTCAACGGCTTTCCTTTGGATCCCTTGCAAGGCAGAACTGGTAGCCAGGAGCTTCCTCGCTTTTGTCAGTCAATTGTCCTTCAAAATGAAGGACAGAAGAGTCCTTAGACAAAGGAAAGCCGAGGAACTCACAAGGAGGATTTGCTCCTTAGTTACTGCTGAACGGGTTTATCTGGGGGAGTGGGGGAGGCCCAGGGCATTTCCTTCATCATCTTGCTAAGGTTAGTCTTGGTGTGGACCAAAAAAATACTAAGGAGAAAATTATCTCCAGAAAACATAGGCGGAAGAAGAATTAGGCTAAGTAGCAATCACTTAAAGATGATGCTTATATGATAAACTTACTACATTATACATAAACTAAATTGCATATAAACTTCATTTGTATTAAAAGAATCAATATTACTTTGCAAAATAAAGAAATATGCTTGAAGGAGGAAAACATATTTAGCTACTCGTAGGTTTTCCTGATAGGCAATGCTCTTCAAATTCTTTCCTTTCCTGACCAGCCCACCAGCATCACCCCGAATTTCCCCATCCCATGCTCCAACCAGCAGCACCCTCATCCCCAACAACAATAGTACTCTATCCCCACCACCATCACCACCTGCATCACCCACCCTTCCAATCTCCCACCACCACCTACATACCCCAATCCCACACCCCTGAAACTCCTACTACTGTCCCCCCACCAGCATCCCCACCCATCCCCAACAACAGCACACCATCCCCATCCCCACCATCCTCACCACCACCATCAGCGCCCCATTCCCATCCCCATGGTCCTTGCCTCTATAATGACAATGAAAACAAACACGAGTGTTCCAGCCTGGCTTTCTCAGAAAGGCTGTGCTGGTTTCATTTGCATGGCTTTATGTTGGATGCTCCACTAATCAAATCAGAGTGCTGGCTTTCAAAGCCTTTCATTTCTAGCTTCTGAGTAAAGCAATTCATCAATTAATAAAAAGGATAGTGGGGTTTTTTTTAAATTGCACAGCTCCTTTTAGTTTATAAAATGCATTTTTATCTTCAAGCCAACTCAATTTAAGCAGCCATTTCAAGTGTCCCTCTCTAATTTTCCCTGCTCTGAATCCATTTCCCCTGCTTCTTTTGGTAACGAACGTCTTTCTTCTTTCTTCTTTTGATGAGGTATCTCTCCCACTCCTTCTTGAGTCAAAAGACACGAATTTTATCCCATGTTCACATCGGATGCTTGAGCAATAGGTGTAGTCTCCTTCAGTGACCACAGTGATTATCCAGGGACAAATGGGCGTGGTGATAGTCCTAAAGACTAGGCTATAGGCTTCTCCTGAAGCTGACAAGTCAGTAGACAGGTCACAGAAAGGAGTAAGGCACTGTCAGTGAAGAGTTTTGAGGCCTGGCCAGTTAGTCAATTGCTTCAGGTGGTTCTAGACTAAGATATTCCCTATCATATGGGGTATTTAGTACTGAAGCCAGTGAGGCCCTGTGCAAACCAGGACAAACAGTTCACTTTCCCAGTTAGCACGCTGCTAATATTGGCAGATATTGGGGTTCAGTGGACTCCTCTGGAGAGGTACCAGGTTCATATGTCCCCAAACAGGGAATGAGACTTCATGTGGGCAACAACAGCCAAGGTAAGAAAATTGATTAAGAAAGAACATACATCCAAGGGAAGAAGCAAGCCAGAAGAGAGAGACAGGCAATGTTGTCCAAAGGATAGGGATTTTAATGTCGTATGCACCCAGGGTCTTTTGCGTAGTGAGGGCTTTCTTATGCCTGCTTTCTTACAATGCCATGTATCGTGTCTCATTAGCATCTTAAATCTCCACACAGGGTGTGTGTTTTAGCATCAATAACGAGCAATGGGACACCATTGGATGCTCATCAGTGCTCCTGTGCCTGTGCCAGGAGCTCCAGCTAGTCCTAGTCAGGGCCCCTGCTGCTGCGACCTTCCCTGCCTTTGCATAAGGCCTCCCTGCCTCCACTCTCCTCACCTACCTCCTTGTGAAGTAAAGTGAGAGCGACACAGCCAGGGAGGGGGATTTGAATTCTAATGTACCAGGAAAGACCAACGCTTACTCTCTTCCTGTGCGCCAAGAGACCAGGTATGCAGAGCACCAGACAGAAATTTTGGAAAGAGAAATGAGTGTAACAGCTTTCAGTTCCCTTATTCTATTTAATCTTTAAATGATTAAAAAAAAAAATCTGAGATCATTTTTAACAGCCCCATTTTTCAATTACCAAGTGTTGAATTAAAATGAAATACACTAAATTTTAACACACGACTAAAAATGAACATGTCTAAAATATTAATAGCCGCTCCGAATGATTTAAAGTGACCCCTTGGGTTTAGCCCATGATTTATTGATGTCACTTTGGCAGCACCATGGGTGACAGCCACCTCTGTGTGTGTGTGTGTGCTCTGCTGGGTGCCTAAGCTAAGTGTTTAGTAAGGCACACTTGGGCCTTCACTGCAGCTATGTCAGATGTAGATGAAGTACAAAAGTAAAAATGTTGATTTTCTCAGAAATCAGAGAATTGTAAGACTAACAGGCTTACAATCAAGCGTAATTTTTGTTTCTTATTTTCTTGACGTCATGCCGGGCTGCGCTGGAACTATCCTCAGTCACCACCCTCTCTTGCTAATTTATAGTGTCAAGTAGCAACAAAGTTTACTTTAGGTCTAACCTTTATGGCAAGCCATGCCTGTTTTCTAGAGAATAGCTTGTGATTTTTCTCTGTCCGTGACTTCTCTTATTTGACCTAACAATGCATTTTTCAGACCTTTCTGCTCACCTCACAAATATCGAGCAGCCCTCCATGTTATGAATTTCTTCTCACAACTCTACATGTTTCCTAAAGACCCTCTGAAAGTCTGGCGTCTCGAACTTGCTCTAATAGAACCTGGGTTTGTCTTTCACATATTCCCTTGACCCACTTGTCCATACCTTGGGCTGTTCTAATTCTCCAGAGGCCAACAGTTCTCATTCTGCTCTCTGGATGACGGCCATTTCTTCTCATCTTCTTTACACTGTCAGCCACACTTACTCAAACACTAGGCATCCAGGCCTATGCTTATGAGTAACTTCCCCTGTTCAAAACTTTCCATTGCTCCCTCTTTCTGTCCCCCTCCCTCTTTAAAACGTCCATGGTTCACTGTGCAGATGTGAGGTATAAGGAGGCTTTTCTGAGAGATCATCAGGTAGCACTGACAACTTCTTTTCTCTTGTTTGGATTATACTAAGTCCTGGAAGCCTGTACAGTATTAACAACTAGAAGAAAGCAAACCTCAGCCTCACCTCTACGCTCATTTCCACATCCAGACTCGCTTCGTAAAGTCTAATTCCATTTTGCTGACTCATAGCTGCACTTTGTTTTTCTTTCAAACTCTTTGATCTTTAGGGGGCCACCACCAGCTCCCAAATAATCACACGGAGACTTATTCTTTCTTATGAACACCCAGACTTAATTTGGCTTATATCTAGCTAGCTTGTCTTAAATTATTCCATCTACCTTTTCCCTCTGGGCTTTTGCCTTTCTCTATTTCTGTACATCTTTTTTTCCCTTCTTATTCCATGTCTTGCTGTATGGCTGTGTGGCTGGCCCCCAACATCCTCTTCTCTTTATTTTCTTGTTCCTCCTCCTTTTCTTGATCTGCCTTCTCTTTTTCTCCTATTTATTCTCTCTACTTGGCAACCCCACCTATCCTTTCTCCTACCTCACTATTGGCCAGTCAGCTCTTCATTAGACCAATCAGGTGTTTTAAGGAGGCAAAGTAGCTCAGCTTCACAGTGTTAAACAGATGCAGCATAAAAGAAGGCAACACCATTGCACCATTAAACCAATATTCCACAGCATAAATGAATGCAATGCATCTTAAATTAATATTCCACAACACACAGTCACTGATTTTTGGGTTTGTTTTGTTTTGTTTTCTTCAGCTGTAGCTGGTCATGCCATTGGGGTGGCAGTTGTTTATGTCACTGTAATCTCATAGACAGCAAGCACCCAATGATCCTAATAGGTGGTATGTGGAGTAGGAGGCTGCTTGTTCCATTCCCAGCTACTCAGCCCCGAAATAATCACATAGAAACTGTATTAATTAAATCACTGTTTGGCCCATTAGCTCTAGCTTCTTATTGGCTAACTCTTACATCTTAATCTAACCCATTTCTATTAATTTGTGTATCACCACGAGGCTGTGGCTTACGGGGTAAAGTTCCAGCATCAGTCTCCGGCGGAGCTACATGGCTTTTCACTGACTCTGCCTTTTTTTCTCCAAGCATTCAGTTAGTTTTCCCTGCCTAGTTCTACTCTTCCCTACCAACAGACCAAGGCAGTTTCTTTTTTCATTAACATATACATAAGGACTTCCCACACCAGGTATGTAATTGGTAAACCTTAAACTCTGCCAAATAATTCATTGGCAGAATCACAGGAGAAATATAATAGACCTAGAAATACTATTTATCCCTACAGTTTTGCTCTATGTAAGATATGGATAAAGACAGTGTGTAGTAAATAGGTTTATGATTAAGACATTTAGCCCATGCTACTAAAAGTGTAGGTCTGGGGCCAGCAGCATCACCTCAAATGCTAGAAATGTACAACAGAGTGTGGAGTTCCAGCCTAGGCTTTTGGGATCAGGCCTATTTGTTAGCATCCCCAGGTACAACATGGGCACATGAAATGTTAGAAAACAGTAGGCTAATGATAAAATGTCAATCAAACACTTAATACAGAGTCTAGCCTGTAGCAAACCACACAGCAGGTACTACTTATTACTAATTTTATTATTATAATTTTCATTCTGAATCATGTCATTGAAGAACTATAAAATGATGATCATAGCAAGTATCTGAGGATGAATCTTGTAAAGTTCTTTCAAACTCAGTAAGACCTCTGTGAAGTCCGTGATAATATGAGATGGGCTCTATCCCCTCAGATTTTACCAAATGTCAGGTACCAGTTATTTATCCAACAGTGCTTTGAGATATGTGCTAATTTTAATCTCTGTATTATAGCAGGATAAACTGAAATCTGAAGATATTTAACAACATGCCTGATAAAGCATTCAGGGTTTGAACCTTGCCAACCCGATATAAAATTTCTCTCTCAATGCTGCCTCCCACCAACCAGTTCATCAAGGAGAGAGCTAAACTAAACTAGCTCCAACACAATCAGTACCACTAACATAGTAGGCCCCTGTCTCACTCTTTTCGGTTGTGTACTTGTAGATAAGGTATAAGCTTTCTGGACCATTCCTGCCTCCCTGCCTGCCTGCCTGTCTCCTCCCTGCCTCCTTTCTCCCTCCCTGCCTCCTCCCTACTTGTCTCCCTGCCTGCCTGTCTCCCTCCCTCCCTGCCTCCTTGCCTCCCTCCCTGACTCCTCCCTGCTTGCCTCCCTGCATGCCTCCTCCCTCCCTGCCTGCCTCCTCCCTGCCTCCTCCCTCCCTCCCTCCCTGCCTCCCTGCCTGCCTCCTTCCTGCTTGTCTCCCTCCCTCCCTGCCTCCTACCTGCCTCCTGCCTGCCTCCTTGCCAACCTGCTTGCTGCCATGATGGTCATCCACTCAGCCTCTGAAACTGTAAGCAAGTCCCCTGTCTTAGTTAGGGTTACTATTGCTGTGATGAAAGACCATGGAAAAGGCAACTTGGGGAGGAAAGGATTTATTCAGCTTATGCTTCAAAACATGCAGTTCATTATCAATGAAAGTCTGGACAGGAACTCAGAGCAGGAACCTGGAGGCAGGAGCTGCCGCAGAAGCCATGGAGGGGTGCTGCTTACTGACTTGTTCCTCATAGCTTGCTCAGTCTACTTTCTTATAGAACCCAGGACCACCAGCCCAGAGATGACACCAACCACAACACACTGGGCCCTCCCCCATCAATCGCTAATTAAGAAAATGTCCTACAGCACAATCTTATGGAGGTATTTTCTCAATTGAGGCTCCCTCCTCTCTGATGACTTTAGCTTGTGTAAAGTAGACATAAAAATACCCAGCACCCCCCCTCCCAATTAAGTGCATTCTTTCATAAACTACCTGATACAGATGAGAAGGGACAGGGCATAGAATCTGTAGGAGTGCAGGCACAATAAATGTCAGATTTGTTCAGGACATCTCACAGGGAGACAGGTCTATATACTCAGTCGATAAAGCAGAGACTTGAAGCAAGGTTTAGCAACAAAACCAGAAGATGGTCTGAAACTAGCAATATAGGCTCATGGCACCACAGACAGCCTGGGATATTGAAGAGTAGAGACTTTAGACAAGATGCTAACAGAAAATAATCTATTAGACCACTTATAGATGGGGAGAACTGGGAACCGAGATCGGGTCCTCTCTGGTGAGCATTTGTACTTGTAGTTTCTGTTAGTGCTCAAATTGAGCACTGGGTTTCTTGAATAGAGGAAGAATATATTTTGATTGGCATACAACACATTGGGTGCTGTTTTAGCAGCTTTCAAACAAAATTTTTCTTGATTCTCGCTCATAGACTTGACTGCCTCTTGTATCCTCTTACATCCCCTACTTCTATTTTCTGTAACCTGAAGCACTAGTTTGGTTCCAGGGTTTGGCTCCAGGTCATTTTATTGTCTTCATAAAGCTTTAGTTCAAGAGACCCTCAAAACGATCAGGTCTGTTGGATTCAAGGACACCCAAGTCAAATGGTATTGGAATCGAGCATCCAATTTGAAGAAACAGAGGTGCTCAGAGAGTCCTCCCTCCAGCTCCACTCAGTGTGCGACATGGTACTCAGGCATCTCGCAAAGGCTAGAGGGAGACATTGGGTTATCAAACAATGAGAAAAAAAAATGCTCTGTCTGTACATGGCCAGCTACTGGGAAGCATACATTGGGATGGAGGGAAATCAAGCCCCGACAGTGAGGAGGCGTTTGGGTTTTGATAAAAAGAGGATGATCTCTCACCAATAAACCTTTAATCAGAATTTCTTCTTAATTGAGGGCTGCAGATGTGACTCTGTTGTTATTTAACTTTCCGGAATGTCTTGGGGATCCAGTGGGTAAAAGAGAGGTAGCCACAGCAGTGAATAATCCATGCCGAAGATAAAGGCATCCTTGCGGGGGCAGAGAGGGAGGAGGGAACGGTTGATTGGTTTCCTTCCCAAGAAATTGTTAACGTTACATTTTATTGAACTGGCCTCAGAAAGTGCTAGTGCCTGAACATTATTATTGTAGTTATTACCTCTCCTTTCCAAGTGCCATATCTTATTCTCTCTTGAACTGATATATTCTGATTACTTTTGCTTACTTTAGAGATCTGCCTTTTCTAGGGGGAAAAACCGCTTGACTGCAACCTCTCGAATTCGAATTTCTTCCCGTTCCAGCCGGGTGCTATCACATCTAAGTAATCTCCCTTATCTTATTGGAATCGGTTTGTTCATTTCCTACCTACACCTTCTATTTAATATATGGAATGGGTCCTTCATGTCCTTTCGGCCTACCACAAAGGACAAATGTGTCTTTCATTAGTCTCAGTCGTAGCTGCAGCCCCATAGTGCCAGGGGATCGGGACAGCTGACACGGGGTTCTGTAAATGCGGCTTAGGCAGAATCGAGTGTGACTGAAAGAGTTCGTGGGTCCATTGGATGAAGCTAGAAAACTGATTCCCGGGACCTTACAAACAGCTGCCGCGGAGCAGACGGGCCGCTTGGTGAGACGCGCAGATGTGGTTCCAGCTGTTTGTCTCTTCTCGTTCCGGAGAAGCTTCAGTGATCAACGCTCCTAGGTTTCCCATCGGGCTTATGATTATTTGTTGAATAAAGCTGGGTTATTGCCCTGGTACACAGTGCATCCATGGTTACTTTGAACATGACTTACTGGTGCGCTCCGAGAAAGCACGGTAACTTGAAAGGAAAGCAGAAGCGCTACTTTCTACGCCAAACGAAATAAACCAACAAAGGAGAGACAAAGATGGAAACTGATGATCTAACTTGGGAGGAAGGCACAAAAAATCCGTAAGATGTGACAGAACAAAAGCATACAGAGTGAGCTAGGGCGACATAGGAAAGGGAGCTCACTCTGAAGAGGTAGGCGGCTGGGACTCAGATGGTGGCCTGCACACCCCACTGCAGGCATCCTACACTGCCAGAGGGTCGTGGTCCGCACAGCGATCCCTCAGCCACTCAAGGGAGAGGCCATGAGAAAATGAAATACATATTTCGTGTGCTGGGTGTCTCAGGGGTATCGCCGCATTTACACGGGTGTGAGAGTTAACACTGGGTACTAACGAAAGCAGAGCCAGAACTCTAGGGAGAGGCAGAAGTGGGGTATAAACGCCAGGGGTGTGAATCCTGGAGTTGCCAAACTGTTGCCTCGGGATACACGCATGAGTCTGAGGTGGGTGGGACTGCTGTTTCCATGTAAGGCTGACAGTGTTACTTCACTTTTGGAGGCTTATTTCAGTTCTGCAGTCACCTTTCCTCATACTTCCCCACGCATTTCATGTTTGTACAGTAAACACATTAATTAAAGCAAAAATTACACGAGAGAGAGAGAAGCATTTCCTACTGCGCACTTGTAGCCCCTTCTCTTTCCAGTACCCACAATGCTACAATTCACCTGCTCATCCCCTAAACCATTTTTTCATCCTGTCAAGATGAAAAACTACACTGACCACTGGCAATTTTCCAGAAATCAACCCCAGAGAAATGAGAAGCCAGAGGGAAAGAGAGCTAAGGAAATAATAACAACAAGAAAAACAGAAATTCAACAGTGGGACAGGTCCAGTCTGAGGAGTTAATAGGAGGAAAGGTGAGAGAAGCCTCAGCGTGGGCCTCAGGGGACAGTGGCAGCCGTGGCTTTAAGGAGGTCAAAGGGCAACTGAGTATCTGTTCTGCCATGGGGGACTACCTCATCCTGTTGCCCACCTGAAACAGCAGCCCAAGCCTAGGCTAGCCAACAGAGCAGGGCAAAGTCCTCTAGGAGGGAGAAGGAGTGGCCAAGGTCACCAGTGTATACTAACCACTGCCTCTGAGCATTATCTCAGGCAGGCCAATTCAACCTGTGAAGACGCCTTGCAGTGTTCCAATAGGAAACAGACGCTAGAGAAAGTACTCATAGGGGCTGGAGAGATGGCTCAGCAGTTAGAAGGACTGGCTGCCCCTCCAGAGTGTGTAAGTTCTGTCCCAGTACCCACTTAGGGTGATTCACAACATCTGCAAGCCTCAAGGGATCTTAGGCCTCTTCTAGCCTCTGCAGGAACACATATAGAATTTCACTCATGCAGACACACAACCATGCATAAACAAAGATAAATCTAAAAGAGAGGAACGGTTTGTGGCTGGTGGGAGAGTGGAAATGGTCGTCATCAGTTCTGCAGACCTAAGAGTCTCCCAAGCTTTTCTCCTTGGTTTTCAGTCACACGAAGGACAATGGATGCTGGATTTGAGCCCTTGCTCAACACATGCCTTGTCTGGTACTCCCTGGGGAGGAGTTCTTAGCACAACAGAGCCAAAAATCCATGAGAGAAACACACCTACTGTAGAAGATAGAAATCTCAGCAAGCTAACTAGATCTCAAAAATCTCAACAACCTCCTAATTAGAACTATGAGAAGAGATGTACAGAGAGCCAGGCGGTGGTGGCACACGCCTTTTAATCCCAGCACTTGGAAGGTAGAGGCAGACAGATCTTTGTGAGTTTGAGGCCAGCCTGGTCTACAAGAGCTAGTGCCAGGACAGGCTCCAAAGCCACAGAGAAACCTGTCTCAAAAAACAAAAAAAGAAGAGGGGGGGGGGCAGGGAAACTCAAATGATGCTTGCATCAAGGGGCTGAGATAATGATAGCAATAGCAATAGGGACCAAGCTGATGTGGGATTTATCATGCTGTGAATATCATTTTTAATAAAGGAACTACTTTGGGCCTATAGCAGAGCTAGGCGGGGAAAACTAAACAGAATGCTGGGAGAAAGGAGGAGGAGTTAGAGGGAAGCCATGTAGCCCTGCTGGAGCCGGAGGAAACTTTACCCCGTAAACTACAGCCAAGTGGTGATAGACAGATTACTAGAAATGAGTTAAATTCAGATATAAGAGTTATCCAACAAGAAGCTAGAGCTAATGAGCCAAGAAGTGATTTCAATAATATAGTTTCTGTGTCATTATTTCGGGGCTGAGAAGCTGGGGTCCAACAAGCAGCTCTCTCTCTCCAACATCAAGCTACATGTTAGAGATAAGATATCCAGGCCTAGTGAGGTTACTCAACAGGTAAAGGCACCTGATGAGCTGTGCTCGGCCCTCAGGCCCACAGGATGGGGAGAACTAATGCCTGCAAGTTGCCCTTGGACTTCCACATGTATGCTAGAGCATGGGGACATAAACATAAGCATGCACAAATAAATAAATAGGTGAAACTTTTTAATTAAAAAAATACATTTACGCTCGGGCACCGAGGCACACACCTTTAAACTCAGCATTCATAGGCAGAGGCAGGCAGATATCTGTGAGTGTCAGAGCAGTCTGGTCTACAGAGTGAGTTTAGACAAGCCAGAGCTGTACAGCGATGTTCTGTATAAAACCATCTCTCTCATTCTGTCTCTATAGACATAGATAGTGTGAATAGGTAACACAGCAAAATGTATAAAGATGAAGAACGAGCCAATGAGTTGGGGGATGATGTTAAGCCACTCTTGTAAGGATCAAAGGGAAACATAAAAGGGAAACTTGGCTCTGTGGAGGGTAGAAGGGAAAGAGGTAATCAAGGAAGGAGAGGCCTTGTCATGTGGTGACATAGTTGGGCTGAACTGTGTTTCCCCCAATTCCCTTCCCTACGAATTTCCAATGATAGATCCAAAGAGGAAGCCTTGTGAGGGTGCTTGCAGGGCACCTTGTTAGGTCACCTCCACCCTCAGTATAAAGTAGTCAGAGAACCTCCATTACCTTTGCCTTCCTCACTGTGTTCTCTGACTCCTGTGGACCAAAACCTCTCTCCCCAACTTCATATATTTATGTCAAGGTTGTTTGTTTGTGGGGAGAGGGAGAGAGGGAGAGGGAGAAGGGGAGAGAGAGAGAGAGAGAGAGAGAGAAAGAGAGAGAGAGAACAAACCTAGCTTACATGTTAGCCACAGAGATTAATTTTTAAAAATGAATAGACTGGGTGGGTGGATCAGTCAATAAAATTCTTGTTTCATATATGTGAAGACCCAAGTTCAATCTCCAGCATTCGCATAGAAAGCTAGGCACGGTGGCACATGCTTCTAATCCTACCCCTAGGGAGGCAGACAAGTGGATCTCTATAGCTTGCTGGCTGGCCAGCCTAGCCTAGCCAGCCAGCAAAGTCCAGGTCAAAAAGAGAGAGATCCTGTTTCAAAACAAGGTGAACAGCTCTTGAAGAATAAGGCAACCACTGCCTGCACCCCTTCCCCACATATGCACAGCGTGTTGTGTTTATAGCTGTAACCCTGTAAATAACATGAAAAAAATAAGAAATAGTCTTCCAATATTTTAAAACTATGTTTTCATGCCAAGAATATTGTAGAGTGCTTGACTAGGTATAAGGCCTGGATCTGAGTCCCAGCGTCATAAACAAAATAAATAAAACAAAATGAAACTGCCAACAAGTGGCGAACAGGTCAGGGTTCGATGTGAGTCTTCGGCATTTTACTTCTTTGTTATCTGTTGTCGTAAATCCAGGTGTCAATCTGCTTCAACGTGAGAATTACACTCATCGGTTACAAGTAGAGGTTGGTTACAGATAAAATTTTTGGCAATACTCAAGAAAAGTTTTCTGTGAACAAAGTCTATTTTTCTATTTGTCACGCTTTTCACCATAATGACCTCAGACTGGATCTTATTCCTAAGTGTGAACTGCAAAGCTGTCAAGCACCTAGGAGACAACACTGGAGAAAATCCAAATAGCCTCCAATTTGCTGATGGCTTTTGACAAACGATGCTAAATGTATGGCCTGTGAGGCAAATAATTGATAAACTGAACTTCATTAAAATTAAATTTTTATTCTCTGTCAAAGACATTATCAAGAAATAGAAAGAAAATATCTGTATTAGGAGAACTTACAAAATATGATTCATTAAAATCTTTTTATCCAAAATATGAAGAGTCTTAAAATCTGAACAAAAGGGCAACCAATCAGATTTCAATGTAGGCACAAGGCTCTGACAACTCATACACACACACACGCATGCACATGCACACACACACACACACACATATATATATTCATACATATATGAATATACGTAGCTAGCAAGTAGATATATGAAGAAATGGTTCACTTCATATACCATTAAGAAGCTGAAGCTGGGCAGTGGTGGCTCACGCCTTTAATCCCAGCACTAGGAAGGCAAAGGCAGGTGGATCTCTTTAAATTGAGGCCAGCCTGGTCTACAGAATGAGTTCCAGGACAACCAGAGCTACACAGAAAAACCTTGTCATGAGAAACCAAGCTAAATAAATATATCGATTAATTAAAAAAGAGCTGCACGCTAAAGCAATAGTGAGATGCCACCACACACCTATGAGAATGAGCAAAATCCAGAAGACTGACAGTATCACATGCTAGAGGGGGTGTGGAGCAAGAGAAACCCTACTCATCGCTAAGGAGGATGCAAAATGGTGCAGCTACATTAAGGAGCAATTAGGGAGTGTGCTGTAGAATTAAACATACCCCTCCACTGTGATATAGCAGTCATGCTCCTTGGCCCTTACTTAAAATCCAGAAGAACTAAAAGTCATGTCTCCACAAAACCCTGCACTTACAGTTCTTTTATCATAATTGCCCAAATGCATTCTTCAGTAGTTGAGGGGGGAGATTCTGATATGCCTAGCAATACAATACCACTTATCCCTAAAAATAATAATCAAGCCATGGAAAGAGTAGAAGATGCCTAAGTGTTTACTTAATTACTGAACCCATATATCATTAAGTGAAGAAACCACTCTGAGAAAAATTATAGAGTGTCTTGTGTTAGATAACTTTCTGGGGGCAACTACAGAAACAGTAAACACATGGTGGTTGCCAAAGAGAAGGAAAGCAAGGGCAAATTGCCTAAACGTGGGAGTTTTTAGGAAGTTGAATTATTATGTATGTTGCTATAATGGTAGATATATGTTATAGAATGCCAATATGTTATAGAATGTATAACAAAAGAAGAGAAGAAGAGGAATAGGAGGAGGAAGAATAGGAAAAGGCGGTATAACTCCAAGAGCAAGTGACAACAAGCTCTAGAGATTGGGGCAATAATGATGATAAAATCAGGTTCATTGCATAGCAGAATTATTCATAATAGCCAGAACCTGGTAACAACCTAGATACCCTTCAACCGAAGAAGGGATAAAGAACAGTACTACACAGGGGTAAAAATAAATGACATCTTGAAATGTGCATGGAAATGAATGGAACTAGAAAAAAACATCCTGAGAAAGATAACCCAGATCAGAAAGACAAACACAGTATGTACTCACTCATAAGGAGATGTTAGACATAAAGCTGTATGATAGATAATATAGTTGATAGAGATAATTACTATAGATAATAAATACATGAGAGATAATTTATAAATATAAAAATTGATATAGATAGTAGATAACAATAGATAATAGATATGTAAAGACAGATAAAGAAGATAGAAAAAATAGATGATAAAAGAAATTATGGTGTTGAAATACCACTGCTACCACCATGAACCCCAAAGAGTTCTATTTTCCATTTGACTTTTTCCTTATCTTTAATTTTGGAGCTCTTTAAACAGAAACATAAAACAAAGGTTTCTTATTTCAGAATGTAAATACCCATATCCAATCACTATCCTCAGTTCAGAACGCAGTCCCTCACGCTTCCCACCTTGTGCTGCAGGTCTGACGCTTTCTCTCTCATTATAACCTGCAATGAGCTACACCTATGGGAGAATAGAAGAGTTTCTTACACACAAAAGGACAGGAACACCATGCGCAAACTCACAGTAGCATTCAGGACACACTGGAGAACTGCATTTAAAACATTTAACCCTGGGCTGAATGCAATCTAGAGTGAGAAATGGGAGTGGGAAGAGGATGAGTCCTTGGAGGGAAATAAGGTCAGATCAGCTCACAGACCTTATATATGAACCCGAGGAGTCTGCACTTGGACTTGAGGCAAATATGGAGCTGTTTGAAACTGTGAAGCAAGAAATTGAGTGACTTGATTGGACCTGAGTTTCAAAAGATCACAGACAGCAATGTGAAGAAAGAAGGCATGGGGTGGGGTGGGGAGAGCTAGAGCGAGCTGGCTAAAAGGACGCTTTAATTGTCCACGCCATAGCCTTTGTGATTTTAGTAAATACCAGGAAGCCTGGCTGTCCTCGCAGGTTGAACATACAAAATATAAAAGCAGGTCACTAGATGGACAGTTTCCTACAGTCCCTCCCAACTCCACAGTTTTCAAATTCTGCTTATTTGATATTCAGATAAGAGGGTGATGAGGGATAAACAGAGGAATCTCCAGGTTTAGGATCAATATATGCAGGACTTCTCAGCGGAAGGAGGCATTAAAAACTATACAGGTCATTTATTGCTTCAATATTTCTCTGTGACCACGAAACTTTACAATTAATGATAAATTTTATGGTACAGGTGAGACTTGCTGTTTCAAAAAAAATAGTATTTGAAACTTTAGGGCAAAATTCTGTTGAATTTAATGTGGAGTATTCTAAATCGGGGGAGAAACTTTGCTAGAGTTACTTTTGTCTCTCCCATTGCAAATGAGATTGGATTTGATAGTAAAATCTAGGGCATTGCTATGAAATTACTAGACTCCGTCTCAGTTCTACTTTGGCTTTCTAGAATTATAATCAGACAAAAAGCAGAGGACTATGGGCTGGCGTGGGTGCTCACCTCTGCATCTTGTTACCAGAACATTCTGACTGAACTGTAACACAACATTACATGTGCCTCTGGTCTCCAACCCTGGCTGCATGTTAGGATTGCCTGAGGAGCTTTGAAACATTCCAGGGCTTGGATCCTGTCCCTGGAGCTGCTGGCTTAATTGATGTGGAGTGAGAAGGCTTTAACAGCTTCCCAGACAATTTTGATGTGCAAACAAGATTAAGAAGCACACATTAGGTAATTATCACTGCAGTTCCCAAGGTCATGAAACTATTGGAAGAAGCAGTACCTAGGGCTGGAGAGATGGTTCAATGGTTAAGAGTATTTATTGCTCTTGTAGAGAACCTAAGTTTAGTTCCCAGCACCCAACATGACTTAGAACTGCCTGTAATTCCAATTCCAGAGGATCTGGAACTGCCACAAACAGATAGTAAAACATGCAAAAATAATAATTATGTCTTTTAAAGCAGACAATATCCTCCAAGTGGTTGCCAGTCGGATGCTTATAGGTTTGGATACTTTCGTGGGTAAGGTAAAAATATGGACTTTGGAGCTTTAAAAGAAACTTAGTTACTGGGAGAAGATATTTGTAAGTTATAGATCTGATAGACATCAATGACAAAATAAAGCATGATGATCTCTAAAAACTTAATAGCAAAACTACAAGTATCTGATTTTAAAGTGTAAAAGGAACTTAAGTAGGCATTTCTCAAATGAAGGCGTATAAATGGCCAGCAAGGATACAGCCATTAACAAAAACAGTATGGATTTTCCTATAAGCTTTAAAAAGAGAACTGCCATATTATCCAGCAGTTTTGCTTCCAGGAAAGGATCATTACAACACGATTTACAAGAGCCAAATGTTCAAGTAGTTTAGTATCCACTGACAAATGAATAGGTAAAGAAAATGCGGCATATAACAACAGAATATTACTCAGCCTCAAAAAATAGAACATCCTGACACTGGAGACAAAGACTGTATCCCCAGTGAAATAATCCAGCCACAGGAAGAGAAGTACTTCAAAAACATTTCCTCTATATGGAATCTCAAATATTTAAACTCACAGTCTCAGGGAGTAGAATGGCATTTGTCAAGGTTGGAGGTGGAGGAAATGGGAAGTTATTAGGCGAAGGATACGAACGTTCAGTCTTCCAATGAATAAGTCCCTTGCCTTAGTCATGGGGGATGAATCTTTCTTTGCTTTCTCTTAGCTTCTGGTTGCTCACTAGCTGTCCTTGGCTTGCAGTTGTATGACTCCAGTCTCTGCCTTTGGTGACACTGGGCAACCTCACTGAGTCTCTGTGTCTTCACATGGTCATCTTCTAATAAGGACACTGGCCATGTTGTTTGGGAGCCCAGGCTGCTTCAGGATGACCTCATCTTGTCTAGTTATACCCACAATAATCCTAATTCCAGGTGAGCTGAGGTGTTAGAGATTCAGGCATTAGTGTAACGTGAAAGCTGGGGGAACAAATCACTCATTGCAATAACTAACTAAGTTATTTAGAATTTTTAAATATATATACTAAATTAAATTTTACCTGAATTCCTCCATTAGTGCCAGCATATCAAGATGACCTTTAATAAAGCCATATTTCAGCACTATTTACAAAAGGTCCAAAGATGAAAGAAATTCCCATGCTAATAGAAGAAATTCTTACCTCAAAGAATAGGCCCCGGGACCATTTTTCTAAAATTTGTCTTCTTTTCCATTAATTCAAAAGAGAAAAATGAAGGGAAATTTCACTTCTAGTTCCTTTTTATCAATTTTTAGTTAGCAGTTTGTCTGAAAGCCTTGAGTCATGTTGCTAGAGAGGAGAATGTCATTAGGGAATATGAATGTCTCTATATTTATTAATGAAACACCAAACCTAAAAAGAATGAGGATAGAAAGCCACTCCGATTTGTGAAAGACCCCTTCCTATTTACAATACTTAAGACAATTTGAATCAGAAAGACCTTGATAATATACAGTATTATTCCTCAAGGTTTTCTATTGGTAAAATGATCCACAAGGCTTTTTATGCTACTATATACAATTCTACCTTTCAGTCTATTGAACCAAAATAAAACAAAACCAAAGAGAATGAATTTTTAACATATTTTTTCTTTTCATATAAACTTACACAACAAATTCTGAAGGCTAAAGATACAAATAGGCACACAGGGAGACAAATGGTATTCACTTCCCGTGACTCTGGCAGAATAATCAGAGTACAGTCAGACAGACCGGAAGGTGCAAGGAATCAGCATCCTCACTTCCAAAGGAACTCCAGACATGGCCCAGGCCTGGGCAAAATGTCATCTCCATTTACCTGCCTTAGTTCCATGAAAGTGCAGTCTATTTGGGCCTAATGGCGACAGAGTGTAAAATATAGGCATCAACTCAACCGATAGAAAAGAAAAAAAACTTGATAATAATTAGAAATATGATTATTTAATATGACTGAATAAAGGGACTCCATGTGTCCCTGGGGTTCAACTTGTGTGTCTGTGGGGTTCGACTCTGGAACCTTTATTAGACTTTGCTTTGTTTGGTGTTGAGTGGTCATCCACATGAAGACAGTCAACACAAGGAAGGCAAACACAGTCCTGCAGTTCCTAGAAGAAAGTCTGCACTCACATACCAGCCCATCCTTGATGGGTGACCTAGGAGAAGACTGGCTTCAGTAGACAGAGCTGAGGTTAGTGTCCTCTCCAAAAGGGAGCAGGCTAGGCCAGCAGCATCTTCTGAACTCCAAAGACAACTACAACCTTTCACCAGAGAGGAGGAGACAAGGTGGACAGAAACAACCAAGAAACCCTTGCAGAGGATGGAGAGCAGATAAAGGACAGGCATACTTGGGGCGGTGAGGCTGTGACAACATTTATCGTTTTTCCTCTTTCTCTTGCATATCAAAGGCAGTATATCAGGGGCTGGAGAGACGACAGCTCTGTGGGCAAAGGACTTGCTGCCTGGTAACTGAGTTCCACCGCCGGCATTCACATAATAGAGCGAGAGTAATTTGTCACCTGACCTCCAGATGTGCACGCCCACATGTGCACATCACCCACACACGCACCCACAAAGTAAAAAAGGAATGTTAAAAAGTAAAAAAAATAAAAATGGCCCATGAAATAACAACTCCTTTGTGCTCCATAGTGACAAACATGAACTAACAGTTTGTACTAGAAGAAGCCAGACAGCTTGTATGCAATATGTTAATGGGAGTAGCCAGGAAAGGTAATCCCAGAGCGACAAAGCAAAATGGTGGCTGTTAGAGAGCGGATGAAGGGACAGGGGTGACAGACACCTGATATGGGATTGTTTGGGATAAAGGTAGGGGAGATGAAAACATTTGGGGATCTTATATATAGGGACATTTTGGATCGTATCAAATACCCTGAATTATGCATTTAAAATAACTAATGTTCTGTTATATGAATTTTAGCAAGCACAGAGAGAGAGGAGAGAGAGACAGAAACAGAGAGAAAGAGAATTCTAGCCACCATGCAAGGTTTGAGTGAGATAGAAACTCTGACCTTTTAGTAAAAGCCCAAGAAGGTTCAATGCCATCTTCTGTGACCTGACCCTTGAAACATTCAATCTGTGTGCATCATCATCTCACGGAAGTGGTTTCTCTGCTAAAGCCCAAATCTAGAAGATTCTTCCCTAGGTAGTTGCATAGGACTTGACCTCTGATGACTCCTGTCTTCCCTCTTTATCTCTCCTCCCCCAGCAAATAGAAAGCTGGTATGTTTGGCTTGGGACGTTCTCTGTTGCTTCGGTTTCCACCTTCCGTGGCGATGGTTCTGTTTTCAGGGCATACGAGTTTAGCTTAACACCACACTGCTAAATTCCAGTGGTACATTTTACAAATTTCAGCAGGGTTCCAGCATTTCAACAACTGGCCTGGAATGTGTCCAGCAGGGAGTACAAAGTCATTTGAAGGACAGCGCTGGTGGAGTTCGCTAATGGCTTATTTCTTCCAAGTGTCATTCCAAATTTCTGTGCTGAAGTCTCTGAACTACGTGCAGTTCTCAGAAAGTTGGTTGGAAGCCACAAGGAACCACGCTGTTTTAGGGGGAACTAAATGCATCTTAAAATTTGAATCCTTCCTGTGAAACATCAATAGTTTAAACAATGACAAGAGTTCAAGGCCTATTTGGAAAAAGAAATAAATTGGTATAGTGGGGATGAAACTCACGGAATAGATTCGGGGTGCCAGCTTATTTTTATTAACAGTGTTCTTCTGAACAGAAACAAACTTCTGTTTGAAGAACTGTTCCTTCAGGTAGCAGGATGTTCTCTTTAATCTGACCTTTGCTCTTGGTCGTATCTGTTTCAGGAGGTCAATGCCACACTGAGTTTCTGGAAGGAAGATCTTAGTAGCAGGCCACACAGGTGTGAGTAAGAGATCAGGTGTTACCACCTGACCCATCTACCACTCCCATGATGACGTCATAACCATCGTACCAATTCTCTCTTCAGCTAGGGCATAGGAGCTTCTGAAGCTGTCCACACCCGGTAGTCTAGACTCTGTGCAAACATTCTCGTTCTGTGGTCTTTCTGCCTCCCCGGGACTCTGCTCGGGAAGCAGTGTGCATTCCTTTCTCTGGAATGTACCGAATTCTCCTGGCATGGAAACTTCCCTTTATCTCTTTCCACTTACATCCTCCCCTGGGGCCCACAGACAAATGCCCAGCAAAGGTAAGTTTCCTAGTGGGGAAGCCTAAGGCCATCCACGGCCCTGAATGGGGTAAAGGGTGAAAAGAAATAAGAGGAAATTGGCACATATATTTTAAATGTTACTTGCTTTGTTTCTTTGAAGACTGAAGGTTAGAATAGTGGAATGTTGCTTGCTCTTTCCCCCAGATCCACAAACATACAAAAAGTGGACGATTCCAAAACAAAAGACTGAGCCTGGTTTCGGGATATTGTGCCACTTCTTTCCCTAACTGGGACCTTGGCATCCTCCTAAGCCACCTCTTTGTGTTATCTTCCTTTCTTGTAAGCTTATTTAATCAAGGAGATGCATTGCTGCTTAGGACACTTGCTCACAAGTCGCTCAGATGTGGGCATGATGAATAGAGATGACCTTCCCTCAGAAGATATTAAAAGCTATGGTTTGTGTCTCTTAAATATCTGCAAACCTCTCTCGATGCACCTCTTTAAGAAGAACTGACCCAATGGGTGTTTTAACCCACACAGAATGCAATGAGCTCAGCTTGGATAAACTCTATTGCTGTGCACTATTATTAAATATGTATGCATTTGCATATCATGGGGGCAACACCTAGGCCCCAATTGAACGCTATGTTTCCAGATACTTTGGACCTTGATTTACAGTCTATTGTCTGCCTATCATTTTCTTCTGTGTGGATGACAAAGTGCTCTGTTTATTTTAAAAGTGCCCTGAAGGTTGAAGAGATGGCTCCGCAGTTAAGAGCTCTGGCTGCTTTTCCAGAAGACCTGGGTTCAAGTCCCAGCACCCACATGGCAGCTCACAACTTTCTGTAACTCCAATTCCAGGAGATTCAA
Source organism: Microtus oregoni (assembly GCF_018167655.1). Classification (NCBI taxonomy): domain Eukaryota; kingdom Metazoa; phylum Chordata; class Mammalia; order Rodentia; family Cricetidae; genus Microtus; species Microtus oregoni. Next base: position 7,802,561 of record NW_024543976.1, read on the forward strand.
TATCTTCTTCTGGTCTCCACAAGCACCAGGCATGCAATTGGTGAAGAGATATGCATGAAGGCAAAACCACACACACACACATTTAAACCACAGAGAAACCCTGTCTCAAAAAACCAAAAAAAAAAAATTGCTCTGAGAAATGCCTGAAATGTGTGTGTGTGTGTGTGTGTGTGTGTGTGTGTGAGAGAGAGAGAGAGAGAGAGAGAGAGAGAGAGAGAGAGAGAGAGAGAGAACTGTACACTCTGAAGGCAAAAGAACTTTGAAAACTCACTTAGCCTTTTCAAGCAGGCCATATTAATGTCAGATCAAAAACAGAGGGAGGTGAGAGACTGTTCAATTTGTCTAATCTCAATATACAGAAATAGTATTAGTGCAGTATTCAGGAGCTCTGTTTAAAATTGCTTCAAAACATGAAACCTGCATATGATAGAGCAAAACCACCCTGATCCAGGATCCAGATGGCCAGGGTCCTGAGCCCACAGGATCGACATTAGCCGCATCCTTCACCCTCCTTGGGTTTCCCTTATTCCTCTGCACACTCTCTAGGGTTGACCAAAGCACCTTTAAGATGGTTTTCACCACTAAAATCCTTTTAATTCTCATCATTTATGTCGGGACATAATGGATGAGGCTGTCTTTCATTAAGCAAGTTAACTCCGTGGTGGCCCTTTGCTTTCCTGTTTTGAAATATTATAACAGAAAAATATTCTCTTGTTTTTCTGGGAATAATTAGAGATTATCAGCCTCTCTAGCCACCCTAGGAAGCAGGAATTAGATTTTTGGCTGTTAATGAGTCCAGTGCCTAATTCTGAGGGGTCATTAAAAATCTATTTTTAAGGAACAAAAGAAAAGATGCTCAGAACTTAAAGAGCACCTCCGATAGGTGTACAAAGAAAGGGATTTCCTCCCAACAAAAAGAACTCGAGATGGTACACGTGATGCCAGGTGGAAGTACGGGGTAAAGAAAGCTGCGAATCTAGTGTGGGGGAGTTGCCCCCAAACCAAAGATAACTAAGTAGAAAAGAGTGTGTGAGCCGAATTGTTAGTCACCTGCCAGCCAGTGTTCTATTAGACACCATCCTCCCAATACTACAGCAAGGCCATCCCCGCTGATTGCTCGCTACCTCAGGAGGACTCCGCACGGCAGCCAGTGTCTTATAACTAATGTTGTACCCTCCGGGGAAAACTCCCACACTGGGCACCAGGAAATCCAGAAACGCAGGAAAGGAAGATGGTGGACTAACAGATGGGAAGAGAAGAAGAAACTGAAACCCCCGGCTGGGACACTGAGGCAGGCAGTGAAACTTCAAAGAGGAGGATAGAGGCTTCTTTGAAAGGCAAAACATGAGTGCTTTGATGCTCTCTTTAAGAAGTGACCACAAGTAGTGGGTGTGGTGGTATAAGCCTTTAAGGCCAGTGTTCAGGACATAGAGGCAGGTGGTTCTCTGTGAGTTTGAGACTTGGTATACACAGTGAGATCTAAGCCTACACGTTGAAGCGTTGTCTTAGTAATAATAATAATAATAATAGTAATAATAATGAGGAAGTAGTCACAGGCTCTTTCAAAAAAGATGTGACCTAGTGAAGAAGAGTAAGAATAAGAAGATACAGACTCTATTTCAAAGATACGGAAGTCTTTGGAAATTCGCAAAGGCAGAGGCGTGAAAAGTCCAGAGGAAAACACAGGCGATGCACTGGAAGAAAGTGATCCAAGCCTAGCCCAGCTCCAGCTTTGTGGCTCCCTAGAAACGAGAAGGAAAGCAGAAGCCTTGATCAAAAGGTATTCCAGGTTACTCCAGTGTGACCGGAAAACTGCCCTCAGGACAAGCCCCTAATCCTCAGGAGCCTCAAATCCAGTTGCTGGTTTTGGTGAGAAACTGATTCCTCTGGCAGTTGGGAGGGACAGCAGTGGGAAAGAATCTCATTTTGAAACTGAATGACTCAGAGGGCAATGGATGGGCACCCACTTCAAAGGGAGCTTATTGCTTAAAACTGAGATGCCCCGAGAGCTTGGGAACAGGGAACAGCCATGAATCAGGGAGACTGACCTCAATTGTCCATGGCCCTATAAGAGACAGCCCTAGAGGGCAACTGTAGGGAAAGCTAGACACTGACAAGCCAAAAAAAAAAAAAATGCAGTTAACAGGGCTTTGGCGCAGGTAATGCAGTGGTTAGAGAAAGCTAGACCTGCCCTAAGTAGCCTGGGTGAATATCAACAACTGTAAACAACCCTAGAGTTTAACCGTCTTGAGCCTGGGGTCATTGGGCTCAACTTTTGGAGCGCTGGTGTCTGCCATTCACCGCTGCAGGCTCGTAGCTCCCGTGGGTTTCTTGGTATTCACAGCTGTATCTTCCAGCACGGTGATTGACACTTAGGCAATCTTGAAAGTAGGAACAGATCATCTTCCTGTACAGATCTCAGGCCTATGATTGCTTCCCACACTCCCAAGATACTGATGACAAAGTAAAATCAAAGCTAGAGTAGATAAAAAAAAAAAAGTCTGCTGCTCCATACAACTAAAATGAGCAATTTCAGATACAATACTTACAATTTACACACCAAGTATTGGAGGTCCTAATTTTATAAGACAAACTCTAATGGGCCTAAAAAATCATATGAATCCTAACATGATAACCAAGGAATTACAGTGTCCCACTGTTATCTTAGGTAAGTCATCCAAACTGAAAACCAACGAAGACCCTCAGAGTTAAACTGTATCAGATCAAATGATTTAACAGATTATCTACAGAATAGTCCCTGCAACAGAAGCAGAATACATATTTTTAGCAGCTGTGAAACTTTCTCTAAATAGACCGCATTATAGGACACAAATTAAAGCTTACCAAATACAAAAGAAATGAAGTAATTTCTCGTATTAATTCATAGTAAAATAAAACTGGAAATCAACAGCAAGAAAAACTATAGAAACTGTACAAATACCTGGAGGCTAAACAATATACTCTTGAATGACCAATGGGTCACTGAAGTCAGTGAGGAAACTTAAAACTTCCTAGAATCAGATAAAAATGAAAATAGAATTAACCAGAACCTTGGCTGAAGATTTGAGGCACTTAGAAGAAGAAAACCCATAGCTATGAATGCTTAAATTAAAAAGAAAATTCAGAGAACCTACAAATATGAACCCCAAGGTCTCAGGAAAACCTAAGCAAGCCAAATCCAACAGCAGTAGGCAGCAAGAAATGAAGACAGGGTAGAAATAATGACATCAAGACTAAGATACTTTATAAAATCATCAAAAAGAGTTTTTTTAAGATAAATAAGGAAAAGTTTTTTTTTTCAAAGGTAAGCAAAAGCTCTAGCCAAATTTTGCTAAAATTTTGCCCTGACTTCATACAATTAGTGATGAGAAGAGTCCATGACAACAGACCCAGTGATACCCAGGGGAGCATTAGAGAATAGTTTGAAACTTGTACACCAAAAATGGAAAATCTAGAAGAAATAGACAATTTCTGCACACATATGGTAGAGGAGAGAAGCAGCTCCTCACAAGTTGCACTCCTATTTCCAAAAAGCTATGTGGCATGCACATGCACACATACACACCTGCACACAAGTAAATAAAAGTAACAAAATAATAAGAAAGAACTGTATGGGGCTGCTACAAAAGTAGACAGATAACGGAATAGACCAAGAAACTCATAAATAAATCCACACAGCTTCAGCGCCTTTTTCAAAAAAAAAAAAGAATAGAATAGAAAAGGACTCAAAATCACACATCTGATAAGAGACAGACCCTTCAACAAATGATCCTGGGGAACTTGGGTGTGTGCAGGTAGAAGAATGAAACTAGATCTATATCTCTCACCTCGCACAAAAATCCATTCAAAAGGGATCAAATACCTTACTTATCATAAGACCTGAGACTGTGAAGCTGCTAAGGAAAATACTTCAAGATATGGGCATGAGCAGGGACTTTCTAAAAACAGACTCCAATAGGACAGAAAATAATTCAAAGAACTGGAAAATAAGAGATTACATAAAATTAAGAAGTTTCTGCACAGCAAAAGAAACAATCACCAGAGCAAAGAGGTAGCCTATAGACAGAAAAAAATATATCTTTGCTGACTGCATATCAGACAGGGGTTAATATTTAGACTACATAAAGAGTTTAAAATTACATTTATTTGCTTACTGAACACAAGGCATGCACATGTCTGTCATTGCACCAGTGTAGAGGTCAGGGAATAACTTCTGGGAATCAGTTTTCTTCCTCCCCAATGTGGGTCCACTGATCTAATTCAGATCATCTGGCTTGGCAACAAAGCTAAGCCGGCTTGGCAGCAAGCTGAGCCAACTCACCAGTCTCATAACACAAAAAGAGATGCAAAAATCAAACACCAAAAAATGAATCACCCATTTAATAAATGGGTTAATAAATTGGGTAGACAGTTCTCAAAAGAAGAAAGACAAATGGCCAATAAATTATTTGAAAACTGTTCACTATCCTTTGCCATCATGGAAATGGCAAAACTGTTTTGAGGTCCCAGCACACTCCACTGAGAAGGGTGCCATCAAAAGGAAAAAAGACAACAAAAGCTGGAGGGGCTGTGGGAAAGAGAATCCTTTACACACTGTTGATTGGGAATGGAAACTGGTGTGCCCAATATAGAATTCAGATACCTAATAAGAAAACAGCCCAGCTATGCCATTTTGGGGTACATACCAGAAAGAGTCTTAGGTCAACGCACCGCAGAGAAATTTCCACATTGGTGTGCATTGCTGCACCATACACAACAGCTAGGTAATGGAGCCAGCCTAGATGCCCATCATCACATATGTGGAAAAAGAGACTGCAGTGTATACACACAACAGAATTTTACTGTCTTAAAGAAGAACAAAATTATGACATTTTCAGGAAAATGGTAGGAACTGGAAATCTTTACGTTAAACAAATTAAGTCAGATCAAGAAAAAAATTCAGAAATTACATTTAAATTTGTGTGTGTGTGTTGTTCAGCAGGTCATAAAACTAGAAGAAAAGAGGTTAAGTGAGGAGGACTGGGAATGAAAGAGCCCTGGAACGTGCACAGCCTGAAAGCAGAAGAGGGCTGTTTGAGACGAAAGACCCGGCAAGAAGGAAGCAAGAACCCAGCAGGACACTGGGGGAAAGAGATAAATGAGAACAAAGTGTAATTCCACATCTTTCGCAAAATGCAAAAACGAAACCCATTCCTTTGTATGTATATTTTTTTTAATGGCAAGTGAAGGCCTGGCATGGTGGTGTGTGCCCACATCCAAGCACTCAGGAGGCAGAGGCAGGTGGATCTCTATGCTTTCAAGGTCAAGTTGCTCTACTACCCAGTCAGTTTTCAGCCAACCAAGAGCGCATAATAATATTGTCTTCATTGAACTAACAAAACTAGGTAAGACTACGAATATAGATTTAGCAATTAAAATCATATTTTTTAAGTTAACAAAGACCACTATCAAAAGGGACAGAAAAATAATGAAAAAAGTTTTATTCATTAGCTATGATTCATTTTCCCACACTTGTGTCATATTGTCTGATGGCCTCTCCATATGAATGATTTCATAACTTTCGAGAGAAAACAGAAACATAAGCAATCTCGATTTCCAATAGCTGTAATATATAAAACGTGAGTTCGCAGGTGGAAATAGTCTCTTTCTGTAATGCTGGACTGGATTTGTGTGCTACCAGCATACTCATTCATACAGACTGTTCTTGGTGCAATTTGCATTAAACATATTGTCTTAGTTTTCTTTCTGCTGCTGTGGCAACTCGTGACCAAAGACAACTTGAGGAGGGAAGGGCGTATTTCATTTTACAGCTTATAGCCCACCATGAAGAGAATTCAAGGCAGGAACTCAAAGCAAGAACCTAGAGGCAGAAACTGAAGCAGAGTCTATGGGAAAATGCTACATACTAACTTCCCTTGATGGTTTCTGGTCACCCTGCCTCCTTATACCACCCAGAACCCCTTGCCCAGTGGTTGCACTGCCTCCAGCAAGCTGGACCTCTCTCCCACATAAATCATTAATCAAGAAAATGTCCTGCAGTGTTGCCTACAAGCAATCTGATATAAGCATTTTTCTCAATGAGGCTCCTTATTCCGGATACCTAGCTTATCTCAAATTGCCAAAAAACTAACCAACATAAAAATTAAAATGTTATAAATGTGTTATGTTTCTTACTGCATTGCTACATAATAAAAAGAATTTTCTGAGACAGGGTTTCTCTGTGAAACTTGTTCTGTAGACCAATCTGGCTCCAAACTCTTAGATCCATCTGCCTCTGCCTCCCGAGTGTTGGGATTAAAGGAACACACCACCACTGCCCAGCTCATAAAAGCATCCTTATTAGATACAAATTTCCATTTTAACTAGACATCAATGACAATCTAATCCTCCTCTTAAAGTTTACACATCAGGTGTACTTGAAAATGGGAAAGAACGAGAGACATCGAGAGCTACTGTATACTCCTGTTCATTTCAGCATTTGTTTTTCAACGTCTGAAAGTCAGAAGCAACTCAAGTGTCCTTAGGGAGATTATCACCAAAACAAAATGCAGTTCATGTAGACACTAGAAGGAACTCAAAGTTTAAGGGAGAAGGCAGTTCTGACAGGTGGCAATGTGGATGAGCCCCAAGGATATCATGCCAAGTGAAATATGCCAATTGCAGAAGACAAACATTGCATGATTCTATTTATATGAGTTCCTGGAATAGTCAAATTTATAGAAGCAGAGAGTGGGAAAAGGGAGAAATGGGAATTGTTGTTTAACGGATACAGAGTTTCAATTGCAAAAGGTTTCTCTTTGTGGATGATGGTAACGGTGGCCCAAAAATGGGCATGTGTTTAATACTACTGAACATTGTGTTTAAAATAGCTACTGAGAACTCAAGAACAATGGCAATGGGTTTTTGATCCTACTGCACATACTGGCTTTGTGAGAGCCTAGGCAGTTTGGATGCTCACCTTACTAGACCTGGATGGAGGTGGGTGGTCCTTGGACTTCCCACAGGTCAGGGAACCCTGATTGCTCTTCGAACTGATCAGGAAGGGGGACTTGATCGGGGGAGGGGGAGGGAAATAGGAGGCTGTGGCGGGGAGGAGGCAGAAATCCTTAATAAATAAATAAATTTAAAAAAATAAAAAAATAGCTAATAACAATGGTAGCTTTACACTGTGTCTATTTTATCACAATTATTAAAAATAAAAAGTGATACACGCCAGATGACAAAAAGAATGTCCCAGAGTAACTTCTACTCCTGTGCGTTTCAAACCTGCACCACCCACAGTCTCCCAGGATCGGGTATTGTGGGACAATGTTCTTTTCACTATGTGACCCATAGAACCACATCATCCCGCAAAGGTGCAGAGCAGCCGAGAACCACACCATCCTGCAAAGGTGCAGAGCAGCCGAGAACCACACCATCCTGCAAAGGTGCAGAGCAGCCGAGAACCACACCATCCTGCAAAGGTGCAGAGCAGCCGTGTTAGTGCAAGTCATTCCTACACTAAATGATTGGGAACAACAACTACACATGGAGGTGAGTATGACCCTCATGGCTATATCCCACTAAATGCAAGCTAAAGACATCCTCCATTCACCTTACTTGAATCCCAGGAGCATCTCCTGCTGTTACTCTACTGTCCAACACAAGAAGTATGGTCCAGGAAGTTGGTCTGGAAAGAAGCCGGGATGTAGACTGATCATTTTAAAATGTATAAATTAGCCGGGTAGTGGTGGCGCACGCCTTTAATCCCAGCACTTGGGAGGCAGAGGCAGGCGGATCTTTGTGAGTTCGAAAACCACAGAGAAACCCTGTCTCGAAAAACTAAAAAAAAAAAAAAAATGTATAAATTAATGTTTTCTTTTTTAACTAAAACAAAACAGATTTAAAAAATTAGATAGATATGTCTAACACAGCCACGCAGTTATGGGAAGGGGTGTGTGCAAATGAGGGGTCCTGAGGGACAGTTGCATTGTCTTCACAACCAAATCCACCTCTGAAACCCCCAAATTCACTGCAGACTCTTTGCTGTTTCAAAACTGTCCCCGCTTGTTTTGTTCTCGCGTGATATGTGAGCTGCCATGCCAAAATTTCTTGTGCAATCATCCCTCTGGATAGACATTCTATCACCTTTTATGTTCTTTCCAAAAATTCCCACTATTCTTGCCTTTGTAGCTATTATTTTTCAAATATTTATTGTGCCTTTATCTGCATGATCTTTCACAGATCATGAACTACCTGAAAACAAGATGTATTTCTGCCATTGGAACACGACAGGCAATCATATTCCTGACAAATATATTTGGACAATATAACGCGTGTGTGTGCGTGCGTGCGTGCGTGCGTGCGTGCGAGTGTGTGTGTGTTTTAATTTTGGTATGTCTCTAAGCAAAAATGATATGTATTACCCACCAAGAATCTTAATTTTCCTGTTTTTTTTATTTGTATGCAACTCATTGGTCCCTGATTACAATTGTGTAGTGCAATATTTTTCTCTTTCTTTCTCTTTTTTATTGATTTTTATTGAGCTCTACATTTTTTTCTGACAGTTTTTTTAACACCAATACTTATTAGGTTTCAATGCCCAGGGCTTCCGCTGGATGTCTGTCACTCATGGAGCAGTCGGGAAGCCTCGGCAGCAAAGCGCTTTGCAGTTTGTTTCGTGGTGGCTCAGGGACAGGCCGCTTCAGCACAGCGATGCTGTGCAGGAGAGATGGTGGGTGACTTTTTATCCCAGCAACACTGTCAAGTGGGCACTGAGCAGATAATGTGGGTTGCTTGTCCCTGCTGCAATAAGGCACGTGTTCTAAAATGAATCACCTCTGAACTACCGCTGTTTCATTTGTACACTGTGAGGGCTTCGGGCAAACACCCCTACGAACGGTTTCTCAAAAAGGATGGTAATGGCCGGCATCAGCAGAGAGTGTTCTGGACTGAAAAGCATCTTCACATTTACGGACAGTGTGCACCTTTCCTGCCCTCGACTGCTAACAAATAGGAGTATGGCTGCGTGGCTTTGGAGCAAGCTCTGGACACAGCTCTTGATCTTTTTACCTCTAGAATGGTTACTATGGTTTTAATAATATCGTAAATCACGAGTTTCCAGGAGCCAGGGCACACTGACACTTCCTGATCTTTTTCTACTCACAAATAATTCTATTCCCTTTGAAGCTAATAGCTCTCTGCCAGGGCAAGTCAGTAAGGGCTGACAATCATGGAAGAGAACTGGGCACTGGGATAAAAGGGTAATTCCATTCCGCTGCCACCTTTGTTCTCCCCCCCCCCCCCCCCGCTCTCGTTCCATGAAGCCTAAGTCGACACACCACTCCGCTTTTTGATGGTGAACAAAACATTTATGTTTCATTGGGTCATTAATAAATCAATCACTCAATTTCATCAATCATCAAATACATCAAGATCAAAATCCCAGAGAGCTAGGTCTCTGCACTAGTTAGCTTCTAGAGAGACAGGCGTAATGACCTAAAAGCAACAGAAGATCCTGGAGGTTAAAAAGTAATGGGAGCCCATGTGCACTGGGCAATTTCCTGATAGCTGTGACATCATCAACCAAACGGAGAAAATGTGGATCGGCAAAATAAGTCATTGAGGAAGAGTGCTTGCCTCCAAGCCTGATGTCACGAGTTTGATCCCTGAAACCCCACCTGGTGGAAGAAGAGAGCCAACTCCCACAAGCTGTTCTCTGACAGGTATGCACCTCTGCCGGGGTGTAAGCACACACCTGCACAATAAATAAATAAAATGTGGTTGAAATTTTTGAAAGGCTCACGATTTCAGATGTTCCAGTTCAATATCACCTGGTCTCATCTCACTGGGCTTATGGTAGAGAGTTCTCAGCCTCAACTCCTGAAGCTTCCATCACCTTCGCCAAAGAACCACGGGCTAGTAGTCTTTAATATATGAGCCTTGGGGAACACTTAAGACCCAAACCAAACCATGAGGTTACGATATTGTTCAAATCCACTTCCCATTCCATCTTCTGAACATTTAATCTCCTATATTATAAAAATTCTTAATTATCTCCCATCTTTTTTGTTAAATCATCTAGATCAGTGGTTTTCAACCTGCAGGTCTGACTTCCTTTAGGGGTCAAACAACCCTTGCACAGGGATCACCCAAGACCAATGAAAAACAAAGATATTTACATTATTATTTATAACAGTAACAAAATTAAAGCCATGAAGAAGCAAGAAAAATAATTGTATGGTTGGGGATCACCACAACGTGAGGACCTGTATTAAAGAGTCATGGCATTAGGAAGGTTGAGAATCACTGGTCTAGATTCTAATCACCACAGCTAATGCTTGCTACCTTTCTGATCTCCATCATTTAAAACTCTTCATACTGCACCGGACTGAAATCTCAAGGTCCAAATCAGAAGCAGAAGGAGAGAGAGCACGAGCAAGGAACTCAGGACTGCGAGGGGTGCACCCACACACAGAGACAATGGGGATGTTCTATCGGGAACCCACTAAGGCCAGCTGGCCTGGGTCTGAAAACGCATGGGATAAAACCGGACTTGCTGAAAATAGCGGACAATGAGGACTACTGAGAACTCAAGAACAATGGCAATGGGTTTCTGATCCTACTGCACGTACTGGCTTTGTGGGAGCCTAGGCAATTTGGATGCTCACCTAACTAGACCTGGATGGAAGTGGGTGGTCCTTGGACTTCCCACAGGTCAGGGAACCCTGATTGCTCTTCGAGCTGATGAGGGAGGGCAACTTGATCAGGGGAGGGGGAGGGAAATGGGAGGCGGTGGTGGGGAGGAGGCAGAAATCTTTAATAAATAAATAAATAAATAATGAAAATAAATAAATAAATAAATAAATAAAACTCTTCATACTACGCCCCTCCCATGCCATATACCTGCTTGCTCAACCTCTGGAAACAGCCTTGTTCCCATATTCTTTCCACCTTTTCTCATCCTGGTCTCTGCTTGCTTCCTGCTGAAAACTACAATGAACTTAACATGTTTCCATCTTTTTATTGCAGGAGCCTTAGGCATGTTACAATATTTGACTTTGGCTGTTGGTACCAGACTCTGCAGCCCCTTCACTCTCTCTTGTGGTTTGTTCTGACATCTTCCAAAGTTCCCTTTCTGGCTTTCTATACTTTTCCCCACACCTCCTTGGGTAGCTGACTCTTCCTTTTGCCCCCACCTGTTCCCTAGGTGCCCATGTTTTCTCAGTGTTTACCTCCTGCTAGACTCTTCCCTAACTTCAGACTTGGATGCCATTTTTTTCTGAAAGCTAAGTTTTCTTAAAGCTAAGCACACACTCTTCCCCCAGATCAAGTCCCTTCCCCACCTCTTCTACATGTAATGTTTCTCTGATATACATACCCAAGGTAGATAGCCAGTTTACTCTCCAGTCTTCTTCAATCCTGCATCCTCCATTCCTTCTCTTCTTTTGATTCCTGCCGCAATGTCTTTAGTTCAGAACTTGCCATCCCCTGCTTCTGTGACTGCTGCATCTCCTGACTGAAATCCACACACACATATTTTCCATCAAGGGGGTTTATCCAAAATGAAATCTAAATTCCATATTGTGATACAACCCCCCCAGTTGTTTGGCATCCATTTCTGTCTCCAATATCACCTCTCCTTTCTGTTATGACTCCTCTATTCAAACAAAATGCACCCAAGACTTCCTTTTGTGCTTGATGCCCATATGAGGACTCTATGTTCAAAACACTCTGCCTGATGCCGTCTTCTTTCCTATCTCCTTCAACTACTTAAACAGAACTTAGATATTAAAGAGGATCAGGTTCAACTTCCTGCAGGAAGTCATCCTTGATACCAAGTGTATGTACTTACCTTTCCTTCATGCCTTCATAATATTCTCTTCATATTTTCATTCCATGACTTGGCCCTTCTTGAAAAATGCATGGTCTCACAAGAGAAACTAATGAAGCATTAAGGCCACCTCTGCAGTGACCGCTTCCAAAACTCTTGCCTAAACATCTACCCATACTTGCATATATTTTTGTTAGTGAGAGCCCCCAAATGTGTGGAAGAGCCTTTCAAAATTCCTATCTGTTTCCCTTTTAGGTCTTTTCATCTTCTGGACAATGATTTCTGCCTGGAAAGAACATTTGTCTTATTTTTCTTTCTGTCAGCTGAAAGCATGAGTATTTAATAACTGATTATTGCGAGAATAAATAAATGAATAAAAGATAAATCTACCACAAGACTGACAGGGATTGAAAAGTCCAACAGAGGGGCAGGGCACAGCAAGATGTAAAATCAGGTACACGCCAAGGTGGCCTGGTTCCCAAGAATAGCCAGGAAAAGGACATTGTCTAGGATACCTAGACAAGAGCACAGTGGTGGTCAGATATCACACAGAGAGCAAAGGTCAGACCCCAGCCAGATACACACAGACCTGGATGTGCAGATACTAGTAAACAGAGTGGGGGCAAAGCGTCCAAGACCAGGACAATGACCAGGAAAACACAGGGGGATGACAATGCCAGACACAAAATGGCAGTGGTGAGCAGGGACCTCCTGCACAGCTGTTCTCTAATTCTTTGTCTACATAACCAACCTGCAAGAGCAGTTCAGGGAGTACACAATTCAAAGCATCCTGTCAACAGATGAAGCCAGAAGGGGACAAAGGGCTCTGACTGCCAGCATTTTTTCCCACTTGGGCTGGTATCTCAGGGATATTTATTTCCGAGTCTCAGCATCTACTGAAAATTAAATGATAAAACTGCTACTGAGTTCACAAAGGCCTCCTCTTAAAAAAAAAAAAATTAAAAGAGTGAAAACTCTGTATCTACCCTGTTCTGAGGTATCCCTTTTAAAGATTTGCTTTCAACGCTGTGACAATAAACGGTTGGGTTGTAGTTTGAAATCAGGACAGCCGTTATGTAAAGGAGGCAAAAACTGCTTCATTAAAATGCATGAAGAGAGAAACGATGGATTATAGTATAGATCATGCTAGAGATGAGCAGATTACTGAGGGCCAGGCACACAAGGGAGGCAGATTAATGAAAAATAAATAAAGGGGCTTCAGAAAAACAGCATGAGTCTGAGCACTGGTCCGCTGCATATCACAGAATATAAACCCAGAGGTGTAGAGAAATTATTCTTTTTCCATTGGAATTTTGATTTGAAAATTAATGCTGTTTGCTTCCATCTTTTAGATAATTAAGGATATTTTGAAATAGGGAATGTCAACATGATGGGGCCTCTAATGAAGGCTTCTTACCCCAGGAAAGGCCACAAACATGCTGCAATTTTTTCAATGGATGGACAATCATTGACAATTAGAAATACGAGAATTGGCCTTTCTTGTCCTGACTTTGCTAGTGTTTTATCTGAAAAACACCATGGGCCTGACTCTGAAAATGAGTGTGTTAGTCAGGGTTCTATAAAGGAACAGAATATGTGATTGAACACATATTTAAAAAGGCATTTCTTAGAGTGGTGTACAGGCTGTGGTGGGGCTAGTCTAACAACATCTGTCTCTCAAAGAAAAGGCCAAGAATCCTGTAGTGAATCCAGTAGTTGTTCAGCCTACCAGACTGGATTTCTCAGCTGGTCTTCAGCCTACACTGAACTTCTGAAGAAGTAGGTTCTAATACCAGCAAAGGAATACCTTAGCAACAGTATAGGTGAATTTGTCAGTGAGAGTGAAGGCAAGCAGGCAACAAGCAAAAGCTTCCTTCTTCTCTGTCCTTTTATGTGGACTGCCACCAGAAGGTGTAGTCCCGATTAAGGGTGGGTCTTCCCACCTCAAATGATCCAATCAAGAAAATCCTTCATAGTCTTGAGTTTAGTTGATAGCAGATGTAGTCAAACTGACAACCAAGATCAGTTATCAGAAGGAAGCTACTTACATTATTGGGAAGGGAATAGACTTTGGAATCAGATGACCCAGGGTTCAAAAAACAACTGTAGCTAACATTTGTAGTTTGTGATTTAGACAAATTATCAAGCTTATGTGAGCTTCAGTATTTAGCAGGATAAAAATGATGCTTGCCTTAATTAACCCAGAGTTTTAAGTGCCTCTCAAATGATTCATTTTTTAAAACCAACCTCGAGAAACCTATATAAATATGAATTGTCAACCCTATGTAACAAACTCCACCAGGTTCCAGCTGGTTCCGGTTTTGCATATAATAACTCAGCGGTTCTCAACCTTCCTAATGCTGCAACCCTTTAATACAGTTCCTCATGTTGGGGTGACTTCAACGATAAAATTATTTCATTGCTACCTCATAACCTTAGTTCTGCTACTGTTATGAATCATAATGTAAATATCTGATATGCAGGACATTGTATCTGTGCCCCCCAGGTCGAGAATCCCTGCTTTAACTACTGACATTGCACACCTACACATTTACCTGTCAACACTGACAATGAGAGATGGGTAGCGACTATTTTGAAGAATGATGTTAGCTTTTGGTTATTTACTTAGTCTTCTAAAGCTTGGATTTATACTTTCTGCAATGCGTACAGTTACACAAACCACCTCTTGAATTTCAGAAGCTACAGTTAAGCATCCTGATAATTTGTACATGCTTCTGAAAATTTAATGTGTTTCAATGTTTATAAAAGTTATAGGGGGAAGTAAAAATAGCTGAAGTAAATAGAAGAACTCTGAGAAAATGTTGAAAGATGATAGCAATTATAATACAGATATAAAATTCTGTGGCAACAAACAGTGCAGATGAAGATGAAACTGTCACAGCTCTCTATGCTGAACTGGCCTTTTCCAGTTCCACTGGTCTTTCTCTCGGTAGGCGGAGCAGGGTGCAGAACATAGAGGAAGGCAGGACAATAGAAAGAACTACAGCTGTGGGGTGCATTTGAACTTGAGACTACAGCTACTCTCATCATGTCCCTCCTGCACCCTTACTTTAGCCTTCCTCCTTCAGCAAGCACATGGGCTGGTATTGGTGGCTTTCCTGATTCTATGATTCAAGCTTGCTCAGAGTCATCTGAGCTGCTGGTAACCACTCGTCATCCAGAGTGGCTGTGGGGTTTTGCTTGGGATCATAACTAAGCAACAAATGTGAAGAGGGACCTAGGTAAATTTGGTTTTACAGGTTTCTGGTTTTCCCCCACTGCATCACAGTTGCCTTAGATTCCTTCTGATGGAACCACTGTCCCTGCCAAGATGATGACTTCTTTTCTGCCTACTTTCTAAACACAAGGACTTCAAAGTATCACAAACAATAACTCATAGTTCATTCAGATCCTTATTGTGTCCTCTGGCAAAAATATACCCCCAACCCATAGTCACAAAAATGGGAAGCATGGTTTCCCCAATGGGTCATTGAGGAAGATGGTCGGTGGGTACATTGCTCAAGGTTGCTTCCCTGGAGACATAGTGAGGCATACTCTCTGGTTTATTTTACAGTGTAATTTCCAATCCAGCACTTCATGGAAGCCTTTGGCTTCTAATTGCATGAAAGCAATTCCTTCTAGATGCAGTAATTTGTGTCATGACTGCTGGACCACATGGTCATAGATGCCTTCCCACATTGCTTCACTGTGAAGATTCCAGTAGAGACACAGTCCTCAGGAACATCCATGGAAATGATTCTACCCCAAATCTCAGTCAGTGAAATCAGTGTAACATACCTGCCTTTGCTAAGCATTCACTTGTGCCCCAATCTCTGAAATCCTATTGTACTGAGGCTGCTTCCCATCTCTATCTTACCTCCAACTACAGAGGATGAGGACCTTTCCGTTGGGTACCAAGGGCAAGATGAGGACCTCTCTCCATTGGGTACTAAGGGCAGGATGAGGACCTCTCTGTCGGGTACCAAGAGTAAGATGAGGAACTCTCTATCAGGTACTGAGGGCAGGAATAGGACCTCTCTATCGGGTATTGAGGGCAGGAAAAGGACATCTCTGTTGGGTACTGAGGGCATGTAGAGGACCTCTCTATCAGGTATTAAGGGCAAGAAGAGGACCCTTCTGTTGGGTACTGAGGGCAGGATGAGGGCTTCTGTCTCTCACAGGCTTTTCACTGATTATTAACAAGCTGAGTGTTGTTCTTTCGTTTTTGTTGCTTTTTTATTGAAGTTTTCCTCACCTCCACCCCCACAAGCATCAGTACAAACAATTTAGTAATAACCAGACAACCTTGCAGCTTTTATAGATATTATTCCCATAGCCTGCAAATACCTGGATCATCACATTGGTAAAGACATTATTCTCCACCTAGACATTTTCCACTTGTCATCACAGGTAAATTCTTTGTCAATTGGGCCGCAGAGCATCTGTGTCCCATATTCCTTTCAGGATGTAATTCTTCTTGTCAACAAGGCAATAAGCGAGCCAGTCCCTGGATCCCTTCTCATGAATGCTTTCTTGGACTGCTGCTGCTGCTGGAACCTCTGGCAACAATTCAGATTTTCTGAGAAGCAGAATTAAATGCTAGATATATTTTGGGGGGAACTCATCGATGAAGGATAAGGTGTCAAAGAGCACAGAGTCAAAGAGAACTCCAGATGGCAATGCACATGCAACATCTGTGAGACAGTAATACACATGCAACATTTGTGAGACAGCAATACACATGCAACATCTGTAAGCATGCATCATCTGAGAACCGGCAATACACATGCAACATCTGAGAGCTGGCAATATACATGCAACATCTGTGAAATGGCAATACGCGTGCAACATCTGTGAGACAGCAATACACATGCAACATCTGTAAGTATGCAACATCTGTGAGACAGCAATACTCGTGCAACATCTGAGAGCTGGCAATATACATGCAACATCTGTAAGAGAGCAATACTCATGTAGCATCTGAGAGCTGGCAACATGCACGCAACATCTATGAGATGACAATACAGTGCAACATCTGTGAGATGACAATACAGTGCAACATCTGTGAGACGGCAACACACATGCAACATCTGTGAGATGGCAATACACATGCAACATCTGTGAGATGGCACTATGCAAATCTGTGAAATGGCAATATTCATGCAACATCTGTAAAGAAGGAAGTTGGGAAGGAAAAGCAGCTCTAAGGAATGCAGCTCTAAGGAAGCAATGCAGCTCTAAGAATTTCTCAGCCAAGCCAGTGTGGACACCCTATGCCATGACTGTGAGAAAAGTCAGTAGTCTACCTGGTCCTAGTTAATTCAGCTATAGTCAATCATTAACTGGAAACAGCCCAGAGAAAAGAAACATCACCTTAGCAGGAGTCCTATCGTAGGTCTGTAGTCACTCAAGGCTGTCCCCCAGCTACATTCCGTCAGCGAGTCTTCTCACAAGGAGAGCTGGGCTGTGCTCCTCCACATAGTCACACAGAAGGGAAAAACAAACAAACAAACAAACAAACAAACCCATTCCATTATGTACTTAGTTAGAGGATGTACCTATGAAATTCCGACTATTTCAAGTTTCATGATATATTAATGGACATCAGAACAAATCACCAACTTGGTATGCCACTTTCTATGTGGTATCTAAACAAAAACAATATACAAATACTTTATTAGTGACAGTTATGATTTGACAGAATAGCACCAAGTTACAGCTATTATTGTTATTATTGAAAGTCAAAAAGAGGTCAGAGTAATCATCCATTGCTTCTTTTTGATGAAGGAATTAGACACTACCCAGCATGAATCTTCAGGGGCTACCTCAAGGGTGAACATGTACATGAACTGTGCTAGCCAGTTCAAGTCAACATGACACCAGCTAGAGACATTTTGGAAGAGGGAACCTCAACTGAGAAAATACCCCCCACTATAATGCCCTGTGGGCAAGTTTATAGCACATTTTCTTGACTGATGATTAATGTGGAAGCTCACTGTGGATGGTGCCACTCCTGGGCATGTAGTCCTGTGTTTTATTAAAAAGTTGGCTGAGCAGGCCAAAGAGAACAAGCCAATTGAGCAGCATTCCTCCATGGTCTCTGCTTCAGTTCCTGCCCGAGCTCCTGTCCTCGCTTCTCTTGGTGATGGGCTATAACTATAAGCCAAATAAGCCCTTCCTCCCCAAAGCTGCTTTGGTCATGGTTTTTATCACAGCATCAGAAAGAAAACTAGAGAACTGTCATATGTTCAGATCTTTGGAAAGAAATCCCACAACTCTTTTTTATTTAACACAAAAGTAAACAATTATTGAAAATCTATGTAGGTATCTTTTTTTTTTTTTTTTTTTTTTGGTTTTTTCGAGACAGGGTTTCTCTGTGGTTTTGGAGCCTGTCCTGGAACTAGCTCTTGTAGACCAGGCTGGGCTCGAACTCACAGAGATCTGCCTGCCTCTGCCTCCCGAGTGCTGGGATTAAAGGCGTGCGCCACCACCGCCCGGCCATATGTAGGTATCTTTAAATAGCTCACTTCTTCAGTCATTTCAATAATAATATAATTTATAATCTTTATTGATTGTGTCTACCAGCAATAATGAATCTAGTAAAGAATGAAGACATATTGTATTTATATCTTGGAGAAAAACAAACACCAAGAACATTCGTTATAACTAAAATGATCAAGGTGCCCTAAAGGTCAAAGCATCATGCCTCAGAGAAAGCCAGCCTTCTCTTTTTCCAAATAGTCATTAAATTATTTTTAAAAATAAGAACCGAGTAGCAGCGATGGCCGAGTGGTTAAGGCGTTGGACTTGAAAAATAAGAACCGAGTGCCCTGTTAAAGTCAGGTACTGTGTTAGGCACTGAGTGTACAACCTGAGTGAACAAAATTGAAAATGATAACTACATTCGTGGGCTTGGATTCTGGTAGTGCAGAAAAGTAATAAGTAAATAAAGTAAATGTATTCTGTGTCAGCTAGTAATAAACATTGCAGAGAAATATAAAATAAAGGAGACAGGACAGGATTGGACTTTTAACAAGATGGTTCAGGGAAGGCTTAACAGAAAGGGTATAGCAAGCAAAGACTTGGTGTTAGGAATAAGCAGCAACGTTTATAACAAGGGTGGTATACTCTGAGGTTAAAAAGCACTGGAGGATCCTGACATGAGAGTATGCCTAGAGCTTAAAGGAGCAGCAAGGAAGACAGTGTGACAGAAGGAAGTGAGAGATAGCAGATAAGGAAAGAGAATCTGAGCTCTTCTGGGCCCACCACAAGGACTTTAACTGTTACGGCTTGGAGTCACCAGTCTATACGTGACTTTGAGTCATAGAAATGGGAGTGAGATGGGGGTCACTGGGAGAATTAGAGTGGAAGAGAGAAAGGAATGACCTGAGTCACCTTCCAAAAGTTAACTAGTCTCTACAAAGAGGTTAGAGGATCAAGTAGAGGAGTGGGAACCAAGGAAGGAAGGGTAAAACGTGGTTAGTTGTATGCAGTTCAAAGGTAAAGCTGGCGAAAAGGAATGAGAATGAAGAAAGGGCAGAGATGACATCTGTCACATCAGTCATTTTTCACCAGATCAGTTAGAAGATTGGATGCTCTTTGCTGACCTGGAGAATTCCATAGGACAGGTGGGTTTACGGAGAAGAACTGGGAACTGAACTTTGGACAGAGAGATGTCTGTTAGTGTCCAAAAGGAGAGGGCAGGCAGGTCCTAGTCAGTAGTTTGGGAAGGAGATCGGGCTGAAGTTGGATGTTTTGGGATCAACAATCAGCAGATGACTTTGAGTCATAGATACATGAGTGAGTAGAGGGGAAAGAGTTTAAGGCCTAGGCCCAGGGAATCATCTGTGTTGAAAAACCACACCCACAAAAGAGTATGAGGCTGTGGAGGTGGTTCAGTCATTAACATGTTTGCCCTAGAAGAAGGAGAACAAGAATTCTATCCTCTAAACTGTGTGAAAATGCCTGGTGAGGGCCCAGAAAGACAAACACTGCATGTTGTCTCTCATATGCGCATTCTAGCTTCAATCTTCGCATTTATGTGCATGTTCAATTTGGAGTGTCTGTAGAGGTCAGGAAGTTAGAAAGAGTCCAACATCCAAAGGGATGGGAAAGGCCTTCAGGAATGAGGTGATACTAGAAACACACATGATGTGAAATTGTGAAAAATAATAGAGGTTAAAGGCTTAATCAAGGGTGGGATAAAGAGAAGAAGTAAGGAAGAGGAGGAGGTGGGCTAACCAAAACTAAGAATATATGAGAAAGTCTTATAGAAACATACTACTTTTCAAGATTATTTTAAATGCAATTTTGAAAAAGAAGTTCTAACAGAGGTACCCTGTATGGGTAGAAAATGCTTCTCCTAGAAGACATGGATTACTAATTGAAAATACTAGGTATGGAATACTTTCTATGAATTTTTGGTCAGTGAGGCTCCAAGGTTTCTCAAAACAACACAGGTTACTGCTGTTGCTTTGATCATCAATCACAGTTAGACGGTAAGGTTCTATTGCTGAAGACACGACGTACTCTGGTTTTAAGCACAAAGAGAAATAAGACTGGAACTGGCCTGAAAACTTCTTCCGCACTGGCTAGCTTCGATTGTTCCCAAGGTGCTCTGTAGGCCACTGAAGGAGAGAGATGACCAGAGACTTATGTCGTAGTGAAACCTGCACACTCCATACTGACCTGCCAAGCAAGCAGAATGCATCCACAGGTGCAATAGTGGCATGAGTGTTAAGGAAGCAACACAACTATTATCTGATTTGACTTGAAATTCATGGGAGGGAATTGATGCCTGGTACTCTAAATCTGGTCAAAACCATGGCTAGGGAGGTTAGAGGCCCTTGAGATGAGGGGAAAGAACCAGCAACTGTTGCTTTGCTAAACAGGAATGTTGTCAAGCTGCCTTCTAAATATTTATGTTTATACCCACAGATTATTGTAATCATTCTGAGGCTTTGGGTATATCACAGAAGAGTGACCAGAAAGAATATAAGAGGTGGGGGATGGGCAGAAATGCTGTCTTCTAGACATGGCATGGCCATTACACTCATGAACTCATAGCTTTTGTGGTTAGCTATGTAAGACCAGCCCAAAATCAAGCCAGTCAACATTCTAGCATAAATCTAACAGGTCTCATGAGGCTCCACATCTAGCTGAGGAACTATTCACAACCAATAACTTCTGAGGGAGGCAGGGGATCACTTTTCTTCAGGGGTGTAGCTGCTAGCAGGTTGCCCTTGCTCATGCAGATAGCACTAATCTGGTTTAGGAAAGTATCAAAAGAGTGATGAGGAGGTAAGAAGATGTGGAGGTGAGATAGGGGCATGTGTAGGGAGGTTAGGGGAGAATTGGTGGGAATAGTTGGGCAATGATGTAATCGAGGTGCATTGTATACATAAATGAAATTGTCAAAGAATATTTTTTAAGAATATTTTATAAATGGCAGTGGTGCTCACTTGTAATCCCAGCTCTGGGGAGGCACAGACAGACCAAATCCTGTGACTCACTGGTCAGTCAGCCTCATCTAATAGTTGAGCTTCAGGCCCATGAATGACCCTATCTCCAAAGACAATGGTAGGTGGCTCTTCTTGAAGCAAGTGATGACGCATAGAGTTCGTGTGCTTGCCCTTAGGCAGAGGTATATTTGGACCTTATGAATATTTGACTACATAGAGGAACCCTGTCTCAAAACAATCTAAGCTACGTCTGGCCTTTAACCTAACAGTATTTAATCTAGCAGCTGTTATATGGTACAGTAATATGTTGAGATCCATTCTTTATGTGCATGCCCCTCTATGACCTATTACACTGTTTGACAGAAAGACTCTAATTCAAATCTTTCAGGGAGATATCAGCATAGGACACTTTGATGACTTCAAACTCTAGATGAAGTTGATACTAAATCTTCAAGTGCTCATTTCATTTTATTCCTGTGATATGTGCCCGAAGACAATCCTACCGCTGTCTTTGAGTTTGCAGACACCTCCCGTATTTTCCTTTGCAATCGAATATCCTGCTTTGGTTTGCCTTTGTGCTCCCATGCTCTGGGCAGGCAGGTAGAAGTGAGAGCAGCTCTACATCTGCAGGGCACAGTGGTCTGCTGCACATGGCCACTCCTGTAATCTGTCACTATCAGCCCTTCTCTCCAGTGCAGTGGGCATTTTTACCTCTCCTGTCTAATCGCATTAAACCTAACAGGCTACAAAATTCCAGGAAAAGTCTGGCCAGATTTCACAATGATTTGATTATCCTATGTTCCTACAAGTTCAGTTTCTCCTTTAAAAGAAAAAAAAAACTAAGATGTTACTTTGAAAAAAGATTCCTCTTGAAAACAAAACTGCCCAAGAGGACTATTGCCTTTCATAACGTCCTTCCTGGAAAACCTATTATTTTCCATTTATAGCTAAAATTTTCATGGTCATTTCCTCTGCAGTGAACTTCCCTTTCTCCTTATAATTAGTGCCTCAAACATTGGCAAAGACCAGGGAACAGAAAGCCACAAGAGTGCATTCCATGCTCTTGAAGGAATTTTTTTCATCACATCAGTTTACCTAATCAAATAAGAAGTTGTATTCCACACAAGAGGAGAAGAAACAACCACACTGAAAGACTGCATTTTTGACCAGCATTCATTTATTCAACAGTTATTTTAAGAACAGCTCCTACAGGAAAGTGGACTAAATGACAACAAAGTATAATGACATAAATGCATGAAAATGCCACAATGAAACTCCTTACATTTTATGCTAACTTTACAAATTAATTTAAAAGAGAAGCAGACAAATAAAATACAGCTATTATATATAAATTATATGGAGCTTGTAGGATATAGAAAGGACTGCACAAATCCTGTCCCAAAAGAATTTACAGTCTAGAGGAAAGAGAGTAGATGGGTCCCCGCTAAGGTACAGTGGAGCATAGATTGGAGAAAGATTCTTGCTGGCAAGAGCCTGAAAGGAAGGCTGTGAGGACGTGGTAGCTAACTGGCTTGTGAGGAAACAGGACGGACCTGGAGGGAAGTGGAAAGACTAAAGCGATGAGTGTGGAGCTGCTCAGAGGAGTAGTGTGTGTATAGGAAGAAAATGAGTCAATGCCGATACCCAAAGATTAGATGGTTCGGTAGGATACATGAAAAGGTGTGAGCAGAGATCAAAGGGAAAGACATGTTAGAGACAAGCCTTGCAACCCTGAGACTGGCAGGAGGAATTCTACACCAGTGAGAATCCTCCAGGGGATTGTAGGCAGAGGAAAAGGAAGGTTTGGAATGAGGCAATGCTAGAATGCCAAGGTCAACCACACAGTATCTGTACTGATGGTAGGCTGGGTTTTGATGAAGTTATAGGATAGCATGACATGAAAAGGAGGGAGAAGCCGTTTTAAGATCAAAATTGATACGACTTGGTATCTGACAGTCTGCAGAGGGAAAGGGCAGAGGAGGGAGTAGTCAAAGTTGACCTGGAGATCTTAAAGCTAACTGATTGGGATGGAATCATGAGAATTACAGGATGAGATGCTCAGGAGGGGAAGTGCAAGAGGGAGAGTCTATTAGAGCTGCCTGACGACTGTTGGAAAGTACTATTGCCCGTTTAGAAAAAATGTCACAGTTGAGGTAGAAACAAAGGTTGAAACCATCTGCACAGATGGGAACACCAAAGTCACGACTTTGAATGAGCCACAATTCTTGTTTGTAGATCATGAAGTCAAAGGGTATTTTGCTAATTATCTAGTTTGGTAAATGTAGACAGCCAATATCAGATCATTACAGTCTAGATATTTTACATGGAGAATGACCCAGTTTTGCAGTTCAATCAATCAAATTAAACAAGTCATCCTCAATCTTCCCTTAGCTTTGGGCTGTGTCGATACATCCAATGGGTGCACGTGCTCACTGAAACTGAAAACCCAGCTCGGACACTGATTTGTTGGTACTAATCTCGATGCCTCCAGGATCTCAGCTACTACCTAGTCAACAACACCTCATGTCAACAGCCCACTGGACAGTTTACAGAGCAAATAGCCTTCTTCCCACTTAGCCTGGCACCCACTTACTGTCATTAGGAAGAAATCTTCCCGTGAAAGAGAAAATATATCACCACAGCACTATAGGAATGCAGATTAACACCTTCGTGTCTGAGGGGTGGGGTTGCCCTGGCGAAAGTCACATTCTAAGGAGTGACAGGGCTTCTGAGGGAATTTCAGCTAAAGCATGAAGCCGGTGTATATTACAACCTAAAAGATTTCATTCTTCTGTGTAGAAACTTCAGTTGGAGACAAGAATGGGTGAGATATCTCTAACGCTTTTACTTATACAGAACACATAGACATTTGGACTCAGAGGAGCTGCAGTCTGTCAGGCGTGAAGAGAACTCTGCTGTGCCCAGTGCTTCCCCCGTGGCAGGGAGGGTGCTGTCTACCCTTCATCTCAAGTCCAGTGACCAACTACTGTTTAGAGAGCATGGAGGCTCGTGTCTAAGTCCCATTTTAAAAGGTAGGCTGAGCTGATGAATTGGACAACCTATGTTCCCATAGTTTATCAAGAGAGAAAAAAATAGTATTTTTCACAGGCAGAAATGGGTTCTACAACAAAGAAATTCTAAGGCTCATTGTCTTTCCTTTCCATCAGATTTTCTAGAGAGACAAAAAGGCCTTAGTGGAAAATAGCTAAGGACATTGCCAGCCATCTAATCTCTGTAGCCCTAATGGAGAGGCCTGCACCAAACACCTGTCAGACCCATAGACCACAAACCCATCTAAGACAATGACAATCTAGTAAGAAGTACCTGCCCCGTTTCAACTCTTTTTTCCCTACTCCATTCCAAGCCTGAGAAAGAAACCAGACTCCACCCACTGTCTATGCATGCGAGGCTTAACAGAGGGAAACACTACCTGACATTTTTCTTTGTTTGTTTTTTAAGCCTCATGAATGAATCTTTATTCAGTACAGACAGATATTTACAGCCAATAGCACAAAGGCCACAGACAAGAACGTGGAAGTACACCTGGGCTTTTAAGTTCTGGCCAGGCTCTCTCACGTGCCTAACACATTCCACCTGCGGGGGGGGGGGGGGGGGGGGAGAGCGGAGTTATGTGGCAATGCCAGCATCTTTAGAGCTCTTAATTCAGCCACTGATGACCATAATGAGGACCTTTGTTTGAACTAGCTCCTCTTCCAATCTAAAGTCATCTATTGGGTTAATTTCAAACTAGCACCTGGCTAACATCATGCACTGGTGACAAGGACAGGTTTAGTGAGTTTTAAGCTCAGACTCCCGGACCTTCTGGCCGGTCTTGTCCACCTCTGCATTCTGAGGCTCAGTAGACTGAGGATAAAAGGGACCTACCAGCCAGTTGAGAGGCGTGTTGTTAACAAGGTCATCCATCACATCATCTAAGGATTCTATAATTTTCTGCAGCTGCCCTTACTGGAAGTGAGGAAGCCATCAGACACTTCCTTAAAGGAGGCAGCATTGCAGAACACTGAGTAAATGTCGCCTGCCATCACCCCCAAGTGGTTGGCCTGATCTTAGACATTCTGTGGCAACCCTTGGACGTTGGACAGGAGAGTCTGGCATGTAGTTTGGAGCTGCTGAGTCAGGTTACGGGCGATAGCCAGAGTGCATGACTCCATGTGTTCAGCACAGTGGGACTCGTCAGTGTCATGGTAGCCAATGCTTCTCTTCCACTCCACCCATGAGACATAGAGCTTATCCTGGGCACTCTGGATTTTCTGGTTGGCACTGTGCATGTTTTTCTTGGCGAATTCAATCAGATGAACAGTGGAATGAAGCCGAGACATGGTCTTCTGGCTTTTCTGTTTGGCATCTTTAACCCTGCTGAGAGCCTGCTGATAGGCCCGGGAGCGGAGCTTAGTGGACAGGGACCCCAATCTTACATAGTAACTTGGCTTCTGAACCATATCAAACCCTTCCACCTTTTTTGCTTCTGTCTCTAGCTCTTCCTGAGTGAGAGGCAGTACTGGTCTACCAGGAGTTCTGACTTGGCAAGTGCATTTTCTACCCCGCTGCTCACAAGTGCATTTTCTAACCCGCTGCACTATCCGACTCCCCAAAACTGTGTTGATGCCGCCATTGACTACAGACTGGGTCCTCTCCATGCTGCCAGTCACTGCTCCTTCGGTCTTATCCACCACCCTGTGATCGTGCTGGCTACAGAATCTCTGGTCCCGGTCACAGTAGTTGTCACTGCATCTTTTGCCCCAGTTACAGCACCTTTGGCATGGGCAACAATCTCAGCTGTCAGCTGATTCAGAATAGGCAGTCTTTCCTCGGTCCTGTCTAGCCCCTTGTAAGCGTAGGTATTGGCAACAGCAATTTGTGACTCCAGCTTTGATGGGCAGCGCACTTGTCACAGTCACAGAGGTCACGGTCTTCACACCCTTCTCTGCCATCTCACACACAGATCTCAAATTTGGATGCTGGTCCTTTGTACTGATATAAGCGGAGCTCACCAGGTCATAGGTTGAGCTCACCAAGGGCAAGTTGTTTACCCTGATCACCATGCTCAGTTGTGGATCAATTGCAACCGAAGCCATTTTTTCCTCCTGGAGGAAAAAAAAAAAAACTAATGGCCCGAAGAGCAGGAAAAAAAACAAGTCTACACGGTCCAGCCCGCAGCACCGACAATATCTGATTTTAAGTTAACTTAGAAGTGTTGACATTCTATAAACTGGACTTGCCAAGTAAAGACTGCATTTAACAACTTTAAAATGTTGTGTGTATGCTTACACTGCCCCGTCTGTGTTGGATCTTAACTGGGGAGGAGGAGATTTGGTTTTAAATCACCTTTGGAGTGTTGAGAATTGATAAGCTGCACTTGCTGAAAAAAAGATCACTTGCCAACTTAACATTTTGTTTGTCTGTCTGTCTGTTTGCTTGTTTGTACCAGGGTCACATTTCGGTGCCCCGGGCTTAACTGGAATTCAAGGTCTTCCTGCCTCAGCTTCCTGAGTGCTGTTATTACAGATGTTTGCCACCACAGCAAGCTGGAACATAGTTCCAACGTCTTCCAGCCTCCATCTCCCTTTCTTTCCCTTTCCTCCCCCCACTTTCTTTCCTGCCTCTGCTTCCCAAATGCTGGGCTATCCGCGGAACTTTCCCTGGCTGGGTACCTATCTGAAATTTTTATCCAGGATCAGTAGGTTCACCATGTCAATTGCATACACCGTTCCTCCCTCCTGTCCATTGCCTGCAAAGATTTGCGTGGATCTGAGAAACATCACGGGTGGGGGATGACAGCAACAAGTAAAACTAAAAGTGCCCTGACTCAGACTTAGCCTCACACCGCAGAGGTGGGCAAAAGCGGTGCACGCAGAAGGAAACCGTCATTCCGGTATCAGCTGAGCTCAGCTCATCCCGAGAGAATCAAATGGAATTAGCTGACAGTCTCCTCCCAATATTTCTGCAAATCCCCAAAAGTCAGCAACCCACCCCATGGTTCCTCAGCATGCTCCCCATTCTGTTCCTCACGTTTAGAAGAGAGACTCTCCCTCACTCTCCTCAGAACACTCCCACAGCAGGCCGTTACCTTTCACCTGCAGTTAGCCCCTGAGCAGGGGACATAAGCATCCTTTGTCTTTGAACGTCCTAGGCAGGTGTCTACCCTGTGCTGCTCCCAGGGACTGGCAGCCTTCGGCTCTGTGGCTTTTCCCTGGATTTTCCTGCTTCTCGCTCTAGCTTCCTTTACCTTCTCATCCAGAAAGTCCTCATTTACTTTTTATGCTGATTGGTTTGGCTATTGCTGTGTTTCATTGCGCCTTCCAAATCATGCCCTGGGGGCATCATCTCTGCTAAATAAAAGGCTATTTAATCCAGGGAGAAATTATGCCACTTCCTTCCAGGCTGAAGCTGCCGCAGTCACTCACGGTTGATATAGGAACTGCTTTATCTTGGTCATAAGATGCAGCAACAGGGCTTGATTTGGAGGGGAGGGGTGTTTATTGCTACAGAGTGGTAGCAGGTGGCGGAGCTCCTGACCCTCAAGGAGCCTGACAGCAAAGGGTGCACTGAGTGAAACAGCCTGAAAATTCTGGATCTGATAAAGTCAGCATGGGCCCTTTTTACTTTTCCTGCATCTACACACACACACACACACACACACACACATACACACACAGATACTTCCTTTGGTAGCTATGAGACATGGTGGGCCATCACTCTCCCTGACATTGAAGCACAATGGAGCAAGTCCTGATTCAGCAGAAGGCCAGTGGCTTTCGAGTTTTATGAAGACTTATGCATCCAGAACAAAGGCCATGGGGAAAGGGCTTTAGCACCACACAGTCCGCTGAATTATTGAACCTGGCCTCATCGGAGTCCTTGCTCTGGTACCTGACAGTTAAGAACTCTTGTCAGCAACTACTGACAGCTCAAGCAACCTAGTGGAACTATCTCAGATGGATGCAAAAGAATAAAAACGAAATATCCTCTGTCTTCACAAAAGCAGCGAATAGGATCTCTTAAGCCTTGACCAGTGGTGCTGTCCCATTTGTTATAGAGACACTAGGTATGGGAATATCCACCTCAACAGTAGTGCTCCAACAGAAGGGATGTAGGAGCAGTCTGGCAGGCAAGGGTCGGCAAAGAGGAGCAAAGAGGTAGCGGCTACAAATCTGGGCGCAGCAGATAGTGGTGAGGAGTAACTGTCGATGGTGTAAGCACCCTTTAGAGGGGCGCGGTGAAAGTCTGTCCTTGAGTCAACAAGAAGCCCGTCCACCCGGGCTCTGTTGGCTGCTATTGACATTCAAGTTTAATATGATGTGGCTGCATTTGCAGTCAGCGGCTGCTAAATCCCGAGATATTTGGATTACATGGCCATAAACGGCTTTTGTCTCTAAGTCCATGAAATTTACAGAGATACAAGGTTGCGCTGCCGTGGAATCACTCTGTGACTTTGACTCATTCTGCTAACAATGTTTTCCAGAATGCTCTGAGAGAAATTTCCAAGCAAAATATTGCAAGCAACATAGGTAATAATATCTAAATAAAGACCATGGCTGTTAGATTGATTGCTTTACCACCTCATCTGATGAAATGCTTGCCATTGTTCTAAGAAGTGGCTGTGCTCCTCTCTCTTTCTCCCTCCCAACCCCACCTCCCCTCCTTCTTACTCTTCAGCCCTGGCCGCCCTAGAACTCATGCTCCTCCAGTCCTCACCTTCCAGGTGCTAGAATCCTCTATCTTATTTTAGATGTAGACAAAGTTCAAAGATTTGAATAACCTAAGCTCAGTTGACTAATAAACATTGCAACCACTCAGCTGGAGACATGAAAATGAATGTTGAAGTAGGATGACGCGTAGGTAGACTTGGGGAGCTATCTTTAGCGCCCTTCCTTTAATACCCTTTCTCCGAAGTCAGCTTCCCTAAAATTGAATTGGGGTTGATGTCTCCCATGGATTGACTTCCTGAGGAAGTCCTCCCAGGGTCTCTGATAAGGAAGTAAGGAAGGTCAGAGAGTCAAGTATGAGATGTCGGGAAAAGCACCACGGAAGTGATGCCCCAATCTTGTGGTGTTGGGGAGGGAGGCCGGGGGCAAACTGCACCTCAGAGCTTTCTCTTTGTTTTGGTTTTACGAGACAGGGTTTCTCTGTGTAACAGAGCTGTCCCGAAACTAGCTCTTGTAGACCAGACTAGCCTCGAGCTCACAGAGACCCACCTGTCTCTGCCTCCCAAATGCTGGGATTAAAGGTCTGCACCGCCGCCGCCCAGCATCTCAGAGCTTTCTAAGCAGAAGTACCGTCACCTCTGCCAGTTGGCACTGTACACATAGGAAACACCCACCAGAGCTTGCAAAGCAAATCTCACCAAACTCATTGACACATAAGGGGGATCCAACAGGTCTGCCCAGAGCACGGCCGTTGTCCACTGAGCCCATTCAACAGCAGAGCTGGGCCACGGCCAGCTACAGTCCTTGACTGCTGTCCTAGGGAGAAGAGATTTAGAGGGAGCCTTCGATAGGGGGCTCTGACTCCCAGTCGATAGCTGGGAAGAGTAGAAAGGCACATGAGCCTTTCAGTGAAAAGGAGCTGTGTATTGGGAGCCTGGCATCTTTAAGTTTCCATAGGATTATGTTATGGAGGAGGCAGCTCAGCTGTGGCATGGCCAAAGGACCTCAGCCTTTGCAACCCTTTTCATTCAGCGAAATGTCCTTCCCATGCCTCTACCACTGTGGGAATCCGTGGTTCTGGGCAAGTCATCATAAACCCTGTAAGCCTCGGGTCCCTTAACAGGAAAAGGAAGAAAATTTTCTACCCCAGAATTTGCTGAAATAAGCAACAAGGAGACACCTGTTAAAGTACTTTGTAAATGGCCATTAGCAACATCAGCTTGTAGTTAAACAGAAAGAATCGTGTTTCCAGTAAACTGAGCTCATAGAATTCCATGACCTGCATGTGGGTGGATACAAAACAACATTCAATGTAAATTCAGGGAAACTGAGAGTTTCTTCTTAATGCATCAAAAAACCTGCATCTGCTTGTTCACTAACATCCATCCAAGCCACCATCCAGCTAGAGATTAGATAGACTTGAAAGGAGAGCAGCCTTGAGCCTCAGGAAACCTCATCTCCCAAAGACACAAAGCAGCCAGGCCACGTCAAGAGGAACCGCCAGTTCCCATCACACACACATCCTGTAGCCTTAGCTGTCCCCACCCTCCCTGCCAGGCCTGGACTAACTCCCCAGCAACTCCTGAGTAGGACTGTGGTAAACACATTTACGTGACAGTCCACAGGGCCCAGCTGTAACTAGGACTCTCTCAAATATCTGGGAAAGCAAGTGGTGAATGGTGGCGTGCCCATTGAAACACTCCAGGCCTAAGTTATGAAGAGTCTTTGACTTTCCATACTGAACAGAAAGGCTCTCAACTATGGCACAGTCTCTCTGTCTGTCTCTGTCTCTCTCTCTCTGTCTCTCTCTCTCTCTCTCTCTCTCTCTCTCAGCTGTTTCCTACGCAAGTAAAGAAAGAAAGCATGCACTCTAAAATCAGAACAACTCGAGCTCCCCTCCTGGCTTAAGCTTTGGCCAGTTTTGTGACTCTGAACCTTGGTTTTCTCGCCTGTGAAATGGAGAAGTGAGTTTCTCCTCACGAACTGCTGCAAAAAGGCCTGTGACCTACAGAGATGTCTGTGCTGCTTGGCAGACATCCACCGACTTCCATGAAATAAAATCCACACTGATACAGGAAAGGGCTGGACAACTGTTTTTGACATAATGAAACATTAGTTATTATTACACTCTTCAGAAAGCACTTCGGGGATTTGTCCTCAGAGGGCATGAAATAAATAGTGGTAAACTAATGAATATACAAATGGCTGTGTTCAACAAGCTTTTTAATTCACAGAAAGGAGAGAACATTCCTGAGATCTCTCTGGAGCTACAGAGAGAGTTCACGGCCAACACGTGTAACTTAGGGATCGTCTATCTCAAAATAGAAAGTGAAAGTGAATGAAAGACTTCAGATGTAACTTAGAGGAAGTCCTCGCCTAGAATGCATGGGGCCCTTAGCTGATATCCATCTGGCACCCCTTCTCCCAAGAAAACAAAAAAGGAAATTCTTACATACTGTCAGGGCATAAAAAGAATGTCACCTTTCTCTCTCTCTCTCTTTCTCTCTCTCTCTCTCTCTCTCTCTCTCTCTCTCTCACACACACACACACACACACACACACACACACACACCTGGACTAGGAATTGAATTTAGGACCTTGGACATAGCTAGACAAGTTCAAGCACTGAATCATATCCCCTAACTTTAATTTAGCTGTTTTTTTTTATCTTGAGTAAACATATTCTTAAGTTACATTTTCCTTGAACTCACTCGGTAGCTCAGGCAGACATTGAATTGTGGTCATCCTACTTCAGCCCCTCAAACATCTGGAAGTATAAGCCTACACTTACAGCCATCCCAAACATCTGGAAGTATAAGCCTGCGCTTACAGCCATGCCAAACATCTGGAAGTATAAGCCTGCGCTTACAGCCATCCCAAACATCTGGAAGTATAAGCCTGCGCTTACAGCCATGCCAAACATCTGGAAGTATAAGCCTGCGCTTACAGCCATCCCAAACATCTGGAAGTATAAGCCTGCGCTTACAGCCATCCCAAACATCTGGAAGTATAAGCCTGCGCTTACAGCCATCCCAAACATCTGGAAGTATAAGCCTGCGCTTACAGCCATCCCAAACATCTGGAAGTATAAGCCTGCGCTTACAGCCATCCCAAACATCTGGAAGTATAAGCCTGCGCTTACAGCCATGCCAAACATCTTTAAAGTGGCCTTGTGCCTCACATCAGGCTTCACGTGCCAAGCAGGTACCCATTCCTCCCTTCACTGTGATGAGGGCAAAGCCTCTGAGCATGGGGCAGCACACTCAGCCTTGCCGGGTGCAGGGCTGGACTTAACAACTCTTTCTAGATCAGGTCACGGCAGAGTGCTGTGATTGCCAGTTGGTGCTGGAGGTGTTCTCTCTTTCTGCCTTTTCACATGGTGGGACCTATGTGTCCATGCACTGTTGTGGAACATTATTTTAAGATAGGTTACATTTGTTTAAGCTGTGAAATATTTGTTCAATGATGCAAAGATGTGCTGCATTCTTTTACATTGCATTTGTTTAACTCTGTGAAGCTTTGTTACTTTGACTGTCTAAAACACCTGATTGGTCTAATAAAAGCTGAATGGCAAATAGTGAGGAGGGAGAAGGATAGTCAGGGCTAGCAGGCTAGAATAAATAGAAGGAGAAATCTGGGAAGAAACATCGAGGAGCAAAGAAAGAAGGAGGAGAGGAGGACATCGGGGGCCAGTCACTCAGCTACACAGCAAGCCACGGAGTAAGAAGGAAATAAAAGATGCCCAGAAATAGAGAAAGGTAAAAGCCCCGAGACAGAAGATAAACAGGCTAATTTAAGTTAAGAAAAACTGGGTATAAACAAGCCAAGCTAAAGTCAGGCATTTATAAGAAAGAATAAGTCTCTCTGTGTGATTATTTGGGAGATGGGTGGCAGTCCTCCCACAGAACCAAAAGAGGAAAATGAAATACATTGCACCTCTGCTGTCCCTTTTGTGTGTCCACAGTTGCTCATCTATAATACCAGTCGGACTGGAAAAAAAAAGGCTCCCTAGTGGCCTCATGTGAACTTACTTACCCCTTTTGTATATATGTGAGTGTGTGTGTGTTTCTTCCTTCATCGTTTTTTGTACATATGTATACACATATCTATATCTTTTTTTTGTTTTCTCCAGACAGTGATTCTCTGTGGAGCCTTGGCTGTACTAGAACTCGCTCTGTAAACCATATGAGCCTCGAACTCATTGAGATCTGCCTGCCTCTGCCTCCCGAGTGCTGGGATTAAAGGCATGTGCCAACACTGCCCAGTTTACATATATCTTTTTAATTACCTATTTAAAGGTCCTGTCACCAAATAAAGTCACATTCTGTGGCACTAAGGTATTATTTATCTAGTGTGTTGGGGGAGGTAAATGTGGACACATGCTTGCCACTGCACACAAAGACGAGGAAAACTCTTCTGAAGTCCATTCCCTCCCTCTTCCTTGAGTCAGGATCTCTTCTCTGTTTATGTGGATATAGTGCTGCCTACTGCCCATGAGCTTCTCGATGAGCTTCTGTCTCTACCTCCTATCTCAGCATAGGGGTGCTGGGATTGTAGATGAACACCACTGTAATTCACTTGTATGTCCATCTGGGCCTCCGTCATCAGGCTTGTAGAGCAAGCCCTCTCCCAAGCCCAATGTCAGGGATTTAATACATAAATAACAGCTTGCCACAATTCAGCTGTAGCTAGAACTATGATTTCCATGTTACTGGTAAGGACCTTAAAGTCTTCTCTGTGCAAAAAAATGATGAGGAAAGGATTTCAACTGAAGTCTGGATTAGTTACTTTTCTACTGCTCTATAGATTTTCTTAAGCAAAGGCAAATTCAGGAAAGTGTTTATTTGGGCTCACAGTTCCAGAGGGAGATTCCCTAATGGCAGGGAAGGCATGACACTAGGTACCTGAAGCAGGAAGCTGATAGATGACACCTTCAGCCACAAACATGAAACAAAGAGAGTTAATGGGAAGTGGGACAAGGCTGGAAACTCTCAAAGCCCATCTCCAGTGACCTACTTCCTCCAGCCAGGCTCTGCATCCAAAGAGCCTTAACCTTTCCAAACTGCACCATCAACTGGGAAGGAGGTGTTTAGATACCCGAACCTGTAGGCAACATTTCTCATCAAACCACCACAGTTTCTGTCTGGCAGGCAGTCTACTGTCATCATCATATAACACTGCCTCTAACAGTCGATGAGCTGAGCAAAGACAAGAGGCTGAGTGACAGCCATCAGTACTTCCTGGTTACTGACAGGTACAGAAGGGTCTGGGTGGGTGGTTTGCTTAGAAGACTGCTTTGCAATGCATACTAAGCAGAAGCACGGAGATTGTGGATCAATTTGCATTTCTTCCTTTGTTACTATACAAAAATCTCTCTAAGGACCGCCCACCTCCATCCAGGTTTAATAAGGTGAGCATCCAAACTGCCTAGGCTCCCCCAAAGCCAGTACGTGCAGTAGGATCAAAAACCCATTGCCTCCGTGCTCCGCTATCCAGCACAATTCTTAGTTAAGGGAGCCACCTTAGGGCTGGCAAGAGACTTGAACCTTGAGTGGCTCCCAGGAGCCCAAGGCGATGTCCCCAGTTAGTTCCTTGGGCAGATGAGGATAGGGAACCTGAAACGACCCTATCCTATAGCAATACTGACGAATATCTTGCATATCACCATAGAACCTTCCTCTGGTGATGGATGGAGATAGAGACAGAGACCCACACTGGAGCACTGGACTGAGCTCCCAAGGTCCCAATGAGGAGCGGAAGGAGGGAGATGAGCAAGGAAGTCAGGACCACAAGGGGTGCACCCACCCACTGAGACAGTGGGGCTGATCTATTGGGAGCTCACCAAGGCCAGCTGGACTATGACTGAAAAAGCATGGGATAAAACCGGACTCTCTGAACATGGCGAACAATGAGGGATGATGAGAAGTCAAGGACAATGCCACGGGGTTTTGATCCTACTTCATGTTCTGGCTTTGTGGGAGCCTAACCAGTTTGGATGTTCACCTTCCTAGACATGGACGGAGGGGGGAGGACCTTGGACTTCCCACAGGGCAGGGAACCCTGACTGCTCTTTGAACTGGAGAGGGAGGGGGAGAGGAGGGGGGAGGGGGAGAAGGGTGGGAGGAGGGGGAGGGAAATGGGAGGCTGGGAGGAGGGGGAAACTGTTTTTTTCCTTTTCTTAATAAAAAAAATAAAATAAAATAAAAACCCATTGCCATTGTTCTTGAGTTCTCAGTAGTCCTCATTGTCTGCTATGTTCAGCAAGTCCGGTTTTATCCCATAGGTCAGGTCAGACAACCCTGATTGCTCTTCGAGCTGATGAGGGAGAGGGACTTGATCGGGGGAGGGGGAGGGAAATGGGAGGCCGTGGCAGGGAGGAGGCAGAATAAATAAATTTAAAAAAAAAAAGAATAAAGAAATATACTCTTGATTTATAACGGAAAAAAAAAATCTCTCTAAGCAACTGAAAACTCCACACCCCGCCCCTGCGCAGGCATATACCTGCCCTGGCTAATTATTTAAGACATTGTTCAAAGAAGAGCTCCTAATTAACAGTGTGCCTAGCCTATCCCAAACCATCTCTAACAGTTTGTAATCCATCTGGTCTCCAGGCCCACATACCGGTGTCAGGTATGGCTGCTGTCCCCACAGCTACCTAGCTTCTTTTTTGGTGGTGAGGGGAGTAGAAGGAGGGGTCCATAGTGAGTAATGAATCAATAAACACTCGGTCAGTTCCCTGGACTCTGTTGACATGCATGGCCAGTTTTCTCTGGTGATCAATTACACTTGTTTTTGCAGGAAGATTAATTCACTTTTCTAGAGAATTTTTCTGAGTTTCTGCTATTAAAAAGCCAATCTCAACAATCCCCCTAGCTCAGCAGAAATAGAATCTGGTTCAGTATGGCTGGTTAAAATTGTCAAAATCTATGACTTTAAAAAAAAAGAGCATGGTCACAACCAGAAAGGAGGGCATAAATGTGCGTGGCTGGAGTGCAACATACATGAACATAAACATAAATCTCTTATAATTATGTTGTTTCATATTAAGGTAAACAGTGTGTATCTTTTTTCTCGATTCCCACCTATTTCAAAAAGACTACTAACGTCCCTACAAGCAAATTAGGTACTACATGTTTCAGATAATAACAATCAGAAAAGAAGAGCAGATGACAGGAGACATGTCCACAATTAGGCCGAACTCTTCAAACAAAGAAGAGCGCTCAATTAATTAATGTTTGTCAAGTACTTTAAACTCACATAATTCAACAATCTAGACATTCCCACCTAAAGATATGAAGACAAAGAATTGGGGGAGGGAGCTGCCTTGACTGGGTGGAGGTCTTGTCTTGCTCAGTGATCATCAAATTTGCCAGAGAGGAAGAGGGGAAAACACCCTACACACACAAAGTAGCTCCAGCTAACGTCCTTTAAAAGCTATTGCTCTGTCTCTTCCTCTCGTTTTTCTTTATGACTGAGGGGGGAATAATTTTTCTGAAAATCATTTCACAGGAGCAGTACCATCAATTCTTAATTATTAATATCACAATTTGTTATTTATTGAGCATCAACAGGGCATTAGATGTCTGCAAGTTTTAAATCAAAGCGGCTCACTTAAAAGTGTGGATCTTTAGCGATGTTGTTTTTGAGAGGTTTGTGCATGTCTGTGTGTGCACACGTGTGCGCGTGGGCTCATGCACGCACACTTAGTGTGATCATGGGAAATGAGCTGGATAATGGGATGTTCCTTGCATTTGATAGAATGTTTTTCCTAACATCTGTATTTTCTCACTTACTAGACAGATTATTTTCCTATAAATCAAAGACTAAAAGCCACAAATGGAATCCTGAAAACTCCGAATCTGATAATCTCCAAATACATCTGACCAAATTCCCATCTAAGATCTGAGCAAACCCCAATCTTAGTAAAGTATTTTTAAAACTACTCCGTTGATTTTATATGATCCCTTGCAAGCTATATACATACACTACTGAACTGATACATCACGATCATTATAAGGCATTCAAAAGAGAAAAGTGTACAGAGGACAAAGAGGTAAATGTTTTAAGATATTTTTTGCTTGATTGTGCTATTAGGAACAAAGAAGATTTGCTCTCACTACAAGGGTGCTGCCACTGATAACACCTCTGGACTAAGAAGAATGCAATAGGCTGTTTCATATTCTTTTTAATCTTGGCTTGGTATTTTGGGGATACAGGGATTTGAAAGTCAAGTGCAGCTTTCACGGCTGTCATTGCTGAGAAGGAAGCTTCACAAAAATACGTCCATCCAAATACAAGAGAAACAGAGAATTGTTGGCTGCCTTCACACATCACGGAACATCCAGATCCTGCCACCCCCCAATTCTGGAACTGTGTCGGTTTTTTTTTCCTTTCCTACCACTTGTTTTGTCCCCCACAAATTAGAACTCACCGCATTTTGCTTATTTAATAGTTGATTCCTTTGAAATATACTGAAACTACTTTTAAAAAACAGTCTTGAAAATTGATTACTACATTTTGTAAGTTTACAACACCATGATTTTAAGACTGTACTTAGCCTTGGCAACGAAAATAGCATTAATGATGGAAACGTTTTTTGGCCATTATGATCAAAATACTTTCTCTGTAGCACAAAATTTGTTTTATTTTTCCGATTTCTCCTCTTTAAAAAGCAATGGCAGTTTAATTGACTAATTAAAAGACTTCATTTAAAGCCTACCCTTCTTGTCCTCCCCCATTTTCTCTTCTCGGATTCTATTTTCTCATATATCCATGGAGTTAATTCTCTGCTTCTGCTTTTGTAAGCCCTATAACAGCAATGACTGAAGTCATGTAAAGTAGAATCTGCCTGGCTCCCATATGAAAATGGAATCTATTGAAGGTAAGTCTTTGTTTTTAAAATTTTTAATATGCCTACTACCAATAGCCAATTGTCACATATGAAAATAGCATAATTTACATGCTATTTGTCAAACAAACTGTTATACAACTTTGACTGCTTTAACTTATCCCGGTATGATCCACAACCCTCTTGTGACACAGCAAAAGATGAAACCGTTATCCCTGCATTAAAATCATCATAAAGGTCCCTTTCTAGCCTGTGCCTTGAACCCTGCAGCCTCGGTGATGTTGATGCCTAAGAAGAACCAGATTGCCATCTACGAACTTCTTTTTAAGGAAGGAATGATGGTTGCTAAGAAAGATGTCCATATGTCCAAATACCCTGAGCGGGCAGACAAGAATAGGCCCAACCTTCATATAATGAAGGCCATGCAGTCTTGAAGTCTTGAGACTATACGTGAAGGAGCCATTTGCCTGGAGACATATCTATTGGTACATGATGAACAAGGACATGAGTATCTCTGAGATGACCGCTACCTACCCCTGGAGATGGTGCCTGCCACCATGCACAGAAGCTGTCCTGAAACTGGCAGGCCTCAGCCCAATGGTCCAGAGTGACCTGCAAGATTAACAAAAGGGGAGGCAAACACCCATAGAAAGCTATGCCTTTTGGTGCTAAGGCTGGGGCTGACTCACCAATTGAATTCCAGTTTAGAGTCAGCTTTGGTTGTGGCCATGGTCAGCCACCTCAGTGAAGTACACAAGAGACGACATTTCTTTTCTCCCTTCCACTATGGAGTCTGCTGCTCTGGTCCAGCAGTTTACTGAAAAAAAGCTTCTCTGGATTCTATACCAGATTTCTTGAGTGCAGGCTGCTGCTCCACACAACATGTGCTAGCTGGACAACTTGATAGCTATCTACACTCCCCACGTGGGTGGCTCCAGAATCATACTTCTGATATGTGGCCATCTTTTTTAAGTATCTCTAATGACAAAGAGCTAGTGACCTTCCAGTGCAATCCCACTTCGTTTTTAGACAGCTGGAACTGTCAGAAAGCATGCTCTCCTTCCCTGTAGTTCTATCTACTACTGGGTTATTTTACTCTCTGGTATCACAAAGAAAACAAGGCACCACTATCCTATCTCCCATCATCTCCCTGTCCTCGATAGTTATAGGTCAGCTTGACAGGTTAAGGTCATCTGAGAGGAGGGAACCTCAATTGAAAAATGCCTCCAGAAGGTCAGGCTATAGGCAGGCAAGCCTTTAAGGCATTTTCTTAATTGGTAGTTGAAAGGGAAGGACCCAGCCCATTGTGGGTGAGAATATCCCTAGGCTGGTGGTCCTGGGTTCTATAAGAAAGCAGGGAGAGCAAGACAGGGAGAGCAAGTCAGTAAGTAGCACCCCTCCATGGTCTCTGTATCAGCTCTTCCCTTCAGGTTCCCACCCAGGTTGACTTCCTGCCTTGTCTTCCCTCCGTGGATTGTGATTCAGGATATGTAAGCCAAATAAGACTTTCCTCTCCAAGTTGCCTTTAGATCCCAGCAATAGTGGCCCTAACTAAGACAACCTCTATCCTCTTTAAACCCTTAAGTCGATGCCCATTTGCTTGGGTTTCTAGAGAGTTTGTCCCATTCTCATCCCCTTCTCCTGGCTGCTCCTGCTTAGATGTGTTGTCCCATAAATGCCATCTGGTCAAGTCAGAGAGCTGTAGGTGTGTGACCTCTCCTGATTGCTGCAGTGACTTTGTTAATTCCAAAGAGAATGCTCATCACCAGATTAGGTTTGCCTGTGTTCTGTGTGGGTGTTTTATGCAGAAATATCTTTCATAATCAAGTTGAAGGATTTTTCTAACTCTCTTCAAGACACACCTTCTGCTGTCAACATGGATGTAATACACTGGTACACAGTCCTAATGACACGATATCTGTTTATTGTCTCCATCTTAGTGTTACCGTAGAAAACAGGGTATGCGAACAAACACCGAAAATAAGGTTACACATCAGTTGATATCAGTGAAGGTCCAACTCTGCTATATGACCTTCAGGAGACCCCTTTCTATGCTCTCAAATCCCCCTAATAAGATGAGAATGTTAGTGACTAACCTCGAGAGCTCAGGAAGTTTTGGTGATAACAGATGAATGAGCTGGGCGTGGTGGCTCATACTTGTAGTTCCCTACTAAGAGGCTGGGGAGAGCTTAGGAGGATCACAAAAGCTTGAGACCAGCCTCGGGTACCCAGTGACCTCAGCACTAGCCTGATCTATAACTGAGACCCATCCTCAAAATAAAAAAAGAATTAAATGAGTTGCAAATGAGCCCTTAAAAGAAGTATGTGTGTGTGTGTGTGTGTTTACAATGCAACCTGTAGGTACTTAATGAATATTAATGGGATAATTGAACATATAAACATACAGATAAATGACATAGAGCATACTGAATAATGACAAGAAAGTGGGATCAGAAAAAATGGTAAGACATAACATCAATTCAAAAGCTCTTGGCATCTGAAGCCAGTATCTGTCGCCAGTGGCAACACCAGATGAATCACAATGCCTTTGGTCCAGTGCAGTGTTTAAAAAATGCAAGGCTTACTTTCTGGAAAGGAATCATCTTACCCATGGTTTCCACGGCTCTGTGCAGTTAATGAGGCATCTAGTAGCACCTGTTCAAAATTTGCTCAGGAAGAAACAAAATGAGTAAGAGGCAGAGCCGAGAAAAGAGGCTCACATTCATCAACGCACATTTCTAGTCTTCCAGGGACAGCAAAATATTTAACTGCCAAGCAGCAAATCCCATTTGACTGTTTAAGTAAGAAGTAATGATTAATATCAGACTAAAAGTAGGTGCCATTCCACATTTTGTTATATAAAATATGCTAATAGCATATATATATATATGTATATATATGAATTGCAATTACTTTTTACCAAGTTTTTCGTTCTCACCTGAAATAAGCATCACAGAATGTTTGTACCTAGACATTTAGTCATTCATTCACTTTTTCAAAAGAAAACAGTGAATTGCTTATGCTAGGCATAATCCGAGCTACAGCAGGACTAAGACAAATAACCCTGTAGGCTGGGTGTGGGAGACTAGGGTCAGTCTTTAAAGGCACAAGTATATGTTAGATCACAGACTGACAACTCAGGGTGTTGTGGGCTGACAGGTGATCAGTCATGACCATGTAACAGCTCTGAGAAAGCCAGCAAATTTCAATAGAAAGGGATTTAGTGAATTAAATGCTAATGAAATCTAAGAGCAGAAGCAGCAGCCTCTGTTAGGACTCTGAAGAAGTGAGTCCTCAAACAATACTTAAGAACAGCAACCGCAATGGCAGCTGCCTTCTATGGCATCTTCAGGAGGCCTGGGAATCAAGATGTTTGCCAGTGCACCCAGTGGTCCCTGGGAACACATTTTGTTTACAACGCTCCATGGGTTGTAACGTTACTTTCTCCTTTAGGAGTGGAAAGTGGGAATAAAGGCTAACAGATTATCCTTGGTCTCACTATTTATTTCGGGTCTGAATTTGTCTTGTGAGAACACAGCCGCTTAGAAGAGCCCAAAGTCACATCCAGAAACCTAGCTACAAAGGAGCCTCTTTCCAACATCTACAGTAGAGGAACATGGGAAGAGCTGTAAGAGTTATGGTTGTAAGGAGCCATTATACTCACTTGATCAACAGAAGACAATAAGATGGAGAGGATTTGATAGAGAAGGGGGATAAGCTAAAGACGGGGAATAGGGAGCTCTGATGACCTTGAACAGAACCCAATACCCCATTTTAAAAGTTCAATTATTTTGGGCCGTCATTAGTCTTGACATTGTAAAACTAACATTAAAGTCACATGAGTGTGGCGTTCTGATGGAATAAATATGAACTAAGAGTTAAGAGCAGTGTTCGCCCTAGCTCTCCCACTAATAATGTCCCCAGGGAGGTCACTTAACATCCCTAGCTCTCCCACTGATAATGTCCCCAGGGAGGTCACTTAACATCCCTGGCTTCAGTTTTCCCATTGGTAGACTAGGGAGGGTTTCCATAATTCTCTGCTAACAGGAATTAACAAGAAATAGAATCACCAAAATTCATCATCTTGCTAAGTAGTTGTAACACGCAACAACTAAACAGTCTACTTAATGGGCTGAAGGAAGACCTTCATGGTATTTGTGTAGAGACTTTCTTTGTAACCAGTAAATTCCTTCCCCAATAATACAGTTCTACAGTTTTGTTAGGATAATTTGAGAGCAGTGACTAGTCGATAAACACTCGCTGATATCAAATAAAATTACAATAACGATGGAATTCAGTTGTCTTTGGAAACGCATGTCCCTACCCAGCTTTCCTCCCACAACATGTTGCAGAAGTCGCTAATCATGCAGCACATGCTGACCGGCCAGGTAAACAGATGAGAATGCCAGAGCTTTGCCTTGTTTGCCAGGCGCTGTGCTCAGCCAAGGTTGAGTGCTTGGCAAGGGAAACGGTCTTCATTTCTCAATGTTCATGAATATGTAATTCATCTAGTCACAATAGATAGGTTTCATGCCGTTTGGGAAGCCACGTGTTGTTTCTTTTCTATAACGGCCTCCTCTGCCCTACTTAGAGGCTCAGCTGCTGCTGAAGGTCACACTGCCACTGAGATGCAAAACACAGAAGGTAGCAACTGTGTGGCCTGTAAATTATCTGCAGGAGCATAGATATCAGATGACAAAGCAACTTGAAACCCCCTCTTCCCCTACCAAGGAGGAAAGATGAATTCATGTAAGCTATAAGAGACAATATAGAATCGACAACCTGTGAAAGATAATATAGGATTAGTTCGAGCAAACATGAACTATTCCACTGGGTTAGATCTTGCCCTCATAGGCCTGTGTTAGAGTCAACAGTGATCAAAAAGGGGAAAATGCTATAATGTGAAACTACAAATAACCTGGAACTAGGAATGTAATGACAAAAAATAAAATAAAAACCTGGAAGTAGGGATCTTCAACGTGACCATCCATGTCACCACAGCAGACAAGCTGCAGCAGAAAGAGTAACTCTAGGTTTAGAGCTTTTCTTAGAGCCGGTAACAACAACATGCCTCTACTATTGTCTTCTCTTCTTTATTCATATACACAGGCATACACACACACAAAGGCACACACAGGCACGTACAAATGAAAATACACACATGCACACATACATACATGCTCAGGAAGAGAGAGAAATGGCAGGGAGGCTCCTTAACTAATGAAGTCACAAAATAAGAAAATGACCATACCATGATTAAATTATCACCAACAGTACAGAAGAGCGATGCCAAAGTTTCTCTGTGGTTATGATAAATTGTTTCTTACATTTCTTTTTGTCCACCAAGCTTTAGCCAATTCCTCCTCTCTTGTCTCTTTGACTAATGAGAATAACTGACCCCTAATCTCTGTGTACCATTCATAATCTGCCAGCTTATTGTTATCATTCAACCTTCCTGCTTTTTCCCAGAAAGTCGTTGCCACTCTTGAGTTTATAAAGAACCTTTTAAAATTTATGTCATATGACTTTTTTTTTCTTTCTGAATCCTGGCCAATTTGACTTGTTAATAAAAATAAAAAATAAAAAAAGATGTTTAAGCCTCAAGAACGCTCATGTCTGTGGGGTAATGAGCACCAACGGACAGCGGTGTGACCAGTTCAAGATGAGAATTTTTTTCTCATTTTAATCTTTTTGATGTGTGGTAGCTTTCAAGACTTTGGATAAAAATATGAGAAGATGGTCTTTGGCTTGAAATATGAACCCAGCAAGGTTGTCAGGGAAGTCTGACACTTTTCACATGGACTGGATAACTCCTTTCTAAGGTTACTGGAAGAACTAAGGGTGGAACAGAAACTAGAATAAAGAGCCATATTCAGGTTGCCGAAGAGAGAAGGCAGCTGTTAAGATCGCTAGATGTTCTCGAAAAGGAACTGGGTTCAGTTCCCAGCACCCACACAGTGGCTCACAGTCACCTGTAAACTCCAACACCCTCTTCCACCTCTACAGGCAGCAAGTACACATGTGGTATACATACATTTGTGCAGACAAATACATAAAAATAAGATAAAAATAAATGAACGTGTGTGTGTGTGTGTGTGTGTGTGTGTGTGTGTGTAAGAACCAGAAACAGAACTATGGAGCCTGGCCCATGATATAGAACTGAACCAAAGGGGGTCTCAGAAGCATTCTTTCAGGACCGTCGGCTTCAACACCAGTGCCTTGTCTAGAATAACTTTCGAGACTGCAGGTGGTACCCAGAAAGGATTTCTTCTAAGGAAGAGACCCATTAGTTTTCAAAGGATGGAAAGGAACACAAGCTTCATCAAAATAGCTGTCCCTCTCCTCCACAACCAGACAGTAAGATTAGCCTAGGTGTGATCCCTATGATGGCTAAGTTAGGGAAGAGCATTGTCTAAACATTCCAATGGGCAATGCATTAAAGAATCACCAAGTGGAGGAACACCCAAGGGGTCTCTTGCCTAAATATCCAAACATGGTCTCATATTAGTTCACAGTCTCTCAATCTCTTGATAGCTGCTGTTTTGAGTTTGTTTTTGTTTTGTTTCTGCTCACTTTTCTTGAGCAAACTCAGTGCTCATGAAGTACCTATAAGATAGGGGTGAAAGATCCTACGGAAGCATGGTGTATTAATCACTACGCTGTTGCTCATTGAATATGTTGTCATTTTCCTTGAGCTGCATACAGGAATTTTAAAAGCTGATTTATTAATTGCTTTAACCATTTGCCAGTTACTTGGGCTTTAAGGAGGTTGTTAGGAGCTTTAAAATCACATTTGTGTTAAATACCAGAGCAAATGAGCCACAGAAAGGAGCAGAAACGCTCTAGCGTTGGGTTGTATTCAAGAGATGATGGCTCCTCCCCCCACCCACTCCAGGCTATTTCACTCTGAGGACATTACACCATTATTAAGACTGTCTTCCCTTCAGGCCTCAAGGATGGATTTAATTTTGTGCAATTCAGACTTGATGGCTAATAGCAATAACGCTGAGTACAAG
The DNA here is from genome assembly GCF_018167655.1 of Microtus oregoni. NCBI lineage: Eukaryota > Metazoa > Chordata > Mammalia > Rodentia > Cricetidae > Microtus > Microtus oregoni. The sequence continues at coordinate 7,847,365 of NW_024543976.1, forward strand.
CATCTGGACTCGCTATGGGAAATTGCTCCCTTCTTTGAGAGCTGGGGACCCACCTGAGTGAAGGGAGTAGAAGAACTTTAGTGCCTCAGTTTCCACCCCAGAAACAAAACACAAAGGTTTGCTGTGAAGTGAGAGGAGACAGTGGCAAGAATGGACACAGAACTTCACAGACCATTCTCTCTCCATCCCAGCTGTAATCTCCTCGCAGTTTTTATATATAGAAAATATCAGGGCAGGAGAAGCAGAATACAAAAGCTTTTGTTTTGTTTAAAAGTAGGTCACAAATGTTCCTAATATAGCTAAAATCCTGCACTTCACCCTAAAGAGGCTAACAGTACCAAGCAACAGAAAAGTTTTCCATAATTATATTGTACATTATAGACCAAGTCCAACCAAAGAAAGTTGCCAAAACCCCAGACCAGAGACTGCAGAAGCCAAAATATATATCTGACTATCTGAAGGTACAGATGGGTAATACAGATGCCTTAATTAGGGTTTCTATTTCTGTGAAGAGATACCATTACCACAGCAACTCTTATAAAGGAAAACACTTAATTGGGGGTAGCTTGCTTACAGTTTCAGAGGTTCAGTCCGTTATCATCATAGTGGGGAGCATGACGGTATGCAGGCAGACATGGCACTGGCTACATCTTGATCAGAAGGCAACAGGAGATAGACTGTGACAATGGGCAGTATCTTGAGCATAAGAGACCTCAAAGCCCTCCACCACCAGTGACACACTTCCTCCAACAAGGGCACACCTTACTTCAATAAGGCCACACCTCCTAATAGTACCACTCTCTTTGGGGTCCATTTTTCTTTCAAACCACCACACGCATATTCGATGGTCTTCCCCCCCCCCCCCCAATTTCCTGTCTGTACTGAGTTGCTTTCTAGAGATGCTCTATGATTACACCCTTCATGTCAGAGACTGCAATATGGGGACCAAGAACTTCTCTGTGGCTTTTCTTGTCACTTGCTTTCTCATCTCCCCTGTCAACACATTATTAACACATCTATAGCTGGCAGTAAATGAGTACGGTAAAGGCACATTTTTGTATCTTACTCTGAAAGTAGTTTAAAACCCCTTATTAGTCCTTTCATCCACCCCACCGCCAGCAACTCCTTGTTATAGCCACCCCTGCTACCTAGAATCACACAGTTTTTCTGATTCTTTCCAACTCTTTTCCTTCAAGTCTGTTATAGGTTCCAGGGTTTTCTCCCAATACTTAAAAATGTAAAAGAGAGTATTTACAAACTTAAGCAGCTTAAGGAAAAGGTATTAACGCAGATGCTAATCCAATATAACAATATTTTTTAGAAGAAAGAGATGTCAAGGCACAGGGAGAACGCCACGCAGCAGCAGAGGCAGAGCTGCCAACCAGGAATGGCGGGATTGCTGGCCACCAGCACTTCAGCCAACAGAAAGAGCCTCAGAGAGGGCACATGGTCCTGCTGGCCCTTTGATTTCCAACGTCTAGCCTCCAGAATGAGAAAACTTATAAATATCTACTGTTTAAAGCTACCCACATTGTGGCACTTGATTAGGGAAGCTCTAGAAAATAAATTGTCTCTCCCTCTGCCTTATTTTCTCAGCAGAGATATTGAGCATCCCTTTTGTCGTCTTGACATTTACCCAGAGACACTCATCTTTGACCCACAAGCTGCTGGTGAATGCAATTTCCTCAATAAGCACAGCTCCCTCCCTAAGAGGAATCCTGGAGCCAGAGGGTAAGGGTTTTTTTTTTCTTTAACAAAGTTATCACTATGATGTATTTACATTGGGGAAAAAAAAAGAAATCAAAGTTCCCAAATTAGACTTGAAGGTCTAGACGCTGTAAATGTTGCTCTTTATAAAACAAGTAGACCTTTGCTTCACCTGCACTGGAAACTTCTCACTGTGGAGAGGATAAAGACAACCATGCTTGTCAAAGCCCTAAGTCAGCAGTTCTCAACCGGTGGGTCGCGACCCCTTTGGTGATCAAACCACTCTTTCCCAGGGACTGCTTAGGACCATTGAAAAACATTACAGTTCACAACAGTAGCAAAAATTACAGCTATGAGGTAGCACTGAAAAGAATTTCATGGTTGAGGGTCACCACGAGGAACTGGATCAGAGGGTCGCAGCATTAGGAAGGTTGAGAAGCACTTGCCTTAGAGCTGTCATGAAGTGGTCTCAGTCTTCCCACCGCCTTGCCCTGTACCAGCCCCTCTTTACACAATGAGCTTCATTCAGTTCCTCCTTTTTGACACATAGTCCCTCGGTCCTCCTACAGCTGCCACTACACTGCTGTCCTCTCCCTCAGAACTCCTGCCTCAGCCCCTCCCTGAGATAATTCGAATGGGTTTCCATCCCAGCTCAAGCGTGAAGTCCTCGGAGGCCTTTCCTGGCTTCCCAAGGCAAGAGCACAGCTCCCCCGTATAGACCTTTATAGCACCCACTGCTTTTCCTTGAAATATTTATTAGTTTTTAATTACAACAGAAGCACTTTTAATTGAGCTCCTCTGGGACTTAACTGATGTTTTCAAATCCCTTTGTCAGATGTTTTGACTGACTGTCCAGAGTGAGACAGATGCTTGTGACTCCTGCCCGCCTGGTGTCCTCACCGCTTCTACTCCCACCAGCTGAGCTCCACGCTTACTCAGAGTGGCTTGTTTTTGTTCTCAAACCTGTTTATGACAGTTGTACTTGATGACTATAATTACATAGTTTAATTAAGTATCACATAAACTGTTCAAATATGAGCATAAAAAGAGAGTTGCTTCCATGAAAGCTAAGTTAAATGCTTTGGAAAGACACACGAAGTCTGGGACGTGGGTGGGGGATTGTTCTTAAATTAGTCGTGAGTGAAAGAAGAAGTGTAAAAGATTGAGAGGAGAATAAAATTTCCCTGAATGAAATGTTCTTCACTGGTGTCTTCACACCTTCCACTTTAAAGTAGATGAAACTGAAAACTGTACGTAGAATGTATAATTTTGAGTGGGCTTTAGACGAGAAAGACGAAGTAACACTTCAGTTACTAGACCAGTTCTCAGACAAGGCATCTTAGCCTGATCAAATTTAGCAAGTGGATGGTTATGGGTTTTAAGTAAAAAATAAAGCATGCATATAGATAGTATATATCATGTCCACTTTTTCTAGTAAGTTACAAACATTACCCTCATCGAAGAAAGGGATATTTACAACAAATATTATTTTGTTTTGTTTTATTTTGAGATAGGGTCTTGCTTTGTGGTTCAGGCTGGCTTCTACCTCTTCATCCTCCTGCCTCAGCCTCCTAAGTGCTGAGATCACTAGGGTGTTCCACCAAGCCCAGTGGTAAATATTTATTAACTTGGCCATCTGGTTCACACTGATCTCCCTATGGATTGTGAGTTCCACTGCAGGAGGCATGCATATTCTTAGTAGCTGGGTTTCAGTGCTCACTGCTGGCACAAGAAGCATTATTCTGAATCAAGACAATTTCCCTTTAGTTTAGGCTGCACATACATAGCAGATGGTATGACTAATTATTTTATTATATTTCTCTGGAGGAAGGCCAAATTCTCAAAATTTGGAAAAACTGTATCTCAAAATTCTTCTAGGCAGTAAGTTGTTGGCATGTTTGTGAATAGCATGTTAGAGTGTGTTTGGAGAGCAGTTCTTCCTGGTAACTAGCTGCCCTGTCTATCTGAACAGGCCTCCTGAATGGTGCATATACACCAGGAAGCCAGGGAGAAGCCTTGTGCCCTCCTCTTCATGCTGTGAGGACCCTATGCTCTTTCATGATTCAGCTTTAGTAATTATAATAGAAGACAGGCTTAATCCATAAAAAATGAAAAACCTTTCCTATCTCAAAACCATTTCCTGCCTCCTGAGGTAAAACAAAACCTTCCCTGAGGGATAATGGAAATGTGCTCAGATATTCTTAAAAGATCCTGCATAGCACAAAAGAGTCTTTTGAGATAAAGCCATAGTTCTTTTTTATTCACATTTAAACCCATGGATGAGATAGTAGAAAAATACAGTGGGAAGCACAGTTTTCCAATTCCTGTTTCATTTGTGATCTTCCTGAAGCTTCCATTTCCTCGTCTGTAAAATGGGATGACGAAAATGTCTAACCTGTCTTGAGGAACTGTAAGCCATCAGTTAACCAAGACTGGCACGGAGCTACACTGCCGCTGTCACTGAAGGGTCTCCGACACCCTCATCTTTTAGGAGCGCGGGCCCCTGACCTTTTCTTTTGCGGCTAGCTGGCAGTACATCAGTTCACTTCCTTCAGCACAGGCCCAGCAATCTCCTCTCATTACACTCTGAAGGAGGTTGGAGGCTACTGATTCTGGAGTCGACGACAATGGTCTGGTTCTCACAGATCTTCTGGGAAGATCCACAGGACACTCCAACCCCATTTCACCTCACTATCTTTTAAAGATGGATAAAGAGAGAGGCTGGAGTCAGGGCCCCTGTGAAAACTGTAATTTCACTGCCGGTATGAGTTTAAATTTTAACAATTTTGGTATCCATCTGTGAAATGTCATTTCTGTTGGTTCCATCCTATAGCTCAAACAATAGAAAAAAATCACACGGCCATTCCTGTAAAAGTCTACAGTTTCTCTATAATGTATGGGCACTCAGGCTGCACTAATTTATGCTACAATTACTTTTATTTTTTAGCATTTTTATTTGACTTTTATACTACATAATTAATGGTGTTTACACAGAAAGGTTGTTTAACTAATGTAAATGGCATAAGTGGATTACTTGAGCAAGCCTTTAAACAAATAAGCATTTTTCCCCTTTGAAATTTTTTTCACTCTCCTCTAAATGTCTGGAAAAAGAAGCAGGGGTTTTTTAAATGCCATAGAGGATACAGAAATCAGGGTTCTGTGGCCCATTCTTTCCTGGTGGGACAGGCTTATAATTCTGTCTCCTCTTACAATGGTTGGTGGGTAGGTAGTCAACAGTGACCCAATGACCCAACCCATCCCAGATTCAGAAGCACATCTTTTCTTTGGGAGGCTGCCACTGTTTTTCTCCATGACCTTAAACATAACCCAATATCTGGCTCTCTCAGATCATTTCCTGCAGTTGGCAGTACCTAGAGAGAGTGACTGATGAGATAAACAAATATGTTCATCATAAGAGCAGAAAGACACAGGGAACTCCTCCCAGGTTCTGAATATTTCTACCATCGTATCACCCAACGGTGGCAATTACTGAGATAGCCCCTCCTAGTCAAAGTCCAGGTTACATGTTCTTTGAGTGGCAGCACAAATCCAGGTTACAGTAAACTAGGGCAGGCATGACGATCACTCCCTGCCGAGACATTGTTTTTTTAAAGCATTCTGAAGGAAATGCTTTCATACCAACAGCCATGTCTTTACTTCTGCTTTCTCAGAGGCAAAGCCAAGAGGAAAGAATGAAGCCACCACCCCCTACAACCACAAGTCTAGCTAGCCCTCATGAGGCCTTAAATGGAAGGCCTGACTCCAAGTCATTTCTGGAAGAAGAGATAGTGTACCGTCTAAAGTACTCTTGAGTTATCTCAGGAGTGAAAGACCAGCCCTTCCAAGCAGACTGTTTCCAGAGTTAGGCTGAAGCCTTGGACAGAACCACTGAGATAAGTCTTGAGGTCTAAGTACAGAACTGAGGTTCCAAAGAAGTCAGAACACAGACTGCTGTTTCAGTTCTCAGGACAAACACTAGAACTGGAGTCCACAGAGAACAATACGTAGGTCAAAGGCCTACAAAAAGAATATCTAAAATAAAATATACTGACCCAGTGCTATCTAAAGACCTTCAATCTTACCTTCACATCATTTGAAACATATTAAAAAGCTGTGAATAGCTCCTGTATACTTTTCTATAAAAATAAATATATAATTTTGTTTTTTGTAATTATTTAGCTAAAGTCACCAACAAATACACTACAGTGTCTCAGTATTCACCACACTGTAGTAGCTCTCATGTGTCTAGACTGTCTCAATAGAGTGTTGTTTTCAATGAATGCTAAATCCATCCTTTAGTGACACCCACACATGTTCTACTCTCTGACCCTTGAATAAATGTTTATTTTGCTGTGGCCAATTTTTTTTTGAGATAATCATTTTTTCTGTTCAAACTCCAGAAATTCTCTCAAACAAAGGTCCTTTGCTTGGCACAGGGAGGTGGGAAATCTGGACCTAGAGGCCAAACTGTTCTTCTGGAATAAAAACCCTAACACAGACATTCCCAAAGTGACTGGGCACTGATAACAGAAACAGGGATTCACAAGCATTTCAGGAAACTCTCTCTCTCAAGTATGCATTCTGAGTCCTGGGCTACCACTTAAAACCCATATAACTACCCCCCAAAAAAATCTTACTAATGAACTGTTAACTCTGGAAACGAACTTTGACTCTTTGGGGAAATTTACCTATAACGGACGGTACAAAGCTTTCATTATGACCTTTGGGGAAAACCATTCACCTTCAGTTTGTGAAATCAAATTTCATAATCCAGCCAACTATACAAAGCTTCATTTTCCAGTGAAACAAACATGAAATTTGGAAGCTGACCTGGAGTTACATTTCTGGGACGATCTTTCTATCACTCTACAAAATGTACAATATGCAGTCTCTAGTGCTTACAGCTAGACACAGCACTAGCTCTCAAGAAAGACTCTCTCTGTAACTCTTACACAGTGCCATGTTCCTGCTCAGAAAGATTGGGACTTATCAGAGTGTATCAACAGAATCATAATCACAGGTCTGTTTACAGGCCCCAAATCCTCTTTTGGCTGCTAACAGATGCTGAAGCGATAAAGTACGAACTTGAAAATTCGACTTCCAAATTGTGTCCTCTACCAATATCATATAATCAATATTATTTGTCTAAGGGATTCATTTCTGACCCATTTTATCTCTTTTTTAAACACTAAATACACAGTGATTTTTTTTTTGTTGTTGTTGTTGTTCAGTGATGGGCCCACAGGTACTGGCAGCAGAAATGAAATTCAATATGCTATTTTCTCTTGAGGATATGGGCAAGTTACTGAGCCTCCATTTCATCATCCGTAAAATGGTACTTAATAAGACCGTTCACAGGATTAAATGTGTTAATGAGGACCAAGCTTTGGATGTGCAATCAATAAATATTAAGGTGAGCATTATTATACCTATTACCCATCATTTTCTTATTACTTACAATACCACCACACCTGGAGCCTATACTACTTAGTCATCTCCTGACGTCCCTGCTTGTTCTACCTATACCAAGCCATTAACTTCCCAAAGCTAAGAGATCCTTTTTGAAGACGAAAAATAAATTATTCCAGCTCCCCTTTCTTCATAGGGATGTAGTCAGTCAGGAAGTATTCCAGCTGCCCATAGCACAGGCCTGACCTGGCTACCTGGGTGGGCTCCACACTCTTCGGCCTCTTTTCACCTCTCGTCCCCAATCCCCTTGGAACTTTAGCCATACTAGTCAGTGGTCTGTGCATGGCCCAAGCTTCATTCTGGGGTTCTGTCAGCATCCTGGGGCTGTCATATGCTAGTCCAAAAGCTACTAACCAGCTGACATTCTTATCTTTTCACAAGTCATACTTGTTCTCTTCCAAATGCTTTGCCTAACAAATTCCCTCTTTAAAGGAGAATTTCCCCCACGTCTGCCTTGCCTCCAAGGTTATAAGGTTGTAAACGTGGAGAGGTACAGTTCCCAGTTTTTCTCATCCTGTTCCTTATAACCCAGTTCAGCCCCCAACCCAAAGGAAGAGGAAGACAGTAAATACTCCCGTAATAAATGAATGAACGCATACAGGGAGAGGTTAAAATGCAATCTCAAAATGCTGCTTCTCAACCCCCAGGCCGTTTCTTAACACACAGGGCCTCTTCTCTACTTCCCTCCTTCCCTTCCTTTCTTTCCTTCCCTCTTTTCTTTCTTCTCAATACATTTTAGCGTGCCTCTCTCATCTACTGACTCAATCCCTGCTCTCCCAGGGAACAGAGACAACGCCCTGAGAAGTAAGAGCCCATGCGGCAGGGCGGCGCCCGTGAGCCGGAAGTGCAGCGCGCGGCGGAAGTGCAGCAGGAGGAAGCGGCGGCGGCCGGGTGCGGAGGTGGGTGATGGCGCCGGCGTTGCCGGGAGCGCTCCCTAGGCCGGGAGTTAGCGCGCGCCCGCAGAAAGAGGCCGCGATCCTTTCGCAGTGCGGCGCGCTGCAGACCTGGGTGGCCGTCAGAGGGGATTTAATTTAGCCGAGAGCTATAAATCCCCGAGCCGCTGGGGGGAGATTGTGAACGCGCGCTTGTGGCGGCGCTCTAGGAACTGACTAAATGACGGGAGGAAAAATAGAGCTTTTCGAAGAAAGCCGAAAATGTCCCAACTCATGCTTCTTCCAGTGATTCACAGATGCCCTGGTCCCGGGTTTAATTGAATTCTATGAAGTGGCAATATCACACTTGACAGCCTGCTGAGTTGACTGCCTTTTTAAATAAATGTTTTTGAGCAGCCATGTTGACCTTTAATTTGGGGTGAAAAGGTTGAAAAGTGCAAGAGGAAACATCGTGAGTGCCAGGCCCCTCTGGACCCGGCTGTCTGGACCCCGTCTTTGCTTTATTGGGAAGAAGCAGCCCTCTGGGCTGTGGACAATAAAAGAATAAATCAGATATTACAGTTCTCAACAAATACTTAGCCCTGTCGCTCACCCCTGACAAATACCAGCTAATACAATTTTTAATGAGCCCAAGTCTCTGACAGTTGTCACTAATGTGAATAGGTATCTGACTGTTTCTAAGACTCTCTAAAGTGGGTTTTTGTCTGACTAATCTTTATCCTTATTGTTGTTAATCGTGTTTATATAAAACTGTATTTTAGTGTTCTTATAGAAAAAAATAAACTGTGTGGTCTAGCATGACCCAAAGATGGGACTTAGACTATGTCATATCCCAACATTAGTAGTGTATTTCCCAACCTAAGATGGGCTCCTGTGACTACACATTCCCTAGGTTGATGAGCTGCTCTGGCTGTCTCGGTAGAACACTGAGCAAGTGGAGTTGACTCTTAGAGGCCACAGTCATCTCCTTCAGTAACATTCTGTGGAGCAGCTTTACACAGTGCTCATGATGCACTCTCCCAATATTTAGAAGTGCACGCGTGAGGTGTATACAGGTAAACGGCAGAGGATAAAATGCAAGGGGTCCAGCATGGCAATGGTGCTTATCTACAATCCCGGCGCTCTAGTTGAGGCTGACAGATCTTGAGTTCTGGACCAGCCTGAAGACGGAGTGAGCCCTTGTTTCGGCAAACAAACCACCACCAGCAACAGGAAACAAGTATGCCCTGGAAAATGCTGAGTGAAGCAGAACTAATCACCGTTCTACTGAGCTGCTGAGACTTAATAACCTTGGTCCTGCTCTCCTGAGGAATTGGCTAGAACCACAAAGACCCTGTTGTGAAAATTAAAATGTATGGGTTACTTTAACAGGCTCCAAGCTTTCCTCCCTGTTTGCTGGGATCCACTTGAAACTACCTGCCAGACAAGGATCAATAGCTTTTGTCTTTTTGGCTAGAGGAATATGCAGTTTTATTTAGACAGACTATCGGCAGGTTAGTAATAGGGAGGACTATTTTTCTAACTTGAGAATTGATTGAGCTGTGCTTCTGTTTTGTTCCGGTTCCCTACTTGTGTTGTACTCACAGGGGCACTGTATGTACCCAGAGGCACTAGAGAGAGGTGCCTTCAAAATAAGTTTGTTTTAACTAAAGTTCTTGTATTTCATATCTTGTATAAATGCTAGCTGGCCAGTATATTCAGTTACTAATTCTTGTGCTTGGGACTTCAAACGTAGTATGATGTTGAGGTGATGTAAAGTAGCGAGGGGTTTTATGTTCCTTATTGTAAATCTAACTTTTTGCACTGTTTTATTCAAGGGATATACATCAGAAGAAACAAAAAGATAGCTGGAATAGCTCCTGAATGGGATTTTATTCCTACTGGCAATTTTTTTGAAGATAAAATAAAATACCCCCCAGGTATGTGTGGCTATACATGTAACAGGACCAAGTAAGGTTCTCCAGCTCTTCTCTTTGTTTGCATAGCAAGTCCCAGGAACAAAGTCATTCAGGGGAAATCTATAAAATGAAAAGTTGTGGCTAATTCACATAAATACATGATTCTACATCCCTGCCCCATCCCTGTACATGTAGGCTCAGGGATCAGAAAACATAAAGACAATACCTCTCTTCTTTCTCTAGTTCTTATCCAACAGTTAACTTCCCAGAGATATAAACAAAATTTTAAAATGTCTGCTGTTGTTAGAAAGTCTTTGGCTCATGATTCCAGAGGCTGGAAGATGTACACACACTGATAATGAAGTCTTGGCAAGGGTCCCCCAGCCATGGCCCATCACACTGGAAAACTAGAGAGCGGGCCAACCATGGACAGAAAGGGCTACTTTTCAGTCAGACAGGACAATGATAAGCATCCTCTCCCCGTTCTCACCATAATGTTCCATGACCAGATATCTTCTAGGCTCCACTTCTTAGACATTCTGTCACCTTGCTGATGCCACATTAGGGGTGGAGCTTCCAGCACTTGAACTTGCTCGAATTGTATCCAACACTACGTCAGTTATATCTGGCAATGACTGGTTTACTTTATTAGCTGTTGTGTTGTCCGGTCTTTTCTCTCCCCTAGGTTCTTTAAGGGCAGGGACAGTGTCTTAGTCACTTTTATGTTTCTAGTACCTGACACTACATGCACTCAGTTCATGCTATAGACAAACGACAATGTCCCTGGAGGAAGATTACACCTATAAAGAACACAAAAGCATCACTGGGAAAGCAGCAGAGAGAAAAGGAGGAAAACTAGAATCACCTTTCAGGGAGCAGCTATGTGCACTTGGATGTAATGCGTTGATTACCAGCGTGGACCAGGGAAGGGTATGTTTGAAAATCCACAGACTGTCACCAGACTGCCTTCTAAGCAGATCTGCCTGGCGAACTGTAGAGCATTTGCTGTGTTGAGTTGACTGTGCAGGCTGGGTGGTCCAACAGCTCTGCCTCTACACTCCTTCCAGGCTTACCACGTTCAACCCTTCACCCAAATATCTGCTCCACAAATGTTTGAAGAATTATCTATGAAGGTATGCCAGCTTACTAACTTACCCAAGCCATCGGCATCTTCATTTGATCCTGTCTCAAGGGAAAGGATCTGTCACATTGCTATCTTAAGCTTAATTGCTTAAATAGCAGTAAAGAAGAGCCACAGTTGTGGGTTTAGTTCATTTTTTCCCTCCTTTATTAACAACATCCCAAGTTCAAGTTCACAGCACACATATAAAACAGTACCGTTTCGGGATACATGCTGCTTCCGTCTCTTAGCTTGATTACAACCAAAACCAGAATGTTATAGCTATAAACAAATGAACTTCCTCTTATTGTTCTAGCACTTTCTCATATTAATAATGAAATAATAGGAAAATGGGTTTTAGTTCAGTCAGGAGGAGAGGACATGGCATTGAATTATTTGATATTTTACTTCTTAATGTGTATGGTTTTGGTAAGCTAAGAGACAGAACACTTATATTAGTTAACAGAAAGTCAGCTGAGGCCATTGGAAATATACTGTGGAAAAGGGTTTTCATGTTTAGATAGAAACTAATGTGAGTCTTGTTAGATGTAGAGATCAGAACCCTGTTTTATGCTAAGAGAATTTTCTATCTGAAACCTCGTTCTTTCTTCCCATGAACCTTAAAGTAGCCTTAAACAAAACACATAAGCATATGCCCTTGTTCAAAGAATAAAATAGGAACAAACAAAAAAATATGATGTACAAAAGACTTAAACATAGCTTCCTTATCTAAAGTCACTTTCCAGTTCCAAAATTTCAAAATATTTTATTAATGATAACTGAGGAAGAACAAAGTTAAGTCTCAGAGTTTGTAGACTGTTATACAACTCAGAGTTTCCAGGGCCTGGTCACGGAGTAGACAGTTCTCAACATTCAAATTAAACTCTGTGCTTGTACAAGCTTATGACTTATTGATATTGAAAGACCAGTGACTCGCTGGATTTGCAACAAAATACTTTGCAGGTCTTGTGTGGTCATCTTTGGAAAGATGAATTGGAAATAAATAGAATATTAATGACAAATGAAAGATACTTTAAATTGCAAACTTGTTTTTAGCAATGAAACTGGTATTACTCTCTGGGCATAGTGTGACTAAAGTGTTTTAATGAAATTGTCTTCTTGCTGAGTCAGTATTAAATATCAGAGGGACTGGGTCATGTTGGTTGAGAAGGGTAATGTCAAAAGGAGTCTATATAATTTCTTATGCACTTTGTTCCCATTCCTTGAACTGGTTGATTTTGCCCTCAATCTTAATGCTGTCTTTATGGGAGGATGGAAGTTTTAAATTGGTTTTTAAACTCTGTTACGCCCTCATATCTAATATAAGCTACGCACAGTATTCATGTTTTCTTGCTTTCAGGAATGAGTTTGCAGCCATTTTGTCAGAGTTGAACTGAACATTGTTGCACACTCTGAATTTGTACTGTGCCGCTCTGGCTCCAGGCCGGCTGCTGAGTCAGCATATCTGGGGTTGGGGCAGAAGAAGGAGGGTAGCACGTGTAGACTCCGTGTAGACTCCGTTGTGTTAATTAGTCCAGAATTCCCTCTAGACGACTCCTGGATACTTTAAGGCACGGGCTGTGGAGTATTAGCATTGTTTTATTTTTCTGAGTTGGATGTTTTGATAGAAACCTTTTCTTGACCCTTGACATTGTGGCATGCACCAATCCCATTACTGAGGAGACTCCTCTGAAGTAGTAATCTGGAGGGAGTGACTGCTGAGGTCTAAAGGTTCCAAAACACTCTTGGTGTGCTGAAGATTCTTTTCCTGCTGCACATCTATCAGCTTCCTACAGGCCAAGGCAAGGGCAGCAGTGCCTCTGGATATGGGGAAGAATGCCAAGATGAAGAGGGTATGTCATTTAAAATAACATTTTAAGTACGTCCTAATAGTGTGTCCGACTCCCATGGTTAAACAGTTTGCTGATGAGTGCCAGGCCACTCTGATGTCAGCTCTCCCATTTCCCCGCTTAGCTCTGTCTGAAGCCTCTGCTTCCCAGTTATGAGAAAAGGGTGAGAGAAAACAATTGAGAGTAAGCAAGGATATTCACACTTGTGTATGAATCGCAGAGTGAACTCTGGTCTTCTCTAAATAGCTGCATTTTTTTCAGCTTCTAAAGACAGAAACTTGTTCAAGGTCTTGTGCAAGCATGGGCCATCCCCATGCTGTTTCTCCAGTATGGGATTGTCCTTTCTTGGGTTACAAGGGCATGTGAGACCCCAAGCCTGTGAACATGCTTCTCTTGAGTCCCTGGAAAGTGTGAGATCAGGACAAGTAGTCGAATTTCCATTTTACAGTTGGCAAAACTAAGGCCGAAAAAGATGAAGAGTTTTCCTGCATCTCAGAAGTTAGTGGCACTTGCATTTCTCTTTGGGATCTGTGTTTATGGAATCCTCACCTAAAAATGCATTCAGGGAATTCAAACATAGAATTCCAATGTAAACTTTACATGAAAATGAACTTTTAACTACTTATGCTTAATTTTTCTGATTGATAAGTTTGAAAGTGAATTATGTTTACTTAAACTATTTCAATCTCTCCAGCAAGCTTATTAGAACTGCTTGGGACAAGTTTTATCTTTAAAGATAATTAACAATTCCAACTTAACATTGTCTTAGGGGCTTCTGTTCTGATATGCATGGCTTGAGGAAATCATTAGTATTATAGTAAGGACTTCTTTTTCTGTCTGTAAAAAATAAGGACAACAACAACAACAAAAATAAGGACAAGTACAGAGAAAGAGCTACTGGAAGGGGTTATTCTTTGTTTAAAATCTGTCGATGGAAAAATGGTGCTTGAAAAGCTCTGTTTGGGTGTCCTAGTTTGAATTTTCTGAAAATTTCTGAGTGAATTAAACCACTACCTTATGCCAGGGTATTTGCTCTCCAGTCTTACATAGGCACAGTGCTGTCCGTTTAAGTAGTGTTCACAGTCTGAAATATTGAACTGTATCCAAAGTGTTTTCCAGTCCTGCAGTTTCTCACTTCTGAAACCACTGTTGCTAGGAATGTAAGTCTGCTGTCTGAGGCCAATAAAAGCAAAATTTCAACAACAGCAAAAAAGAAAGAAAGAAAGAAAGAAAGAAAGAAAGAAAATTGTCATTTTTTATAAAATGCTCTTAGAATTATTAATAATTAATAATTAAGCTTTGATTCTATGTTCTGTTTTGATTTACACAGATTTTTATATTTATTGTCCCTTTTAAGATAATCAACTTTTATCTCCACTCTTTTCCTCCTTTTAAGTTGTTAAATCGGGCAGGAACTAGTCAAGGGTGTGAGTTAGTAGCAGACATTGGTTTTAGGATTAATGCCTTTGGAGCAACATCAGCTACATCTCTTCTGGCCCATGTGTGTCATTCCACTGTCCCATTCTAGGCAAGCCCTCATCACTCCTGGGCGATGGACTGCTCCCTCGTTCTGGAAACACCCTTTCCCACTGGCGTTTCTCCTTCCTCCACAATCGTGCTGCTTGTCCTGGCTTCTCTCTGCCTGATAGCTACAAATTGGATTGCCTCAAAGGGCCACCTTGAGCCCTCCTTTTCTGCACTGCTGAGATTATCTTATCTAGTCTCACAGCTGCAGATGCAATCTTTATACCAATAAAAACTCTAATTTTTGTGTTTAGCTCTGGCTCTTTACATGAGTGCCAAACCTGTATATGTCACTGTCCACTTGAATCTCAACATTTCTCTAACTACTAACAAATTAATCTTCTAAAATATTGGAAACAAAACACTGTTCAAACCTATCAGTGGTTCCCAAGACACACATGATAAATCACACATGGCTTGATAGCTGTTAAACATTCTCTAAAGTCCTGTACTATTCTTCTTTCCCAGCTGATTTTCCACCATTCTTTTTCTTTGCTCTGTTCATGTTTTCCCACCATCAATATCCAACCCATGATTTGGAATATTTCCATTTTGTCTGTGTATCCATAAATCCTAAATTATTTGAAGCCCTTCTTTTGTGACAATATCGCCAACGTTAGCTCACAATACTCGTTTTTTTCCTTTCTCTCACAGCATTTTGTATCACCTTGTTGTTATACTTCCTGTCCTTCTTTCTAGGTTACCTGTCTGTACATGTTAATATTCTGACCAGATTTTTGCTTCTTCATGAATGAGGATCATCTCCTATTTCCTTTCAACCTTTTCTTTCCTCGCCACTGTGGAACTAATGAGTAAATAGTCATGAGTTTGCTAATACTATAAAACATGATATAACTTTTATCTTAATTAAGAACCACCCTTCTGAATCCACAAACTCCATCTAGAATTCTTGTTGCTTGTATGTAGTCTAGGAAGTTGATGTAAGCTTTACTTGGAAAGAAAGAAACTAAACACCAGGATAGATGAAGGGAAAATGTGATGGCTTCATTTTACTGAGAATTAGAAGGGGTGTTCACAAATTAAGTGGTAGGTATGTAAAATATAAATTTAATGATTGTAATCTTACTGTGTAGACAAGTCTTAACTTGAAACAGCTAAAGAACATTTTCACAAGGTTATTACGAACAGATTACGTGTAAATGCCATTGAGTGTGGCACCTATGGAATCTGAACATAAAAACAGATACCCAGATCTGTATTCCATGATTTGCCAGGGAATACTTGAGTGAAGGTGTAATGAGCAGATGAAGTCCGAGTAAATGTGTAGTGTTCACATGAGCACAACCATGTCAAAGACAAATGCCCCAACGCATGGGAAACTGGCAAGCAAATCATCAGCTCAAACTGCGTAGTCAGAGTGAAGCTGAACAGTGCGCTCCATACAGTGGTCCACAAGTGGATGTCAGGGTCATTGCTGTGACACTGTCTGATTTGTGCCACCTTCTTAGTTCCCCAGGCTGAGCCAGACACTGGGAATGTACCTGCTATTGCCTGCCACAGACACTCCATATTCTTCTTTAACCCCTTGGAATTGACACCTCAGAGTATCTGTCTACTGAGAAGTTTAGGTTTTGTCCCTGTATGGTGTCTCTCCTCATCACTTCCAGGGGCATAAGGTCCCTTCCCTCCCTCCCCTGTTCTTGCACCCAAGATCTTCAGTAAGGATCTTAAGTTAGGTTGTAGGGAGTGTGGTTCAGATCCAGCTGTTTGCAACCCAAAGAGAAGAGCCAGGGAGGCATCCTTTGTCCCTATTTCCCTAGGCTTAGGTAGAACCCAGTGATCTGAGTCACAACTCAACAACCTCACCTAACTACATGAACTTTCAGTCTGCTAGAATATAGGGATGGTTCCCCAAAGAGGGTGTGTGTTTCTTTTCATTTGGGTGAACCAGGAATGTTATACCTAGATGGTAATGCAGATGAAGTGGCAAACTTAACCTCTCACACGGCACAGATGACTAAACAGAAACCTTGAGCTCTCTCTATAGAACACAGGTTTAGCAAGAGCTATGATAATAGTGTTTGCTTAATGTCAGCTCAGCATTAAATTTACATTATAGTCTTGTGCAGAAGCTCCAGCATTATCTGTTAATAACCAAGGTGGTACCTGGGTTTATATAGACTTCTTGATTTTGCACATGAGCTAACACTGTAGCCTGCTGATGAATGATTATGTGAGCTTAGCGCTTTGGTGTGCCAAAGGACTCTTTGAATGGATAGAATTCTGGTCAGTGAAGGTCAGTTTCTCTACTCAAGCGAGAACAATGTTGTTTCCCTCCTAATCAGATGCACACAGTGGTTGAAAAATCCAGGAGCCCCACATAAGTGATGTACAGCCACAGCCTGGGCAGCTCGTCATGCCGAAGTGAATAATCCTTAATAAAGGCTCAAACAACCATAGCATCTTCCTGCACTATAATCAGTTGCTTTCATGGTGTGCCCTTCAGTGCTTCTCGGGGAAATGCTATAAAGTTAAGTTACCTTCTCTATCTTGCTTCAAGGAAGGCTGAATTGGTCCAATCAGTCCTCCCCCCATGTTGTGTTTGATTCTGCCATAAAGACCAATGAAGTCTGTCTCTGTCGTGGGGGAAGGCTGGTTTCCCTTTCTCTTTCAGGGGATCCGTGCCTCTGAGTAGCACTAGACTTGGAGCAGCAGGAGTCACTGTCTTTATTGTTAGGCTTCAGAATTTTCTTTAAGCACATTCTAAATCCAGTTTTATGCTTTTCCTACTTTCTTCCAGTCTGTGACAAAGGTGACCCAATTGTGCTTCTTTGATATTATGAGCACAGTTCTTTGTGTTCCTGTCACAGAGACATATAACAAAATACAAAGAATAAAATTGTGTCTGTCTGTATAGTAAGAATACTTATTTCATGACTAAAGGGACATAATTTTAAAACAATGTTGTCAGTAAGGCCTAGGATTACAGGTTTCTAATGCCAGCTGCTTAGAAGGCCAAGGCAGGCAGAGTTCAGGTTCAAGGCCAACCTGGACTACAGGGTCAATTCAAGGACAGCCTGGACTATTTAGTGAGACTCTTAGAGCTTTTGCCCAGCATTTGTGACTCCCTAGGTTCAGTTCCCAGTACAGGGGATTAGGGTGAACTTTTGTCAGCTCATGACTGGGAGCTAATAGGCAGAGACCACTTTTCAGGATGTTTTTTAATAGTACTCAGTACGGTTCAAAAATAATCAAACTAATGAAAATGTCACAGTGATAGAGTGGCCCTCATAAAGATTTTACTTCAAGAAAACATAATTGGTGAATGTGACTTTGACAGCAATGGCGTAAGGGTTTACAGAGTTAGTAAAACGATCTCAGAAGAGTATTAAAGTGCTCCCATTGGAGTATATCATTTTTCATTTAATTTTTTATTGCTATAAGTGAACTTCAAGAATTAAGGAATTTTAACTTTAGTATCTGTCTAGCTGAAGAATATGGAGCTTTTTCTTCATATAAGGCTCTAATGTAAATTTATAATACACTTCTGTGAAAGAAATAATTGAACAATATAGTAAAAATGCATGTACCTTAGACTATTAAAAAATACTCAAGTAAAGCTGCAGAGTTGATGCCTTTCTCGGTAAACAGATGTGCGCGGTTTAAGTAATTAAAAACGTGTGTGAAAGCAGAAGCAGCAGAGAACAGCAGTAGCTGTGCGTGCGCACAGTGGCCGTAGCATCACTGAGGACTCTACTTAGTTGTCTGGTTGATTGAACAAATATTCCAGCAAATCTGAAGTGAACAGCAGCTCTGTTTACTATGACAGCCTTTATTTGTCTTGGGTGCAGCCAAGACCACATGCTGTGTTGTGTCACGTTGGAAATACTGAAGCCAATTTCCATTGTGGATGTGAATTTTTTTTTAAAGCCTTAACACCTCAGTCTCAAGTCAGCTCGGTAGGAGCAATAAGTTTTCTTTTCCCTTCCATTTGAGCCAAACATCAATAAATCTTCTGTCCTTCCCCCAAAAGCATGTAGCTGTAGTTCGCCATCCTGGTTAGTCTGGGTACCCTGCCCTTGCCCCTCCCATCCTCCTCATTTCCAAGGCCTATATCTGCACTGTTTATAGAGCTAACTTTATAATTTATGTGGATACCCAAGCTTACACTCAGTTGAGAATCTCACAGAATGTTGTAGCTTTGTTTACATTCGCTTTCTACAGTGATTCTAAACAGCAGATTCTTGCAGAAGTCATATTACATTCCTCTTCCTTGCATTGCCAGGTCATTTAGCTAGCAGGGAAATCTGGGTAGAAGTGGAAGGCTAGAGGGTTGTGAAAGAGGTAGGGGAAAGACTGTTGCTTTCATGGATCAGTATCTGAGCTTTTTGTCCTGTGGTCCTTACTGTAGTTCGGTATGAGCTGGTAGGGTGTTTTTCTAAAGTCCTATCATTCTGTCTGAAGTGAGTTTAAGGCTGCTTTACGCTGAGAAGCCTGTTGCCAGAGAAGGGTAGTCCTTGATAAAGGCGTGCTCTGTCAAGTGGAGCATAGGAGGTCTGAAGTGGTGGCAGCAGCAACTGAGTGCCTCAGTCCAAAGTCAATAGACACCCCGAAGAGCAGTGCCTTTTAGCTTAGAGACAGGCCTAAGAATGACTGGTGTCCACACGGAGTGGCGGAGCAGAGGTGAGGGTGTGGGAGGGAGAGGCTCACTCTAGTATTTTAACACTTGAGCACCTGTTCTATGCACATCAATTGTGCATGCTGAGAAATACTGGCGCGAACAATACCTGCTCTTACAGAGCTGCGCTGTAGAAGAAGGGACAGAAATTACTGTCAATAATAAGGGGCATCCTGAAACGGAAGCACATGTAGTGAGGTTATGCATCAGGTTGGTTCACAAAAATACTGTGAGTGTGAGGATAGAGAATTACAGGCTAGCTGGCATTGGCCAGGTGGTCAGTAGACTTCTCAGGGAGGTAATCTGAGTCCTAGTGCCAAATGAGGAGAAGCTATGTGTTCCTCATTCGAGAAAGAAAGGCAGGCACAGTGCCACTGGTGTGGAAATGGTCGCTAGGTGTTCAAGGAGTAGAAGGGGAGCTTTCCCAGGAGCCCCTTGCCCATGTAGAGGAGGAGAAAGTGGCAGGTAGAGTTAGAGAGGGAAGGTGAAATTGAGAAATAACGATCCCAGGAGTAAGTTCATCCTGGGAATAGCTGTAAATGGTAAAGGTAACTATACACGTGTGCCTTAGAAGTGAAACTGTAACATTTATAGATTTAAAGACAAGACTGGAGACTCCCTGGAACAACTAGGAATAACAGGGTGTCTTAGTCAAGCAGAGGAGCAGAAGGAGGGGGCTTCGAAGCCCAGTGTTTGACATGCTGCTATTAAACTGTTCCCTCTGGAATCTCTCCAATAGAAACACCAGTGCATCTGCGTGTGAAGCTTTTGAAAGTCATGGCACTCTCCTTTGAAAACACTTCTTAAGGCGTTGAACAGGCTTCTTTCCTGACAAGTTAGCTCAGACTGCGTCCCTCTTCCGCTTTCTCTACCTGCAGTGTTGAGCTTCTCCATCTCTTCCAGTGCAGGAGCAGAGCTCTCCTTGGAGATGCCTTGCGCTGTCCGCTGGGAACTATTTCTTTTACCGTGGAAGGGCTGGGTGGTGTTGGATGCTTGCCAGTAGGATTAAACTGTTGTGACTAAAAACCACCTCAGGACACCTCTACTTTTAGAGAGTCATCAGGATGCTGGCAACATCTGCAGCTGAAATTTAATTTTCTATGCAAATTAACAAACTCATGCAGTTTGCTTACAGAAACCAAGTGATTAGGCACAAAACTAATCCATAAATAGGATTTGTTTTTTTTTCTTTTTCTTTTTTTAAATTCTAAGTTCTGTTTTGCCTGGAGTACAGTATATTCATTGTGGACACTTGCCAAACATCTGGACCTCTCTGACACTCCTGGAGCCAAAGATACAATTCTGAAATTTCCAGATCCAATCATAAGCATGCAGGTTACTGCTTGTATTCTAAAGAGCAGAGTTGATGGTGCATTAAGTTTGTTGGCTTATTTTTCTTTTGGCAGAATTAAGATGCTCTGGTTTCAAGGAAACAGCCTGCAGATTGCCAAATCCTCATTTGGACTCTTGCGAAATCTCTCTGCCTCTAACACCACTCTGCCTGTGCTGACCTTATTCACAAAGGTACTGAGTGAAAGCTGATATTACACTTAAAAAATAAAGTGCTATCGTTGGGTGAAAAAAGTTATATATCCATGAAAAGTGGTCAAATCTGTAAAGAAAAGCAATAGGAAAAATTTTTCTTCAGAACCGGTATTTTGTCCCCAGACATTTCACTGTTTCTCAGTTATTGAGGGTACATTAGTATATACAATGGTCATTTTACCCCCTCATTTGAAAAAAGCAGATGAGGGAGGGGGACTTGATCGGGGGAGGGGGACGGAAATGGGAAGCGGTTGCGGGGAGGAGGCAGAAATCCTTAATAAATAAATAAATTTAAAAAATAAATAAATAAATAAAAAGAAAAAAAAAGAACTATAGATTATAATTATGATGTTTAAAACTATGCTAGTTAGAAATAAGTCAGTTCTTATTATTTGTGGTAGTTACATTGTAAAAAAAAACAAACAAACAAAACACTATAAACATTGAGTTAACAAATACAAAATCTAGGAAAAGTCCTGGATTGGGTTCCCATAAGCACCTGGCCACGGTACTTTTGTGAACTAACTAATGTATAACCTTAGTTTATGTATGTTTGTGTTTAAAGATGTCTTATTCAGTACATAGTGTTTAGTCATTAACATGTTGCTCGCGGCCACCAATAATACAACTTGTCTAACATCTGTGTTTTCTCCATGACAGCCTTCTTTTAGCACCATGCTTAGGAGCTGTTTTGTTTTGTTTTGTTTTAAATCACCAACAAAAAACCCAGCCACAAAAAAATGGCATTACCCATACAGTTACCCCATGGGACTACCTGTAAGGCTACTGATTTATGTTTACAGTAGGGAGCTAAAACAAGAAGACGAAGCATTACCTTAGGAGACCTTACTGTAGAAATGAACACTTTTGGCACTCAGACTTGGTACAGCTCTGTGCAGAAGCATGTTTGTGACTCACTATAAAGGTGCTTCTAGTATTGTTTGGGGAGTTACAAATTTTATCACGTAGGCAAATTCACAAATAAAGAACCTATGAATAATGAAGACTCATTGTACTTGTTTTCTTATTCCTACCTAGCGCTGCTGTTAAGCCACAGGGGTGTGTGTGTGTGTGTGTGTAAGAGAGATGTGAAGATATATGTCTTTTCTATATATGTGCACACACCTGTGCAGGTGCATATAGAGACCTAAGGTTTTAGCAGGAATCTTCCCTCATTCACCTTATTCTTTGAGGCAGTCTCTCAGACTTAAGGGATATAGCTAGTCTAGTGACTCACCTGCCCTAGAGATCTCCTGTCTCCACCTTACAAGCACTGGACTTCCAGGCAAAGCCACCGGGCCCACCCAGCATTTACATGAGTTCTAGGGATCTGAACCCAGACCCCAAGCTTGTAATGCAAGCGCTTTAACCACTGAGCCATCCCTTCACAGCCTTAATTTAAAATTTTTAAGAGTTTTTCACCCTGTAATTTTGTAGTACAAGCATTAGTAATGTCTTTTTCCTAGTTAACCTCACTCTGTGGAATTTATAATCAGAAAGAAATGTGAAGACAACAGAAGTTTCTTTTTTAAACACAGTAATTCAAATTTTTAAAAAACGTTTTTTGGTAGATTTTCAGATTTTAGCCATTTGACAATTTAAAGACATTCTGACAGTTGTCTAATAACCAAGTCTGCTAATTGTGATGGTCCACACCTGTGTCTCCCAGCACTTGGGAGTCAGAGTGAGCCAGGAGGATTAGAGAAGGTTCGGTCCCAGCCTAGGCTACATAGAGCCAGGGCTTACATAATAAGACCTTATCTGATCCTCATCCCCCGCCAAAAAAAAAAAAATACAGAGTTAACTTCTAATTGAGAATATTTCATCTAATTTCATGCATTTATGTCATCAATATGTATTGTACTGTTGGAAATTATAGAGCCAAAAATATTCCATTATCTGAGACAATATCCCCATAAAACTAGTTGTACTTACTTGGCCTATGATTGTCATGCACTGTTTGTTGGTTCCAACAGCAGTTGAGATAGCCAAGAACATTTGCAGAAAATAATCAAACAGACAGAAGGCCAATCTTCTCTTCATCTTAATATGTATACTGAACCCTGCAAAGTACATAATAAGATATAAGTAACACACAGTCCCATAGAAGAAGTATAAAAGTCAAGAATTTGCCCTTTATCTATGACTAGTAGAGTACACTTTGCAGATTGAGTTAAAAAGGGGGGGGGGTGGATTGTTTTGGTTCCTGGTTCCAGGGAGCGCCTGAGTCAGGAAACAAGGTTACCAGTTTCTTCAGTTTTTTAATCTTCTGGATTAAATTCACCTTCGTATTGGCTCTCCTCTTTTATGACTGCAGCAACCCTGAGCCCAGCTCTCACACTTCAGACATCTATAGAAATCTCAACAGAAGACCCATAACTATTCATGGCTGATTGGTCCATCCCTGAACCAGTCGTAGACAAAAGAGATAGGATACCCTAAATGTTTGCACCTGGTCCTGTGTTCCCCCTTTTCTTACTTAGAGATGGAATTGGCCACATGCCGAGTAGTTCCTTGGAACAAAACTGTAGCGTTCTTGCTACAAGAAAGGATGGGTCAGGAGTAGGGTGAACAAGTGCTGTGGAGAAGCCTCAGAGAGGCCGTCCTGGCCATGGACCTGTTCTTGTCTGGGCTCCTTATCCTTTCCAAAGCGTGGTGAGCCTTTAGAAAGATCCACATAGATGCACACTCACACACTTGCATTAGCAGCTTATACAAACTTCAACAAACCTGATTTCAAAAGCAAAACACCTTGACTGGGCTCGTCTCAAACTTTGCTGTAAGAGCAAACTATAAAGAAGGACATTAGGTACATCTGCAACTTAGTATGTTCTTGTTTGGCTTTTACTTTCACCTCTTACATCGATCTTGTAACACTTTCTTAGAAAATTTAATATGATTGTCTTACAGCAACAAGCTGTCCACAATCTGTTTGTTGTTAGTGCTAATACCAATTTGATGAGGTGGATCCAGCCGAAAAGATCTAGAAATATTCAAGTCCTTATTTGCAAAACATGTTTTGAGTTAAGCTGAAGAAAAGGCCTGTCTTTTATGTAATTGCTTATCTCTTCCCAGTATTTTAAAAAGCAGCTTTTGCACAAGCAGAACTAATACTGAATCTGTGTGAGCAGCTTTTACACAAGCAACAGTAGTTCTGAGTCTATTTGAACAGCTCTTACACAGGCACAACTAATACTGTATCAGTTTTGAGCTCACATAAGAGAACCTATAACTGGACTTTTAGGCACAGTAGCTAAGAGACCATTAATATCTGCCAATCTGTGTTCTCCCCCATCTTCCCCATAAGGCAGTTGAAGAATACAAGCCACAGCCGGTCCTAGTGCTTGCCTGTGCTTCAGGTAGAATAGTATTAGCCCATTGTGGGTACCTCTACTACTAAAACTGAGAAAGCACTGTGAAGTGCTACAGTCGTGCGTCTGAATTGAAGAGAGTTTGTTTTTCTTTCAAGGGTAGAATGGTCCCTGTTCCACTCCTCCCTGATAGAATTATTCCTCGGGACTGAGTAGGAAAACCAGCATGATGAAGTTCAGTACTTCCTAGTCAGGAAAGGCTTAAACCATTCAGGTCCATTGTATGGAGCCACCAAGTTGGCTCTTTACTTAGGACAGAGCCCTTAGCTAGGTATATAGGTCAGTGAGAAATAAGGAACATGTGATATGCACACACAAACACACACACATACACACACACACACACACACACACACACACACACACACACACCAGTAGGTATATACACACATATGAGGAAAATAAAAACAACACCCAAAAAGTGTGGAGAGCATCTACCATGAAATAGTAGCTGTTTAATGAGATTCTGTGGTGATGTTTTGCTTTGGAAATAAAGCCGTGTGATTAACCTAGTAGAAGACTATCTTTGGAAGTAAATGTAATACGCCTTTGCTGTGTGTTCGGTTTTTTCTTAGGTGGGAGGTGTTGCTCCAAATGTCTGCCTGTGGGCTTAACAGCTTTTGTTCTTCTTGTAGAATCCATGCCCACTCTGTGATGAAGCCAAAGAAGTCCTCAAGCCTTATAAAGACAGGGTAACTTTCATATATATGGGGTAAATAGAGCTTACTGCATAAAGTATCTGCTTAGATCCTTTCTTCGGGAAAAGAGATTAAATGATTTTTCACTTAGATTTTGTTTTTATTCCTCGCAGAGTTTAGGGACTGATTTCCATGAAACCCATTACCCCGAAGTGCTGTTCTCTGAATATTACTGGATTTTTTTTCCTCTCTGATTCAGAGTTAACTACCAAGAGCATTCATGCTTACTTTCCACTCTGGTCCCATTCCTTTTCTCTTACTTTGCAACGTCTATGGCTGTGTTTGCCTTTAGCAAACCATTTTAGCTTGGCCATTCTTACACCAGAACACCTACATCCTTATTTCGAGGCCACTTGCCAGCTCGGACATTAGGAACAGGGCAGAACCCTGGTGCTGAGTGGAGCAGGTGTAACAGAGAAGTAGGGAAATCAGGAGGTGGAGTATATGTGATGAAAACAGTCAGGCTTTGGGAATTGGGGCCACTGGCTTACTGTAGGCCTACAAGTTTTTCATTACAACGTCTGCAGTTGGTGCATCATTGCAGTCAGTGCATTGCTCCGTGGCCTGTAAAACACAGGGCTTTAACCTCTCCATGTCTTAGTTTATTTTACAGGAGGTGGACATCACACTTCCAGAAAATGCTACTTGGTATGAACGGTATAAATTTGACATCCCCGTCTTCCACCTGAATGGCCAGTTTCTGATGATGCATCGAGTAAACACCTCCAAGCTTGAGAAGCAACTTCTGAAACTTGAGCAGCAGGTGCTGGAGACAAATGTCTCATGAGTTCCTCCCTCTCTGTCAGAAGGCATCTGCCCAGGGGGTGACTGGGGTCTTGGATGTCCTTGTCACCTTCACAGTGCCCTTATGATGGTATAACATAAATATGTTACCGTTACTCCTCTGATTGATGCAGGCACCTACATGAGAAAAGTCTACGTATGGGCATTGTGTAACCTAGTGCACTGTATGGAAGGGGAAGTTGTAGACAGGGAGGGGTCTGTTTGGTGGTTATTTTGTGTGAATGTGGAAGCACATGTCGTGTCCTGGACAGTGCCCTGATGGGAAGGAGATGCTGCAGTCCTGCTGCTAAGCAGCCCTATTACTTTTAGTGGCGTAAATGCTCTTCCACTAAATAAACTGAAATGTGAATTGTTAATAACTGTGCACAGTCAATAAAGGGGTGTTTTAATGAATACATCTGCACGCAGCTATTTCAGTGGAATTTAATAATACCTGTTTAAAATTAGTGTTCACTTTTGTTGAGTAGAAGAGAATAATTATCCTAGCCAAGGAGGCTTCTCTTCAGAAAGACAAAGGAGATTTACCCCTCCAGAATGTATATAACAGACTCCGCTGTTCATGTCTTCGTGGAATTGACTTGTAATGTTGAAGACTGCCTTAAGTTCTCATCAGTTAAGTCAATTCAACTAATTGTACGATAGTAACTTTGTCAAATTTTAGTATCTTGGGAAAATTCATTTTTCATCATAACTGAACATATATGTATATAAATCTAAAGTACCATGTTATATAAAGTATTAAAATGTGGTTTTGTACCCTTATTTGTGTTTTGTCAGATTTGTCAAACATTGGAATGGATTCATTATTTTCCTCTTAAGTCAGATCACCATGAAGTTTTTCTATACACTGTTACATATCGTGAGCCACTAGACCATAAGTGAGCAGTGTGATTTAGTCTTTAAGGTATAGGATATTACAGCCCACTCACCTTAATCACCCTTTGGCACTGTCCTTATATTATGCCTGAGGAAGAATCTAAAGTTTAGGGAGTTTGGGAGTTAGTCCATAGTCACCCAGCCACTCGGCCTCTTGGCCAGGTCTTGCCCAGAACCCTGGCATTTCTTTTGTTCTCTGGACTTACAGTAGTTGTTCAATTGTATTGTTTCAAATACAGCATCTCCAACCAGTATGGGTTCAACACAAAATAAACTGTCCAAAGTCTAAAAAAAAGAAAAAAAAAACTTACAGTGGCCGGAGAGATGGCTCAGTGTTACGAGCACTTGTTGCTCTTCCAGGACATAGGTTCGTTTCCCAGCACCCACATGTTGGCTCACAACCATCCATGACTCCAGTTCCAGGGGATCCAACAGGAACACATGTGGTACATGTACATGTATGCAGGCAAAACATTCATACACAATCAGTAAAATAAGGAAATTAACAAAAATTAAAATCAAAAAGTCCTTATAACTGGAGAGCAGTGTTCATAATTTACACATGTTGGTACTATATTTATTAAGCCCCTTAATAGACAGACTTCTAGAATGACACCGATGTCCTCACCCCTGAATAATTCCCTCCCCGATGAGTGAATAGAAATGTCGTTGTAGCTGTATGATATATGGCAAAGGGACCAGGCGGTAGTGACTCACGTCTTTAATCCCAGCACTCGGGAGGCAGAGGCAGGTGGATCTCTGTGAGTTCGAGGCCAGCCTGGCCTATGAAGCAAGTTCCAGGACAGGCACTAAAGCTACACAGAGAAACTCTGTCTTGAAAAACCAAAAATAGAAATTGTCCTGGGTGTTCCTGCTCTGATTAGGTAAGCCATTGAAAGCTTCGGAGGCGTCAAAGAGGTCATTTCTAGCTATCCTGGAAGCAAGAAAGTGTCTTGTGAGCTGCCTGTTTGGGGCCACATAGCAAGAAACCGGAGGACAGTAACCAACAGGACAGTGGAGACATTAGTCTTACACCTTCAAGGAAGTAAATTCTATCAATAGTCAATGAGCTTACAGAGGACCTAGCCCTGAAGGAGAACTACTGCTCTAGGTAGCACCTCAACTTTAGCTCAGTGAGTCTCTGGTCAGAGCATCCAAGTACTCCACTCCAGATGCTCAGACAGTAGGGTTAACCATAGAGCATGCAACTTGGCTCGTCTGAAGCACTGCCCTGCTGAGTTTCGCCCAGTGGTGATGCTGTGTAGGGATGCAGCAGCTAAAGAATAGCACTTCATCACAGCTTCCACAGTCAGATTTTATAATGTGGTGCTGTGTGGTGGTGCACACCTTTACTTCCAGCACTCGGGAGGCAGAGGTGGGCAAACCTCTGTGAGTTCAAGGCCAGCTACTATATAGTGAGTTCCAGGACAGCCAGAGCTATATAACAATACCCTTTGTTCCAAAGAAAAATTTACACTGTGCTTATTTCCAAGATATTCGAAGGTATTGATAAAGACATTAAAACAATAATACCAATTCCAGAAACTATTACGTCACATTCATGATTGCAGGAGATTAAGGAGAGGATACTGAGAGGGTTTAAAAAAAAAACATAATAAGGGTGAGCTCTCACTTAGTTCCTACCAAAATCAAAGGCATGGGGTCACCTGCTCTCGAGAGAAAGAGGATGATCAGAAAGCTGGTGTATGTCCTGAGGTGAGACATACAGTGGTCCAAGTATGTCTTTGGCAGTCAATGGAGAGACAGTTGTTATGAAGAAAGCTACAAGTTTGTCCAGAGCAGTAAATGTGTGTGTCTGTGTGTGTATTTGCGTGTCTGCCTGCTTCCCTGACCAAATGTGGGCCAAGCAGGAAAGAAGGCATTTAGTGTAGGGTCCCTTCAGTATAAAATTAATTTATAGATATAAATATAGATATATTTACTACATGTATTGTTTATCTATTATAGCATTATAAGCTCACTATAGCTATCCTATGATGTGAGCATTGGTTACATAGCCTAATGTTTCCTAGTTGCAGATATCAACTAATTTACTTCTCAATAGAGAGCAGTGGTTATGTGATGAAGATTCCTGGAAATCTTCAACAATCTTTCTGGTCCTGGTAGCTGGCAAAAGAGAAAGCCAGATACCTGGAAATGTGGTATCTAAAAAGCAATTTGATTATGCCACTGTTGACAAGTCTCAGAATGTCACTTGCAGGCATTTTCCTGTGATACTTGTAGCAGCAGGTGCTTGTCTGAAATTACCTTCACAGAGACTGATTTGTTCTTAATGTACAGATTTATACCATAAGCTCAACATCTACCCCCGCAAAGTGATGCAGCTTTCCTTCCCCCACCCCCTTCCTTTAAGCTAATACTTTAAGGATTAGAAGGAACATTGAGTTAGGGTCTTCTGTTGCTGCTCTCAAGTAGTCATTTGGTCTCTTCTTTACAGACGCCTTATTGGGGTGTCATAAGGACTTCCTGGAGTACATACTGTTTGGGCAGTTCCTTTGAGCAAACAGGATTCACTCAGACAAGGCTTTTGATTTAATAATGTAACAGCTTCATGGGCATCTACAGCAGAATCACAATACAACATGCCATGACAGCGATACAACACACAATACAACATGCCATGACAAGCCATAGGAAACAGATCCTGCCCTCTCACAGTGTCCTGGCGTCCTTTCTTTCATTCCCCTGCTCACGTGCTAGACCACTGCAAAGCTGCAGCCTGCCCATGCCCATATTTCCTTCTGAGATTTCTATTCCACAGTACAACGCTCTGAGTGGCTTAAGGCCAGCTCTCCTCAGCTTCCCCATTTTGGAATCTCAGTAGAAATTTTACCGATATTTTACAGTCAGCCACCTAAATTGTAAGGTAATTGAAAGTCTGAGAGTACTGAAACTATGAGCCACCTTTTGGACAAAGGCCATTCCCTAGCCCAGTTGGCTGTGGTGATAAAGGTCATGTAGAATGCAGATCGTGACCATCGTCCTTGTCCATGCATCATAGAATGGAAGCAGGGCAGGCATAGTGATCAGTAACTGCTACACATCCAAACATTTAAATGTGTCATTTCACTATACTCACCAAAAGTCAAGAGGATGGTGAGTTCATTCATATCCCTCTTTGTAGAAATGAAGAAGTCTCGAACCAGAATGTTAGGCAAAAAAATTATCAAGAATTTAAGAAATGCATGATTGAATTACTGGGAAGGTGATGATGGTGAAGGTTTGGGAACACAACTGTGAGGTCTCAGTTAATGGCCAGTGTTCTTGCTTTACCATTGTGTAAAACCTGGGACTTATTCCTTGAGACAGAAGGTGTAAGAAGATGAGAAAGTTAGATTTGTGTTGTATTTGATAGGTAAGGAAAACAGAACATGGTGAATTTGCCATGCTGTGCTTCATCCTGGTAAAGATTAAAATCCAAAGTGTGACACACAGGTCTTAGGCTTGAGGTGCAGATATTTAAGAGCCACAGGATATGGTTGGAATTTTATCCACTTGGCATATTAGGAGGAAAGCGACCTGGAGTATACCTATCTTTACATAAAAACAGAGAAAGTTGCCACTGGAGGGATGAGAGTTGACAGAATTGGGAACAGTAGGAGCTTGTCCATTTCCTGTTAATATGGTAGCTGTGATTTGATGGTACCAGCGCTACCGAAGATAACACACTAAACCCGATAGCCAGAGATCCTTCTCCTGGGGGCTTGCATCCAAGAGAAAGCCCACATCAATGGAAATAGCTGTCTTCTTAGAAGAGGAGCTTTCCTGCATACTGAGAGCTTTAACTGTCAGGAGAATTAGGACAGTGGCTAAAGAGACTCCAGGTTTAAAACAAGGGAATCAGTGCTGCCATAAACTGAACATTCCCCAAGATCCCTGAGTCCTCGTCCCCAGACTTGGAAATGTTTCTTATAGTGAAAAGGAACTTTGAAACTGTGATGAATCTCAACATGGAGAAATTCTATTATCCACATTTAATTGCATGTCTATTAAGAGGGAGACAGGAGTCTTGACTGCAGAGAAGGAAAGAGGAAATGTGGAAACAGAAGCATGAGGTTAGCCTGACACAAGAAAGGGGTCATGAGCTTAGGAACCTTGGTGGCTTCCAGAGGGTAGAAAAAGCAAAAGGTCATAGGGCAGTGGTTCCCAACCTTTGGGCCATGACCCCTTAGGGGGTCTGGTGACCTTTGCACAGGTCTCCTAAGACTACCAGAAAATTCAGATATTTATATCACTATACATAACAGAAGCAAAATTAGAGTTACAAAGTAGCAAGAAAACTAATTATGGTTGGGGCTACCACACATGAGGAACTGTATTAAAGGGTCACAGCATTAGGAAGGCTGAGGACCACGGCCACAACATGAGGAACTGTATTAAAGGGTCACAGCATTAGGAAGGCTGAGGACCACGGCCACAACATGAGGAACTGTATTAAAAGGTCACAGCATTAGGAAGGCTAAGGGCCACAACCACAACATGAGGAACTGTATTAAAGGGTCACATCATTAGGAAGGCTGAGGACCACAGCCACAACATGAGGAACTGTATTAAAGGGTCACAGCATTAGGAAGGCTGAGGACCACGGCCACAGAGCCTTCAGCGTGAGCAGCTCTGCTGACACCTCAAGTCCACTGAAAGTTATTTTTTATTTCTAGTGGTCAGAAATGGTTTAAATGAAAAATGTTGCTCACAGGTTCATGTATTTGGCAGTGCTGTTATGGAACCTTTAGGAGGGCAGCCTTGCTGAAGGCAGTATATGACCGAGGGCAAGCGGGGTTAAAAGTCTTCTTCCACTTTCTACTTCCACATTCTCTGCTTCCTGTCTGTGTTTGCCATGTGATCTCTCAGCCCCTACTCCAGCTGCCTGCTGTTCTGTCTTCCTCACCATTGTGGGTACCGCCTTTGGGACCATAACCCAAAATAAACTCTTCTCTAAGTGGCTTTTGGTCTAGTATTGTATCACAGCAGCAGAAAAATAACTAACAAGCAGTAAAAGAGAATACATCTGTGTTCTATTAAACCACCAAAATTGTGCTCAACTGTTACCATGGCAATAGGAAGTAGATACAGTTGTTGGCGTTGTAAGAACAATTTTGTGGGAAGGAAGAGGTAGACTAAGAAATTATAGTAGGATGGGTCAAAGATTCAGAAGGTTTCCATCTCTTAGAAGTTTTCACAAAAACCCCACTTGAGCCTCTAAGAAAAAGTATTCAGAAAAGATCTGAAAGATTAATTATCTCTCAGTCCCAGGCAGTACCAGGCCTCGGCAGTCTTTATCTTCAGCCTTTCTTAGGAAAGGTTGGTGCCTAGCAATGTAGTTCTGGGGTCCCCAGGTTAACCCTAACTCTGAAGAGTAAACTATGATAACCCTCCTCGGTCCAAAGATACATCACCCTTATTCACCATGAAGACCAGGATACACTATACTAGGAATCTGCCACAGATCTTCTATGAAGGCAGAAATCCATGTTGACCTTGGAGGCAGGGCCAGCATAGACTGGCCTGTGGCCAGTCCAGTTTAAGCACTGACACTTTACATTTTACCACCCCTTTGGTTCAAAGAAAATGACTACCAAAGATAAGTTTCTGAATTGGAAAACCTGAAATATAAACCTTCAGGGAAAAAAAAGAGAGAAATATTAGAGTCATACGAAAGATGGAGAATAATAACACTGAAACACAGCGCCAGTCAATGGAATAGGAACAAGTCTGGCCAGGGTCCCATAGGAGAGTCAAGAGAGTATAGAAATGCTCCATTTGAGGTGTTCATGATAGAAAGCCTTCTGTCCTTAAGAGCAAAGTAGGCTGATATCACTAGAGACTCTTGAGTGATTTTGTCACAGCAGGATATGGAGATGATACGAGCTAAAGGCAAGTTGAGTCCGCCAAAATAAGCTACTCACATGCACCAACATACTATAACTTTCTCCAGAAGAACCCTGATAGCAGTGCTGGGTTCTACAGAAGATCCTCCCAAGTCCTCACCACAAGATCAACCCTTACTCTGGCCACTGAGACAAGTTTTATAACAATATAAAAATATAAACAAATTCCTCAAAAAATGAATAAAGGGGCCAGTGAGATGGCTTGGGAATAAAAGTACTTGATGCCAAACCTAACACCCTTAATTCAGTATCTGGGGTTCACACAGTAGGAGAGAACCAATTCTTACAAGTTGTCTTTTGGCTCCATAGGCATGACCCATGTGGACACACAGAAATAAAACGGTGAATCAAAGTGTTCAAATACATAATGGCTCTAAGCTAACCATCACTTGGAAAGCTTCCTTACATAGAACAGCTTCCTTGGCTTGATCAGTAAAGTATTGCTTTGTGTTCTTCTTTACGAATTTAATGTCAAGAGAAGAAAAGAGATACTGACAGAGATGCAGGGCAGGGATGGGTTAAGAAAGAACTGCCAGAGGAGCTGAGATTCAGGACTTAACTATAATTCATCCAATATTACTTTGTAAATGTATTCTCAAAATTGAATTTAAAAAAAAAAGAAATCGAAAGGAAAGGTCATGACTGTTCTTAGGTATGGTGGAGGAGAGAGTGTGTTGTAGATAAAAGGGAGGACATAGGTAGAGGCAGGGACAGGGACATCTGGGAGAATCCAGGGTGGACATGACCAGACTTAGTTGTCTATGTGAGGAAAGGGGGAGGGGAAGGGAGAGGGGAGAACCTGGTGCAGCAGCCAGGAGGCCAAAGGTCCAAAAGGGAAGAGTAACCAAAATGCCTGAATTATAAGAAAGAGCCTCTGGGGAAAGGGCAGATCAGCCCCTGGTTGGAGAGTTTAGAGTAGGGGCAGGATATGCCAGCCATACCTGTAACAGGTAGAGACTAAGGGATGCTGGGAGAACCTGAAGGCCAGTTTTCAAATATCAGATATAAACACTCAAATACCAGATATCAAAACATATCCGTTTTGATAAGTTAAATAGGCATCTCAGACGTTCGTCCTGGGTTTGAAACTTACCAAAAATAAAGCCAGTCTCACTCTGAAGGCTGGAGAAATTAAGACATTCTGAAACTACAGATTGAAGGATTTATTCCCATTGTGACGACTGGCTTCTAGTACCAGTCTTGTTCTGCATGACATCTCTTGCCTTGCAGACTAGTAAGATCCCTGAATTTGGCAAGAATCCTGCTCTGTAAAGCATTTTCAAGTGAGGGGTTTTAGCGATGCTGGTTTCGTACAACCAGGACTAGAGGAAAGGCAGAAGGGAAGAGAGAGAGAGGAAAGGGGGAGAGAGCAGTGGGGCTGCAGAGCTCCACC